>NC_090825.1:65595000-66220000 GCF_028021215.1 Eschrichtius robustus
GCATGTGGGATCTTCCCAGACCAGGGCTCGAACCCGTGTCCCCTGCATCGGCAGGCAGATTCTCAACCACTGCGCCACCAGGGAAGCCCGACAATTTTTTAATTAATAAAATTCACTCACAATTTGACTCCCTAAGGAAAACCCAATGATTGATCATCTTCTAGGTTATCTAATTAAGTAGGTCTAAATAAAAGTTTGCTTTTCTCAAAGGATCCATGTAATATAAATATTAAGAAAAGTACAGAGTGGATTTGTCGGCTAACTCATCTTAAGTGAAGGAACAAGAGGTCTCAGAAATCACAATGATGTGTTCATTTCACTTCGTTGAATAAAAATGATAGATGCCATGGCGATTTCAACAAACAAAGCTAAGGAAACACAGCGTGAGGGCAGCCCATGAGGAAATTAGGAGAACATGGAGAACAGTCTTCTTGATCTCCTGATTTTTGATCCATCGCAATTTATTATGTATCTTCATGCTCTTTGAATCTGTGATTCTCTGTGAAAGTTGTTTCTTTGTTCTTAAAGCAGAAGTTAGGTGCAAATACTAGGAATGAGACAGAAGTAAACCGATGTGGTTAGCCCATGAGCTCAGGGCTAAATCCCAAGCTATAAGTTTTTCAAGTCAAAACAAATGTGTAAACTAAGAAAAATGTCTTCGTAAATGCCACCAACCCAGCTATTCCCACAGGCACTCAGAAAGCCTCAGCTACAAAACTACTGCAGAAGAGTTGAGTATTTGGAGACATTAGCTAGGATAGCCTCAGTCAGCAGATAGCATTTGGATCAATAATCACTCCAAAAATAATCACTCCAAAAGCAGTCAAACGCTTCTTATTGTTTACATTAGATTTATTTGTGTATTCGCGCACTTACTTTTGCCACTAAAATAGCAAGTCTTTTGTTCAGAGTAGAAAACTGCCATTATTTTATTTCTTTCATGCCTTCATGATTAATACATTGTCCTCCTTCTATGGCACCACTAATAAACTTGGTATGTTCCTTTTTGGCAAATTCTTGAAGATAAAAATTCAATAAAGACAGAAATGTTAAATTTCTTAAAATCAATTTGGACAATTTTTCAGTTCTTTTCTCTGTAATTCCTCATTTTTCTTGCTTTTTAAAAAACATGACACAAAGTTTAGACTCAGAAGAATTTTATTTTCAAATTCCAAAATTTAATTAGAATGCCTTACTTATTAAACAGTAACTGGATATCAGTTTAGAACCATTTTCCCCCAAAGGGCTGGCAGTATACGTGGGAGTCTTTGAAATTTTCTGGCACATCAAACACCTAACACCTTTAGCCTTTCCTTTCAGGGGAAGAACTTGCCCATAGAACTGTTCCACTACAGTTTTATTAAGCAACTAGTGACAAATAATATTTTTATATCAACCCAGGGAGGTAATCTAAGTACCTTGAATTATTATTGGCTCACTGTTCTGAAAATGTTTAACATATATTGCCCTCATGTTTTAAAATGTATCGTAGGAAACAGACTCGCCTGGTCATTGCAGTGGACGGTCTCTAGAGTGTGGGCCACATTCACAGAAGTAACTGCTATAATTGTCTGGTATCTAAGTTATTGGTAACCTCCACCAGTAGCATACAAATGAACTTAGCTACAAAACAGAAATGGACTCACAGACATAGAAAACAAACTTATGGTTACCAAAGGGGATTGGCGGGGGGAGATAAATTAGGGGTTTGGGACTCACATATACACAGTACTATATATAAGAGAGGTAAACAGCAAGGACCTACTATATAGCACAGGGAACTCTACTCAGTATCTTGTAATAACCTATAATGGAAAAGAATCTGCAAAAGAATAGATGGATAGATATGTATAACTGAATCACTTTGCTGTATACTTGAAATTAACACAACATTGTAAATTAACTATACCTCAGTTTTAAAACTGTAATTATAAAGAAGAAAACCAAACCTTCACTTTATGGTACTGGATTAGGCACCACACAATCATGTGCAATAGACACAATCTGTTCCTGCCACTAGCTCCAAAAATAAAAATGACTCTGTCTTCATGTTATCACATATAATGTATGTTAATTCCATCAATGTGATTTGAGTCCTGATTTCTAGTCTGCCTTAGTATAAGAAAAAAAATGAAAAAAAAAAAATTTGTGTTGACCAGAATTCTTTTCAGGGAAGACACTGAAATTCTTCAGAAAAATCTTTCATAGACTCCTGGGATTAAAGGTACAAGTAAGGCTGCTCTTCATACTGTTCTGCAAGACCAAGTGGAAGAATTTCCTGGATATATCAGAGAGGTATGGACAGGAGTGGAAATTAAAGGAAAATGGAGGAAGAGGAGAAAAAAGAGTGCTAACAAAAGGCTGTCACTCCACAGTGAGGCACCATTCACCTAATATCTTCCATAAAGTTACAGAACCCCAAGCTGCTTCAGTTCATGTAGATGAATCAGTAAATTTATTCACTTTTTAACTTAGTTATTAAAACAGGTGACAGGAGGGCAGCTGGGACTGCAGGTTTTAACAGAGAAGTGAAGTAGACAAAGAAAGAGGAGATAAACTTTAAATCAAATTTTACTAATACCCCAAGGGGAAAATAGGCCCCAAATGGAGTATGGGTTGCATATGGTTTTTCCAGACCTTTCCAAACACTGCACAGTGAGCTTCCCAAGCACAATAAATAGTCTCATACTGTACATAGAAAACTATCTCCTGAAGGACACTGCCGTTTGCCCTAGTTTCATATGAACTTTTTTACTGAATATTCCTATATCATATAGACTTACCTTTTATGCCTACAATCCTGATATTCTTCAGTTAGATTACAGCAGAGTTATGGACAAATAGAGGTATTTCAGGTGTCCTTTTACACACAGATTTCAAAATAATGTACATCTTTCAAAATGTTTAGAAATTATCATGAATTACATATTTTCAAAGTATGAAGATGAAGTAAATTATAAATTCTCTTTATGCTGTTACCAAGTGGCAGTCCCCACATGGGGGCTGATAAATAGAAATGCTTGTCACCCTTTTTGAATGATATGGGGAAATTAGTCTTGAACAATGCAGATTATTCAAGGTAATTGGGAATGTTTCTTTGGCATAGAGTACGATCGCCCTGCTGTTAAAGAGATTGGAAAAAGCATCAGAGAGTAGCTGGCATGAGATATGGAACTTGAATGGCAGGACTATAACAGGCAGAAATGAGAAGATGTCATTTAGAAAGAGGGAAGACATGGGGACAAGAAATCAGATGTGTTTGGGGGAAGAGCCTACAGTCCCATTCATCTGTAGGGTGAGGTCCAGGAGTCAGCCTTGGGAGCCAGCTCTTGGCACGAGTGTCAATGTTCTCATGATGGAACAGCGGTCAGCTCCTTCATTGAGCTTTTTATGAAGCAGGCATTGACAAGAGGAAAGCAGAAAGGAAGAAGTCGGAAGATGCCAAGTGTTGACTACAGCTGGCAAATGGGTGTGATTGGGATCAAAATTATTAATGTATGACTGTTGCCAGCCTTTCCCATCCACCAACTGGCTCAAGAGGAGTCTTGCTTTTCTATGCCATTTCTTCCCTTTCTCCAGCCACCTAGGAGGCCCTTGCCTTGTCAGTTTCATTCTGTAGGTTCTCACAATCAAGAATGGAAAATAGACAAGAGAGCACATAATCAGAGAGGCAGAAGAAGGCCTGTGCCATTGTTATTGGAATATAAAGGGATACAACAATCTTCAGGAAAACCCAATACACAAGCTGAAAACAGCTTTCTTTTTCTTTTTTTTTTTTTTTAAATCCAAAGCAAAGTTAGATAGTCAGAACCAGAAGTTTAAGGAATATCCTCTGCAGGGGGTAGCTCAGCACCATTGTAATTTGGACATAAATATATATTATATTCATTGGTTAGTGGGATCAGGGCTATTATGGTAGGCATAAATAACAGACCGGGGAGATTTTGCTTAATTAGACAAAGACTAGGGAGACATTGAGGCCTCCTGAACAAGGTGGTGTTGAGATTAGTATTCTTCTTTAGGAAGAATTATCTAACAGCTTTATCCACATAAATGAGAGAGGAAAAAAATTGAAGCCAAGTAAAATCAGATAGACTTTGCAATGTGCCAGGTTAAAGGTAGTGAGGAACTGAAAGGGGAGAGTGAGGACGGAAAAGAGAAGATGGCAAGATGTTTGGAAAGCAAGCTCAACAGTACCGTTATGAGAGGAAAAGGAAAAGAGATGACAATTTGAAGTTGGAGGCCTCAGAAATTGAGGGAATAGAAGTGCCATTAACAAAAGTGAGGATACCAGAAGGAGAAGCTGACTTCAGGGCAGACATCATTAGCTCAATTTTACATACGTTGTTTTTTTATGTACATCTGGGTGAGAATGTCCTGTGGACAAATGGAAATGTAAGCTCCAAGAGGAAAGGCCTGTGTCTGTCTTGCTCCCTTTGCCCCATGGTATCTCTGAAGCCCAGCATATAACAGGTGATCAATAAACACTGCTGTATAAATGAAGAATGAATGAAAGTCTACCCAATACTCTGAGTTCTTATGATACATGATTACAGTTTTTCATGCTTGTTTCTCTTTATTTATAGATTCTGCTTTATACACATGCGTCTTAGATCTCCATTTCTGAGTGCCCTCAACCCTTGTTTGTTGAATTAATGTTAGTAGATGCTCTTTAGTAGTAGTTTATGTACAACCCCATTCACAATTCTCATCTGCTTTTAGCATATTCAAATAAGATAAAACTCACTAAACGCCATATTAATATAAATAGAGAAATATACATATCCCTAATACTTATTTTAAGGAAAGAGCAACCCGTATATGTAACTACAGGTATAACTACATAAATAACCATCAGCATTTCAACATTTGGTTATTCTATTTGGTTAAGAGCTTACTTGAAGTTGTCATATATTACATTTCCTTTCAACTACAAAGAGCCTGAAAAAGACTGTTGGGCAACAACTTGGAAAAGATTATTTCAAAGGTAAATATGGGTCCTGGTCGAAGATGGCAGCGGCAGCTGGAGCCCGGGTTTCTCACCTACTCCGTGGCGCTCCCCGGGGTGGGAGTGAGCTTGCTGAACGTCTTCCTGAAGTCGCACAATGAAGAGGAGGAGAGACCCGAGTTCGTCGCCTACCCCTATATCCGCATCAGGTCCAAGCCCTTTCCCTGGGGAGATGGTAACCATACCCTTTCCATAACCCTCATGTGAATCCGCTTCCAATTGGCTATGAAGACGAATAAAGAGAACCTGGACCACTACACAGTGAAGACCACAGCACTGGTTTGGACCATTACTCTGCACACATGGACCAGAAAATTGTACGGGACCTTAAGCTCACCTTCTTGTATCCAGTGATGACCATTATACTTGATGACCATTATACTGATCTTCCGTCCCTTTGCTTATAGCAGGAGATGGCTTAAATAAATAACTTAGTCACGAGCTGAAAAAAAAAAAAAAGGTAAATATGTTTTAATTTCATGAATGGCTGGAGATTCCCTATACTCAGCAGTAACATATGACTCACATTTGTCCATGGCACAAACTTGTAGAGCAAATACAGATCACAAAACTGACTGTCTCACAAGGCTCCTGCGATACAAACTTTTCCCAAGGTCCTCTCTCTCCTCCTGCAGTGTGTGAGGGCCTTCATAAGGAACATGGTGTTTCTATTTCAGAAAAACTGCACATCTCATATTCTATTTTAAAAGATTTGACAATATATGAGCAGTGTATATATTTATATTGAAAAGGTCTCTTTGGTCATTACGGTTGATTCACTGGAGATGTTCCTCGTACGCATGGTTTAATAGTAAAATATAAGTTCAAAATTTTAATCTGCAGTGATTCACCCTACCCCTTGGACTGAGATGGCTTCATGAAAGTTAATTTTTTTTTTTTTAAAGGCAAACCTTGAAAACAACATCTGGTGTTGAGTTCAGAAATTAGAACCAGATATGCTTCCTTATCCATATTTCGGTTCACATGAGTAGGCTGCCAGAATGGTGAAAGGGAAAAGGTTTGCTAATTTAATTTTTGTCTTGTTTTTGAAGAAATAATAGAAATATTTTAATGCTCAAAGTAGTTATGGGTCTTTTTAAGTATACAGACCATCCCTGAATATACATAAAGAAATATTAGAATTAATATAACTTTTAGGTAATAGTTAGCATTGTAACAGTTCACATTCAAAGGATTCGCCAAGGGTTTCCTCTAAGTAACAAGAGCCAAACAGTATAAAAGCCTCATAGATTGCTTTTAAAACCAGTTTTCCAAATAATTTATGGTATATGTGTTCCCCCAAAAAACTGAGACAGCAAATAACTATTTGATTCAGCTATATTTCGAGCATTAGTATACATCCCATTCAGAATGCCAACATGAAAGAGCAACTAGAATTTTTGTTTTCTGAAACTTCAACAGTAACTAAAGGTACGCACAGAAATGTTGGGGATGGTGATTAATAGAATTCTAATTTGGTGTTTACAATTTACCAAGCACTACAGAGCCTATTTTATTTTGCATTTATAATAAGCTTAAAGTAAACCAAGCATATATTGTTATTTCCATTTAACAGATGTTAAAATTGAAATCTTCAAACATAATGTGTTACATAGTTACTTTCGTAGATCCAGTAAGTACTAGAACCTAGATCATCTGTATCTTAGAGCTTTTTCTATTATTTCATAATACCTTTCTGCGTGATGAAAATCCAACAAACTGTATCCTTAATTGGCTGGTATTTGAAACCTAGGTTGTAACTGTACTCAATTCTAGAAAAATCTATCTGAGCGAAACATCAGCATTAAAAAACAGACATACTAACATTGCACTTGGAATATCTGTGTGGTAAGGAATCCATTAGATCCGGAACTCATTACTTTGACAGGATATCTCTATTAATGAATTTTTCTAATTGACTTTGTAAGTATGATTTTTCTCTTCTACTTTTTTTCAATTGTTTTACATGTAAGTTTCTCCATAATCTTTCCATTTCAAGCAATTCTACATCATGAAAATATGTCCTTTGTTCATCCAAGTGTAGAAAGGGTATAAAATTGTCTAATGCATATGCTACATCAATAAGATTTATTTTCCTTTTCTGGTGGGGTGGGGGTGAAAAGGCATCTTTTAAATTCTGCTCTACATCTTACAAATGAGAAAATTGAAATGGAATGTTTCCCTTTTTTAAAATAAGGTTCTTCTTGGTGGCATAGCCCTTTGGCTATTCTGTTGAGGTCAAAGTCTTATTCCAGCACTAGATTATCGGGTTTCCCAAAATGAGCATGAACCCTGGAACATTTTGCCTTTTTCTTACTCCCTCCCCAAATAATGGATAGTCAATCCCGTCTCTTTATATGAGATTAATAGCAACAACAACAACAATAATAGATGTCTTTCATTATAAAATTTAGTGTTTCCAGGTGTGGAAAAACAGTAAGAAGGGATGAGAAAATTACAAAATAATGATAATGCATACTTTTTTTGTACTTTATAGTTAATACAATTTGGCTGACTCCTCAAAATCTATGATGTAGACAGTGAAATTTGTATTCTTTCCAATGTCAAGAGATAGAAGTAGGGGCTCAGAGAAGATAAATAAGGTGTGCAAGCTGATATGCTCAGTAAATGGCAGAGGTGGATTAAGAATCCAAGCAGCTCTGCTCTGCTACTGATTTGCAGTGTTTATGCTACCAAGTTCTCTAATTCTGAAACTACATTAACTTTGAATAGCCAGATGAGACAAGTGCAGACCGGTCTGAAATTCAGGAGCTCTGAATTCCTATCTCCACCCCATTTGGCCTGATTTAGTATTCTCAAGTAGCATGACATCACAGTTAAGTGCATGGGCTCCAGAGGCACCCAGACCTGGCCTTACATCCCCATTCCTCCACTTAACATCTCAAGGAAGCTTCACAAGTTAGTTTCTCCAAGGCTTAATTTCCTCATCTGTAAAACAAAAATTGTTATGAAACTTAAATATAACAAATGTAAAAGTCTTGGCCACAATAAGTATTGGATAAACCATTGCTACTAGCACTTCACTTTATGCTGATTTCTCTTTTCCCATTAATACATATATTTCTTGGAGGAAAGAAAGTGAAAACCCATATAGGTTTCATCACACACAAAATGCTGACCACACACAGAGAGCCCTCCCCCAGGCACTTACGTTCTACCTCTTGGACACCTTGGAAGTATTGCAAAGGTTCTTGAATCCAGATGTACAAGAAGAATTTCCTTGAACTGAATAAGTAGTATGTCTTACAGAGCTATGTGACTCTATTTCTTTTATCTCTAGGGTTTTGATCTCATAATAAATAAACTGATAATTTGATAAAAAGCTTTATTGAATTCCAGTATAGATTTTCTTGATCAACAGATAGTTAGAGTATTACCATAATTGTAGATGGGGTAGGAAGGCATTGCTTTGTGAAAATATCTGACATTATTCAAAAGGGACGGGAATCAATGTTAGCTTTCAAATCTCAATCAGCATGAATTCATAAGTATTTCTAAAATCAGATGGTACAATTTGATACTGATTCCTAGAGGCTAGAGAATTCCTTTTAATTTGTGGCTTGGGTTCATTTCCTTGACTGTATCCCAACAACTAAACAAAGATCATGTTTGATGAAATAATCATAGTTAACAATGAATGCCCTGTTTTTTCCTTGTCTCCTTTTAATTCTATAACCATTCCAAAAATGTAGGATTGGAATACAGTAGTAATAAATGTAAAGGTGAGAAACTCAATTATAATTCCAAGGGACTCATTCAAAGACACCCCAAAATCTTTACACAAATATTAGGTGTTGATAACTGCATTAATATACTTATGTACATAAATTCAGAGTATTTCTGTATCATTTACCATGTTCTCAGTCACAAGTAATAGGAAGCTCAAAATGGATTAAACATTAAGGAAACTATTGGCTTTCATAGCTGGAAATTCAGAGCTAAGGTGAACTTTGGAGGAGGCATTATCCAGTGGTTCTGGTTGGGTTCCCCAACAGTTTTCTCAGCTCTGTCCCACTCCTCAGGATGGAGCAGAATAGCTTCAGAAGATACAAACCCCACAACAGCAAATGACCACAGCCAAGAGAAGAAAAAAGTAGCTTTCAGAGCTCTCTCATAAAAGAGAGAAAACTTCTTTCTGAATCCCCCAGCAAATTCCCCCTCAAATGTGTTTGGTTGAAATTGAGTTGCATGCTCATTTTTGTTCCAGTGTTTGAGGTGGTAGAGTGATGGAATTATGGCCACTCAAGGTCAACTTTCCCTGAGGTATTTGGCTGCGTAGTAAAAGGGTAATGAATGAAACAAAACTGAGATTCTCTTGGGAAGGAATAAATGGAGAATATGTACCTCTACATAGGCAACGATCAGTGTCTTCTGCCTCTTTCAATATCTACCCATTCATTTTTCTAAGAGGTATTAACTGAGATAGTTAAGATCCTGAAACACAAATACTCCTTCTGATATGCTCTTGGAAGAAAAGTACAAATATTTTAAGTATTAAATAAATTGGCTTGAGCTATGAAATTCTTATATTGCTGGCAAGCAACCATGTCACAAGTCATGGACAAGATTAAACTTTAAGTTTAATGGCTGGAATAAATCCAAGTATAAGAAAGGAGCACTCTGCAAATATGTTTCATGCTCATACAATGGTGCATATCACCTCTTAAAAATGTAAACCAGAAGATTTCATGCAAACTAGCATTAAAGAGGAAAAAACAAGTTTTCTCATAGAAAGCACTCAGCTTTGGGATAGGCACTTAGGAGTGGGATGGTATTAAGATTCATATAATGCCAGATACTAGTATGATCCACAAATTAATTTTAACCAGTGATCTGTCCAGAACCCAATAACAAAAATACTTCCCTGGAAATGAGATTTTACTTACAAAAAGATTTATATATGACTGTTAATGTTTACCACGATTTTTAAAAATGACAAATGAAGATTTTCAGAGGTCTAATGAAGCCAAGAGGAAAATAAAGACTTTCTGGAAATGGTGTTTTGGACAGTGTTGACTGCATCAAAGTAGGAAATATTTTTTTTTTATTTTAGAATTTCTTTTTATTCATGCCCTATAATTGTTCTTAAAGCACTTACAAATCTCTTCCCCAAAGAAGTTTGGGCTTTTCTTTTTTTTTTTTTATATATATATATTTTTAATGTGACTTTGTTTGGAAATAGGGTCTTTTAATTTATTTAATTTATTTATTTTTGGCTGCATTGGGTCTTCGTTGCTGCGCGCGGGCTTTCTCTAGTTGTGGCGAGCGGGGGCTACTCTTCCTTGCGGTGCACGGGCTTCTCATTGCAGTGGCTTCTCTTGTTGCGGAGCATGGGCTCTAGGTGCATGGGCTCCAGTAGATGTGGTGCTTGCGCTCAGTAGTTGTGGCTCGCGGGCTCTAGAGTGCAGGCTCAGTAGTTGTGGCACACATGCTTAGTTGCTCCGCAGCATGTGGGATCTTCCCAGACCAGGACTCAAACCTGTGTCCCCTGCGTTGCCAGGCGGATTCTTAACCACTGCACCACCAGGGAAGCCCTGGGCTTTTCTTTAAAACTAATTTAACTTTGAAAAATTATTGTTTATATTAATTGATTAAGTATTTATAAAACAGGTACTATACCCAGAAAGAATTAAAATGCATAGTCCTGCCCTCAAGAATTTAAAATCTGTTTGAGGACATCAATCCAAAAATATAAGAAACAATTAATAAACAAGAAATGATAGCATTTAATTAACCACTAAACTGTGAATCAAGGCATAGTCATATAGAAAAGACCAGATGAGGAAAATCATGTACTTCATAGAAATTACAGAAGCCTTATTAACATAATACTAACATCTTTTGAATACTCACCATGTACCAGATATGTTTAATAACATATAATTTAATCCCACTACAACCCTATACATTCTAATCATTATCATCAATATTTTACAGACAAAGAAATTGAGGTTTAGAGAGATTAACTTGCCCAAGTTGAAAAGTTAGTAAAAAGCAGAACTGGGAATTGAGCCCTTATAGTCAAATCCTACCATGTGGTTACTTAGTTACTAAGGTATTCTGCCTCCATGGAATATGACAAACTTGGTGAGCACTTTCAAGACTTAGAGGTCCTTCTAAATCAAGGAGGATAGAGAGAGGTATTTTAGGAAGGAGGACCAACACCAGTGAAGACATAGTTGCCAGAGTGTCCATGGTATATATTAGGGCCCTTAAAAGAAACTGTGCAGACTGAGTCTAAAGTTTGAACCAAGTCAAAGAGAAGAAAAGATTGGACAAATTCAGTGGAGTTGGGTTATAGAGATTAACAGAGGCATTGATGAGTTTTACAAAACAATTTCTCAATATAAAATAACCGTTTGAGGGACTTCCCTGGTGGTGCAGTGGTTAAGAATCCGCCTGCCAATGCAGGGGACACGGATCCGAGCCCTGGTCCGGGAAGATCCCACATGCCGCAGAGCAACTAAGACCGTGCGCCACAACTACTGAGCCTGAGAGCTACATCTACTGAAGCCAGCGTGCCTAGAGCCCGTGCTCCACAACAAGAGATGCCACTGCAACGAGAAGCCCGCGCACCGCAATGAAGAGTAGCCCCCGCTCGCGCAACTAGAGAAAGCCCGCGCGCAGCAACGAAGACCCAATGCAGCCAAAAATATAAATAAATAAATAAATTTATAAATAAGAAGTAACTGTTTGAACTCTTTCCTCCCCTCTCTTTCTCTCCCTCAGCGGCATCTTCAAATTCCAAAAGACTTGAAATGAATCACCAGAGACCACCCAACATCTTTCAGACATTTAGATTAAACTCAAAAGCATAGAAGTGTTCTTAATAGCTGAAAGGTTAATACTTTTCAAATCCTGGGTCAGCCTACCCCAGGGAGAAAGCAAGAGACATCCTGGTGACCTGGAAAGCCCACAGGCCCCCAGGTGACCTTCCAGGGACGCTCCTCCACATTCCACACATTTTGCAGTCTAGCCTTGCCTTGTCAGTTCGAAATGGAATGCAGGCTCACACCGTGTCAGAGCGGAGGGTCTCCCAAACTGAAATGGAAATAGCTCTAAAACTGGAATAGCTTATACCTGCGTGTTTATAAGTACGTGATTAAACTCTGGGATAAAAACTGGCCATTGTGATTGCCTCAGGGAAAGATAGCTGGATGGTTGGGGAACATTCAAAGAGAAGAGATTTGCTTTCCTTCTCCCTACCAACCCCTTGGACTTTTTCAATGTTGAAGGCTATACATGTTTATGCAATATGTCTATTGCAAATGAATTAACTTTTTAGTGGCCTTTTTGCCTGTCTCACAATGCATTCAAAGCACCATTGCCAGCCAAATTCCCAAAAGCACAGTTCCCATCACATCCTGCCCCTAGTCCCAAACCTTCAGTGCATGCCCATTACTAATAATAACTAACTCACAAGGTTCACAAGAATTGATTTACTGTTATCTTTTATGTTTCACACCACTTTTTGAAGTAGGTTATGCCTCATATGACAAGTAGTAAAATGGCATGTAGTGAATTTAAAAGATTTGTTCAGGGTTACACAGCTAACTGGTAATGCTGCTGAGACTTGAGCTTTTAATACATGCCACTTTCTGTGATATCATGCAGCCTTTCACATACAGCATAATCAGATCAAAACTCTTTAGCCTACCATTGATTTCTAACCTTCCTTAGAAGTTTTCTCATGCAAATCCCCAACACCTATCCTTTGCTCCAGGTAAACTAGTACTTACGCACTGGTTCCCCAAATACCTCTCACTCTTCTATCACTGTATCTTTTCTCATGTTCTCTCTTCCCCCTTAGAATGTCTCCCCACTTCATTTGTCACTGAAAATCTTCCAGTAAACCACAAATGGTCCCTCTTAATGCACCTTTCCCGGATTCCCCCAGTTTTCAATTATTCTCTTCTCAGTACTTTATTATATCTCTCACAAAACTACATGTTAGTCTTAAATTATAGTTGAATTGGTGTTTGTCTTAACCTGACTACAAAACTGTAAACGTTGAGAACAAAGATCATTGCTATCCATGTTCGTTTTTCCAAATATGTAGGAAACTATTTTCACTTATTAGAGGCTCAGAAACATTTGTTGAATTCAGTTTGATAAATGATATTTCTGGAACACCAGGGGTGCGTTGTAAGATGAAGCAAACTTTGGAGAGAACCCAGAAACTGATTTTACAGTAGAGATCACGAACTGGTAGTCTGTGACACTCTGAAAGACATGTGTGTTGTTAGCACAGGGTTTGTTTCTTTGGGGGTTTAATTTTTAATTTGAATTATTTGCCAGCATTTAAAATCAAGAGATCTCATGTAAAAATCTAAATTTCTAGCTTTTCTTGAAAATGGAAAAATCTAACAATACTGAGCCTACCCTACCACATGACAAAATTGGCTAGAGTTGGTAAAACCTGCCCATTTTCAATAAGGTGCAGGCTGTCTGGCGTGCCACAGCCCACCATTCATGGTTGTCTTACACCGAGGGGGCTATATTGATTTGTGATACCTGTTGGATGCTATACATTTACGTTTGCAATTCCTACCAGAAGTGCTGATCCTTTTTCCTTCAGAAAAAAGTCCCTAAGGCTCATTACCTCTACCCAGAGCTCTACACCTATTTCAACAATGGCCTGGTGAAAGCAATTTTCTCAACCATCTTTGAAAAAGTAGCTTACCCTCCTCATGTAGGAAAACCTCAAGGAGAAGTTAAGTCAGTTGTTACATTCAGGTATATTAATGGAAATACAGAGAAATTCTATACACAGAAAGAAAACTGTCGTTTGAACTACAGGATGTCACACTGAGACATTGCCAGGGAAGCTATTTACTAGTGTCCCACAATCGGGGGGAGCAGAATACAATGCAGGTGACAGAATCCCATAGCAAGAAGGGATCTAAAGAAAGGCAATCCAATGCTTTAATTATTTTTATGACATTCCTACCAAATTGATTTTTTAAATCTTTAGCTCTCTGATGAGGGCAAGCCCATTTAAATTTTCACAATTTGTACTTCAAAAGCATTCTTTTTTGCATGTAAGGAAAAGATGATTTATTGTAACTTTCCCCCCTTAGTCCTTCATTTTCCCTCTGGGGTAACAATAATCACATGTGACAAACTTTGTTTATATTTAAAGACAATGGTCATAGTTGCCTCAAAGTCTTCCATTTTTCAGGTGAAACACATTTGGTTTCTGGTTAGTAAGACTCTCTTCACCCCCTGGTTATTTCTTCTCTGTTTCGTTATATTCCATCAAAATTCTTGGCGCCCCAAACTGGCCAGAGCATTACAGGTATTGTCTGGTCCAACAGAGCACAGCAGAGAATACTGAATCACTTTCTTACAATAACTTTATTTGTGCAGTCTTGAAGTTTAATTAGTTGTTTTGGCAGCTAGAAGTCTCTGTTGACTCACATGTTGTTGCAGTCGACTGGAACCGAGTTGCACCACCAAGTTCTGTTAAAGCTCATCTTCACCATCATGTGCTTCCACAATTAGCCTTCTGGACTTCGAATTTATCCCCATTAAATCTCATCATGTTTATATTGGCCCATTATTCCAACTTGTCAAGGTCTTTTTGGATTTGATTCTAGAACTTTCTCTCCTTGATTTCTATCTCTGCAAATTTCATGTGTAGTCAATTATTTCCTCCAAGTCACTAGAAAATAAGCAGAGCAAGAAAGGACTTTGCTTCAGGTCCTCCTTCCTGGTTTCCAGATTCAAGCTGGTCCCTCAATATTTTTTGAGAAGAGCCACTTACCTGTCAGTGATCCACCCAACTCTATCGTTAGTTGGGTTTTTTGTTTGTTTGTTTGTTTATTTTTTTTTATTTACGGCTGTGTTGGGTCTTAGTTTCTGTGCGAGGGCTTTCTCCAGTTGCGGCAAGTGGGAGCCACTCTTCATCGCGGTGCGCGGGCCTCTCACTGTCACGGCCTCTCTTGTTGCGGAGCACAGGCTCCAGACGCGCAGGCTCAGTAGTTGCGGCCCACGGGCCTAGTTGCTCCGTGGCATGTGGGATCTTCCCAGACCAGGGCTCGAACCCGTCTCGCCTGCATTGGCAGGCAGATTCTCAACCACTGCGCCACCAGGGAAGCCCTATTGTTAGTTTTTTTTTTTTTTTATCTGTCTTTAAGAATACTGTGGGAAAAGAAATGTTGAATCCCTCAAGTGCACATGCATATACATAAATACATACTTTCCTCGGGAGAGGATTCATAGCTTCCACTGGATTGTCAGAAACTTTCCTGACATAAAAAAGATTAAGAACCGGGCTTCCCTGGTGGCGCAGTGGTTGAGAATCTGCCTGCCAATGCAGAGGACACGGGTTCGAGCCCTGGTCTGGGAAGATCCCACATGCGGCAGAGCAACTAGGCCCGTGAGCCACAACTACTGAGCCTGCGCGTCTGGAGCTTGTGCTCTGCAACAAGGGAGGCTGCGACAGTGAGAGGCCCGCGCACCGCGATGAAGAGTGGCCCCCGCTCGCCACAGCTAGAGAAAGCCCTCGCACAGAAACGAAGACCCAACACAACCAAAAATAAATAAATAAATAAACAAACTAACAAAATTTAAAAAAAAAAGATTAAGAACCATTAACTTATTAATTCTCCAGATACACAATATATTAAAATAGTTCTACTTTTTAAATCTCTGATGATCATTATTTATTGAGTGCCTACCTTGTGCCAGGGGAGCTCTAAATGTTGAGATATCAATGTGAACATAATAGACCAATCCTCTGCCCTCATGGAGTTTACATTCTAGTGAGGCAGAACGTTGACCATAATGACCAAGATTAATAAGGAAGCCAATAGTGTGTTTAATAGTGATTAGTGCTAAGGAACAAAAATAATGTAGAGTGAGGGGATATGAAGTGTTGAGTGAGAAGGCTGCGTCACTGAGAAGATGACATTTGTGTAAATACAGCAGCAAGTGCAAGGCACCCTGTTAGCAAAATTCTTAGTCTACCCAACGAACAGCAAAACTGCAACAGAGTAAGCCAGGGGAAATAGTGGAGATGATTTAGGAGAGGATTGTGGGTAGGGAAGCCAAAATGTTTCTCCGACGTGGAGGGAGTTCCCCCTTAGGGTGCAGCTGGAAATGTGGGAGAGAGGTTTCTTTAGTTGTCACAATGACTCTGGGACCCTACTGGCACTTAAGGGAAGCAGAGACACTCTGTAGGACTCTGTTTTGTATGGTGGAAAACTGTTTTGCCCATTGGCAACAATGGGCTTTACTCTGAATGAGATGGGAAGCCATTAGAGATCTCAGTGCAGGAGAGTGAGTGGTCTAACATATTTATCAAGGCTCAGCCTAGCCGTCGTGTTGGAGGTGAAGAAGACCACAGCAGAAGCACAGAGACCAGTTAAGAGGCTGTCACAATAATCCATGTAAAAGATGATGATGGCTGAACCAGGGTGGTAGAAAGGAGGAGATGACAACTGGTTGGATGCTGAATAAATACTTAAGATTGAGTCAACAGGTGTTGCTGATGCAGTAGAAGTGGCATGAGAGAGAAAGAAGAGTAGAGGATGAATCCAAGATTTTAGGCCTGATTAGTATCTATCGTTTGGAAGGATAGAATCATCATTTGTGGTTGTGATGGAAAACTCAGAGGGAACACAATTTTGGTTGGAGGCAGAGGGATTAGGAAGAAAGGCCACATGGCATAGCCACTTAGACTGATGGATGAATGCAGGTATATAAGGATATGTATTGTATGTAGATATAGGTACAGAGAGATAAAGATACAGATATGAGTACCGACACAGAAAAAATATAGAGATGGGGATGTAGGAAGAAATCTAAAAGAGACCAAAAATGTTAACACCAGCTATCTCTAGCTTTTTACTTCACATGAAGATTTTTCTCTTACACGTTTCCTAGATTATTTACATTAAGCATGTCTTAATTTTGTGAAATGTAAAAATTTTGAATAGCTACAACACTCATTTATGAAAGCGACAGAGCTCTGATGTGATTTTTCTTTTCAGTAGGCTCTACTCCTCCCTCTCCAACTGCTTAGGCATCAGTTAGCAATGGACTCCCCACTTGCGAGGCCACTTGTAGGGATTTTAAATCTCAGCCTTACTCTACTGTGGTCATTATAACCATGCAATACATTTCCAGACCCCCAGGATTTTCATTTCGAGGAGAAATGGTGGAATTGTTAGCAGCTGGATCCTCTTTGAAGGAGCAAGCCACACATATTTATAGAGCTTTGGGGGACTGTAGGAGGAGCGAAACAATTGTCACTCAGGTCCCCTTTCCTGGCAGCACCTCAAATGTTACCAAGTGAGAACAGCAATGCCCAGCTGCCCTGAAAATCCAGAGAGAGAGTGAAATTTAAAACTTGAATTGCCTCTCTCTTCTCATTATGTATTGTTTGTCAATCATGGATAAAAAGTGCTTTTTGCCCTCCAGCAGCTAGCCCTGGGGTGCACATATCACTCAGTGGTGCCACTTTCTTGTGAAACATTGCAAGAAAAATCAATGATTACACCTTTCTTTGAAAGGAAATGTGGTCTTTCTTTTCCTCATTTTTTTTTCTTTTTTCATTTTAACCTGATGGCTTAAACTAAGAAGGCAAGTCACTTGGAAAAATATAAATAAACTTTGTTGTTATGGTGATAGACATCTTAGATATGGAAATAACGTGTATTAGAACACATACACTTTCCTTTTTCCTATTGGAGCCAACATGTCTGAAATGTACTGAATGACTACAGCCTGGTGGGAGAGGGATACTGTACTCCTTTGTACCGGACCTTGCAAATGAGCAATAAAATGCACATTATCACTCTGTATGAAATTCAGACCTTTAAAAATAGATTCATTTTGATGCCCGCCTTTCAAGCTTGTTTTACAACATCAAAACACATCGCCCTCATTTGTACATTTCACTCATGTGACGATGGAGTGCTTTTTAAACTTTTTTAGCACCATTTTAAGACTCAGTAACTTTTTACTGTACTATGCAGGGAGTGAAGATACAAAACTCAAATACGTTTTCAGTTGATGTGATAAATACATATTAAGCCATACTGCACACAACTTTCTGTCTAGTGTTCTTAAACAAAGTACCAAAGCATCATCTCAGTTATTCAAGCACATTCAAATAGGAAACATTAGCATCTGTTTGTTTCTAAAATTTGCACCTTTGGCTTGTATAAAGGAGAAAAGTCCCAACAGAGGCAATGCTGAACTTTTTTGAAGATTTATTTAACCAGGAAAAGTGCACTAAAGGCATCAGTTGTCACAGTTTTATTCTTTTGTAAGTTAAATACCACTCACCAAACAATTCAAAATTGTGGTTAAAAGTACACATTTTACAGGTGAATCAAAATGCTAACATAATTGATAACCTACAATGAAACAGATCCTGTTAAATTAAGATAAGACGATATTGTCTCCCTCTCATTCTTTTCTTTTTGTCATAATTCCACCTAGGCATAGACATTGATGCCAACTGGAAAAATCCAATAATGGAAGCCCCAGCAGGTTCAGCTTCCCCTTTCATGCTCTAATTTACATGGAAATGTGAGGTGATCACATCTGTCATAAATTTTACAGAATGTAGGTTTGGGCAGTAAGGACAATACAATAGTTTGGACCCACCTATTTCTTCAAGCTTCGTATTTTCTGTGGGCAGGATATGCACCCTGCAGTAAGCTCAGGTTCCGATGGAACACACTGAACTGGCTGGGCTTCTGGCCAAAGCTGTGCATTGCCATGGCATTTCATATGGTTTCCACCTGAGTCCTGAAGGATGTCTGTCTGTACCTATGAATGTATGTATGCAGGCTGCCACCTCAGCTGGTTCTGATTTACACCTAATTCTCTACAGGGTCCCTAGAAGCCAACTTTGTACAAGTTCGACCTTCAGAACAGATCTGAAATCCCAGTTTTGTCTGGGATTCAATTTCAAAATGAGGATGTCTTTCCAAGTTACATGTTTCCAACTATTGTTGATTATTTGGCCCCAGTATCTATCATGTTTAATACTGTACATTCCTGAATATCTAGACAGTGTAAGAGAATTGGAACTTAGAGGACCAGCACCGTGGAATGGGTGGTTGTAGAACATCTACAGTTTCAAAGTGTGTCTCATTAAAGAAGCTTCCAAACACGTGAGGATTTTGTGGTGGTCCTTGGCAACGAGTATCTACTAGTTGCTTTTAATGCTCCTCTTTTTCTCTTTATACCTCTTTACTCTTCCCAACTGACCCATCAAAACTGAGATAATAAGTCAGCCAAACTGAATGCTTCCTCTTGCTTTGTTGACTGTCTCTGAGTTCCCAATTTTATGCCTTTGTTCTCCTGTCCTTTACATGGGCTGCCTTTCTCTTTTTGCCATGTGTTCATAACCTCACTAATCATAAGGCTCCATTTACAGCCTCTTCATCCATGAAGACTTTCCTGACCCTGTCAACTGGAAATAATCCCTCCTTTATCTGAACTTCCATAACTCTGATGGAGTGGTATCATCATCATCGTGTATATACGTATATTATTTCCCACACTAGACTATAAGATGCTTGAGGGCAGGACCAATTTTTAAAAAAGTTGTTATTGAAGTATAGTTGATTTACAATGCTGTGCCAATCTCTGCTGTACAGCCAAGTGACCCAGTTATACACATACATACATTCTTCTTTTTTTATTCTTTTCCGTTATGGTTTATCACAGGATGTTGAGTATAGTTCCCTGTGCTATACAGTAGGACCTTGTTGTTTATCCATTCTAAATGTAATAGTTTACATCTACTAACCCCAAACTCCTAGTCCATCCCTCTCCCTCCCCCCTTCCCCTTGGCAACCACGAGTCTGTTCTCTACGTCTGTGAGTCTTTCTGTTTTGTAGTTAGTTTCATTTGTACCATATTTTAGATTCCACGTATAAGTGATATCATATGGTATTTGTCTTTCTCTTTCTGACTTACTTCACTTAGTATGATAATCTCTCATTGCATCCACGTTGCTGCAAATGGCATTATTTCATTCTTTTGTATGGCTGAGTAGTATTCCATATATATGTATATATGTACCACATCCTCTTTATCCATTCATCTGTCGATGGACATTTAGGTTGTTTCCATGTTTTGGCTATTGCGAACAGTGCTGCTATGAACATAGGGGTGCATGTATCTTTTTGAATTACAGTTTTGTCTGGGTATATTCCCAGGAGTGGGATTGCTGGATCATATGGTAATGCTATTTTTAGTGTTCTGAGGAATCTTTATACTGTTTTCTATAGTGGCTGTACCAACTTACATTCCCACCAACTGTGTAGGAGGCTTCCCTTTTCTCCATACCCTCTCCAGCATTTGTTATCTGTAGACTTTTTAATGATGGCCATTCTGACTGGTGTGAGGTGGTATCTCATTGTAGTTTTGATTTGCATTTCTCTAATAATTAGAGACGTTGTGCATCTTTTCATGTGCCTACTGGCCATCTGTATGTCTTCTTTGGAGAAATGTCTATTAAGGTCTTCGAGGGCAGGACTAATTCATCTTCCTATCACTCAATTGTTAGAAAGATGATAGAGTCACTCAAATGATTTGTTGAAAGAATAATGAATGAATAGATAGATGAATATTCATTATATTCAAATATAAAGTGACAGGAGGACTTAAATACAGGCAATAAGTATCATAAGAGAAGGCTACGGTGATAAAAAGTATTTAAAGAGGAAAGACATTTTCAGGGCCCTCATTGCTCTTGTGTACTGTCTAGTTAGTGCCAACGTCACCACCACTGTGAGTCTCAGAAGGACAAGCACCTGATGGCCCTCATTCAAAGCTACATCCCCAGTCCCTAAGCACAGTAACTGGCATATAACAGACACTCAATAAATGTTTTTTTTGAATGAATAACATGTTGAATTTTTAAAAGCAAAGACTCTTTATATAATGTATGCCTCTGGGCTAGAAAGAGAAATTTTAGGGACATCAGAAGGAGGAGATTAAAAAAAAAAAAACCTAAAGCATCTTAAGGCAAAAAACTAAAAATGTTCTCCCAGTTTCTACCTGTCTGACCTTGTCTGAGCCTCCTTGAGCTTTGACTTCTCCCCCTGTTCGATGTCAAGTTGATGAGACAGCCACAAATGATAATCTGTGTAAACTCAACCACTCTCTCATTAGCCCAGAAACAGATGAAAAAAACTGATACCGGCTCTTGAGAGTTCTTCTGTAGAGCACTCTCTTATTTCCAGAGTAGCTCCAAATTTGATAAGATCCGAGCCTTTGGAGGAAAGATTAGCATCAAGCCCAGTGGGGATTTTTAATCACATTGAAACAAGATAACATTATTATCTGAGAGAAAATTAATCCTCACATCTAGGCCATGTTATTTATGCAACTTGACACATGGGTATTCTTTTAAACAGTTATCTGGTCCATTTCATTTCATAGGCTTTATTGCCTTGACACCTAAATATCTTTAATTTATGAGCATTCAAATGTTTCTTGATTAAAATAACTAAAAACTTTATTATTTCTTGCTTCATAAAATAAGTCATATAATCAAACTCCTAAAGAGAGCATGTTGATATCATATTTCCAGGTTTATAACATCAGGTACCCAAAACTGACAACATAAACAAATTCATTTAGTTCTGCACTTACAATTTATTAGCTGGAAGAGATCTACAGAAAATTACCTGGTGGCTGGTGCTCATTCATGAAGTGAGGAAGAAAGGTGGATGCCTGTTTGAATGAACTTTGTAAAACAACTAACTGCTTGTTTTGGTATCATAGCCTATTTCAAAATATGCAAAACCTCTATTTATTTACTGAACTAGCTATTCACAACTCTTTCCACAAATGACTTTATTTTTTTTTAACATCTTTATTGGAGTATAATTGCTTTACAGTGGTGTGTTAGTGTCTGCTTTATAACAGAGTGAATCAGCTATACATATACATTTATCCCCATGTCTCCTCCCTCTTGAATCTCCCTCCCACCCTCCCTATCCCACCCCTCTAGGTGGTCACAAAGCACCGAGCTGATCTCCCTGTGCTATGCGGCTGCTTCCCACTAGCTATCTATTTTACATTTGGTAGTGTATATATGTCCATGCCATTCTCTCACTTCGTCCCAGCTTACCCTTCCCCCTCCCCATGTCCTCAAGTCCATTCTCTACATCTGCATCTTTATTCCTGTCCTGCCCCTAGGTTCTTCAGAACCTTTTTTTTTTTTTAGATTCCATACATATGTGTTAGCATACGGTATATGTTTTTGTCTTTCTGACTTACTTCACTCTGTATGACAGTCTCTACTTCCATCTACCTCACTGCAAATAACTCA
Organism: Eschrichtius robustus; assembly: GCF_028021215.1. Lineage (NCBI taxonomy): Eukaryota > Metazoa > Chordata > Mammalia > Artiodactyla > Eschrichtiidae > Eschrichtius > Eschrichtius robustus. The sequence goes on from NC_090825.1 coordinate 65,617,338, forward strand.
ATTTTGTTTCCTTTTATGGCTGAGTAATATTCCATTGTATATATATGCCACATCTTCTTTATCCATTCATCTGTCGATGGACACGTAGGTTGCTTCCATGTCCTGGCTATTGTAAATAGAGGTACAATGAACATTGTGGTACACAACTCTTTTTGAATTATGGTTTTCTCAGGATATATGCCCAGTAGTGGGATTGCTGGGTCATATGGTAGTTCTATTTTTACTTTTTTAAGGAACCTCCATACTGTTCTCCATAGTGGCTGTATCACTTTACATTCCCACCAACAGTGCAAGAGGGTTCCCTTTTCTCCACACCCTCTCCAGCATTTATTGTTTGCAGATTTTTTGATGATGGCCATTCTGACTGGTGTGAGGTGATACCTCATTGTAGTTTTTATTTATTTATTTATTTATTTATTTATTTATTTATTTATTTATTTATGGCTGTGTTCGGTCTTCATTTCTGTGCAAGGGCTTTCTCCAGTTGTGGCAAGTGGGGACCACTCTTCATCGCAGTGCACGGGCCTCTCACTATCGCGGCCTCTCTTGTTGCGGAGCACAGGCTCCAGACACGCAGGCTCAGTAATTGTGGCTCACGGGCCCAGCTGCTCCGCGGCATGTGGGATCTTCCGGGACCAGGGCTCGAACCCGTGTCCCCTGCATTGGCAGGTGGATTCTTAACCATTGCACCACCAGGGAAGCCCCTCATTGTAGTTTTGATTTGAATTTCTCTAATGATTAGTGATGGTGAGCGTCCTTTCATGTGTGTGTTGGCCGTCTGTATATCTTCTTTGGAGAAATGTCTATTTAAGTCTTCTGCCCATTTTTGGATTGGGTTGTTTGTTTTTTTTGATATTGAGCTGCATGAGCTGCTTCTATATTTTGGAGATTAATCCTCTGTCAGTTGCTTAATTTTCAAATATTTTCTCCCATTCTGAGGGTTGTCTTTTTATCTTGTTTATGGTTTCCTTTGATGTGCAAAAGCTTTTAAGTTTCATTAGGTCCCATTTGTTTATTTTTATTTTTATTTCCATCTCTCTAGGAGGTGGGTCAAAAGGATCTTGCTGTGATTTATGTCATAGAGAGTTCTGCCTATATTTTCCTGTAAGAGTTTTATAGTGTCTGGCCTTACATTTAGGTCTTTAATCCATTTTGAGTTTATTTTTCTGTATGGTGTTAGGGAGTGTTCTAATTTCATTCTTTTACATGTAGCTGTCCAGTTTTCCCTGCACCACTTATTGAAGAGGCTGTCTTTTCTCCACTGTATATGCTTGCCTCCTTTATCAAAGATAAGGTAACCATATGTGCGTGGGCTTATCTCTGGGCTTTCTATCCTGTTCCATTGATCTATATTTCTGTTTTTGTGTCAGTACCATACTGTCTTGATTACTGTAGCTTTGTAGTATAGTCTGAAGTCAGGGAGCCTGATTCCTCCACCTCTGTTTTTCTTTCTCAAGATTGCTTTGGCTATTCGGGGTCCTTTGTGTTTCCAAACTAAACTGTGACATTTTTTGTTCTACTTCTGTGAAAAATGTCATGGGTAGTTCGACAGGGATTGCATTGAATCTGTAGATTGCTTTGGGTAGTACAGTCATTTTCACAATGTTGATTCTTCCAATCCAAGAACATGGTATATCTCTCCATCTGTTGGTATCATCTTTAATTTCTTTCATCAGTGTCTTATAGTTTTCTGAATACAGTTCTTTTGTCTCCTTACATAGGTTTATTCCTAGGTATTTTATTCTTTTTTGTTGCAGTAGTAAATGGGAGTGTTTCATTAATTTCTCTGTCAGATTTTTCATCATTAGTGTATAGGAATGCAAGAGATTTCTGTGCATTAATTTTGTATCGTGCTACTTTGCCAAGTTCATTCATTAGCTCTAGTAGTTTTCTGGTAGCACCTTTAGGATTCTCTATGTATAGTATCATGTCATCTGCAAACAGCAACAGTTTTACTTCTTCTTCTCTGATTTGGGTTCCTTTTATTTCTTTTTCTTCTCTGATTGCTGTGGCTAAAACTTCCAAAACTATGTTGAATAGCAGTAGTGAGAGTAGGCAACCTTGTCTTCTTCTGATCTTAGTGGAAATGGTTGCAGTTTTTCACCATTGAGGACCATGCTGGCTGTGGGTTTGTCATACATGGCCTTTATTATGTTGAGGTAAGTTCACTCTATGCCTACTTTCTGGAGGGTTTTTATCATAAATGCGTATTGAATTTTGTCAAAACCTTTTTCTGCATCTATTGAGATGATCATATGGTTCTTATCCTTCAGTTTATTAATATGGTGTATCACATTGATTGATTTGCATATATTGAAGAATCCTTGCATTCCTGGGATAAACCCCACTTGATCATGGTGTATGATCCCTTTAATGTGCTGTTGGATTCTGTTTGCTAGTATTTTGTTGAGGATTTTTGCATCTGTGTTCATCAGTGATATTGGCCTGTAGTTTTCTTTTTTTGTGACATATTTGTCTGGTTTTGGTATCAGGGTGATGGTGGCCTCAATGAATGAGTTTGAGAGTTTTCCTTCCTCTGCTATATTTTGGAAGAGTTTGGGAAGGATAAGTGTTAGCTCTTCTCTAAATGTTTGATAGAATTCACCTACTAAGCCATCCATTCCTGGACTTTTGTTTGTTGGAAGATTTTTAATCACAGTTTCAATTTCAGTGCTTGTGATTGGCCTGTTTATATTTTCTATTTCTTCCTTTTTCAGTCTCGGAATGTTGTGCTTTTCTAAGAATTTGTCCATTTCTTCCAGGTTGTACATTTTATTGGCATATAGTTGTTTGTAGTAATCTCTCATGATCCTTTGTATTTCTTCAGTGTCAGTTGTTACTTCCCCTTTTTCATTTCTAAATCTATTGATCTGAGTTTTCTCCCTTTTTTCTTAATGAGTCTGGCTAATTGTTTATCAATTTTGTTTATCTTCTCAAACAAAGAGCTTTTAGTTTTATTGATCTTTGCTATTGTTTCCTTCATTTCTTTTTCATTTATTTCTAATCTGATCTTTATGATTTCTTTCCTTCTGCTAACTTTGGGGATTTTTTTGTTCTTCTTTCTCTAATTGCTTTAGGGGTAAAGTTAGGTTCTTTATTTGAGTTGTTTCTTGTTTCTTGAAGTAGGATTGTATTGCTATAAACTTCTCTCTTAGAATTGCTTTTGCTGCATCCCATAGGTTTTGGGTCATCATGTTTTCATTGTCATTTGTTTCTAGGTATATTTTGATTTCTTCAGTGATCTCTTGGTTATTTACTAGTGTATTGTTTAGCCTCCATGTGTTTGTATTTTTTACAGATTTTTTCCTGTAATTGATATCTAGTCTCAGAGCATTGTGGTTGGAAAAGATACTTGATATGATTTCAGTTTTCTTAAATTTACCAAGACTTGATTTGTGACTGAAGCTATGATCTATCCTGGAGAATATTCCATGAGCACTTGAGAAGAAAGTGTAATCTGATGTTTTTGGATGGAATGTCCTATAACTATCAATTAAGTCCATCTTGTTTAATCTGTCATTAAAGCTTGTGTTTCCTTATTTATTTTCATTTTGGATGATCTGTCCATTGGTGAAAGTGGGGTGTTAAAGTCCCCTACTATGATTGTGTTACTGTCGATTTCCACTTTTATGGCTGTTAGCATTTGCCTTATGTATTGACGTGCTCCTATGTTGGGTGCATGTATATTTATCATTGTTATATCTTCTTCTTGGATCGATCCCTTGATCATTATGTAGTGTCCTTCTTTGTCTCTTGTAATAGTCTTTATTTTAATGTCTATTTTGTCTGATATGAGAATTGTTCCTCCAGCTTTCTTTTGATTTCCATTTGCATGGAATATCTTTTTCCATCAGACTTTCAGTCTGTATGTGTCCCTAGCTCTGAAATGGGTCTCTCATAGACAGCATATATACAGGTCTTGTTTCTGTATCCATTCAGCCAGTCTGTGTCTTTTGGTTGGAACATTTAATCCATTTACATTTAAGGTAGTTATTGATATGTGTGTTCCTATTACCATTTTCTTAATTGTTTTGGGGTTGTTATTGTAGGTCTTTTCCTTCCTGTGTTTCCTGCCTAGAGAAATTCCTTTAGCATTTGTTGTAAAGCTGGTTTGGTGGTGCTGAATTCTCTTAGCTTTTGCTTGTCTGTAAAGCTTTTAATTTCTCTGTCGAATCTGAATGAGATGCTTGCTGGGTAGAGTAACCTTGGTTGTAGGTTTTTCCCTTTCATCACTTTAAATATGCCCTGCCACTCCCTTCTGGCTTGCAGAATATCTGCTGAACGATCAGCTGTTAACCTTATGGGTGTTCCCATGTATGTTAATTGTTGTTTTTCCCTTGCTGCTTTTAATGTTTTTCTTTGTATTTAATTTTTGATAGTTTGATTAATATATATCTTGGCATGTTTCTCCTTGGATTTATCCTGTATGGGACTCTCTGTGATTCCTGGACTTGATTAACTATTTCCTTTCACATATTAGGGAAGTTTTCAACTACAATCTCTTCAAATATTTTCTCAGTCCCTTTTTCATTCTCTTCTTCTTCTGGGACCCCTATAATTCGAATGTTGGTGTGTTTAATGTTGTCCCAGAGTCTCTGAGACTGTCCTCAATTCTTTTCATTCATTTTTCTTTATTCTGCTCTGCAGTAGTTATTTCCACTATTTTATCTTCCAGGTCATTTATCCGTTTTTCTGCCTCAGTTATTCTGCTACTGATTCCTTCTAGAGGATTTTTAATTTCATTTATTGTGTTGTTCGTCATTGTTTGTTTGCTCTTTAGTTCTTCCAGGTCCCTGTTAAACGTTTCTTTTATTTTCTCCATTCTATTTCCAAGATTTTGGATCATCTATACTATCATTACTCTGAATTCTTTTTCAGGTAGACTGCCTATTTCTTCTTCATTTGTTTGGTCTGGTGGGTTTTTACCTTGCTCTCTCATCTGCTGTGTATTTCTCTGTCTCCTCATTTTGCTTAACTTACTGTGTTTGGTGTCTCCTTTTCACAGGCTGCCGGTTCATAGTTCCCATTGTTTTTGGTATCTGCCCCCAGTGGCTAAGGTTGGTTCAGTGGGTTGTGTAGGCTTCCTGGTGGATGGGACTGGTGCCTGTGTTCTGGTCGATGAGACTGGATCTTGTCTTTCTGCTGGGCAGGACCACATCTGGTCATGTGTTTTTGGGTGTCTGTGACCTTTTTATGATTTTAGGTAGCTCTCTGCTAATGGGTGGGGTTGTATTCCTGTCTTGCTAGTTGTTTGGCATAGGGTGTCCAGCACTGTAGCTTGCTGGTTGTTGAGTGGAGCTTGGTCTTAGTGTTGAGATGGAGATCTCTGGGAGGGTTTTTGCTGTTTGGTATTACGTGGGGCTGGGAGGTCTCTGGTGGGCCAGTGTCCTGAATTCGGCTCTCCCACCTCAGAAGCTCAGGTCGGACACCTGGCCAGAGCACCAAGACCCTGTCAGCCACTCGGCTCAATAGAATAGTGAGAAAAAGAAATATAGAAAGAAAGAAAATAAATAAATAAATAAAATAAAATAACTAAAATTTAAAAATATTATTAAAAATAAAAATGTATAAAAGTAATTTAAAAAAGAAAGAAAGAGCAACCAAACCAAAAAACAAATCCAGCAATGATAACAAGCACTAAAAACTATACAAAAGAAAACAAAAACAAAAAAACGGACAGACAGAACCCTAGGTCAAATGGTAAAAGCAAAGCTATACAGACAAAATCACACAAGGAAGCGTACACATACACACTCACAAAAAGAAAAAAAGGAAAAAATATACATATTAAAAAAAAGGAAGAGAGCAACCAAATCAATAAACAAATCTACCAATGATAATAAGAAATACTAAACTAAAATAAACATAAAACCAGACACAAATTAGATGCAGAAAGCAAACCCCAAGTCTACAGTTGCTCCTAAAGTCCACCATGTCAATTCTGGGATGATTTGTTGTCTATTCAGGTATTCCACAGATGCAGGGTACATCAAGTTGATTGTGGAGATTTAATCCGCTGCTCGTGAGGCTGCTGGGGGAAATTTCCCTTTCTCTTCTTTGTTTGCACAGCTCCTGGGGCTCAGCTTTGGATTTGGCCCCACCTCTGCATGTAGATTGCCTGAGGGCATCTGTTCCCCGCCCAGACAGGATGGGGTTAAAGTAGAAGCTGATTAGGGGGCTCTGGCTCACTCAGACTGGGGGGAGGGAGGGGTACAGTATGCGGGGCGAGTCTGCAGCGGCAGAGGCCAGTGTGACGTTGCAACAGCCTGAGACGCACCACGTGTTCTCCCAGGAAAGTTGTCCCTGTATCACGGGACCCTGGCATTGGTGGGCTGCACAGGTTCCCAGGAGGGGAGGTGTGGATAGTGATCTGTGCTTGCACACAGACTTCTTGGTGGCGGCAGCAGCAGCCTTAGCGTTTCATGCCCGTTTCTGGGGTCCCCGCTGATAGCCGCAGCTCGCGCCAGTCTCTGGAACTCGTTTAGGAGGTGCTCTGAATCCCCTCTCCTTGTGCACCCTGAAACAATGATCTCTTGCCTCTTAGGGAGGTCCAGACTTTTTCACCGACTCCCTCCTGGCTAGCTGTGGCCCACTAGCCCCCTTCAGACTGTGTTCATGCAGCCAACCTCAGTCCTCTCCCTGGGATCTGACCTCCGAAGCCTGAGCCTCAGCTCCCAGCCCCGACCTGTCCCGGCAGGTAAGCAAACAAGCCCCTCGGGCTGGTGAGTGCCCGTTGGCACAGATCCTCTGTGCGGGAATCTCTCTGCTTTGCCCTCCACACCCCTGTTGCTGCGCTCTCCTCCGTGGCTCCGAAGCATCCCCCCGCCATTCCCCCATCCCCACCAGTGAAGGGGCTTCCTAGTGTGTGGAAACCTTTCCTCCTTCACAGCTCCCTCCCAGAGGGGCAGGTCCCATCCCTATTGTTTTGTCTCTGTTTTTTCTTTTTTCTTTTGCCCTACCCAGGTACGTGGGGAGTTTCTTGCCTTCTGGGAAGTCTGAGGTCTTCTGCCAGTGTTCAGTAGGTGTTCTTTAGGAGTTGTTCCACATGTAGATGTATTTTTGATGTATTTGTGGGGAGGAAGGTGATATCCATGTCTTACTCCTCTGCCATCTTGAAGCCCCTCCCACAAATGACTTTAAATGGATTCTTCCCTAATATGATTTCATTAGAAGTGAAAGGGAAAGTTTACCGTTGTTTAACAAACTTTACCTGGTTAGTGAAAATGAAAGGTATAAATGAGATTATAAAGAAAGAGTTTAAGATATGTCAATACCTCAAATACCTTTAACAATTTAATAAATATCATTCATATATCAATTACCTAGCCAGGAAACATTTCTCGATCACTAATATTAAAAGAAGCAAGTACAGCCAAAAGCTGTTTAAATCCAGTAATATGAAAATTAACATTATTACATTATAACCAAATTACATCCAATGAACTACCAGTTATTCTTATTTACTTATTATAAAGAAAGCTAGTCCCAAAAGCTCTCTCTGTTACCTGGGTTGTTACTATTTATAACTGTAGCAATCAAGTTCCTATAAAGTCACTTAATATTTAATATCACATTCTCAAACTAAAATTTTACAACATCAAGTACCAAAAAGGTGAGAGTACAAACAAATTTATTTAGTTTAGTCACTTATTTTACTTTAAAATGTTCTACTTTGTGTGTGATATGCATTCTAGCAAGCTACTCATAGGATGCATTCTAATTTTCAGATACAAACTACAAAGGCCTGCATAATTACATTTCTGATTTGGACTAATGCAGTAAAACAGCTTCAAAATTCTGATAAGGAAAGCATTCACTCATTATTTTAGGTAATCATTAATTTTTCACCTGAAAACACAAAGTGACTACCTCAATGATGAGTTCAAGCTTAATCATAGGTTCCAAAGTGTTACGTTAGTTAAAACGTGACAAACAACCACAAATCAGCATTTCTTTTCTACCCTCACTTATTCATGGAAATGCTATGACCAGGCCAAAACTACACTATCACATATTCCCTCTTTTTTGAAAATTAAAACCAATAAAGTAGGCAGAACAGGTATTCTCACTCCATTTTACATATGAGAAATTTGAGACTCAGAAGATCACACAGTTGGTAAACAGCAGACCCAGAGAGCCAGATTGCTGGGAAAATAATTTGCCAGCAAAAATTAATGAAGCATTTTGCATTCAGGTCAGCCAGAACCGCTAGCTCTTCATTTCCTATATTTTTTCAAAGAACCCTTATTTGCTTTCCTATGGATCAACCTAATTTGTTTCTACTCTACTCATATAGTAGCATGTCTTCTATATGTGATCCATTTATTCCAGTCAGATTTCTATTCTCCATTGTCCTTGGACTCAAGTGTTGGTATCCTTACACAGTTTTGTTTTTTTTTTTTAAGTTGTCAATCAAAGGTCTTCTAAGTTTTTCTACCTTTCAAAGTACCCTGTACCTGAGAAAAATTAGAAGAGCAGAAATAAAATTCAGCCAGGTCAAAAACATATCTTAAGAAGAAATTTGCTTTGTGTACTGCCATTTACCAAGTAATCACTTGATTCCTACCATGTATCTGACAATGATTGAGGGAGTCAGTACCTAACAAGGAAGACATATAATAAGCCAAAGATGACTACATGTACCATGGTATGTGCTCTAATAGAAGCAACAAGTTAGAGAGCTTCCAGGAGTGGGTATGTAACATTGGGGGAGTTAGGGAAGGTTAATAGAGAAGGGTCATTGAAAGATGAAAAGGAATAAGCAAAGAAGGCCAATCCAGGTGAAGAAGAGAGTTGCCCAACCTGGTGTGGCACTTTTAAGAATCTGCCCCTTTCTGGCAGAATGTGATATGTCCCACAGTGTAGAATTTCCCATTGCATGCTCAATTTTACTAAACTTTTCTTCTTGAAACTCCAGTTTTCCCCAGATTTGTATGACCCGTCTGCTACTATTCTATACCTTGGCCTCTACCCCATTGGCTCGATAAAGGAGCCAATCTGTCTTACACTTTGACCCTAGCAATGGGTTTATATCTCAGCATAATTGTGGAAAATTCCTGGACAACACCACCTCCGTTCAACCCAAAGTCTAGCACCTTCCAATGATCCATAGCTCCTTAAAGCATTTCTCTATAAAGTCTGCCTCTTCCTCCTGGGCAGGACCTGAAAAATGGTGGGAAATCACAGGATATCCTCCAGAGACAGACAAAAGTTGAATACGGCTAGAAAATGTTTGGGAAAAAACAAATACTGGAGCTAGAAAAGTAAAAACAACAACAGTAGTAAAATTTTTCAAGCATTGAGCAGTAGCTATCTGTCAGGCATCCTGTCAAGAATTTTTGTGTTATCTAATTTAATCCTCACAACAATTTCATAAGGTAGATCCTGTTACTTTCCCTATTTTACACATGGAGTGACTGAAGTTCAGAGTGTCAGTAATTCCTGAAAATCACACAAATGGTAAAGGAAACAGTCAGGCTCACCCACACTCCAGAACCCACACTCTTAAGCTATATGCCTCCCAAATGTAGATCGGGTTAGCTTGTAAAACCCCATGTCATGCTTCATTAAAAATCTGAATTTGATTCTTATGCAATGAGCCATTGAAGGTTTTTAAGCAAGGGTGTGTTTAGACTTGAATTTTAGAAAAGATCATTCTGGGGACATAGGATAGGATAGAGAGAATGGAGAGAGTTCAAAGAGGGCTGCAGGACCCCATGGTGATGAAATGAGGCCCTCAACTTGTATGGTAGCCGTGGCAAAAGGAAGTGACAAGAAATATTTGAGAAGTAACTTACCATGTGTGAATGGATGAGGAAGGGGAATCAAAGAGCATTCCAAAGTCTCTCGTCTGGCTGGCTATTGGTGGCTGCGAACAGTATCAGCAAAGAGAGAGAACACAGAAGGAACTGGTTTAAGAGACAGGATAAGGACTTGTATTACAGCCCACCACCAGACACACTTCCCTCCGTGATCAAGCTTGCTTGGTCCAGATTGTTCTTCCAAGTCAATTTTATAGCTGAAATTTTTTTTAAAAAAAGTAACTTTCTTGGAGATCTTTCAAAGAATAAAATCCATGGAGACTAAGAATTTGTGGACAGTCTGTTCTGATGGGTCTGGCTTCACATTCCCTTCCTACTCCATTTTCTAGAATATTTGTAGGCACCACAAAGAGAATCCACTACTGTCTTCCAAATCAGCATCCAGGACTTACAGGAAAAAGCCCACCCAGCAGGTTTTTAATTACCTCTACATATAACCACCCAAATATCTTCGTTATCTTCTCTTTTTTTTTTTTTTTTTTTTTAATGCCATGACTCATCAGACCACCAGGTAAAAAGCCTCAGGTCAGCAAGCCAGCAGCCAGGGAGAGCACAGAAAGGAGAGAGAATGGCTCTTAAAGTCTCTCATTTCAAAAAGCTTTTGTAGCTTATTCTTGCAGAGCAGAAAGCAACTTTTGAGTGGTCCAATTTATTGAGCTACCACAAGGCTGACACAGTTGAAAATCAGTCCTAATATGAAAATATAAATTGGCTTCCCATGCTGAGAAAAACATTTCCACAGAACCAAATATTTCATCACAAGAACTAAAGCCTCTGTCTTAGTTCTAGGTCATGTGTCAATAAGAGGGTTGTTTATTTTTTAAACCCTGTGTCATGTGACCCAACTGCACCATCTATAATAATTTTCTGGAGTGAAACAGACAACCAGGACCCTCTCTCAAACACAAATACTGAGGCCAAGTCAAATCAGCAGCTGCTCTGTGTTTCTGAATGAGCTGTTGTAATTTAAACGTCTCATTCCATTGGGAACTAAGGGAGGTGACATAACCCAGAAGAAGCTCGGAAGTGAGAGTGTTTGTGGGGGTGGCTGAACTATGTGACCTTTAGGGTCACCTTTAAGGTCTGCCCTCCAATTCTGTCTTTGGGAGTCAATGAAAGTACTTCAGGAGTTTTTGTTGCTCAGGACAAGCTCCTTGAGAGTTTAATTTGAAAGAAAAAGAAAAGTGAGGCTACAAGTAGGTGGATATGATGAAAGGTTTTTCTTTACATCACCTTACATGGAAAGTATTTTTAAGTAGCTAGTTAAACAGTGGATGTCTATTATGCTCTGTATTATGAGAAAACAGGAAGTTCATTTTCTTGGACCAAATCCATACTACAATGAAGAGTGCTTGAGCAGTGGTAACGGGCAGAGATCAAGTTGATTCTAGGACTTTGCTTTAACTCAGCTAAGACTATCACTAAGCACTCTCTATATTCTATTGTTTAAAAAACAAAATAGAGATAGTTAAAATGGACTTGGAACATGATACACAGACTGTCACTTCAGTACTGTGGTCAAATTTTCTCATGAAAGGTGAATCTCAGTTTTTATTCTAAATTGTACACTGAGTCCGTTTTTCTGTTTACTAAATGGTATCATTCAGTTAGCATTCAATAATGCCTAATTTAAAAAATCATATAATTTGCTCAATAGATGCAGAAAATCATCTGACAAGATGATAAGATTCAACACCGTTTCAGGATGAAAATCTTCAACAAACTAGAAATATCATGTAGTCTTAAAAAGAAGAAAATCCTTATCATTTGCAATAATACAGATAAAACTGGAGGACATTATGCTAAGTGAAATAAGCCAGACACAGAAAAATAAATACTGCATGATCTCACTTATATTTGGAATTTTAAAAAGTCAAACTCTTAGAAGCAGAGAGTAGAATGGTAGTTACCAGAGGATAGGGGTGGGAAAAATGCGGAAATGTTGGTCAAAAGGTACAAAGCTTCAGTTATGCAGAATGAATACATTCTGGAGATTGAATGTACAGCATGGTAACTATTGTTAACAATACTGTATTGTACGCTTAAAATCAGCTAAAGGAATAGATCTTAATCTTTCTCACCAAAAAAAAAAGATAACAATGTGAGGTGATAGGTATGTTAATTAGCTTGATTGAGTGTGGTAAACATTTCACAATGTATACATTTATCAAAACAGCACATCGTACCCCTTAAATGCATACAATCTTAGTTTGTCAATTATACCTACATAAGGTTGAAAAAAATAATGGAAAGAATGGCTAATATACTTCCACTTAGAATTTGGCTTGTTGTATTATATTCCAGTTTGGGGAGGAGGGCACAGTATAAGACATACCTCTTCTTATTGACTAAACATTCCAAGCAGGGTTTTTACCATTTATTTTTAATATTCTTTAGAGAAAATTTATCAGCATGATCTTTTGGTTGGGCCAAGAGCATTTTATAGATTTATATTCATTACATTGAACAGTAGTATGTACAATAAATACCTTAGAAATTTTCCAGCTAGTTTAGGCCTCTTATCCTAAAGTTAAGATTGCTATCAAAGCTAACATTTATGGAAAGATCACGATGAGATTAAGAAAGTATTGAGAATCTGTCTTTGTAAAAGCATCTAAGGTCCCTGGGTATAAGGGTATAATTATCACGGTATAAGGTCATGTGCCATATCCTAGACCTTACCATGAACTCTGAATTTATGTCTCAAGTGATATATAGTGCTAATTTCAATTCCAAAGGATCTAGAAGTTACTCATATTTAATCATTTCTGTCATATATTGAACCAATTTCTCACCCTCTATGAGAACTGCCTGGGATGTTTTATGAGCCTGAAATTCCCCCATAGGCCATCTAGTGTGTATCCAAGTGTTCTGTGTTACTTGGATCAAGGTACTCTATTTACAGCCTTTGGAATACCGCACAGCTTCCAGTGATTTCTGACCTTCTGTGGAAGTTTGGATATGGGAGTGCTTGTCAAATTTGTCTAGTGGACACCCCTAGACGTGGGGTCTGGTCCTGCTCTGTTCTTGCCCTCCCTTGACCCCCAAATCCAGGATTGCTGGCAGGGTAGTTCATACATAGCTCCGCTTGGAAGTGGAGCACACCCATCCAAGCCTTAAGGACTGCTTTCAAAATGACATTTTGAGAGTAAATTTGGGAATCTTCTCAGGCCTTCAGCTGGGACTCTTTTCCAAACTAGTACTGCTGCTTATTTGGTGCACTCAAATTGGAACAATTTCTTAAGTACTCTGAGGCTGTCTTTGACCATGAGGAGAGAAGCAGAAATGAAACCACTGCCTCCACTGATCTCAAAGACAGAAGTATCCTAACCAGCAGAGCTGATTCAGTCATACCAATCTCCTCCTTCTTCTTCTGGCCTCTGATCGGCTTTAGTCTTGGGTTCTGGTTTTTTCCTTGTTTGGGCTTTGTTTCTATTTTCTAGCTCTCAGCTTAGCTTGGCCCTTGTTTTTTATTGCTTAAATAGAGCTGTTTAAAGAACACCGATTAATGGATTAATGTGAAACTGGAGGGAGCTTTTCAGAAACCTGTGCAGAGTATCCTTTGCCCTATTGTCATATTCACCTATTCCAATGGCTTGGATAAGACATTATGCTTGTCAAAATTTCAAACTCTACATGGTAGAATTGATATTAATATTCTTTATATTTATTCAGGGCTTTGCTGTTTTAAAAAGTTTCTGCATATAGTATCTCATTTGATTCTAGGAATGATGGGCGCAGACGATAAGATAAATTTCAGTGCAGTATGAAAGACAGCTTTCCATAAATTGACCTGTCCAAAAATGAAACAGCAAGCTTCACAAAGAAATGAGTTCCAGGCAGTGGAGATGTTTGAGTAGATGGTAAACAGTCAACTCTCAGGGATTTTGTAAAAAGATCCTTGGTTTGGGTGAAATCTTGGATTAAATGACACTATGATGAGAAAGAGAGAAAATGAGAGGAGATATATATTAATTCAAATATGTTGCGTCGGGAGAGAGAGAAAAAAATGAGAACACAGGCTACAGTTTTCTTAAAATCTTTGGCTAGATTATAGAACTCCCAAATTCAGCTTTAATATAGCACATGTAGTTGAGCAATTCATCATTTTTTAGGTTTTGTTTCAAAAGTTCAATAAGAATCTGAAATAGTATAGGCTTAAATCATGGTCTCAGGATTACAACAGGGATGTGTGATTTACTTCTCCTCAGACCAAAATGACCTAAAACTGAAAAATTAATGGGAATATCTGAAGGGTTAAGTGTAAGTGGGAGCAAGATGTGTGTGAAGATGGAAGATACTGCCTGGGTACAGATAGAAGGATGGGGGTGGGAAGGGCAGCTGGCTGGGGTGGCCAAAATGAAGAGAGCAGAATTACCAACCCAGCATAGGGCAGGGCTAGAATGAGGTCACTGCCCTTTTGAATTAGAAGCAAAGGAATCAAACAAACAGCAGAACTGGTTTGCATTAGTGCTTCCATAGTTGGAAGAAATGCCTCCCTTCTTCCCTCCAAGACCAGCTCCAGTGGAATGTTTTAGTAAAATATTCACTTGGCCTAGTCCAAGTTTACCTTAAGAAAAAAATCTTTTTGTAAGTTCTTAGAAAAAAGTTTTTAATGATTTTGTGGTATTGGGGCGGGCAGGTAGGGTAAGGGACCAACACATTTTCCTTTCTGTTTTACTGAGGTGATTTTTTGGGGGTGTAATATAATATAATGTAACATAAATAACATTAAATTCAAATCACTTGCTGTCTTTCGTATCTGACTCACATCACACACAAAAAAAGATTATGAAAAGTGTTATTTGCTTGGCTTGGGTACATTTTCTATCCTACACCTGGATTGCCATTGACAGGAATGCCAGGCTAAAGATGCTCTTCAAATTTTACCATGTGTAAATGTGTAACTTGGAAAACATTCAGGATAGTTGCTCACTTTTTTCAGGGGAAACTGATTATAAGTTACTAACAATGCTTTATAAAATGATAAGTACCTAGCAATCAGATCTTGTTGTTTTTGTTTTGTGTTTTACCATTCTCCAATAAAAGAAACCAGGGCTCCTTGGAGGAACATTTGATTCTAGGACTAGGACAGGAAATATATAAAATGATCCTGGAACATAGTGCCAGAAAGTAAGGAAGTTCTCAAAAACAAAACAAAACAAAACAACAAAACAAAAAGAATCTAAAAAGACCACAATGATGGGGGGGTGTCAAAGAAATACAGGCACCAACTGAAAGCTCTCCCAATGGCCCAGCCAATGCGGAAATGATTTGAGCAGCCAAGTAAATAAATTTGTATTGGATAATAACCCAAAGTATAAACTAAATATTCATGAGTCCAGACAGCTATAAGAAAGTAGGATTGGTTAAAAAATAATAATAAATTGGGTAAAGAGACAAATCGTACATGCAAAAATAATTCCAGATAATTTATGAAGCTATTCTGCCCTCAGGGAGGTAGAGCATAATTCCCTACTATTTTAAATTTATTTATTTATTTATTTATTTTTGGCTGTGTTCGGTCTTCGTTTCTGTGCGAGAGCTTTCTCTAGTTGTGGCAAGCGGGGGCCACTCTTCATCGTGGTGCACGGGCCTCTCACTTTCATGGCCTCTCTTGTTGCGGAGCACAGGCTCCAGACGTGCAGGCTCAGTAATTGTGGCTCATGGGCCCAGTTGCTCCGTGGCATGTGGGATCTTCCCAGACCAGGGCTCGAACCCATGTCCCCTGCATTGGCAGGCAGATTCTCAACCACTGCACCACCAGGGAAGCCCCCCTTACTATTTTAGTTTGGACTACACATAGTAACTAACTTCCTGCCCAAGTGTACTGTATGGAAAAGGTAAAAAAGAGAAGCTTTAGAGTGTACAAATCTGACAAACACTACCTGAACCAAGTGGTCAAGGTTAACATCACAGTCATAAGTCATATGCATAGTATGTGATGAGAAGGGCACTTCACATCTGTGCTCTTCCTCCCCCAAACTCATAACCTCAGTCTAATAATGAAAAAAAAAAAAAAAAAATCAAAGAAATCCCAATTGAGAGCCATTCTACAAAATGCCTGACTAGTGCTCCTCCGAACTGTGAATGTTTTTAAAAACAAGAAAAGCCTGAGAAACTGTCACAGCCAACAGGAGCCTAAAGAGACATGAAGTCTAAATGTAATGTGGTAGACTGGCACAGAAAAAGGACATTAGGAAAAAACTGAGGAAATCTGAATAAAGCATGGACTTCACTTCATAACAATGTATCAACATTGGTCTATTAATTATGACAAATGTACCATACTAATATAAGATATTCATATTTGGGGAAACTGGGTTCGAGGTGAATGGAAGCTCTCTGTACTATCTTTACAATTTTTCTATAAATCTAAAAATACACCACAAATAGCTGGAATTGTGCAACACTAAAGCAATTTCTCTGAGATGATTTTTGCTGCCATGAAAAACCACCTACAGAGATAAGAAGCTTTCTTGACTTTTCACGCTTATTAGCTTGAAGATTACATGTAAAAAGGGATGCTGGAGATCCACTTCTTGAAGGACTTGTCAGTGAGAAAATTTAAATGTATAATGAAATATGTGCCACTGTGTAGAGCACTTATACCAGCGCTTTTATGGGTTTACCTCTGAAGTGGAGATGTAGCTTCTTTCAAATTCCACTTGCAACATTTTTAAAAGCATGAAAGTGTTCTAAGGCAGTAGTATCCATATTACAGCAAAGCAACCAGTTGAAAAATAAAGTAGTGACATAGTTGTTTGGACTGTAGAGGTTATCAGACAACCAGGGCGAACAATTAACAAGAGCCAGCTTAGTTTGCTAAATGTAAATTTCTTCTTGAAAGATGAGCGAAGAACAGGCTTCAGCTGGTATGGAAGGCAAATGTGTGTGCTTTTTCATTTTGAACAAAATTTTGGCTTTTAAATTATTCTTCCTTGAGTGCATTATCTTGAGAAGAAAGAAATGAGAGCCACGCAGAATGTTTCAGTTTTACATAGCAACATAGGTAGATCTGATCATAAAATTTCTAAATTTAATTAAAGTTTATCACTGTAAGCAAGATAAATCAATTGCCAATAAATATGGTCACCCTCTGCTCTGAGCGGCTCTTAGAAGAAAATTATCCAAAAGGAGAGAAAGCCCTGTCTTTTTGTGGAACAGCCTTGGGAAAAGAGGTTCAGTGAAGAATTTGTCTTACTCTGATGGGTAGAATTGAGCATGAGACGTGAGAAGGGGACAGCCTAAAAACATAATTTATGTTACAATTTATAACCTGACTATTCATACAATGGCACCTACACTGGCACTGCAGGAGATTCATCTTGAAATTGTAGGCAGGAACCCAGTAACCAAGACTAGCAATCTATGTACCTAACACACACGAGACAGGTGAGAAAACAGAGGCACAGAAAGCCCAAGTTATTTGCAATCATACAGTCACGTAGGGGTCCCGGACTGGGGCTCTGTGACCTTGGGTTCTTCCTAGGAACGATCCCTGCCTCTTTTACAAATATCCACCTCAGCAGATAGACCTAACTAGTGTTCTGGGAGACTACAGAACACCTAATGCCAAGTTAAAAAAAAACCTGCTCACAAAGTTCAGGTTGATTGATCCTGATTCTTTTCTTGAAGCAGAAGGAAGAAAAGATGCTTCTACCCTTTCACTGTGTCTCTCACTGAGACCTCAGAGTTAGGAAAGCTCTGTCTGAATGGTGTCACTCTGCCTCAGAAGTTCAATTTGATCCGCTCACATACCTATGCAAACCCCACCAAGCTTCTGAAGCAATCACACGAGGGAGTCTAGACATGTTCTGATGCACACGAAGAGCAGGAAACGTGTCCTGCGCATCTCAGCGTCTGTGCGGGACGGATACGCTCGCTGCTCTGGCAGAAGCCAGCTCAGCGTGCCCCCTTGATTCCAGCTCTGAAACCCAAGTCCTGTGTTAAGAGCCAGAGGAGGGGGGCTCCGTGCTGCGTTAGGCCAGCCCTGCCGTGCACGGCTGGAGAAGCACATCAGTAATAATTTAGCACTCAGCAGCTGCAAGAGCAGGGGTCCCTGCCAAGTGCCAGTCTTTGATTCTCCTCTCTACCAGGCAGTAGCTAGTTCATTTCCTGGGCACCCAGCCACATTTCAGAGAGAGCAGGACTGGTGATGTCTAGGACAGCACAGACACACAGCCCACTGAACAAGTAACGGCTATGAACCAGCCCGCACCATTAACAGTGTTGAAGAATTGAGCTATTAGCCATAACTAAGAGGATACAGGGAGTGATTCATTTAAAGAATTGTAGAGTCAGTAAAAATGTAAAATGTTCTAAATAAACGCATTATAATAAGCAGAACATGATTTGGAGCCCCAGCTTACAGGGTGGCTTCTAAGGTAAGATCCAATTTTGTTTACATGGATTCTGGAGCTCAACTGGTTTTATAATTAAAAAATAAACAATCCACCATTTCCTTTCAGATCCCAGTGTGGTTCCTTGGAGTCAAAGGGGCATCAATCATTCCAAACATAAGATAATCAATGGATAGGAGTGTGTGTGTGGGAAGTAGGGTTTATGAAACAATGGCTGCCTCGGCAGCGTGTGAAAGGCTCCTCGAATTACCACTGCCCAACGGAAAATCTCATTCATATCTTCCCTAGTTTTTCACGGTCAATCTCATCTAGATCAGATCTGTGATTTCAACATCAAGTCCTGTTCGTGGTGGCATTATTGCAGCACTCTGTTTTTATTGGAAATGGCAGCTCTTATTTCAACAGACCCCCTGGCTTCTGTTTGCGGCAGTCTGGGTTTGTGTTCGTTGTCAGCCTAAGGGGTTAAAATTCATTTTAAATTACAGCATGATGGATGCAATCCTTCTTTTCACTTGCTTCAGGAACCATTTGGTAATTTGCATTTAAAGTCACAGACTCTATTTGGGTTTAAAAGCAAATTGTATTACAATTAGACTTTTTTTTTGAAGGTACAAGGAAAAATAAAATCATTATTTAATCGACAGTGAGCTAACCTGGCGTGTTGCTGAAAAGTTTTTGAATAATAACGATAAGTTAATTCTGTAATTTAAGATAGATGACAATGCTATTGCAGTCACCATGTTTTGAACATCTGTATGCATATTTTTTCAAGAAAGAAAGAACCTTGAATCACCCTGGCCTTAACCTCTTAGAAGTCCTAAGGGATGCTTGAGCCAATTAATAAGGAGCCCCTTCACTTGAAGTATTTGGAAAGCCAACATTTGTGGTTAACAGGGAACATCAGTTAATCACATATTAGGGATGATTCCTTTGTTCACTGTATAAAAGTGGTTTCTAGCAGATATTCTTATATTCCCATACACAATATTTATCTTCTCAAAACCAAACAAATTCCAACAGCCAATGTGACCTTTAAATAGTATTGTTTTCTGTCTCTTAGAAAACAATTTAAGGGGTTTCACTATATTAGTGGGATTTTCCCTTTTTTTTCTAGTCTTCAAAAGATTTTACTTTCATCTTCTTTTGCTTTCTCTCCAGCTACAAAATGTGCTCATTACGGGCCTGTCTGCCAGCTACAAAAGGGAGGAGACTCCTATTTCAGCAGGTCTGCATCTCAATAGCCACTTTCATCTCCCGAGAGTTCAATTCTGCTCTATTTAATAAAACCCAACACTTCAGTTATCAGAGTCATTAGGAGGAAGCAGGATTGGAAGAAGGAAAGCCTTCATTTATTTCAGCGCCATATATAATTACACCATTTATTTCCCTAATGGGGTCTACACTTTTCCACTACCTTTTTTTTCCTTTCAGAATATTTCTAAGGAAAGCTCATCATTTAGAAAACAAAGACTAAGCAGTAACAAAATTTTAAAAAACACTCCTTCAGAAACCAAAGTAGTTCTAGTACCAGGCGGTTAACACCAAGTAAGTGCCAGGATGCTATTCATCCCTAAATAAACCAAATCCCCCTGAATATCATTGTCACTTTGTTTATTGTCTTTTCCCTTCAACTAAGGTGAAGTATTTTGATGAGCCAAGTTTTCCCTATGACACAGAATAAAAGGGATTTAAGTTTGATAACTCTAAAGGGCTA
Organism: Eschrichtius robustus; assembly: GCF_028021215.1. Classification (NCBI taxonomy): domain Eukaryota; kingdom Metazoa; phylum Chordata; class Mammalia; order Artiodactyla; family Eschrichtiidae; genus Eschrichtius; species Eschrichtius robustus. Next base: position 65,637,236 of record NC_090825.1, read on the forward strand.
CAAGTCTCTGTGGACTGCAGATATGACCGATAAAAGTTATAAAATGCATCTCCTGAAGGTGCAATCAGAAATCCAGTATTACATTAGCACATGAAAACCAAGCTCAATTAATTAATTACTTCTAATCAACCATCCTTTGTTTAAGAAACTAAAAGTTGCAATTAATTGAAAGTGCAAAATATCCTGAAAATTATCTGTTAGGTCTATAGGGAAGTGGTTTTCAATGGTTTTCCACCAAGGTCATCCATATCCTGATTCCCCAGAGTTCTGTGAGCTATGAGATAAGCCATCAGCTCTTCCTGATTGATATTAATTCAGATGATTTTAAAAATGAAATCACATCATCCTAGAATTTTTTTTTTCATCCTAGAATTTTTTTAATCAGAAAAGCCCCCCAAAACCCATATAGTTTGGAAATTGCTAACCTGGAGCTCATAACCTCCTGAATATATAAGCATAATCGTTTATAGGTATGTGCATACTTTTGGGAAGAGGATCCTTGGGTTTTATCAGCTTTCTTAAAAGATTTAGGACCCAAGGAAATGTAAAAATTATTAATCTAGTTCATTCTCCATCTCTGCAAGAACTTGCTATATAATAAGGCTGTATTTTTTCCTAATGTTCTAGGCTAATCCATGATTGATGATCAATCTGCATACAGTCAGCCAGAATTGTGTAATATTCTCCACATACAGTTGTTGGTTCAGTGCATTTAATGAACAGAATCAGAAACTTTGCAACACAAAGCAAAATGTTCTCTAACTTGCCCTTGGTCTCCTAGGTCAAGAGCTTTATTATAGTCGTACACATTAATCTGACAATTTTCTTTCTTCAGAAATCGTTGCTGGTTCGTATTCAATCTCTCTATAAAATATAATAAAAACTAATTTTTGTACATTTTTCATATTTTTTCAAAGCCTTTTAAAGGTAGGCCGAGCTATAATTTCTAGTCTTGACGGACTGAAACCGGAAATGTGAATTTCATTGAGGAGTGAACTGAAACCTGTAAAGATTATGGATGACATGTGCACCATATGGAAAACATTGTTCAAAATTCAAATTGTCCCTTTCAAGTGTCTCTCACATCTCAACATGGCTTTGTTTTTCTAACATAAAAAGGTCAGATCCCTGGTATGAGGTGTCTTTTGCCTAGATTTGACAACCTGCAGCACCAATAATCTTTTTTTGTTTTGTTTTTCTACTTCTACTTTTCCTGGTGTTAGTTTACTCCTCATCTCTTCCCCACCTTCCGCATCGCATGTCTTCTCCCCTTCCTACTCAGCCTTACCAACCAGAAAAAGAAAATAAAACTACTTGTAATGTCATGTAAAAGTAGACCAAAATGAACTATCCTGACAATTATGTGAAAAACAACAAAATCATAAGTCATTACAATCTATATAGTAAAGCAAAAGTCAAAGACTCCCAGGCATCTGAAAATGAAAGGGAGGGGAAATCTTACTTTTTAAATTTATGTGAAATGGGGCTTCCCTGGTGGCGCAGTGGTTGAGAATCTGCCTGCCAATGCAGGGGACACGGGTTCGAGCCCTGGTCTGGGAAGATCCCACATGCCGCGGAGCGACTAGGCCCGTGAGCCACAACTACTGAGCCTGCGCGTCTGGAGCCTGTGCTCCGCAACAAGAGAGGCCGCGATAGTGAGAGGCCCGCGCACCGCGATGAAGAGTGGCCCCCGCTTGCCACAACTAGAGAAAGCCCTCGCACAGAAACGAAGACCCAACACAGCCATAAATAAATAAATAAATAAATAAAAATTAAAATAGTTTGGTTTAAATTTATGTGAAATGTATGAAGACAGAGAAATAGATTTTAACAGGTGGTCACAAATGGTGGTGGTTTCCTCTAGATTTACTCAAGAAAAGGCGACATGTCTGGTTTAGCTGAAGCTAGTTCCCTGGCAAGAAGAGATTGGAGTTATAAGTGCCTCTTACTTTGTATAAATGTATACACTGATTTCAAAACTGATGGTGTTCATGTGTCACTTTCCTTTTTCAGTAACACTTCCATTTATCTAGCTTACAGAATTCAGAGTCACAGCACATGAAAAGGTCTAACCCTGGTGTCAAACCATCTAAGTCTCAGACTAGAGCCACCACTTACTAACACTGTAACTCATAATCTCCTGAAGCCTTCATATATTTAGCTACAAAATGGGGATAATAATAGCACCTACTTCACAGACTTTTTGTGAGGTTTTAATAAGATCATGAATGTAAAGCAAAATGTCGGACACACTCAAGTTTGCCATAAACATTACCATTATTAGTACTGTTATTTTTATTATTATTAAGTTCCATGCCTTGTGCTCTTATTTCAGAAAACAAGCCACAGTGCCCTTCTCGTTGGGATTCCAACGTCATTCAGATCATTTTCATCTTAACATCCTTCTATACCAGTGGTTCTCAAACTTCAGCCTGCATCAGAGTCACCTATCTGGCTTGTTTAAAAACACAGACTGCTGGGCTCTATTCTCATCGTTTCTAATTCAAAAAGTCTGGGTAAGCCCAAGACTTAGCATTTCTAACAAGTTTCCAGGTGGTAATGATGCTGCTAGTCATGAATCATACTTTAAGCACCAATGCTTCTATATCAGGGTTGGCAAACTTTTTCTATAAAGCACCAGGCAGTAAATATTTCAAAAGCAACCCTGGACAATACGTAGATAAATGAGTGTGACTGTGTTTTGGCCAAAGTTTATTTAAGCACAGTGATGCCCTGCATTTTATATAAGGAACTTGAGCATCTGTGGATTTTGGTATCTTGGGGGGGGGTGTCCTGGAACTAATTCCCCCGTGGATACAAGGGCTGACTGTACTTGAATTTTATATAATTTTTATTTCATGAAATATCGTTCTTTTAAAAATGTTTTAGTCATTAAAAAAATAAAAAACCATTCTTAACTTGTGGGTCATATGGAAATAGGCTGGGGGGGGGGCCATTTTTGGCCTGTGGGCCATAGTTTGTCAATCCTTATTCTGTGGAGACCCAAGTGCTCTTTACCTGCCCAGTCTCAGGCAGTCATCGACCTTCCTCCCTGGCTCAGCCTGAGCCTGGTGGTTTACTCACTACCAATTGGCATCTCACCAGCAGGTTGGATAAATTACTGGTTTTTTAGCCTGCTCACTACTGCCCTTCCTAGAAAGTGCTACTCCTATTACTCTAGCTTATTAGCTGCAGCTTTGGCCTCTCAGAGCATATACTTCAGTATGTGTAGAGGAATCGGTTGTCTCTCCAGCGCTGATATCCCTCGTCTTCTAACAAGTTTACACTAATTTCCTTTAGGGTGTGTGCTTAATTTCCTCCACTGGTAATGGCCCTGTGATTTGGGTAGGTTAGGCCAATCAGAGCATCTGATTTCCCCTGGTCATGGTCATTGGTTTAGGACCTCATTCTGGCCAATGAAACGTGAAAGGACTTTTGCTGAGGAATCATGGGAAAGGAGTTGATCCGCTCTTCATCAGGAGCTAAGGAAGAGGTCCTTTCTTTCGCTGCCGACTGTGTGGTAAGGAAGCAAATTCGGTAATTGCTGTAGCCATTAATGCTATTATGAAAGAAATAAGGGTGAGGCAAAAGCAAAGATATGGAGGATAGAGCCGAGAAAAACTATATGTAAACAACCAGAGTCTTATTCACAGTCCTAGATCACACTTCTGGATCAAGCCACATCTGAATCGATTGGATTACTTATTAACTGTGATTAAGGTTTTTTTTATAAGATTCTCTGATTTAAGCAGCCATTGAAAAACTTCATCAGTTTTTCCCCTCCTCTTTTCTCTTATGGGATATACTTCAATTAGGCGTTACACCCAGGGGTAAGGGATAAAAGAACAAGTAATTAAACCATTGCTATAATCTTAATTACCACTAATTGAATGAACCCTTGGTGTGGCTAATTGAATGAACCCTTGGTGTGGCAGAATAAGATTGTTTCTTGCAGTCTTTTATATCAAAAGGCTATTTGAGGGAGTAGATGGATAGTCAAGGCAAAGCTGGCAGGAATTATAAGTATCCTTTGATTCCCTTTCTCATTTGTTTCTCATTATAGAAAGATGACCTATGACTTATTTAGAAACATCTGGATATCTTGAGGCATCTTCTAAGAAGTCTCTCCTTATTATAGGACTTGAATATATACAAAGTGCTTGAGAAATAAGAAGCATAATTATGACTAGAGTCATAAGTAGCGTAGATACCACTTCAGTCATGTCTTATGTTTTCCAGTGTTTAAAAGGATCAGTTAGCTGTTGTTTGACTTCATCTGGTTGTCCCTGTCCTAGTTAGAAGATGGGAAGCATTCAACCAGCCACCTATTTTGGAGGATGTTATTAGAAGGATCACTTGACAATGAGCTCTTCCTGGATTCTTTCGTGGGTATAAAATAGCACTGTAATTGTGAGAGTCTGTGGGTAACTTGCATGTCCTTGAACCCCAAGAGGAATGTGTTGGAATAGTTATTTTAGTTTCAAACAACAGAAACAAAATATAGCTAATTTAAGCAAAAATAATAATAATATTAAAATAAAAGGAGTAGGAAAGTTACTAGAAAGCTTTTGAGGGTTTTCATGAGGATCTCACCAGAATGCTGCCATTAATGCGCCTTAACTCCACTTACTCCAAGACTCACTGTCTCTCCAAACTAGATTTCAGATACCTGGGAGAAAGAATCTGGTAGTCTCTGCTAGTCAGGTGTCATCACACCTGGAAAATTCAACCCTTTGTGGGGTATTCCCAGAGAAGCAGGAAAACTAAGCTAGGCTGGCAATCAGAAAGGGTCTAGCTCAGGAAACTTGTATCAAGTACACATCACTCAAACTCACCTGATCTTCAGGAAAATGCCCGAGTTGGGGGCAAAGATCTAACATCCATAGAAGGAAGGAGTCTATTTCTTGTCGAATTCAATCAGACTAACATGTTTGGTTTTTTGTGGGGGTGTTTTTGTTTGTTTGCTTTTGTTTATTTTGCTAAGGAAAAATTCAGTATTAGGCATACATCTGCATTTTGATGGCCAGGCCACAGCCTATTCCTCATTGCCTTGGTGTTCAGTACCTCATGTCCATTGAACTGGCAGAAAGATAGAAGCTGTTTAAGATGCTCCTTAGGAAGTGGGTGATGTTAATGAAAGTTTTGAGCCTATTTCTTACCTAAAGAAATCAGTATAATGTATGATCATCAATAGCAATAGCAACGGCTACTTATTTACAAATTGACCTCTCCATGAGTCACTTTTGCCATACCAGTAGCAGTATAATACCTGGCCCATGTCTAAGCCTAGCAGTATTTTCCAGTGAATGACCCTGTAACTCTCTCCAGCAACAAGCTAGGTGGACCTAATCCTGATGGTGGGGAAATGCATCTGAACTCAACTTCCCATGGGAACTTGGATCTGCGAAGTCTCCAGGAGCTGAGCAGCTAGTATCTCTTATTATTGTCCTAAACAACTAATGGCTTATTTTGCTTGGCCGCTGAGTCCAAATCATGTGTTCCTCCAACCAATGTTACTTTCAAACCTGACCTATGAGAAGGAAGAGCAACAGGGGTCAAGGTCCCTTTCCTGGAGCACCCTTTATATTAGCTATGCACCAGCCCAACCATGCCCTCCTGAAGGATGAGGGGTAACTAGTTACCCATGGACCAGCTCACCTTTCTGCCTCTACATTCTTGTCTTCACCAAGTAATACCACTCGGGTTAACTCTAAACTTTTTGCCCAACACATAGAGATGCCTGAAGTTACATTCAAGAAAGTTGTAGAAGTCAAGAGACTAGAGTTAAAATCAGACTAGATTTGCCCCAGATTTGTTTTCATTTCTATAGCAGTGCTATATAAGCCTAATGATTGTTAAAATTCTTATGAGAAAAGTGGTGTTTGGCAGAAGATTTCCCTGCTTTTTTTTAAGGAGTTTAACTTTTGCTCCTGGGATATGTGCATGTGCAGAGAATTGAACACCTTCATAAATGAGAGTGTTCCTTTCTTTCCTTTTCACATATATTTACTTCCAATAAATCACTTGGGGTGTGAGGATGAGAGGAGAATAGCATATTGATTCAGGGTTCTATGTAAAGACAGGGCAAAGGTCTTACAAATGTGATCATCTCATTGTCATTATTCTAGAGAAAATGATGTTTTTTCCTCTTTTCCTACATGTAGCCCAAATCTCCAAATTCCTACTCTGATTTAGTCTCCACTTTCCAAGTATGCCACTTCTTTACTGTCTACTGAAACTCCGTGGAAGGGAATGGGAAAGCGTAATGACTGGGCACTTTTGATAGATATTTGCTGCTTTGATACCTGCTTAGCATTTGAACCCCCTCCCGATAGGGCCCTTACTCCCCTACAGAAGTAGAAAGGACCAGGTACTTGCCCTACTCATCTGCATGGCAGCCAGGGCACTATCAGAAGGCCTAAACTTGACCAGTAGTAATTGTCACTGGAATAAATTGAAATATTAGCCCCAATTCTTCATCCCATCCTATGTGTGTGACTTTTGCTATGTCACTTCACAGATCGTCTCATTAGAGGTGGAATGTTTTTCGTTGTCCCCTTGACTTTGGGCTTGCCATGTGACTTGGATTTGCCAACAGAATGTTAGTAGATTTGATGTTGCAGAAATTCGAAATATACTTACACAGTTTGGCTTGCCATCTTGAACTTCTGCCATCACCATGAGAAGAAATGTCAGGCAGCTGACTGATGCAAAAAAAATGAGAGATAAGGAGTTTTAGTGGAACCCAACTTGAGGTTTGGAGCCAAGTACAGCCAAGTATAGCTTAGATCAGCTAACCCCCAGCTCACCCACAAATGAACAAAAATAAAATACTGTTATATTAAGCCACTGAATTTCGGAGTGCTTTGTTATGCAGCTCTGGTGTGGGAACAGTTGACCAATACACTCAGCTTGGCACTTTGAATCTATAGCCCATGATGCATAGGAACAGACACTGAAGAATTTATCTCCTCCACAGAGAGACTGTATTCAGGGACAAGTGATGAAGTGCTGAGGACAAGGCTCAGTGTGCAACCAGGGCATTAACTTGGCTGAGATTTTGGCTACCCAGCTTCCCTGTGTTCTTGTTTGATTTCCTTCCCTGGTTTGTTGGTCTTCTGGGTTATTCTATGAGATAACTAATATCCTTCCAGTGAATTTATTTTCTGCTTAACTTGGTTTGGGTCAGTACGTAGTGTTTGCAAATAAGAACCTGTCTGAATCAGCCCTTATGTTTCACTGGAAATGGAGGATATGGAAAAGCAGAGAGTGAAACTGGCCAAGAGTGGAGGAAGCAGGGACATTAGTTCATGGGTCCACAGTTCTGGTGGCAGGGTGTGGAGAATTTCTGCATAGTGTAAGGTGGGGTTTTTATTTTATGCTTCTGAGAACTTTCAATGATTCCTACTTTCACATAGAGCATGTGAGTAATGGGGTCGGTGAGTAGGCTTTCTTTCAAAAGGAGTGATGAAACTTTTTCAGTCAGTAAACTATGTTCATCAACAATCCTAAAACTAATAAATTATGTCTCACTGACACTTCTATTCCTTATCTAATTGTGTTTTTTTCACATCTTTATTGGAGTATAAATGCTTTACAATGTTGTGTCAGTTTCTGCTGTACAACAAAGTGAATCAGCTACATGTATACATATATGCCCATATCTCCTCCCTCTTGAGCCTCCCTCCCACCCTCCCTATCCCATGCCTCTAGGTCGTAACAGAGCATTGAACTGATCTCTTTGTGCTATGCAGCAGCTACCCACTAGCCATCCATTTTACATTTGGTAGTGTATCTATGTCAGTGCTACTCTCTCACTTCATCCCAGCTTCCCCTTCCCCGCCATGCCCTCAAGTCCGTTCTCTATGTCTACGTCTTTATTCCTGCCCTGCCACTAGGTTCATCAGTACTGCTTTTTAAAATTCCATATACATGCGTTAGCATACGGTATTTGCTTTTCCCTTTCTGACTTACTTCACTGTGTATGACAGATTCTAGGTCCATCCACCTCACTGCAAATAACTCAATTTTGTTCCTTTTTATGGCTGAGTAATATTACATTGTATATATGTGCCAGATCTTTATCCATTCATTTTTTGATGGACATTCAGGTTCCTTCCATGTCCTGGCTATTGTAAATAGTGTTGCAATGAACATTGTGGTACATGTATCTTTTTGAATTATGGTATTCTCAGGGTATATGCCCAGTAGTGGGTTTGCTGGGTCATATGGTACTTCTATTTTTAGTTTTTTAAGGAACCTCCATACTGTTCTCCATAGTGGCTGTATCAATTTACATTCCCACCAACAGTGCAGGAGGGTTCCCTTTTCTCCACACCCTCTCCAGCGTTATGTTTGTAGATTTTTTGATGCTGTCCATTCTGACTGGTGTGAGGTGATACCTCATTGTTGTTTCGATTTGCATTTCTCTAATGATCAGTGATGTTGAGCATCTTTTCATTTATTTGTTGGCCATCTGTATGTCTTCTCTGGAGAAATGTCTATTTAGGTCTTCTGCCCATTTTTGGATTGGGTTGTTTGTTTTTTTGATATTGAGCTGCATGAGCTGCTTGTATATTTTAGAGATTAATCCTTTGTCAGTTGCTTCAGTTGCAGATATTTTCTCCCATTCTGAAGGTTGTCTTTTTGTCTTGTCTTTGCTGTGCAAAAGCTTTTAAGTTTCATTAGGTCCCATTTGTTTGTTTTTGTTTTTATTTCCCTTACTCTAGGAAGTGGGTCAAAAAGGATCTTGCTGTGAGTTATGTCATAGAGTGTTCTGTCTATGTTTTCCTCTAAGAGTTTTATAGTGTCTGGCCTTACATTTAGGTCTTTAATCCATTTTGAGTTTATTTTTGTGTATGGTGTTAGGGAGTGTTCTAATTTCATCCTTTTACATGTAGCTGTCCAGTTTTCCCAGCACCACTTATTGAAGAGGCTGTCTTTTCTCCATTGCATATTCTTGCATCCTTTGTCAAAGATAAGTTGACCATATGTGCATGGGTTTATCTCTGGGCTTTCTATCCTGTTCCGTTGATCTATATTTCTGTTTTTGTGCCAGTACCATACTGTCTTGATTGCTGTAGCTTTGTAGTGTAGTCTGAAGTCAGGAAGCCTGATTCCTCCAGCTCTGTTTTTCTTTCTTAAGATTGCTTTGTCTATTCAGGGTCTTTTGTGTTTCTATACAAATTGTAAAATTTCTAGTTTTCTGGTGGCATCTTTAGGATTTTCTACGTATTAGTATCATGTCATTGGCAAACAGTGACAGTTTTACTTCTTCTTTTCCAATTTCTATTCCTTTTATTTCTTTTTCTTCTCTGATTGCTGTGGCTAGGACTTCCAATACTGTGTTGAATAATAGTGGTGAGAGTGGACATCCTTGTCTTGTTCCTGATCTTAGAGGAAATATTTTCAGTTTTTCACCATTGAGAATGATGTTTGCTGTGGGTCTGTCATATATGGCTTTTATTATGTTGAGGTAGGTTCCCTCTATGCCTACTTTCTGGAGAGTTTTTATCACAAATGGGTGTTGAATTTTGTCAAAAGCTTTTTCTGCATCTATTGAAATGATCATTTGATTTTTATTCTTTAAGTTGTTAATATGGTGTATAACATTGATTGTTTTGCATATATTGAAGAATCCTTGCATCCCTGGGATAAATTCCACTTAATCACAGTGTATGATGCTTTTTTTTTTTTTTTTTTTTTGAAGATTGATTGATTGATTGCTATGTTGGGTCTTCGTTTCTGTGCTAGGGCTTTCCTTAGTTGCGGCAAGCGGGGGCCCCTCTTCATTGCGGTGCGCGGGCCTCTCACCATCGTGGCCTCTCTTGTTGCGGAGCACAGGCTCCAGATGCGCAGGCTCGGCAGTTGTGGCTCACGGGCCCAGCTGCTCCGTGGCATGTGGGATCTTCCCAGACCAGGGCTCGAACCCGTGTCCCCTGCATTAGCAGGCAGACTCTCAACCACCAGGGAAGCCTGTGTATGATCCTTTTAATGTGTTGTTGGATTCTGTTTGCTAGTATTTTGTTGAGGATTTTTGCATCTATGTTTATCAGTGATGTTGGTATATAATTTTCTCTTTTTTGTGATACCTTTGTCTGGTTTTGGTATCAGGGTGATGGTGGCCTCATAGAATGAGTTTGAGAGTGTTCCTCCCTCTGCAATTTTTTAGAAGAGTTTGATAAGGATAGGTGTTAACTCTTCTCTAAATGTTTGATAGAATTTGCCTGTGAAAGCCTCTGGCCCTGGACTTTTGTTTGTTGGAAGATTTTTAATTTCAGTTTCAATTTCATTACCTGTGATTGGTCTGTTTATATTTTCTAATTCTTCCTGGTTCATTCTTGGAAGAGTGTACTTTTCCAAGAATTTGTCCACTTCTTCCAAGTTGTCCATTTTACTGGCATATAGTTGCTTGTCATAGTCTCTTATGATCTTTTGTATTTCTGTGGTGTCCGTTGTAAGTTCTCCTTTTTCATTTCTAATTTTGTTGATTTGAGTCTTCTCCCTTTTTTTTTCTTGATAAGTCTGGCTAAAGGTTTATCAATTTTGCTTATCTTCTCAAGGAACCAACTTTTAGTTTTATTGATCTTTGCTATTGTTTTCTTTGTTTCTCTTTCATTTATCTCCACTCTGATCTTTATGATTTCTTCCTTCTACTAACTTTGGATTTTCTTTGTTCTTCTTTTTCTAGTTGCTTTCGGTGTAAGCTTAGATTGCTTATATGAGATTTTTGTTGTTTCTTGAGGTGAGCTTCAATTGCTATGAACTCCCCTCTTAGAACTGCCTTTGCTGTGTCCCATAGGTTCTGGAGCATTGTGTTTTCATTGTCATTTGTTTCTAGGTATTTTTTAATTCCTTCTTTGATTTCTTCAGTGATCTCTTGGTTATTTAGCAATACACTGTTTAGGCTCCATGTATTTGTGTTTCTTACTGTTTTTTTTTTTACTGTAACTGATTTCTAATCTCATAGTATTGTGGTCGGAAAAGATGCTTGATAAAATTTCAATTTTCTTAAATTTTCTTAAATCACAAAGGTTGATTTGTGACCCAAGATATGGTCTATTCTGGAGAATGTTCCGTGTGCACTTGAGAAGAAAGTGTATTCTTCTGCTTTCGGGTAGAATGTCCTAAAAATATCAATTAGGTCTATCTGGTCTATTGTGTCATTTAAAGCTTGTGTTTCCTTATTTATTTTCTGTCTGGATGATCTGTCTATTGGTGTAAGTGGGGTGCTAAAGTCCCCCACTATTATTGTGTTACTGTAGATTTCTCCTTTTAGGGCTGTTATCATTTGCCTTATGTACTGAGGTGCTCCTATGTTGGGTACATAAATACTTGTAATTGTTATGTTTTCTTCTTGGATTGATCTCTTGATCATCATGTAGTGTCCTTCTTTATCTTTTGTGACATTCTTTATTTTAAAGTCTATCTTATCTTATATGACTATTGCTACTCCAGCTTTCTTGTGATTTCCATTTGCACAGAATATCTTTTTCCATCCTCTCACTTTCAGTCTGTATGTGTCCCTAGGTCTGAAGTGGGTTCCTTGTAGACAGCGTATATATGGGTCTTGCTTTTGTATCCATTCAGCCAGTCTTGTCTTTTGGTTGGAGCATTTAATCCATTTATATTCAAGGTGATTATTGATATGTGTGTTCCTATTACCATTTTCTTAACTGATTTGTGTTTGTTTTTGTGGGTCTTTTTTTCTCTTGTGATTCCTGCTTAGAGAAGTTCCTTTAGTATTTGTTGTAAAGTTGGTTTGGTGGTGCTGAATTCTTATAGATTTTGCTTATCTGTAAAGCTTTTGATTTCTCCATTGAATCTGAATGAGATCCTTGCCAGGTGGAGTAATCTTGGTTGTAGGTTTTCCCCTTTCATCACTTTAAATATGTCCTGCCACTCCCTTCTGGCTCGCAGAGTTCCTACTGAAAGATCAGCTGTTAACCTTATGGGGATTCCCTTGTATGTTATTTGTTGCTTTTCCCTTGCTGCTTTTAATATTTTTTCTTTGTATTTAATTTTTGGTAGTTTGATTAATATGTGTCTCAGTGTGTTTCTCCTTGGGTTTGTCCTATATGGGACTCTCTGTGCTTCCTGGACTTGATTGACTATTTCCTTTCCAATGTTAGGGAAGTTTTCGACTGTAATCTCTTCAAATATTTTCTCAGTCCCTTTCTTTTTCTCTTCTTCTTCTGGGACCCCTATAATTCGAATGTTTGTGCATTTAATGTTGTCCCAGAAGTCTCTGAGACTGTCCTCAATTCTTTTCATTCTTTTTTCTTTATTCTGCTCCCTGGCAGTTATTTCACCATTTTATCTTCCAGCTCACTTATTCGTTCTTCTGCCTTAGTTATTCTGTTATTGATTTCTCCTAGAGTATTTTTAATTTCAGTTATTTTGTTGATCATCACTGTTTGCTCTTTCATTCTTCTAGATCCTTGTTAAACGTTTCTTGTATTTTCTCCATTCTGTTTCTGAGATTATGGATCATCTTAACTATCATTACTCTGAATTCTTTTTCAGATATGTTGCCTATTTCGTCTTCATTTATTTGGTCTTGTAGGTTTTTACCTTGCTTCTTTGTCTGTGACGTATGTTTTTGTCGTTTCTTTTTTTTTTTTTTTTTTTTTTTTTGATGGGTGGAGCTGTATTCCTGTCTTACTTGTTGTTTGGCTTGAGGCCTCCAGCACTGGAGTTTGAAGGCAGTTGAGTAGAGCCAGATCTTGGTGCTGAGATGAGAACCTCTGGGAGGCCTCACTCTGATTAATATTCTCTGGGGTCTGAGGTTCTCTGTTAGTCCAGTGGTTTGGACTCAGCGCTCCCACCATAGGAGCTCGGGCCTGACCTCCAGCCTGGGAACCAAGATCCCGCAAACTGATAAGAAATGGTGTGAATAATTTTTCTCCATTGGAAGTATAGCTTATTGTCCAATATGCCAGCCACTAGCCACATGGAGCTATTCAGCATTGAAAGGTGGCTAGTTCAGATTGAGATGTCCTTCACTCTGTTCAGTGGCCACCAACTGGATCCTTAGTTTCACTTAACTTCTTGGAAAACGCATGTTGTTGCTCACAAAGAGAACAGGAGGGCGTTGAGGAAATGTATCACTTCTTCTAACTGCGCTCCTGGCACTGGAATCCATGCATCACCCTGTGGGCGAGTGGCCAAGCAGGCCCCTTATCTAATTGTTAATACTTAGATGCCTTTTTGATATGCTAAGAACTCCTAGTGAGGAAGATGGAATAAATCATTAAGTGAGAAGGAAGGCTTCAATCATTAGCCACAACTTCTATATAATAGGCTTCTTCAACATGCCATTCATTAACTTGGTTTCAGTAATTAACAGAATTATAGAAAAATGTTTTAAATGTCCAAAGCTATACATAACTGCTACAAAATCATTCATGCTCAGATTTTCTTACTAAGACTTATCAGGTGCTTCATTTTTTCAAAAGCCTGAAAGTATACATAATTGAGTGGTGTAATAAATACTAAATTCTCTAGTATTGTATTAAGTATGTAATGTGGATGGAGATATGTTTGCCACTATTTTCATAAACCAGAGAGTCAGGAAATTTTATGAAGTTGACATCTTTGTGTCACGTAATTGCAGATAGATGCATATAATTTCATTTAAGATAAAAAAGAATTGAGTTTCATCACTTAAAAAAATAAATTCATTTACTTAGCATGAATTTTACATTCAATGCAAGGCATTTATTTCTGGAACTTGGATCACACTCACTGTGTTGTATATGTAAAACCTTCATTGACTAGTATATACATTTTAAGTTTATTATCTTTTGCCTTTACACAAAACCCTTGGCAGACTAGTCTTAATGCATACATGTTGGAGATAACTGAGTCTGTTTCTTGTCAGTTCTAAATTTAAATGATTTACTTTTCTTGATGGTTGAAAATGCTTGAAGTTGGGGCATTAGGGGGTAAATTCAGGCCATTTGTGCTTCTTCAAAGAATTTAGAATTTACATGATAGATGAAAGGTTACTAAATACTGTTCACATTCTGAATTTAGAAAGGCAAATAAGGAGTGCCCATCCTTAAGTACATTAAATTCATATGAAACATCTAGTTTGAGAAAATGAGTGTGGGAGGAAATGGGAAAAAGGGAAGATTAGAGCAACCAACAGATTTGGAGATAAAATGACAAAGATCTTTTATATTCTCATGGGAATGAAACAAAGAGGGGAAAAATATCAATAAAGCAAGTTGCAAAAAAAGTTTGATGGCCTGAAAATAAAAGCATGAAGAAAAAAAGTAGAGCATGAAATTCAAATGTACGTTTGTTGCCATTTATTTTATCATGTATGTTTACCATAAAAATGCAGATTTAAAAAATAAAAGGAAAGAAAAAAACACTGTCATTCCTACCCCTAGAGAAAGTCATTCTTAGCATGTTGGTATATATTTTTATAGTCTTTTCCTATAAATGTGTGTGCGTGTGTGTGTGTGTGTGCGTGCACACACGCACAGACACACTTACATGTAGAGGATTTTTTACACTAAGGGATCTCATTCTCTCAAGTGTTTTGTAACATATTTCATCACTTAATATATTGTGTGCATCCTTTCATGTCAAAAATCGACTTCAATATAAATACACTTAATGGCTGCATAAATATTCCATTTTGTAGAATAAACAAATAAATGTATTCTATCAAAATATTCTGTAAATTGATCCCTCACAACTTCCATTATTAAAATGGAGCTATAGCCCCCCTACACCCTGAATGACTGAAAAACTGTGGAAGCAGAGGCATCAGTAGGCTAGAGTGCTGTTGCATCCAGTAGTGCTTTGCTTAGTCTGAAGGATCTACAGCACTCCCACAGTCTCAACTCACTGTTCAGTTTCCTGTGTCTGATGTTATTCAGTCTCTCTCACTCCCCAGATGCCTAATTTCTTTTGCCCAGCCTGGGGAACATCTCTGTTTTTCTCCGTGTCCTGCAATATGTGATAGAACTGGATTCAAATATGGTACTTCAGTGGCTGATTCCCCCATCTAATGCATGCACATACTTCACTGAAGACTCATGGTCTTGGGGGAGGGAATAATTTAAAATGCATCATGTCCAACTCTATAGAAAACTGATAAAATATGAATGTTAAGCTTTTTAAGGGTGTGATTTCAGTTTGCAGGTAGAGGTGAAGTGGGGAGATATTTCCAAGTGCCCTTGAAATAATCAGAAGTAAGCAGTCAACTCTTTTGCATACATGTGCCTCTTATCTTGAACAAGAGACCTGTTCATGCAGACCTAAGTGGAACTTTGGAATATCCATTTAACTTAGGTACCTGTGTAATATACATTAATCTTAGAGGTCACTGATATGATTTGTGCCATGCTGTCCTTTTAAATATGTCATTACCAAAGTGGAAACAATATACTTATCCAATAACAGTCTATGGGTTAGATAAATTATGTTGTATTCTATAGCAGAATACTTTCCAATTATTTTTAAATGGTACAATAGCAAAAATCTATAATTTATTTAAAGATGTTCATGATGTATTTTTTTATGTTTTAATTTTATATTATTATTAAAATTTTTTTAATTGAATTTTCATTTTATATTATAGTTGATTTACAATGTTGTGTTAGTTTCAGGTATACAACAAAGTAATTCAGTTATACATATACATATATTTATTCTTTTTTTAGATTCTTTTCCTATATAGGATATTACAGAATATTGAGTAGAGTTCCCAGTGCTATATAGTAGGTCCTTGTTGGTTATCTATTTTATATATAGTAATGTGTATATGTAAATCCCAAACCCCTAATTTGTCCCTCCTCCCACCTTTTCCCTTTGGTAGCCATAAGTTTGTTTTCTATGTCTCTGAGTCTGTTTCTGTTTTGTAAATAAGTTCATTTGTATCATTTCTTTTTAGAGTCCACATATAAATGATATCATATGGTATTTGTCTCTCTCTGTCTGACTTACTTCACTTAGTATGATAATCTCTAAGTCCATCCATGTTGCTGCAAATGACATTATTTCATTCCTTTTTATGGCTGAGTCATGTTCCATCATATATATGTACAACATCTTCTTTATCTATTCTTCTGTTGATCGACATTTAGGTTGCTTCCCTGTCTTGGCTATTGTAAATAGTGCTGCAATGAACATTGGGCTGCATGGATCTTTTCAAATTATGGATTTCTTCAGATATATGCCCAGGAGTGGGATCGATGGATCATATGGTAGTTCTATTTTTAGTTTTTTAAGGAATCTCCATACTGTTCTCCATAGTGGTTGTACCAATTTACATTCCCCACAACAGTGTAGGAGGGTTCCCTTTTCTCCACACCCTCTCCAGCATTCACTGTAGACTTTTTGATGATGGCAATTTTGACCAGTGTGAGGTGATAGTTCATTGCAGTTTTGATTTGCATTTCTCTAATAATTAGCGATGTTGAGCATCTTTTCATGTGCTTTTTGGTCACCTGTATGTCTTCTTTGGAGAAAAATCTATTTAGGACTTCTGCCCATGTTTTGATTAGGTTTTTGTTTTTTTGACATAGAGCTGCTTGAGCCGTTTGTATATTTCAGAGATTAATCCCTTGTCGGTGGCTTCGTTAGCAACTATTTTCTCCCATTCTGAGGGTTGTCTTTTGATCTTCTGTATGGTTTCTTTGCTGTGCAGAAGCTTTTAAGTTTAATTAGATCCCATTTGTTTACTTTTGTTCTTATTTTCATTATTCCAGGAGGTGGATCAAGGAAGATGTTGCTGAGATTTATGTCAAAGAGTTTTTTGCCTACGTTTTCTTCTAAGAGTTTTATAGTGTCTGGCCTTACATTTAGGTCTTTGATACATTTTGAGTTTATTTTTGTGTTTAGTGTAAGAAAATTGTTCTAATTTCATTCTGTTACATGTAGCTGTCCAGTTTTCCCAGCACAACTTATTGACGAGACTATCTTTTCTCCATTGTGTATTCTTACCTCCTTTGTCATAGATTAATTGGCATAGGTGAGTGAGTTTCTTGGCTTTCTGTCCTCTTCCATTGATCTATACTTGTTTTGTGCCAGTACCATACTGTTTTGATGACTGTAGCTTTGTAGCATAGTCTGAAGTCAGGGAGCCTCATTTCTCCAGTTCTACTTTTCTTTCTCAGGATTGCTTTGGCTATTTGGGGTCTTTAGTGTTTTCATACAAATTAAAAAATTTTTTGTTCTAGTTCTGTGAAAAATGCCATTGGTAATTTAATAGGGACTGCATTGAGTTTGTAGATTGCCTTGCATAGTATAGTCATTTTGACAATATTGATTCTGCCAATTCAAGAACATGGTATATCTTTTAATTTGTTTGTGTCATCTTTGATTTCTTTCATTAGCATCTTATAGTTTTCAGAGGACAGGTCTTTTGTCTTCTTAGGTAGGTTTATTCCTAGGTATTTCATTCTTTTTGATGTGATGGTAAATGGGATTGTTTCCTTAATTTCTCTTTCTGAACTTTAATTGTTAGTGTATAGGAATGCAAGAGATTTCTGTGTATCAATTTTGTATTCTGCAACTTTACCAAATTCATTGATTAGCTCTAGTAGTTTTCTGGTAGCATCTTTAGGATTTTCTATGTATAGTATCATATCATCTGCAAACAGTAACAGTTTTACCTCTTCTTTTCCAATTTGGGTTCCTTTTATTACTTTTTCTTCTCTGATTGCTGTGGCTAGGACTTCCAAAACTATGTTGAATAAAAGTGGTGGAGGGGACATCCTTGTCTTATTCCTGATCCTAGAGGGAATGCTTTCAGCTTTTCACCATTGTGAATGATGTTAGCTGTGGGTGTGTCATATATGGCCTATATTATATTGAGGTAAATTCCCTCTATGCCCACCTTCTGGAGAGTTTTTCTCATAAATGGGTGTTGAATTTTGTCAAAAGCTTTTTCTGCATCTATTGAGATGATCGTATGGTTTTTATTCTTCAATTTGTTAATATGGTGTATCACAGTGATTGATTTGTGAATATTGAAGAATCCTTGCACCCCTGGGCTAAATCCCACTTGATCATGGTGTATGATCCTTTTAATACATTCTTGGATTTGGTTTGCTAGTTTTTGTTGAGGATTTTTGTGTCTATGTTCATCAGTGAAATTGGCCTGTAATTTTCTTTTTTTTGTGGTATCTTTGTCTGCTTTTGGTATCAGGGTGATTGTGGCCTCATAGAATGAGCTTGGGAGTGTTCCTCCTTCTTCAATCTTTTGGAAGAGTTTCAGAAGGTTAGATCAGAAGGATAGGATAGGATAGTTTCAGAAGAATAGGATATCAGACATTTATCTCTTCTCTAAATGTTTGATAGAATTGGCCTCTGAGCCATCTGGTCCTGGACTTTTGTTTGTTGGAAGTTTTTTAATCACTGTTTCAATTTCTGGTGGGCAGGGCCATGTCAAGTAGTGAGCTGTGAGGTCAGTAAGGCTCTAGACAGCCTGTCTGCTGATGGGTGGGGCTGTGTTCTTATCCTGCTGGTTGTTTGGTCTGAGGTATTCCAGCACTGGAGCCTGTAGGCTGTTGGGTAGGGCCAGGTCTTGACGCCAAAATTGCGACTCTGGGAGAGCTTACACCCATCAATATTCCCTGGGGCCTCTGCCACCAGTGTCCTTGCTGCCCCAGTAAGCCACAGCTGATCCCCTCCTCTCCAGGAGACCTTCCAAGACTCATAGGTAGGTCTGGCCCAGGATCCTATGGAGTTACTTCTTTTTGCTGGGTCCTAGTGCACGTGAATCCTTGTGTGCACCCTTCAAGAGTGGATTCTTTGTTTCCCCCAGTCCTGTGGAGCTCCTTTACTCAAGCCCTGCTGGCCTTCAAAGCCAAATGCTCTGGGGGCTCCTCCTCCTGATAGCAGATCCTCAGGCTGGGGAGCCTGACATGGGGCTTAGAACTCTCACTCCTGTGGGAGGACCTCTGTGACACAATTATTTTCCAGTGTGTGGGCCACCCACCCAGTGGGTATGGGATTTGATTATATTGCAGAAGCACCCCTCCTACCATCTCACTGTGGCTTCTTCTGTGTCTTTGGGTGTAGAATATCATTTTTGTAGGTTCAAGCTTTTTTGTTGATGGTTGTTCAGCAGTTTGTTGTGACTTTGGTGTTTTCATGAGAGGTGGTGAGCTCAAATCCTTCTACTCCGCCATATTGTCCAGGAATCTCCCATGATGTATTGATAAACGGGGAGGCTACAAAATAGCATGTGCTATTTTATAAAAATAAATTGTATGCTTTATCTTTACATGGCTATCTTTGCATGAATATCTTTGCATGAATTGTTAATGGTGGTTGTTTTAGACTGATAGGATTATTGGAAACTTCTATTTTTTTTCTTTTTGTGTATTTGTATTTTTTAAGTTTTCTATAATTCATAGATTTCAATTTTGTAGTGAGGTAAAAAAGTTTGAAGGGGCTCATTATACCATCTCTCAAGCAGATGGCTTGTCATTCAGAGGTTGCCATTCTCTTAAAAGGCAGAATCAATAGCAGAAATTAGAAGTATCTCCTGCTGAGTGACTCATACTGTGCTAGGCTGATAAGAGGTAAGGGGCAGCTACATTAGCATGTTTCCTTGGATTATCATGAGTAAAAACATTTGGACAGCAGAGAGTAGGGGGAAGTGATTAGCAATTCAAGGCCTAAAAGTTATTTTCTTTCTATTTTTTGCCTCCTTCTTTTCTTTCAAGTTGATGTGGACATTTCCCTTTGCATGGTGTGGCTAATGGGTGAGCTGATTCTTGCTGATATTCATAGAATAGGTTAATCTCAGGATTAGGTTTAAAAAAAAAGGAGTAACAAGCACATGCTCCCTGAATATTTCCTACTGAAATAACCACTGTTCTATTCACAGAATGTCTCCTGTAACTCTTTAAAATGATCGAAGTGAGTCCTTATAGAATTTCTGGCAAGGTGAATTCCTGGGTACATTTCACAAAGTAGAATTTCCAACCACAGTGGGATTTCCAAGAATACGCCTAGAAGAAAACAAATGAAGCTTCACTCTCTAAGAGCTCTTTTCCTTTGTTTAACCAACTGCTGAGAAATATAAGTGGGGGCCAGTGAAGAACAACTTGTACTATAAATACAGGATAGTCATCGGTTTTTAGAGCTGGACAGGCTTTTAGAGATCATCTAACCCAAATCTGAGAAAGATGAGACTCGCCCCAAAGTTTTGTATCTATCATACAGATGACGGCTCCCTTCTCACCACTTTCCCATTATATAAGTGGAAAAGGAGAACTGCATTCACTTTCTTAGGCTGAAGCTATGTTCCTTACTCATATTTTCTCATTATGCCTTTTGGCATTTGTGCCACAACTGCAACTACATATGCTTCAGTTGATGGAAGAAGTGGGAGTAGGATTTGTAACATGAGCTATACCTAGATTGTGTGGATGAGAATATTAAATAGAATGTACTCAGAGATATTTGTCCCCTTTCAAAGAAAAGTAAGCATAAGAATTCAGTTTATTTCAGTTTTAAATCTCAACAAGTTTATTCTCTGAGAGCCAGTTTCTCTAGATTTCCGTGACATTTTCGGATGGAGCAGAAAAAGTCCCTATGGAATAGATTAGAGTGTTAATATGCTTAAGTAAAAAGAAAACCTCTATAGAAGAATTAGTGTACATGACTAAGGTTCTGTGAAGTCTGCTGATTGTACCAGCACCAGCTCACCAGTACCTTCCAATGACCACTTCTTTCCTTGTAACTCCATTGGGTGTGATTCAGATTGACCAAGATCATCTATCATTTCGGTGGACTTCTTCACAGCCCCTCTGCTTCCTAGCTGAGTTATTTATGTAACATTATTCCACATGGGAAAGCCCAGCTGTTAAAGTTTTAGAATCGGGAATAAGAACAGATTTTTATTAGATCTTTCATCTTGTCTACAGTGTGTTTTTCTTGGTTTAAATAATGATAACAGCATGCTAGCACCTCTGCCATAACTCACTCTCCTGTACGTGTCTTTGGAGGGGAGAATGCCCTTGTTGTACTTCTGGGGTTCCAGAATGAGGCTTATATAAAACTGAATCTGAAATCAATGTGTGGGATGGTATAGTCACCTGGTGAGTTTGAACTCATATGCCTGGGGTAGGCACTGCAGAAGTAAAAATGATAGAACTAAACTACAGATTGGTGGGAGCAAGGGAGGGATATGAGGGAGAGAAAAAAAAGGAGTTTAGGGGGTTAGAAAGTTTCTATCATAGAAAGAAAGTTGTACTGTTTACAAAAATAAGGAAACCCAGACAGAAGCAGATTTAGAAGGGATAAACAGTTTTGTTTGGCATACGTTTTTGACTTGCTGGGAGGCGATCCAAGTGGGTCTTTAAGAGGATGTGATGCCCTTGTAATGTGTCAGCTTGGTGAGGCCGTCCTACATTTCCCAGAACTCCATTTCCTCTAAGGTTTGGTTAGAGTGGGCCACAGGAGAGTCTCGTGTGAAATTTGAGGGCAGAGGTGCAGCAACCACCGTTTTGTTAGCTCACACATGTTGTCCCAGGTGTGCTAAACTTCTTAGCATGAGGCAATGGCTGGGCCTATAACTACTCCACTTTCTCCTTCCGTTTCTCTAACCCTTGGCCAGATGTGTGTTTAGCTCCAAGGTGAAGGGCACTGGCTTCTTTCTGCAGGACGACCACAGCACCAAGATCAGAGCAATAATAACTGATGGGCTTTAGTCCATCCTGAAGCTTCTAGCCTTTCCTTCCCAATTACCTGCCCTGTGGATTTCAGTTCCAATACGAGATCCAAGAACAGCCTGATAGACACTATACCTGCTCCAATTTTGCAAGCAGGTATTGACTCCTCCTTTGCATGAGTCTGCCAGTCTTCTTTATGGCTCAAAGCACTGCATAATTTGGCTCATTTTTCTATCCAACTCATACCATTCTTTGTCTCATTTAGTTCACGCTAGTTTCCTATCAACTTCTCCACTTCAAGCCCCAAGCGCTTTCCCATCTCTGGGTCCTCAAGTATGCCGTGCCTTCTGCCTCCTGGCTCATGCTCTTTTCGTCTGCAGGTCTTAGCCTAACCCATCAACTTTATGGACTGGCCATCTCTGACCACTCCATCTAAAATCATCCTTTGTCTGGTGTCTTCAAGGTCCTTCCTAGAGGTTGTGTATGCCTATCTAATTATTTTGGTTAGTTGGTCTTCATTAGAATCGAGGTTCTGTGACAGAAGGAGCTGTCTTGTTCCACATTGTATACACTGATGCTGGCACTGTGTCTGGCACACAGCCAGTTCTCAAAGGATTCTTCTAGAAATAGAAAGGAAGATGTGGAGGAACCTACTTTGTGGGACAGCCATGTCAGAGGGATTAATTTTCCATTCCTTGGAGGCATAAAGATTATCCTGAATTCTACCCTTATTTCTGTTCTTCATGGCAAGTCAAATAATTGCCTAGGGATTCAGGAACCATCTCAATAGTTTTCTATGTCCAATTTCTGTCTTAACAGATTCAATTACACCTCTTTGAAAGGATGCTTGTGATGGTAATACTTAAAAATAAAAACAACTAGGATTGGAGTTGCTAGTAGTATGAATGCAGTTTTAAGTTATGGGTTTTAAGTTCTGTTACTGTATGTTATTTTGGCTTTGATTCACTTAGAGCTCAAAACAGTGACCCATTAATAGAGATCTGAATGAGGTTTAGATTACATACTCATAAAACTAACTTTTCTGAAAACTCATCTAACTTTATTACCCTATATTTTGTGTTCTACAGCTCTCTTAATTTCATACTGTAAACTTCTTAAACATATTTTATAAGTCAGAGTACTCTCATCACTTTCCAAGATTTAATAGAGGTTCCTCCATTTGTGAATAACATTAGCTAAAAAGCAAGCAAAGAATAAACAATACTTTTATTAAATAAAATCAAAAGGAAAATCCTATCTTGTTTTTCTAAGGCCCTAATGAAATGTTATTCAAAGAGTGTTCTATCTTCCTTTCAGTCTCCAAGATCAAATCTTTTGGTGTTACCCTGAGTCTGCAGATCATTTTTCTTTAAAACTTCACTACTGCAAATATTCCTTCTTTGATGCCAGCCTTCTTGAAATCCTTCACGCCTTAAATGTGTCCTTATTTCTTTTTAAGGACACATTACTTTGCACATTACTTTTCCAGCATTTAGCCTACACATACTACGTGATCAAAAGTGTTGAAGTGGCTCATAAATTAGACGTTTTGGCAATTTGGGTACAAACCTTCAATCACTACACATTTGCTCCCAGGCTACTTCCCTTGCCAAATAAAGCTCAAACAGTAGTGGTGTCTGGGTATTTTGAAATTCCTGAGTGTTCTCATCCTCCACAAAGTGTGTGTGAAGTGACGTACCCTATTTCCAATATTTATGTTTCTCTCTTTTTTTTTTTTTCTCCCAGCAAATCTGTTATGGTTCAGGATATTAATGCAAACCCTCCGAATAGAAAACAGATTTTGCTTTCCTACTGTGTTAAACTAATGGTCTCAAGCAAAGCCATTTTGAATTCTTTTGATCTAAGTTAGAAATCAGAAACTTAGTAATTTTTCTCTATAGTCTCACATCAACTGGTAGTTACAATGGAGCAGTGAGGGGAGGCTTATAATATACACTGAAGATACAACTAAGATACTGTTTTTCTATTCGTATATGAAGTACTTTTTGAATTCAAAACTCAACTAAAAATATAGTTGTTGCAATTCACTTGGTTAAGTCAATTATTTCCGGTAACAGGTCTAACAAAGGCTTGTCTGTGTTAACTGGGTGCTGGGAAGATAACAGTAGAAAGACCATGCTACCCAAAGCAAGGTACACAGTACATGTTTTTTTTCATATTTCTCAATAAATGGTATAAATTGGGTAAATAATCTCACTCTGATGGACACTGCTCACAGATTTTGATAGCTACTTGCCAGAAGGCTTGGGCATCTGAAGGCTCTCAGTTGAGGACAAGTTGAAAGTCACTGTCAATAATTAACTGTCACTTTCATTCAGAATCAGATTTCCACCATCTCTGGAGGGAATTCATGACTTCACATCTAAAGCAAGTCATTAGACTCTTGAAGGCTCACTCAAAGAAATAGCAATCTAATAGATTGAACAGCTTTAAGATGCAAAACACACACACACACACACACACAAAAGATGCAAAACAATATAAAAATAAAACTTCCCCAAACCAACCTTGACCAGCCATGAATTAAAATGCAGGTAAAACAAATAGAAACATTTCTCTATTCCCATCTTACTCAAAACATGGCAATTTCAATACTCTAACCAACCCCTAAAAAACCTTTCACTCATCTGACAAGAAGACAAAACTAGGAGGCTCTTGCAAGTTCATTTTGATCTTTATTACATACCACAGACATATGCACTAACCAGAGAGTAGGATGATTTTTTTGTACTCTCAAAACCACAGGAAATATATTTCCACCTACCCTCTTTTTTTCTGATATTGGAGTGGCATTTCAGATTACCATTTTGGGACTGGTTGAGGGCAAAGTAAAAGAAACTGTAGAAGGCAATGTATAGATTACATAATCATGAAGCTACTTTTGGAAGCTAGTAGTAACTTGCTGATTGAGAATAACAGGGCTGTGCAGTACTCACAATGCTGATATTACTCAGGTACTTATATTTTGTACATCTACTGTTACTGGATACCAAAGAAAGTAAAGAGGGGTCCCTAAGAATCTTCCATTCTTGTTTTCAGTTTCCTATGATCCAGTACTTCTCAAAGGCTTTGAAAGGAGCACATGTCCTTGTTCATTAGAAATCTTTTCTGTGCACCCAGGAAATGTAGAAATTGCAACCACCTTCGCTTCTTATGCACATGCGTGCTTTAACAATCCTGACTACTTTTGGCACTGATAGAGTATCAACTACTCAGAGTTCCTGGAAATACTTGACCTGACTGGTAAGTTACCTTGGCTTTATGCTATGCAGGTGCCTCTGGAGAGGACAGTATTGTATTCTTGGCCGAAAATAAGGTTGGCATGGATATATTCAACCTTGTTTACACGTACACCAAGGGAGGATTTTATTTTTATTCTTGAATTTTTTTGTCAGGCAGGAGGAAACATGTTCAACTTCAATTCTGAGGTAGATAATAGATAGCGATGAGAAAAATACAAGACCCTCTAGGATCTAACCTCGCTCCACCTTTCTAGGCTTATATCGTAGTGTAGTTGACCCTTGAACAATGTGGGGGTTAGGGGGCGTTGACCGTCTGCACAGTCCACACTCCAGCCATATCCTACAGTCAGCCATCCATAAGCGAGGTTCCGTAGCCACAGATTCGACCAACTTGGGATCGTGCAGTACTGTAGCATTTACCACTGAAAAAAACCCAACATGTAAGTGGAGCTGCACAGTTCAAACCTGTGTTGTTCAAGGCTCAGCTGTACTCCCCAAGTGGCTGGCATGACAAGCTAGGTACTGATGGTCCATAATATACCCCTGGTGCTTTTGCATATTGCTCGTAAATTCAGCTTAAGCCTTGCTCCTCTGGAAGGAAGTTCATATCCCTGACTGAGCTGTCACCTTTTTATTTTCTTCCAGAATCCTGGTGTTATCTCACTAATAAATGCTATCACATTGCACTTCATATAAAATAACCTCATTTCTCTCTCACCCACTACATTATGAACCACTAGAGGGAAGAAACTGTGTACTTGTGTTCAGTGATAATAGATTGAATGCACTCTCTTAATGCCTCTTAAAAATGCTGAAATATAAATATTCTATTTACAAGTGGTAGGTCTTTTTCACAAAACCAGGCAGAGATCTGTTCATTTTTGACACTGTGAACTTGAAGAAGTTACTTCACTGAAATCTTAATTTTGTCCTAGGTTAGAACTAGACTGATCTGCATTTTACTAAGATGATGGTGTCTATTACAAGTTACATATTACTACTTTTCCCAGCATAGGACTGTTTTGAATCTGATGATGTAAGAACATTCAGGATAGTAGTGTCTGGCACAGCAGCATAGGCATTAACAAAATACTGGACTTGAATCTAAACTTTTTTAAGAGGGAATTCAGCAGACTATATCTTCTTTTGATTGAACATCTTTTAAGACTGCCTGGAAAGAAGGCATGCTCCTGCCATTGGCACAGCTGAGGCCAATCAGGAACTAAACATCAGCACAAAACAAATTCCAGGCAAGATGTAATCAAAAGATTCTGGAGCCAGGAAGGAGCTTAGGGAGGGTATTTGAATCTAGCAAGCTGTGGACTTTAGTGCCCATCATCCCATCCGGCCCTGCACCAAGACTATGTGACAGAGGAAGTCCATCTGATGTTTAAATTGATCCTTAATCCTCTTCTGCATCTTACCACCTCGCCAAGACCACAAAAGGAATATCTGAATATTCTGTGGGCTTAAAACTACCTACGCCGCCCTTTGGGTTAGAGAATAGGATTTAGTGGTAATTCTTTGAAAAAAAAAAATACATTAAAGAAAATGCTCATTGCTTTTCTTCACAGAATCCGGTGTCTTTCACCACCTCCCAAAGAGCTTGTGTTTCAAAAGGTCAGAATGTCTGGGGTCAGAAATAAGCTGCTTCCCATTCTGTTCAGCATCTACACACAGTAAAAAATGTAAAAAATGTTTATCTGTTGCCACAAATTTTCCAAAAAATTATTTCTTCCTCTACTTTCCACCTACCTCCTCTGAAATGCCAACAACTTAAAAGAAATGTCCTAGAACTGATTATCTAGAATAGTCCTCCCTTTTTCATATTAGATTTGTGTTTGTTAGTATATAAAAAATTAGTTGATTGATAGATATAGCTTTTGGAAAGTCTAGTTGGCAGCAGAGTTGGACAACAGATGGCCACTCAAGAAACTAGACCCACAAAGGTGACTTACTCTGCATGTATATGCTGATAAGAGTCCTATTTTGGGGATACCCTGAAAATCCTTGACCTAATGCAAAGCCCAAGAGACAGTGCAGAGTAGGAACAATTATCATAGCCTGATTAACCTGTTTAAGGCAAAATATACCATTTCAAACCAGCTATAGATAAGCCAGAAACGTACAATAAACAAATATACTGACAGCCAAACAGCAGCTTTTATCTTCTTTTGCAAAAAAAAAGCAGGCAATGTGTAACAAGATTTTCTTCGATGTTTCCTAGAATTCTACGTACTTTAAAGTGGTCCTAAAAATAGGTAACTTTCAGTTCCATACTTTGTTTCTGCAGAAACAGCTACTGGCAGGCTCATTTAAAAATAATTCTAAACAATTTTTTTTCTTAAAAAAAAAAAGTTTATTCTTTTTATCTTTATGGGGAATTAACAGCTGACAACAATATCTAATTAATACTATGTATAACGGGCAATTTTTAGTTAAGAAGTTCTCCTTTGCTTTGAAACTTTAACTGAATTTTGAAATGTTAACCATAAATGTGTAATAACTGCTCTACTACAAAATTTATAAGTCACATTTCCAATGTTAAATTACTGAAGGTCCTCCTTTATCATCAAAGCTCAAAGACATTTATGCCATGGCATATGGTAAGTAGATGTGAAAGCTGTTTATCATCACGTAGTAAGTTACACAAGATTCCAGTTCAAGTTGATAGACAAAACATAAAGTAGATTTAAAGTGCTGTATTAAAAAACAAAAACACAGTTTGCATTTTGGGGTAATTAAAATGTAGAGACCTAACACTAAAAAGAATGAAAAACGCATATAAGATTATCATTCAGTTTAGCTCTTTACTCTAAGCATGTAGTCTTATTCCAAAAACGACGGTTAGTTAGCTGGTCAAATTTATGCTTAAGACATTTATCCATACTTAACCAGAGGTTTCAGAGACAATAACACCAGTCAGGTATTCTGAATTCTTTTATGTTAAATAGGAACATTTTTCTCAATAGCACTCTTAAGTCACTTCTCATTTATCTTCCTCCTTAAGAACTGCATAGGCTTGTTTTAAATAGTTTAAATACCTGTAATAAACTACAGTTTGCTAACAGTAGAGGTACTCTGGTTAATGCTCAAAATGATGTGGCCAGAGGAAAAGCAAGCATTATTAAATATGAATGCAGTCCTTATCAACACGAATTGAACCTTTTTTTTCTTCAATAAAAAAGCTAGTCCAAAAAGTCTCATTCTATAAAGATTTATCGTTTCCAAATCACGGTGAAAGGAACTTAAAAGTAATTTACCAATTTTGTTTTCTCCTATGTGCCTTAAAGATACCTCACTAAAAACTGGTATCTGACACAATAGAATGACATATGCAGAATGTAATATTGTAGTGACAGTACTGAGGTTGATTGTTACAGACATATTTAAACTCTGAGTATTAAATGGTTACATCCTAATTATTTATATAGAACATTGGTCCAATAACAAAAATAATAGAGAACAGCAGCTGAAAATTTATCTCATTCAATGTTCAGAGATAAAAGGGTTAACCAGTCTTTCCATTATTTTCTGCAGATAAGTCCTTTTTTTTTCATATTTAAATCTGATTGCAACTGAATTCTGGCATTCTTCCAAGCTACTGTATGAAGAGGATGCTGAAGGCCATCACAATACAGCATACCGCAACATAAGGACTCTTCCGTTCACCTGTTGGAAAAAAGGTAGATATATTCACGTTGATTAACTGAGTGGTTAGCATAAGGTTATTACTTACTACAGGAGAGGGGCATATAAAAAACCAAGATAAAATTCTTGCCTATGAAGCCCATATATTTAGGGGCAGGGGTGGGCAAAACAAACTACATGCAACATAAAAGTGAGTATACTCCAGAATGAGCTAAAACTATACTGATCTATTTTTAAGACCACCTCCCTTTTCATGCCTTTAGAAAACCCTTCATGAGCCATTTCAGTGTCACTGCACAAACCCAAATATTAAAAAATATAACACAGAATGTAGGCTAAAGATCCAAATGAAATTATCTCAAAAACTCAAATAAAACCAAAGAAATATTGCTTGTTTTTTTCCTATAAAAAAGGGAAATTTCCACCTATAAAAAGAAGTTCAACATGCAGTTTCTAGCCATACGTGTTTTCTTCATTGATAGCAATTCATGACAATTATAAGGGGTAAAAAATAAGCATTCCTAGATGAAAATAAACAGAGGGTGTTCAATCAAACTGCATTTTAAAAATCAATATAACGTAGAATGCTTAATAAAAACATATCAGAGAAAACTAAACTATTTCTGAAATGGATTTCATATCAAATCTTTTACAGTATAATTACTCTGGGTTAGAGATGTAGAACTTAGAACAACCACTTCTGTATTAGTCAATTTTCACATGTGTTTAAGGAGTGTTTGTTTATACTTGGAGACTTTCCTTTGCATGAAGTAGATCTGGAGTTGGCTTGTGAAACTGTCTTATAAACAGAGATCCTGTAATTGTGAGCTAACTCAAACTCATCTTGTTCTTTCCTGTTTCTTCAGTAATTGCAAGGCTGCACAAAGCACCAGGCATTTTTATGCTGCCTTGAGGGCACATAAGAAAGGAAGAAGGAAGGAGAAAGAGTGATGTGCTACTTCTAGGAATAATCCTGGGTATGTACCTGGTTCCTTTAGAGAGATGGTTTATACTCACCTCACCTGTGTTTCTCTATTATGTTTAAAATAATCTTTTCTAGTAACTAAGTTCCATATTTCACTAGCAAGTTCAGTTAACTACTTCTGGAAAATGTCAATCTTGACCACTCTTATCAACTAAAACCTTGAAGGTCATCTTCATTTTCAGAGCTTCCTCACTGAGATCACAGTGATACAGTCAGAAAGTTTATATCTTTGTTCAATGGCAATATTCACAGAAGACATTACACACATACAAATAAAATAAACATTTGGTGTTTTTCTGAAAGTTTTTTCTCTCCGTAGACATTTAATGGACTGCATTCCAGCTAAAGGAAAATCTAGAAAGTGAGAAAATACAGTGTTTTTACAATATTATCTCAACTGGAAAAAAAAATCTTTTGAAACTAAAAAATACTGTGGTTCCTCATTTTTTAGCCATGCTGATTCTTTCAGGGTAAAAAACTCACGTTATCCAACAAAACAAGAACAACAACAACAACAAAACAATCAGACCAAAATTTCTGGTAGATCTCATAAGGAAGCCTGTTACTCACCATAGGGCTAGATACTCTCACTGTCTAATATAGTCTTCTTAAACACTAAAAGAAGAAGCTAATATTGTCCTAAATTTTCCATCTGCTGGAAATTAATTTTTGAGGAAGTTTTTCTCTTCCTCATCCTCCAACTTAGCGTGCTATAATTTACATATGGGTTTCATTTTCCCGTTTTTAATCTTCTTAAAAGAGACTGCCATGTGGTAGAGCTAAACATCTTTGGTTGAACTTGGGTAAGAATGTTACTTCTTGTCTGGTTTTAGGTCTCTATAAGTGAATGTGAAACAGTTGCTGTAATGTGATGTGTAACATGATAAGATGATCTGGCTGGGCCTTTTCCCATTAAAACTGCTTCCTTTCTTTGTGGATATATTCTGTGTCAAGATAAGAGAGGAGCATGTGGTTGAGAAAGCAGCATATCACCATCAACATTTTCTAAACCACTTTGCCAAAATGAAAAGCTAATGCTTTCCACATAATTGGCAAAAATGAATAATTGAACCATTTAACCTATGGTATTCATATAGTCAAGGCAGGAAAATGGAAATACATGGGCAAGCAAAAAAAGGCACAGTTTATAATTAGACATAAAAATAGGTAGTACTATAGGATAACATGAAGAAAGCTATAAACTAGATGTCTGAAAACTTTAGCTATACTTTCAAGCTAAAATTGTGAACAAAAGGATCACCTGGATTGGCTACTAAATGGAGTTGTACAGTGTTTTCTAATTTATTACACAAAAGATGGATTTAAAATACCTCAATATTTTATTCATGAGCTAGCAACTTTAATGTTAGTATGACTCTAATCCAGTGATATTCTCTACTCCCTCAAACTGTCTTGCTCTTCCATATGTTCTCTCTCTTTTTTTACTGAAGAATAGTTGATTCAATGTTTCAGGTGTTCAGCAAAGCGATTCAGATACATACACACACACACACACACACACACACACACACACACACACACACACACACATTTATACATATACTCTTTTTCAGATTCTTTTCCATTACAGGTTATTACAAGATATTGAATATAGTTCCCTGTGCTATATAGTAGATCCTTGCTATTTATCTATTTTATATATAGTAGTGCATAACTGTTAATCCCAATTTCCTAATTTATCCCCTCCCCTTGCCCCTGCCTTTCCCCTTTGGTAACCATAAGTTTGCTTTCAATGTCTATGAGTCTATTTGTTTTGTAAATAAATTCATTTGTATCATTTTTTTTAGATTCCACATGTTAAGTGATATCATATGATATTTGTCTTTCTCTGACTTAATCTCTAGATCCATCCATGTTGCTGCAAATGGCATTATTTCACTCTTTTTTATGGTTGAGTGATATTCTACGACTGCAATGAACATTGGGGTGCGTGTATCGTTTCGAACTATGGTTTCCTCTGGATATATGCCCAGGAATGTGATTGCTGGATCATATGGTAACTCTATTTTTAGTTTTTTAAGGGTCCTCCATAGTGGCTGCACCAATTTACATTCTCAACAACAGTGTAGGAGGGTTCCCTTTTCTCCACACCCTCTCCAACATTTATTATTTGCAGACTTTTTGATGTTGGCCATTCTGACCAGAGTGAGGCGATACCTCATTGTAGTTCTGATTAGCATTTCTCTAATAATTAGCAATGTTGAGCATCTTTTCATGTGCCTGTTGGCCATCTGTATGTCTTCTTTGAAGAAATGTCTATTTAGACCTTCTGCCCATTTTTTGATTGGGTTGTCTCTTTGATATTGAGCTGTACAAGCCGTTTGTATATTTTGGGCATTAATTCCTTGTTGGTCACATCATTTGCAAATATTTTCTCCCATTCCATAGACTGTCTTTTCGTTTTGTTTATGGTTTCCTTTGCTGTGCAAAAGCATATGTGATTAGGTCCCATTTGTTTATTTTTGTTTTTGTTTCCATTACTCTAGGAGTCAGATCCAAAACAATATTGCTGTGATTTATGTCAAAGAGTGTTCCGCCTACGTTTTCCTCTAGGAGTTTCATAGTATCCAGTCTTAAAATGGATTAAACACCTAGATGTGAGTTTATTTTTGTATGGTGTTAGAGAATCTTCTAATTTCATTCTTTTACATGTAGCTGTCCAGTTTTCCCAGCACCACTTACTGAAGAGACTGTCTTTTCTCCATTGTATATTCTTGCCTCCACTGTCCTAGATTAACTGACCATAAATGCGTGGGGTTTATTTCTGGGCTTTCTATCCTGTCCCACTGATCTATACGTCTGTTTTTATGCCAGTACCATACTGTTTTTATGACCTTACCCTTGTAATAGTCTGAAGTCAGAGGGCAAGATTCCTCCAGCTGTTCTTCCTTCTCAAGATTATTCTGGCTAATCGGAATTTTTGTGTTTCTATACAAATTTTTAAATTATCTGTTCTAGTTCTGTGAAAAACACCATTGGTAATTTGATAGGGAATGCAACTGAATCTGTAGATTTCCTTGGGTACTATGGTCATTTTAACAATATTGATTTTTCTAATCCAAGAACACGGTGTATCTTTCCATCTGTTTGTGTTATCTTCAATTTCTTTCATCAGTGTCTTCTAGTTTTCGGAGTACAGGTCTCTAACCTCCTTAGCTTTATTGCTAGGTATTCTGTTCTTTTTGATGAGATGGTAAATGGGGAAACTACTAGAGCTCATCAATGAATTTGGTAAAGTCGCAGGAGACAAAATTAATATACAGAAATCTGTTGCATTTCTATACACTAACAAACAACGAAATATCAGAAAGTGAAATTATGGAGACAATCCCATTATGTTCTCTCTTTGTAGTTGACGTGAGGTATTCTTACCAGCCTGTTCCTTAGCGAGATTACTTTTTTCCTTGAGTGACCTGGATCTTGAAGCAAGGAGTTTGGTGTATATATATTTACATGTACCATTAGCTATCAGCATTAGCCCTTGAGGGTGCTTTTTTGTCTCTTTCTCTCTCTCTTCTTGGTTACTTTTGAAGGGCTTAAGATTTCTTCTGTTGTTTCAGGGTTTGCATTGGGACTCTGCAAATGTGATCTAAAAGCATCAGAAAATACTACCTCTTGGGGAGATTGGCCAAGATGGCGGAGTAGAAACACCCTGCGCTCACCTCCTCTCATAAGCACACCAAAATCACAACTATTTGCAGAACAACCATCGATGAAAAAGACTGGAACCTACCAGAAAAGATCTTCTACAACCAAAGACACAAAGAAAGAACCACAAGGAGGCAGGTAGGTGCGGAAGACTAGCTGTATATTCAAGTCCCATACCACTGGGTGGGCGACCCACAAACTGGAGAATAATTACATTGTAGAGATTCTCTCAAAGGAGTGAAAGGTCTGAGCCGAACATCAGGCTCTCCAGCCTGGAGGTCCTGCACTGGGAAGACGAGCCCCTAGAGCACTGGCTTT
The DNA here is from genome assembly GCF_028021215.1 of Eschrichtius robustus. NCBI lineage: Eukaryota > Metazoa > Chordata > Mammalia > Artiodactyla > Eschrichtiidae > Eschrichtius > Eschrichtius robustus. The sequence continues at coordinate 65,670,769 of NC_090825.1, forward strand.
GAAGGCCAGTGGGCCTTAATTTCAGGAGTCCCATAGGACTTCGGGGAGAGAGACTTCACTCTTAAAGGGCACCCACAAAATTTCACACACTCCAGGACTCAGGGCAAAAGCAGTAATTTGATAGGAGCCTGGGTCAGACCTACCTGCTGGTCTTGGAGAATCTCCCGGAGGAGCAGGAGGCAACTGCAACTCACCCTGGGGACATAGACACTGGTGGCAGCCATTCATAGAGCTACTTCTACCATGGGGACACTGGTGCTAGCAGGCGCCATTGTGGAATCTTCCCTCTAGCTTATTAGTGCTAGGACCCAACCGTGCCCTGGCCCAACAGCCTACAGGTGCCAGTGCTGGGACACCTCAGGCCAAGCAACTCACTCGGTGGGGACAGAGCCCCACCCATCAGCAGACAGGCTGCCTTAAGACCCCCTAAGCCCACAGCTGCCTCTGGACATGGCCCTGTCCAGCAGGGTCCCAGCACCCAGTTCCCCAACCAGTGCGCAGGCACCAGCCCCAGAAACTCCTGGAGCCCAGCCCTGCCCTCAAGGAAGTCTGCTCTAGCCTCTGGACCAGCCTCACCCATCAGGTGGCAAACACCAAATGCAAGAAAACCACAATCCTGCAATCTGCGGACCCAGCCTGCCCACACCCCCCAGTAGGCCAGACCCTGCCCTGGGACCAGTTGGGACATGGTCCTGCCCAGTAGCAGGCCAACACAAGTTTCAGGACACCCTGGACTCCATACAAAACTGTGTCAGGAATCGCTCCCCACCCCCCTCAGTGGTGCTGGGAAAACAGCTACATGTAGAAGAATGAAGTCAGAATAGTTTCTCATACCACATATGAAAATAATCTCAAAATGGATTGAAGACCTAAATGTAGGACCGGAAACCATAAAACTCCCCGAAGAAGACGTAAGTGGAACACTCTTTGACATAAATCATATTTTTTTTGGATCTGTCTCCTAAAGCAAAGGAAACAAAAGCAAAAATAAACACATCAGACCTAATTAAACGTAAAAGCTTTCGCACAGCAAAGGAAGCCATCAGCAAAACAAAAAGACAACCTACACAATGGGAGAGAATATTTGCTAATGATATGACTGATAAGGGATTAATATACAAAATCTGTAAACAGCTCATACAACTCAACATCAAAAAAACAAACAACCCAATTAAAACTGGGCAGAAGACCTGAATAGAAATTTTTTCAAAGAAGACATAGAGATGACCAACAGGCAGATGAAAAGATGCTCAACACTATTAATCATCAGAGAAATGCAAATTAAAACCAAAAATGAGATGTTAGCTCACACCTGTCAGAACGCCTATCATCAGAAAGAACACAACAAATGTTGCTGAGGATGTGGATGGTGGTGGGAATGTAAATTGGTGCAGCCACTGCGGGAAACAGGATGGAGGTTTCTCCAAACAGTAAAAATAGAGCTACCATATGACCCAGCAATCCCACTCCTGGGTACATATCCGACTAAAACAAAAACATTATTTTGAAAAGATACATGCACCGTAACGTTCAAAGTAGTATTACTTACAATTGCCATGATATGGAAGCAACTTAAGTGTCCATCAACAGGTGAATCGATAAAGATGTGGCATACACACACACACACACACACACACACACACACACACACACACACACACACACAGACACTCTGGAATACTACTCAGCCATAAAAAAGAACGAAATTTTGCCATTTGCAACAACATGAATGGACCTGGAGGGTATTATGCTTAGTAAAACAACTCAGAGAAGACAAATACGGTATGATATCACATATATATGGAGTCTAAAAAATAAAACAAAGGAATGAACATAACAAAAAAAAAAAGAAACAGACTCAGAGATCTAGAAAACAAACTAGTGGTTACCAGTGGTGAGAGGGAAGGGGGGAGGGGAAAGACAGAAGCAGGGGGTTCAGAAGTACAAACTGTAATGTATAAAATAAATAAGCCACAAGAATATATAGTACAACACAGGGAATATAGCCAATATTTTATAATAACTATAAATGGAATATAACCTTTAAAAATTATGAATCACTATGTTGTACCCCTGTATCTTATGTAATATTCTACATCAACTATACTGCAATAGAAAAAGAATCCTGGCAAATAAAATGCATTTTAATTCATTTACTTAACAATCATTTGAGAGTCTACTATGTGCTGGCCACTGTGTTAAATGTTATTATATACACAGTGTTATGGGACAATGTATAGTATATATTGTTATCTAACCATAAACACACTTAAGGCGCTACTAATCTTATTATGAAAAGTTAGAAGATATCCACATTTACACAAAGCTCAAGTATGACCACATACATGGATTCAAAAGATGAAATAGTTCATGTTTTCTAAAAGCAACCAATAAGATTCTGTGACCTAGCAGAGGGCAATTAGATGGTTGCTCAGCAAGCCTTTCATTAAATGGAAAAATCATACTCAGTTATCAAAATGGTACACATTATACAGAATTGCATGCTGTATACTAAAGTATGCGTGCATAAAACTATACATATTTGTCTGAAATCTCCCCAAAACCAGGAATGCATAGTATTTGATATCTGAATTAGAGAGACTTTTGTCATATTTTCCATCTCCCTGCTAATGAAGTATTACGAGCTATCTATGAAGTCTAGTTTTAAATAGTGTCAGGAAAAGAGTTAGGTGGAACTCTACAAACTACTGCAAAATGCACATAGTTGGGAAGGCTGCACTTTAAAAAGTGACATTTGATTTGTTTGAACACAACAAGTAAATTGGCCAACAATTTACAGATGAAGAAGTGGAGAGAGATTATAGATAGATACTCACCAATTCTGGCACACTTCCAAAATATACCCAACAACCTGCATAGAATAAAAAAAAGTAGCTACTGTTTACTGGGAAAGGTGAATTATTCAGAACCATATGGAGAATTTATTATATACTAGTATTTTAACTGCTGATGCTTTGCTTTAAACTGAAATGTAGTTGATGTTGAGCCACCACTTATGGAGACAAGTAGGACACAAAAGCTTATCAACCATCAATGTATAGAAACTGTCAGAAACTGAACATATGTTGTGTCACAGGTTAAGCCCAAAGTAAATTAATGTGAGAGTGGCAAAAATTTGCACCAGGGCTTACTATTAGAAGATTGATTCAGTCAACTTCAAGTGCTTTACCTTCAAAAGCAGAAAATACATATGCCCATTTAAATAAATGTTAACTTTGAGAAAACAGTAAATGGGAACAGTTGGTTCTGGATAAATTTTGACATTAAAAAATAAAACTCTCACACTGAAAAAACTTACTTCTTACTGAATATAGTTCTTTATTTAAATGATCTATAATCATGAACTCCAATGATAGCATTTACATAACTATAACATTAAATAAGGAGGAATACAAAAATATGAGCCTATATTTCAGTGTAATATATTCAATATATTTCAACATATACATTTCAATATAAGTGGAAAACCCTAGTTTCATATAATTGTATATGAAATTAACTAAATATACCATTTAAAACACATATACTCTGGAAATAAAAATTAGACTAATATGTCCATTTCAATTCTATGAATGAATATATTATGAATGCATATTATATGGATATATCACTTATTTTGCATGCATTAAAAAATACCAGCTCAATAAAAAAGACAAGTCATTCAATGAATAGAGATATTTGGGAAAAAAACACATTATAGACAACTATTTTGTTGGTGTGACAAAAGAATAGAATTATAAATAGTGTTACACATGGTTACAAATCAAGATAAATTAACATTACTTACTTAGTGAATTAGGATTGGTATAAGAAAATCACAATGTTTAAATTACAGGGAAATTTATAATTTTTTTTTTCTTTTCCCAAAGAGATGGCTGGCAATGAATCATTGTATTTGAATGGTTAAGACTGAAAGAAAATGCTGATTCAATTAAGTTCTATACACTTTCCTCCTTTGAAGTATACAGTAAATTCCTGACATCAAAGCAAGAAGTCTCTTAGTACAGATTAAATGAAATGGCAAAAATACAAGTTTATTGTGAAGGATGGGCATTCTGACAGGTGAAACAATTTTCTTCTTATAGGAATAAAAAGGACAAAAATCATATACACTCTCGAAAGCAAAGGATCAGGGCTAGATTGTGCCTAAGTTCAATCCTACTTAATTGGCTGCATAACTGTGAGCAAGTTATTTTACCTCTTTTATCTCTTTATCTCATCCTCATAGGGTTGTTACGAGGATTAAATGAGTTATTACACAGAAAGTCTTTAGAATAGTGATTAACATGCGCTGTGTTCAGTATTACACAGGCTAAAGGTGTATGTGACAATAACTCCAGGTATCACTTACATTGGCTTACATTTCATCAAAAAATGAAAGACAACTGGTTAGTGATCTGCAAAGCCCTGGATGCCTGATTCTAAAAGTCTGTTGATTATAAAATGCATTACTGACTTAAAGCTCCTCTGGTTGAGGTACTCAGAGGCAGGACACCTGAAGTTCCTCTATGGGAAGCTTAGGGCCCCACAGAATAATCTGAAACCACATGACCACAGTCAAGGTCTTTTCAGGTCTTATAGCCTAGAAATAACTAAAAGCCTCATTAGGAAATTGGTATAACACACTTAGCATATTGAAAGCTATTTAAATGAAAAAAATTTCCCACCTTGGCAACTTAAGAGATTAATTGGTACTGCTTTGGCCTTTTTCACGTATTTGCCTACCTAGACATTTCTGTAACATCCCAAATGCTAAAAGGAACTTTATTAGCTGGTAAAAACCAATGCAGATATGCTGCTTAGTTTCTAAGGATATAAGCCAGTAAGTACATCTGCTGATAAAACTATTAAGTCTACGAAAATATGAAGCAAGACAAAGTAGCAATCTTTCTCTGCTGCTTTTTAGTTCTATATTATTTGAAGCAGCAAAAAATTAATTTGTTATTTTCAACAGTGAAGTTATCAAGAACTCATTTTATCTAATTGGTCCAGATATCTTCACTTTAGCATGGAATACTCACTATAATGAAAGGAAAGCTTATTTTGAGTCTCATAAAAATACGCATTACAACAGAAGAGAACAATGACCAGTAAAAATTTCTTCTACAGAAAATACTTCATATGTACAAGTCAAAATAAAAAGGGCTTAACATTTATATAAATAGAAGCAAAGTTTTAAAAAAAGCTTTGAAACAGCTGACTATGTCATTATATATTTTAAAATGTGAAAATAGGCATGCTATTTCTTTGGTTTTTATGTAGGAGAAATATACTACTACTCAACCTCTACTGTAAGGTTGGCAGCCCTGAGAACTCCTTTTTTAATGTAGCATGTTATGGATGTATTCCTGCTTCCAAAGGAATGAGGAGCAGACATTTCCACATGCAATCTACTTTTTTTGTCGCAGCATCAGAAAAGTACAAATACACTGTTCTGCCACTATGAGATTATTCTTCAATGACATAAACACTTAAATTTCTTATCAGACATTATGTATTACATTAGAAATCTAAACTAATGATCAATGAGACTGTTTATTGGATTCTACCATATGCTTTAACTATAAGTTAATCGTTGGGGTTGCAGAGGAAGGGTAGGAGGAAATAAAACTGGCTGGGTAGAAAGGCTTCAGGCACAACTAAACAACAAATAAGATTATATAATTTCAACAAAGGGACAAAGTATTGAGTGCTGAGTTCAGAGAAAAAGGTGGACTGATGAGAAGATAATGTCTACAAAGGAAGTGAGGCATTGTCAGAAAAACTGATGGACAAATAACATCTATTTTCACCTTCAGTAGGATAAATAAAATCCCTCATGCCAATAGAGACCATCAGTTTATTGGAACAGGATTATAGATTTTCGTTATTCAAAACTGGTTAGGGGTTCTATTTATATCTTTATAGATGTTCAAACAAACCTATGTAATAAAAAGAAAGGAATAGTAACAAAAGCCAAATGATTTAGATAATAGGATGTTTGAATAAATGTTAATTATGACCCCAAAGATATAATGGACTTGAAGGAAAGAGAATTATTTCTTCTCATGGTTGAGTATCTACTACCTGGCCTCTTGTAGGGGCTTTTTATTAGTGGAAAAGCAGAGTTTGACCTTTCAGGATCTTAATTTGGCCCTTTTCCTTTCATCAAAAATAAAAAAGGTGCTGGAGATAATTAATTATTCCTATGTGAAGTATTCTACTATTTCATCCTATTATTTCTTAAGATGATTAAGTGAGGTACAGGATCTTACCACAAAAGAATTAAGACAATTGTGAATTCAAGAAATTAATAAATCTGTAAGGCAAAGAAAGTCTACATAGTTTTCACCACATGGTCTCTGTTTTTTTACATACTTGTCCTTCTGGTTGAACTCAATATGTATTTCTGTATTAGGAACATGGCACTTAAAAATTTTAAGTCTTTGTGGTATCATATTAAGCTTAAAATTTTTTGGGGTGTGAACATATAATTAAAAGTGATGTGACATGCCCAAGACTTAATTTTCATTACTTTTTTAAGTAAGCTAAATAAATTTCTCCAAAGATGTTTGCTTTATGATACAGATGGGGAGCCTATATGATTAGACCAGTCTTGGAATGAAGAGGCAATGTCTATATTATTATTTTTATGGACACAGTGCTTATAAGATGTTTAATGCTTTCAAAATATGATAACCAATTTTACTAATATTCTATTAAATACTAAGGCCAAACACTGTCTTTGAAAGTACTAAACTATAGCTTCAATCTCAGAAACAAATCTATCACATCTTTTAAAATACATTTTTTTTTTCAGTACAACACATTTCAGGTCACTTCTGATATTTATATTTTTATTTAGTAAGCTTCTGTGAATATAAAGATTTGGATTTTTAAAAATAGGGAAAAAATAATGTAAAAAGTTATTACAAACTAAATTACATATAGGAATTAAATTATTTAATGACTTTCAATAATTGACATTCAATATCTCTAAGAACTAATTTGGGTGATTAGACATTATTAGTGACATACCCAGTTTTATTTCTGTCCAGGAGGCTGGGTGCCAAGGATCGGATATAAGCACAGGTACATATAAGCAGCAAGATTACAGTCAACAGACTCTGAAAATTGAAAATGGCAGACTAAAAAGAGAAAAAGAAAAATTAATGTCACAAGATAAACTGCACAGGTAAAAAATGTCAATTTCATATTAAGAATCATACTTTTTTCTTCAAAAAGGCAAACAGAATGACATGTCTGAGAACACTTTAAAAGCAAAATCACAAGGTATTCTGAGAGCATACTTTCCTCTCCATTCTTTGGGCTAAGGAATTCAGAAGATGAAACAAAAATTCTAAATTCAAGAACTTAAAAACACTACCAAAAATGTCATGAATCCAAAACAGCTCACCAAAGCTTAACCAATAATTAATAGAGATATTCTAGGATCCCAGACTACTAGGCAGGACATGGGGTCTCCAAGCTCTGCAAGTAAGCTGGTTATATATGACCTCAGTTGAATACTGGCTTCTCTAAATCTCTGTTTCACATCAGTAAAACTGGGTGGTGAATGGGGAGACAGATTCAATGCTGGCTCAAGTTTCTTTCAATTCTGAAATTCTTTTAGAATAAGAATGCTTTAAATTTAAGTAATCATGTTCCATTTATTGACTAATACTAGCCTGTTAGGTTTTGGTGAAAGAAAAGCACTTGCTCATTCACTGCTGATTTTTTAAAAGTTATTAAAATAAAATTTAACACGGGATTCTGTTCCTGAAGAAAACTGTTATATGTTTATCACAATACTCATCCCTGAAGAGTGGACACTGTCTATCAACTCTGAATCTCCAGCACCTGACTATGTGCCAACCGCACAGTGGGAGCCCAGTAAGAGATGATTGAATAAATAAAACAATTTTTAAAAAGTGCAGGAATACTACTGTACGTATAATAAAGAATAACATTTCCATTATACACAGGTAGCTAAAATATATCAATCTCACACAGTAGCCAGCAATATGCTTATTTAGTAAATTCAGAAGTACTTCCTGAGGGGGACCACGATGGCCGAGTAGGAGGATGTGAAGCTCACCTCCCCCAACAAACACATCGAAAATACATCTACATGTGGAACAATCCTCACAGAAAACCAATGGGAAATGGGCAGAAGATCTCCTATACAACCAAAACTGCAAGAAAGACCTCCATGTAAGTAGGTAGGACAGGAAAAGAAAAAAAAAGCATCAGGATGGGACCTGAGCCTCTGGGGGGGATGTGTAAAGGATAAGAGGTCCACACAGTCAGGCTTAGCGAGCCCCCTTGCCTGCTGGGACAGACAGAGGGGCTGGAGAAGCCTGGACTTTACTTGAGAGGAGTGTGTGCAGGCTGGCCTGCTAACAGTCACGGTGGAGGGAGACTGGTGCTGGCGCCTGTACCTCACCACACTTCCCAATCAAAGTTTGAATCTTGCGGGGTTACAAATACCTACAGCAGCTAAGCAGTGAATCTCGGCAGACAAACCCTAGAGAAAGACTCCATTTAGCTGCAAGGAGCTAGTCCTGAGGGTCTGGGGTGTGGTCCAGGTCTAACAACAGAGCGCACTGTCCCACTGTCAGCACTCCTAAGGTGGGGGTGGGTCTGGGCTTTGTCAGCAGCACCTGGTGGAGCACAGAAAGGCATGTATCTGGTACAAAGCCTCTAGGGAGGAGTACTCAGTGCTCCAGTTCTGCCCACCCCACACCTCTGCTTGGAGTTGGATCTGGGGTGGACAGGTCCTGAGAGAGGCCTGCCACAGAGGCAGTCAAGGTCCCAAGCAGCAGCCCAACCATCTCGATTCATGCAGCCACAGCACCCTGGCCCCCAGCGCCAGCCTACTCCATACCACAGCCTAGCACTACATCTAGGACGAACACAATGGAAAAAGGGAAGCAACTTTGGACTGCATGGGAGGTACATAGGTTCACTGTGACCACGTGGGCCTCACCTGCTTCAGCAGTCACCTCCTTTGGGACAGGGCACGCACTCAAGGGCAATGGAGCCTCATCAAATCCAACCCTCAGGGCTTCTACTCCAACAACTGGGGAGGAGGCCCTGACTCCAACAGGCCATGGAGCAATGAGGGGGCTCTGCCTAACACCCAGTGCAGGCCCTAGACTCCAAAACACCAATCACATCCCCATCAAGGGGATAACGGCCAGCAGACTCTGGGGAGAAGAGGTGGCTGGCATCCATACCAAAACTGGCCCTCACACCAAAAATACTGGACTCACACAGAGTACACATGATACTCCCACGTTGAAAACACCCCTTCAAGACCACAGTAGAAAATGTTTCTCCTAAATTCAGACAGAAGAAGGTAAACAAAATGAAAAAGGAGAGGAGCTACTCCCAATTAAAAGAACAACAGACATCTGAAAGAAATGAAGCAGACCTCACCAGTCTCCTAGACCCTGAGTTCAAAAAGAAGATAAAAAAAGTGCTAAAGGAATTAAGATCACCAATAGAAATGCAGATCACTGTAACAAGGAACTAGAAACTACAAAGATGAAGCAATCAAAATTAGACAACTCAAGTGCTGAGATAACAACCAATCTAGAGCGATCAACAGCAGACTAAATAACACTGAAGAACAAATAAGTGATCTGGAGAATAGAATGATGGAAATCACTCAATCAGAACAGCTAAAGAAAAACAAAATTTAAAAATGAAAACAACTTACGAGATTTCTGGTATAACATTAACCATACCAATGTTCACATTACAGTGGTCTCAGAAGAAGAGAGGTAAAAGGGGATTGAAAATTTATTTGAGGAAATTAGGGCTAAAAATTTCCCAAGCCAAAAGAAAGAAACAGATATCCAGGTACAGGAAGCACAGAAGGTCCCCAAAAAGATGAACCCAAACAGATCTATACCAAGACATATCATAATTAAAATGGCAAAAGTTAAAAACAATGAGAGAGCTCTAAAGGCAGCAAGAGAAAAACAAAGAGCCATATACAAAGGAATCCCTATCAGGCTATCAGCTGAATGAATCCTCTGCAGAAAATTACAAGCCAGAAGGAAGTGGCATGATATACTCAAAGTCCTGAAAGGGAAAAACCTGCAACATACTTTACCCAGCAAGAATATCATTTCCAATAGAAGGAGATAAAGAATTTCTCAGACAAGCAAAAACTAAAAGAATACAGCAATACTAAACCTACCCTAAGGTCTCCTCAAAAGAGAAAAGTAGCAAGAATTTATACGAAAGTGAAAATTACAATAGGATAGGCAAATATATAAAAGGATTGAAGATCATTTAAATAAGACATTACATTGATTAAAAACAAGAAGGGACTTCCCTGGTGGCCAAGTGGTTAAGAATCCACCTGCCAATGCAGGGGACATAGGTTCGATCCCTGATCCAGGAAGATCCTACATGCTGTGGAGCAACTAAGCCTGTGTGTCATAACTACTCAGCCTGCGCTCTAGAGCCCGCGAGGCACAACTACTGAGACTGCATGCCACAACTACCGAAGCCCATGCACCTAGAGCCTGTGCTCCGTAACAAGAGAATCCACCGCAGTGAGAAGCCCATGCACTGCAACAAAGAGTAGCCCCCGCTCACTGCAACTAGAGAAAGCCCATGTGCGGCAATGAAGATGCGATGCAGCCAAATCAAAGACAAAAACAAAAACAAACAAAAAAAATTGTAGAAAGCAAATAGAGATAGTTATGGGTCAACATACTTGAAAACCCAGTTAACCACTGGGTTAAATAAAAAATATTTAAATAAAAAACTGGTTAAAATAAATAAAAAACATACAATAGATTCACAAAAATCAAAAAGAAAGGAACTCAAGCATAATACAAAAGAAAACCATCAAACCACAAAAGGAAAAACAAAAAGAAGAAATCAACAAAGAAGTACAAAATTAACTGGAAAACAAGGTTTAAAATGGCAATAAGCACATACCCATCAATAACTACTTTAAATGTCAATGGACTGACAAAAGACCTGATTTTGACCTGATCAAAAGACACAGAGTGGCAGATTAGATAAAAAATAAGAACCTACAATATGCTACCTACAAGAGACTCACTTCAGGGCTAAGGAGACACATAGACTGAAAGTGAGGCTATGGAAAAAAATATTTCAGGCAAATGGAAATGACAGTAAAGTGGTGGTAACAATAATCATATCAGACAAAGTAGACTTAAAGTCCATAAAGAAAAAGAAGGACATTATACAATGATAAAGGGATCAATACAATTAGAGGATATTACACTCAGTAACATATATGCACCCGGTATAAGGACCTAAATATATATCAATAGAATACTAACAGACATAGAGGGAGAAACTGGCAGAAATACAATAATAGTAGGGGACTTTAACATCCCACTGACATCAATGGACAGATCTTCCAGACAGAAAATCAGTAAGAAAACAGATGTCCTAAATGACACAATAGACCAGTTGGACTTAATTGACATCTACAAGACACTACATCCCAGAAAACCAGAAAACACATATTTTTTCAAGCGTACATGGAACATTCTCTAGGATAGACCACATACTGGGTCACAAAACAAGCCTCAACAAATTTAAGAGCATAGAAATTATTTTAAGTATCTTTTCTGACCACAATGGTATGAAACTAGACATCAACCACAGGAGGAAAAATGGGAAAAGAACAAACATATGGAGACTAAACAACATGCTACTAAAAAACCAATGGGTAAAGGATGAAATAAAAGAAAAAAAATCATTAAATACCTTGAGACAAATGACAATAAAAACACAACCTTACACAATCTATGGGATGCAGCAAAAGTGGTTCTAAGAAGTTCATAGCAGTACCAGGTCTTCCTCAAGAAACAAGAAAAATCTCAAATAAACAACCCAACCTACTACCTAAAAGAATTAGAAAAGAACAAACAAAACCCAAAGTGAGCAGAAAGAAGGAAATAAAGATGAGAGAAGAAATAAAGATTAAAAAAAACCCCAAACTAACAGAAAAGATCAGTAAAACGAAGAGCTGGTTTTCCAAAAAGATAAACAAAATCTACAAACTCTAGCCAGGCTCACCAAGAAGAAAAGAGTGGGCCCAAATAAACAAAATAAGAAATGAAAAAGGAGAAATAACAATTGATACCACAGAAATATAAAAAATCATAAGAGAATACTATGAACAATTATATGCCAAGAAATTGGACAACCCAGAAGAAACGGACTAGTTTCTAGAAACACACAGCCTGCCAAAATTGAGTCAAGAAGAAACATAATTTTAACAGAACGATCAAAGTGAAACAGAACCTGTAAGAAAATACTCCCTGCAAACAAAAGTCCAGGACTGGATGGCTTCACTGGGAATTTCTACCTAACATAGAAAGAACTTAAACCTATCCTTCTCAAACTGGTCCAAAAGGTTGAAGAGGAGGGAACTCTACCAAATTCATTCTATGAAGCCACTATCACCTTGTTACCAAAGCCAAAGACACTACAAAAACAGAAAATTATAGGCCAATACCTTTGATGAATATAGATACAGAAATACTCAAAATGTTAGCAAACTGAATCCAACAATACATTAAAAGGATCATACACGATGATCAAGGGGGATTTATCCCAAGGATGCAAGGATTTATCAATATCCACAAATCACTCAATGTGATATACCACATTAGCAAATTGATGAAGAAAAATCACAAGATCATCTCAATACATATAGAAAAAGCAAACAAAATTCAACATCCATTCATAATAAAAACTCTCGTGAAAGTAGATACAGATGAAACATATCTCAACACAATAAAAGCCATTTATGACAAACCCACAGCCAACAATACTCAACCCTGAAAAGCTAAAAGCCTTCCCACTAAATTCAGGAACAAGACAAGGATGCACACTCTCACCAATTCTATTCAGCACAGTATTGAAAATCTTAGCCACAGCAATCAGACAAGGAAAAGAAAAGGTATCCAAATTGAAAGGGAAGAGTAAAACTGTCTCTGTTTGCAGATGATATGATACTCAATTTAGAGAACCCTAAAGTCTCCACACAAAAATTAGCAGAATAAATGAATTCAGCAAGGTAGCAGGATACAAGATTAATATACAGAAAGCTGTTACTTTTCTTTACACTAACAATGAACTATCAGAAAGAGAAAGTAAAAAAACAATCTTGTTTAAAATCATCTCAAGGGCTTCCCTGGTGGCGCAGTGGTTGAGAGTCTGCCTGCCAGTGCAGGGGACACGGGTTCGAGCCCTGGTCTGGGAAGATCCCACATACCGCGGAGCAACTAAGCCCGTGAGCCACAACTGCTGAGCCTGCGTGTCTGGAGCCTGTGCTCCGCAACAAGAGAGGCCGCGATGGTGAGAGGCCCGCGCACAGCGATGAAGAGTGGCCCCCGCTTGCCGCAACTAGAGAAAGCCCTCGCACAGAAACGAAGACCCAGCACAGCCAAAAATAAATAAATAAAATTAAAAAAAAAAAAAAATCATCTCAAAAAGAAAAAAAAAAGAAAAGAAAACCCTAGAAATAAATTTATCCAAGGAGGTGAAAGACCTACATGCTGAAAACTATAAAACACTGATAAAGAAAACTGAAGATAACTCAAAGAAATGGAAAGATGTCCCATGCTCTTGGATTGGAAGAATTAACATTGTTAAAATGGCCATACTACCCAAAGCAATCTACAAATTTAATGCAATCCCTATCAAAACACCCATGACATTTTTCACAGAACTAGAACAAATAACCCTAAAATTTACATAGAACCACATAATTCCCAGAATTGCCAAAGCAATACTGAGGAAAAAGGACAAAACTGGAGGCATAACACTTCCAGACTTCAGACAATAGTACACAAAGCTACAGTAATCAAAACAGCATGGTACTGGCACAAAAACAAACATACAGATCAATGGACAGAATAGAGAGCCCAGAAATAAAACCACACACCTACGGTCAATTAATCCAGAACAAAGGAAGCAAGAATATATAATGGAGAAAAGACGGTTTCTTCAACAAGTGTTGTTGGGAAAGCTGGACAGCTACACATAAATCAATGAAACTAGAACATTCCCTCACACCATATACAAACTCCAAATGGATTAAAGACCTAAATACAAGACATGACACCATAACTCCTAGAAGAAAACATAGGCAAAACATTCTCAGATATAAATTGTAGCAACATTTTTTTTAGATCAGTTTCCCATGGCAAAAGAAATAAAAAGCAAAACAAACAAATGGGACCTAATCAAACTTAAAAGTTATTACACAGCCAAGGAAACCATCAACAAAATGAAAAGACCACCTATGGAATGGGAGAAAATATTTGCAATGGATGAGACCTACAAGGGGATAGTATCCAAAATACACAAACAGCTCATACAACTCAATATGAAAAAAACAACCCAATCAAAAAATGAGCAGAAGACCTAAAACTAAATAGACATCTCTCCAAAGAAGACATTCAGATGGCCAATAGGCACATCAAAAAATGCTCAACATCACTAATTATTAGAAAAATGCAAATCCAAACCACAATGAGGTATCACCTCACACCCATCAGAATGGCTCTCATCAAAAAGTCTACAAATAACAAATGCTGGAGAGGGTGTGGAGAAAAGGGAACCCTCCTATTCTGTTTGTGGGAATGTAAATTGGTGCAGCCACTATGGAAAACAGTATGGAGGTTCCTTAAAAAGGAAAAATAGAGCTATCATATGATCCAGCAATCCTACTCCTAGGCATATATCTGGAAAAGATGGAAACTCCAATTTGAAAAGATAGATGCACCCCAGTGTTCATAGCAGCACTATTTACAACAGCCAAGCAATGAAAACTAGTCAAGTGCCCAACAACAGTGGATTGGTTTAAGAAGATGTCATACACACACACACACAATGGAATATTAGCCACAAAAAGAATGAAATACTGCCATTTGCAGCAACATGGATGAACCTAGAGAATATCACACTAAGTGAAGTAAGTTAGAGAAAGACAAATATCATATGACATCACTTATACGTGGAATCTAAAACGTAATACAAATGAATCTATATACAAAACAGAGACAGACTCAGAGACACAGAAAACAAACTTATGGTTACCAAAGGGCAAAGGGACATGGGGAGGGATAAATTAGGAGTATGGGATTAGCAGATTGCTTAGAGATAAGCAATAAGGGTTTATTGTATAGCAAAGGGAACTATATTCAATATCTTGTAATAACCTGTAATGGAAAAGAATCTGAAAAAAAATATCTGAATCACTTTGCTGAACACCAGAAACTAACAGAATATTATAAATCAACTATACTTCAATTAAAAAAAAAGTATTTCTTGTAAAGTCAGGAGTTACACAAAGAATAAGAGTTATAAAAAAAACTGTTTTACGGTGAAATTATTACTTGCAAATATAAAGCGTTACCTGAAAAGCCCAAAAGAATCTAGTGAAAAATGATTACAGACCATAAGGGAATTAAAATTGAGTAAGGTGGCTAGGCACATATTTAAAATACTTAAATCAACAATCATCAAAATTACAATATCAACCAGTTGAGAAACAAAATGGAAAAAAAGGACTCCATTTATAACAGCAATTAGAACAAAATGCTAAAATATATAGGAAAAATCTTAACAAGAAATCTGTAATATTGGCATCAAAGGCCAATTGACAAAGCCTTAAAACATACTGAAGCATACAAAAGTAGAATGGAGTGGTATGCCAGGTTCTTATATTGAAAGGCAATACTGTAAAGCTAATCTATAAATTTAAAATGAACCCAACTGCAACAAGTTACTTTTTTTTTTTTTAAATTGACAACTGATACTGAAATTCATATGGAAAAATAAGTAAGCAAGAATAGCCAGGAGATCCTAAAAAAAGAATTAGCTATCAGAAACTGTCATAATATTTTTTAACCTTTTACACATTTAATGATTTTTATTTGCTATCTATTCAAAACATTTAAAAAATTATACATGTTATTTGCCAATATTTTAAGGACAAAAAAATGCTTCTGTACAATGCTAAGTGATGGAAAAACATGATTTCACAATCAGTATATCTGTAGCTATGTAAACCTTTATGCAAAGAGAAGACAATAAAATGATTATCACTGGAAGGTTTTTAACCTAATTATCAACTTCTCTGGATTTCTCAAATTTTCTAAGTGTTACGATTATGGTCTGAACAAGGTAAAATTGATTTGTAATTACTATTTTAATAGCTGTTCTCTGTGCAAATCATTTCTTCATGGATATAATAAGGATAAAATTTAATATGTCTTGGTTTTTAATTGAACTGGATTTTAACCTTGCATCTGTGAAAGCAAGTAATATATATTTTTAAACTTGAAATAAATCAATAAAGGAAATGGTGATCAACTCTAGAGAGAAATCATAGTATCTCACAATGCTTATTTTTAAAGGTCATATTTTGAACATGTATATGAATTTGTCAATGAATAGTATTTGATAATAATCTAATGAAATATAAAGCACAGGTTTCCTCCTAGCCAACATAACTAAACATGTATTTCATATCTACTTTGTCTGGAGCATGAGGGTAGACACTGGATCAAAAAAAGTACATAGCAAGACAGGAGACAAGATGGTGGAGTAGAAGGACTTGAGCTCATGTACTCTCACGAAAACACCAAAATCGCAACAAACTGCTGAACAACCATCGACAGAAAAGACTCCAATCTACCAAAAAAGATATTCTACATCCAAAGATGAAGAAGCCACAAGACAGTAGGAGAGGTGCTTTTGGCAGGTGGGTGACCCACAAACAGGAAAGTACTTATATTGCAGAGGTTCTCCCACAGGAGTGAGAGTTCTGAGCCCCACGTCAGGCTCCCCAGCCTGGGGGTCTGGCAGTGGGAAGAGCAGCCCCCAGAGCATTTGGCTCTGAAGGCCAGTGCGGCTTGAATGTAGGAGCTCCACAGGACTGGGGGAAACGGACTCGACTCTTGGAGGGCAAACACAAGGTTTCACGTGCACTGGGACCCAGGGCAAAGCAGTGACTCCATAGGAGCCTGGGTCAGACCTACTTATGGGGATTGGAGGGTCTCCTGGGGAGGTAGGGAGTGGCTGTGGGGGCAAGGACACTGCTGGTGGAGGCCCAGGGAATACCCACTGGCTGCCATGTTGGCCTCACCCAATGGCCTGCAGGCTCCAGAGCTGGGATGCCTCAGGCCAAACAACCAACAGGGTGCGAACACAGCCCCACCCATCAACACACAGGCTGCCTAAAGCCTTACTGAGCTCACAGCCAGCTCTAAACACACCCCTTGACACGGCCCTGCCCACCAGAGGGACAAGACCCGGCTCCACACAACACTAGGCAGGCACCAGTCCCTTCAACCAGAAGGCCTGCACAGACCCCTGGACCAACCTTACCCACCGGGTGCATTTCTATACACTAATAACGAAAGATCAGAAAGAAATTAAGGAAACAATCCCATTTACCATCGCATCAAAAAGAATAAAACACCTAGGAATAAACCTAGCTAAGGAGGCAAAAGACCTGTACTCTGAAACCTACAATACTCTGATGAAAGAAACTGAAGATGACACAAACAAATGGAAAGATATACTATGTTCTTGGATTGGAAGAATCAATATTTTCAAAATGACTATAATACCCAAGGCCATCTATAGATTCAATGCAACCCCTATCAAATTACCAATGGCATTTTTCATAGAACTAGAACAAAAAAATCTTAAAGTATGCATGGAGACACAAAAGACCCTGAATATTCAAAGCAATCTTGAGAAAGAAAAACAGAGCTGGAGGAATAAGGCTCCCTGACTTCAGACTCTAATACAAAGCTAGTCAACAAAACAGTATGGTACTGGCACAAAAACAGAAATATAGATCAATGGAACAGGATAGAAAGCCCAGAGATAAACCCACGCACCTATGGTCACCTAATCTATGACAAAGGAGGCAAGAATACACAATGGAGAAAAGACAGTCTCTTCAATAAGTGGTGCTGGGAAAACTGGACAACTACATGTAAATGAATGAAATTAGAACATTCCCTAACACCATACACAAAAATAAACTCAAAATGGATTAAAGACCTAAATGTAAGGCCAGACACTATAAAGTCTTAGAGGAAAACATAGGCAAAACACTCTGACATAAATCACAGCAATATCTTTTTGGATCCAACTCGTAGAGTAATGGAAATAAATACAAAAATAAACAAACGGGGCCTAATTAAACTTAAAAGCTTTTGCACAGCAAAGGAAACCATAAACAAAACGAAAAGACAACCCACAGAATGGCAGAAAATATTTGCAAACCAAGTGACTGACAAGGGATTAATCTCCCAACCTAAACATCCACCAACAGAAGAATGGATAAAGAAGATTTGGTACATAATATAATGGAATATTACTCAGCCATAAAAAAAAGAATGAAATAATGCCATTTGCAGCAACATAGATGGGCCTAGAGATTATCATACTAAGTGAAGTAAGTCAGACAGAGAAAGAAAAATATTATAATATCACTCATACGTGGAATCTAAAAAGATGATACAAATGAACTTATTTACCAAACAGAAACAGACTCACAGACTTTGAAAACAAACTTATGGTTACTAAAGGGGAGAGGTGGAGGGGAGGGATAAATTAGGAGTTGGGGATTAATATATACACACTACTATGTATAAAATAGATAATCAATAAAGACCTACTGTAAATCACTAGGAACTCCACTCAATATTCTGTAATAATCTATATGGGAAAATAATCTGAGAAGAATGGATATATGTACATGTATAACTGAATCACTTTGCTGTACATCTGAATCACACACAACATTGTAAATCAACTGTACCTCAATATAAAATAAATATTAAATTAAAAAAAAGGACATAGCATGATTCCTTCCTTTCAGTTTATAGCTGACAACAAAAATAACTGATATTCACGGAATTCTTTGTTTTGGTTATCCTATTTATCCTCATATTTGAGGCAGTTGTTATTAATATCCTTCTTTTATACATGAGACAACTGAAGCACACAGTAGTTATAATCGAGTTAGAATATTAAACTTTAAAAACTCAATAGCAACTCACAGCATATGTAAATGATAACTCAGCGATGCTCACAAAAAAAGAAAAAGAAAAAAAAAAAAGGCATTTTCCCAAAGAAAAGTCAGGAGAATCTTCAAGGAGAAGGCAGGAACTGAGTCAAGCCTTAAAGGGCACAGTCACATGGCAAAGAATAGAGAGCAGGCTCCAGAGCAGACAAAAGCATGGAAAACGTCCCCACAGAATCAGGAATTCGCAAGTTCAGGGAATAATGAGCAGACTTATTGTTTTAAGCAAAGGATTCACTTAGTTAAGTGGTTGGAAAAGAAATTTGCAAAGTAGGTTTATCATCTTCCTAATGGAGTATCTAAATTCATGATTTTGCAACGTATACTTTTTTTTATTCCTTGAATGTCTTGTTAAAGAAACATGCTTAAATGATATGTCTGGGATTGGTTTCTAAATAATCCAGTGTGTATGGTGGGAGGCGTGGGGCTGATGATGAAACGCTAAGTATCTGAGACTTCGTTACACTCTTCTTTCTTCCTTTGTATGTTTGAATTTTTTTTCAAAATAAAAGATTTTTAAGAGGCACTTAAAAACATACTATTATTAAAGAAGTGGGGTATGTATATATACATCTGTGTGTGAAACCATTTACAACTGAAAACCATTTACAAATATGCACTATATGATACATACAACTTTGTTCCTGGGGTTTATAGACCCTTAAATTTAAACAAATAATCTTAGGTGGTACAGTCTTTTAGATGTACTCAGTCTCTGGTCAAGTGTTTCAAACTCACGGACATTAGCCTACCACTGCTTAGCCTACCTAAGCATTCCTCTTAATGCTTAGCATCTGTTGCCCACTGATATAAAATTTTAGTCTCAGAGTTAAAGGAAACAGATGTTACTGTTCTTTAGAAAAATAATTGAGATGTTCAATATGAAAATGTTATTAAAGGGAAGGGAGGAAGCTAAGAAGAAAGCAAACATATTCGATCACAATATAGAGGGAAAGATGATTAAAAAAAAAGGTGATAAGGGAAGTAAAATTCATTAACTATGTTTTTTTCTCAGATCCTTCAAATCCTGCAACCTTTTCCAAGGTACTCCGTGCTTTTGTACGTGCTATCTATTTTTTTCAACCTTCTGGTCTCAACTCAAGAGTCATCTCTTCTGAAAAGGGTTCCTTGTCCCTACTCTCCACACCAAGCAGAGTCTGGATCTTTGTACACCTATGTGTTACACACATACCTGCCACCCAAAATTGTAGTGTAATTGTCTCCTCTATTTTATTGAGGTTCTTATCAATCCCCTGTGCCTATTAAACAAAATAGTGCACAGTAGTCACTGAAAAATGCTGAACTAACAAGAACTTGACAACAATTGCAAATAATGAACATTTTAACAAATTCAAGAGAACATTTTAACAAATTCAAAAGCACACTTACATTACAAATTAACAATGCATGCTATGTTTTCTTTATTTAAGAGAAACCTCCACACATTGTTTTGCATTTATATTTACTTGTCAATGATATTTTGGAAAATTCAGAATGAAGAAGCAAATATATTTATGTTTATGGTTAAGGGACCGGGCTGTAGGGTAAAATAAAGGTCTGAGATAATTTCTCCTCAGCATCCAAATCTTTTATCACTAACTGGAATTCAGAGAAAGTTCTATTGAGCATCCAGCCTCAAGGTGCTTGCATATGGGACAGTGTGTGTTTTTCTGAGTCCACTTAATTTGTAAGAGAGACACATCCTCAAGAGTTCTGGATGCCGGAGTAGGCAAGCTGGCTGGCAGAAAATTCTTGGACCTCAAATAGTTCTCAAACCTAAGGTTTACCTAATTTTCATCGAGTACACCCTGTGACAATGCCCTGTGACAATGCCCTGTGACAATGCCAGGGAGTATACAATGGCACGCTATTCAGTTTAATAAATTTAGCTAACTATTAAACATTAAATAACACACATTGGAACTAAGGAGTTATAAAACACAAGACAACTTGTTTCTTCTGGAGGCTGTAGGGAAGAATCTCTTTTCTTGCCTTTTCTAGATTCTAAAGGCTGCCTGATTCCTTAGCTTAGTGACTTCCGGATCACTCTGACCTTGACAACTTCTTTTGTTATGTTATGACTGTCCCGCCTCCCTCGTACAAGGATCCTTGTGAATAAACGGCCCTGTTTCCCCATAATTCAAGATAATCTTCCCATTCCAAAATTCTTAACTGAATCACACAAGGGAAGTCCCTTGTGTCAAGTAAGATAACATATTCACAGTGTTTTGTTTTGTTTTTTTTAAAACGGGGTTGGGGAGAAGGGCATTGTCTACCACACCTACAAACATTTCCTTTTTATAAAGAGGTATCCAATAACATTCCCTAGACTCAGGGCTGCCTGTAGCAACTTCTGGAGCACATCCTCAAATACAATCAGAATGGTAACCTTTGCGGTCCTGGAATACAGGAGCCCTGCCCTGACCCTAACTGGCAATGAAAATCCCAAACTTTTTTTCTCCAAAGGCCCCTTTTACTATCCCTCCATATTCCAGACCCATCATACTACTCATAGCTGATTAGAGCTTCTGATATGCTTAAAATCATTGTACTAAACTAACTGATCCAAACCAGAGGAAATACACTTAATGACTTAGTCACTTTGTATAATCAATCTGAAGTAAATCACAATTTGTTAGGCCACTGAAATAACAAAAATAATTCAGACTTTCAGTTGGTCACCACTAGATCAAACTGTTCATCAATGAAAGATAGAGACTGGTCAATGCAAAGCTTAGTTTCCAAACATGAAATAACCTCTAGTGTTGATACATCTCTTTAAAATTCTCTATTCTCAAGTCAATTTGAAAAGTTAGGAATATTTATTTCAGATTCAATTTCTATCATTTTATCTATAAAGATATAATTTCTTATTTTCAGAGTCATTCCTGAACATTAAAACTATATTAAGTATGGATATAAGGGCAAGAATTCAATACAGAGTTTTATTTTTAGCTGTATAAATAAAAATGCTTCTAAGTAAAAGAATACCCAAAACATTAGGAATAGAGGAAAAAACGGGGAAAAGATCCAAGCAACAGAACATAACAAAGAAGGAAACATTGAGAAAAGCAGAAGAAATACACATATTGATATGCTAAACAGTGCTCTGCCCAAGATGTTAAATGACTGGTTGCTAACTGTACTTAATCTGCAGAAAAGACTTCGACTAAGCCTCCAGTATATTCATTAGTCCTGGATCACTTGAGCTTCATGGAGCTTATTTACTTATTTTTAGGATTAGCAACACAAATTATTTAACCAATGTATTGATTAAGGGCCCTTTTTATGCATAACACTGTCTGGGAGCTTCAAATGTTGACTATGTGGGAAATACATTTCTACTGACATATTAACTAATTCTTCCAGTTTAACTGAATACCAAAATTTTTTAAAACTCCAAACACTAACAATTTTACTTGTTTTAAAAACCTACTGTTTTTACACAAAACTAAAGTCGTTGATCCCTTTCTGGAGGTGGAAGGAAACCCAGAAATGACATTCCTGACCTAACTGTGATAGAAATTATACAGCACTGGAAAAGTGGGTCAGCATTTTATCATTTACAAATCTAGGTTAGGTCAGCATTTCCCAGCTAGTTTCCACCTGTAAATTCATATGCACCACTATTATCTCTTAAAATGGAGAACGTGAAAATACAGGGACAAATGTAAGGTAATACGTGAATGTGCAAAGACACCCAACACCCCGTGTGCCCAAGATAAGTGACCACAGGTGATTGAAAAGATTTCTAATAACACACAGAAATATTAACATTTTCTTTTGCACCTCAACTCTGTTCTCCACTGGCAACATGGGTGGTCATTTGTGCCTATTTTCATCTCATTGTCATGGCACCTACAGTGCATTTGCTATATTTGTGCTGCTTAATTTGAGCTATTTTACAGACACCTCACATCTAAATATGAAGCAACAAGAGTGTCACAGGTATTAACAAGAGAAAGCATACATATAACTATGATTAATAGTAGACTTAAGAAAATGAAGATGTAAATACTTCACATGTCCTTGATAAATGATTGATGAGAAACTATTCTGAAGGAAAAGTGCAAATTCTGCTATGAAAAAAGTACTCTGATCATGCAGTCAGATAAAACAAAGAATGACAAAATGGAAAAACCTGCAAATATAACGAGTCAGGGTAGGAACACTGGCTACTCATTAGAATCACCTGGAGCTTTTAAAAACAATCAATGCCCAGAAAATTGGACTGAATTGGGTGGGCATATAGTTTTCTCAAAGTTCCCTGGGAGTTTTTACTTGCAGTCAAGGTTACAAGCCACTATGCTACAGAAGACCAGCATCTACTTAAGTTACCTACCTATTAGCCTGAGGTAGTAGTTTTCAAAGTGTAGTTTATGGAATCTTTTCATGGGTTTACGCAGTCAAAACTACTTTTATAATGCTAAGAAAATACCTGCCTTTCTACTGTGATGCCATTTGTATTGATGGTGCAAAAGCAATGGTAGCTACAGAATTATCATCTTAACAAACTCCCTCCACCCTCAACCACTGAGGCATACAAACGCTGCTTTTCCTCTTGAATTTCCTGTGGAATTATCGGCATTGTTGTATAATAAAAAGGGCTCAAGATTTGGTGACAAACAGAGCTGTTACGTTTAAATTTGAGCTTCACTATTTATCAGCAGTATGGTCTTGGGCAAGACACTTAATCATTCTGCGCCTTTTTCTTCATATGTACACTGTGGCCAATAATGTAAGTTTTCAATAAAGCACTGCATGTAAAACACATGGCAGAGTAGGTGCTTAATATTTCCTTGCAATACAACCAATTATCTAAACTGGGGTTGTGCTTCACCACTCCTTACTAAGCACCATCAAAATGATTTTATTTATCCTTATCTTTCAAACCTAACTACTATTGTCAAGAGTTAAGGCATTCAATCATCTACTATCACTGTATTGTTTCTAAACTAGTCTTCCAGATTTTAATCTTCCGTGTAAATAGACCCTGAACATTGTTACCAGTTGGTTTTCCAAAATGCACACCATTTTCTTCCCTGCTCACAGTCTTTGTCAGGTACACAAACATCATCAAAATATAAAGGCCTTGAAATGACTTCAAGATCTGGCCCCAGTCTTCCTAGTCTCATCTCTCATCATTTCACGGCTTAACTTCTATTCCTGCCAGTCCCCAAGCAACTATTTGACTTCATGCACTATGTGTCCATAACTACCATTTCCTTTATCTGTCTGAAGGATAGAAAATGCTTTCCCAGCTCTAGCTAATGATTCCTTCCCTAATCCCTACTCACTCCTTAATATACAGGTCAGAGTGTTACCTCTTTGGGGATGTCTCCCCAGCAGTTCTGAACCACAATTACTCTTTCCTCTGTTTCTAACATATTTCCTATGTATCTCAGCTACAAGATGAGGGACACTATCTCACACCCTTTCTCTGATATTTGATTTAACTATAAAATGTGGGCAATAGGTCTTACTTTGCAGGGTTTATGAGCATTAAGTGAATATATCTGTAAGTCATGTAACACATCAACAGAGGAAGAAATGAAGACAAACTTCCTCAGGTTGATCAAGCAAAGGCTGGGCCCTGGGAATGATTCTAACCTTGTCTGGCTCAGTCTAAAGCCCATGTTCTTTCCACCACACATGTCATCTCTCTACGTCCTAGCAGCTAACACATAAAATTTACTTATTTAATACTCTCCCACACTGGACCGTAAAATCCTTGAAGACAATGAGCATGTTTTACATGACTTTGTATCCCCAGACTCTCATTCATTTGAGTACCAACTCTGACACTGTGATGTAGAGATTAAAAGACGTAGTTTCTACTTTAAGAGCTCTGCCTAGAGAAGGGAAAAATATAGGCAACACCTTACTGCTGTTTTATATGCAAGAGAAACACTGGGGGTATATACATGGAGTACAGATGTCCAAATAGATACCTAAAAGGAGCAGAAGAAAATAGAAGGTACAGGGAAGGCTTCTTGGGAAGAGATGAAATTAAAAGTATTCATTCATAAATGATATAATTATCAGACTGTTTATGCTTTGATAGTTGTAAATTATTATTGCTGATAAACATTTTATGGTCTTCAAATGCATTTTAAAAAATGGATTCATTAAAATACAGTAATTCAGATTTAAGTCATTATCACTGGGCTACCTCACAAATATACCAAGTGTAGGTACAAACTCAAAAAGAAACCTCATTGTGTAGCTCTTCCAACTACAATGTACATTTTCTGAAATGTGGACAACTTAAGCTCACAGGAACAGAGCAGGAATGAAAAATTAACCACCGGGCAGTTGTTTCTATTTTCCCCCATGTCTGATTGACATGTTATATTTGAGAGCAACAAATCATTACGACATATTTTATCCTCAGTTATGTTGTTTTTATTAACAACGGCATGAGGACTTCCGGCATCTGGACATTAAAATAAGTTTGAGTTCTGGCTTCACTACCTACTAGGTGTATAACCCCAAGCACGTCAGTCTCCTTGTGCCTGACTTCCATTGCCTGCAAACATATATTCAGTTTCAAGCCTGAAATAAGACAATGCTTATAAACTGATTTTTCAAATGCAGCCTGGCACATAGCAAGTGCTAATAAACGAGAGCTATTATAGTTACTTTGAAAAAACAAGTATGGCCAGATGATTCAAATACTATTAATCTTAAACACGGTATGTCTTGCTTCTAGATAGTACATAAGACAATAAGATGATGAAAAGAATAATCTATCTGACTGTACTATGAGCAAAATAACCCAACTTCAGCCTCGAAGAGCATATGCAAGAATTAAGAGTAACAGTCTCTCTACTCTTTTTGAATTGAAAAAGGAACCACATTTTCTAAGTTAAATAACCGCTCACTCATGACACAAGTGTATCCGTCCTATCATGTGGTAGGTGGAGAAAGAAGCTGGCCAAGGAAGGAATAACCTCTAATAAATTTCCATCTCCTCTATAAACGGTAAACTTCTCCAGGGAAGACACTGTGACTTACGCCCCAGCTACAACCAAAGTAGCTGGCATAAAGCAAACAACAATTAATGAGTTTTCGATTAATGTCTAAGGGTTTTGTGCTGTATGGGATTCTGCAGGAAATTCTGGGAACACAAGCTCAGCAACTTTTCACTGTAGAAGAGCTTTTTTGTCATGGTTGCTTTTGATACTATAATAAAAGGCATGCATCTTTTCCCCATAAATATGCTCATAAACGCAAATCTGGCACATGGACCTCATACATTCACCGCGAGGGCCTGGTGTAGATAGAGGCTGTTGGCATTTACCGTAACAAAAGTGAAATGCCTGCAGACATAGCTTGGGAGACTTTTGCTATTACTACTGATTATTACATCTGTCCTCTGCCTATACTGGCTTTATTTTTCTCAACCTGGAGACGTAAGCATTTTGCGAACTTTTGTGACTTATTTTAAGCTTTTCTAAAAGGCCCAAACTATTAAAGGAATCTGCAATAAGACAAAATAACACATAAAACCTTAATGTGTGGAAGGGGAGGAAGGCCCGAGGCCAGACACACTCCAAGCACATTAAGCTCCTAGAGGAGAAGCCACCTCCGCAGACAACTCCAATCATTAAAATATAGCTCATAAAGTAGCATCTCTAAAGTTGAGAGAATGGAGTTGGAGGGACCTAAAAGGCCACTAATTCAACATGTGAAAATTAAGGTGTAGCACTTGGGGCTTATTTGACAACAGGGAAATAAAAACCTGGATCAGGCCCGCAGATAAGGCGCCGCAAAATAACAAGCGCAAACCCGGGCAGCTCTAATGCCTCAAAATGACCAAAGAGTCTAAGTAACCGATGGGTTAAACCAAACCAGCGCACTTCTTCGAAACAAGTCAGGAAAGTGGCCTCGGCGTGTGAAGAGGGGTTCTGCGGCCCCGGGGTCTTTCTTGGGGTGCCAGCCCTGGTTCTCCCTGGTTGGACGTGGAGGGGCCACATGGCTCCCGGGCCTGTGCATCCTCCGAGGCCCGGGAAAATCAAGTTAGTGACAGGGTTCCCTAGCCGGGGACCCGGGATCGCCGCCCAACCCTCCAGCCCTTGTGCGGGCCCGCAGCCCCTTCACAAAGCTCAGCCGCGACCCCGAAGCCCCGGTTCTTACCATAGTGAGGCCGGCGAAACCCCAGCCACATCACCCTTCCGGGCCCGGGGCGGAAGAGGCGTACAGGGCCGGCTTGCCTTTCTCGCTCCTTCCGCGGTCTGGTTGGGCCTGTCAGGGTACCTCCTCCTGAGCCGCACGTCTCAGACTCTACGATAGGCTCCTCTCTACCGGAAAGGGCGGGGTGTAAATGCCGTCATTCAGCCCCGCGGAAGTAAATGACACTCTCATTGGCTGCTGGATGTCTGCCTGTGGGAGCGGGCCTTTTGGAGGAGACCGGAAGTGGAGTTACTGACAGGTAGGGTCCGGAAGTGGCGACTGCCTCGGTGGTCCAGTTCTTTTCTTTTTTTTTCTCTTCTTTTTTAGCTTTGTAGAACTCCGCAGCGCGCAAATTTTTTCCTGCTTGGATCCCCTCCCCCCACGATGTGTAAGCTTTTGGCCCTTCTGTTTATGGACTCTTCGGGAACACTTGGGTTCCCTGGGCTTACACGCAGGGCGTTCATCTCCTGGACTCCCTTTACAGTTTCTCCCTTTGCACCTGAGAGAGTCTCTGGAATGTAAAGCGCCTTCGAAATGCCCTGTAAAGTTGTGGAATTAGGAGGACACTTGAATTCGGTGGGTTGTGTTGAGAAGGTGTTGGATTATTTCTCTAACATTGGCGTTCTCTCTCTTCCAATCCCCAGCATTTTGTAAATTGTAAATGGGTTCCATCTGGGGCTGAAACGTACTAGGCCCGTTGGGGTCAGGAAGGAACTTTCTGTGGTAACAAAAGGAAAGGAACTGCGTTTCCTGAGTTCAGTAGTTGATTAGGTACTCCAGAGAAGGAGTCCAGCTGCAAGACCAATAACATGCCAACTTTTTCTTTTAATCAGTAGTAGTATTATTTAGCTTTCTCTAATTTTAATAATCCCATTAGATAAGGCTCTATTTCCCCCCACCCCGAGATTCTTTATAGAATGTTATCAGTTTTTTAATGCTTTGACTTGAAGTGGGATAGAGAAAAAGAGGAAAGGAAACTTACATGAGGTGTTGATTTATGTGCTGTTCTTGGCCAAACTATGAGACCCTTCTATATTTAGGGCAACACAGTGATTAGAACATTTGGGTTTCTCCTGTGATTACATCGTTGGCTACAGCCCAACACGTTTCCTTTTTTCTTTTTTCTTTTTTAAACCATAACTAACTTTACTTTTGAATTTATTGATTTGTTAAGAGTTGGTCAAATACACAAATTTAGCAAGTATTTAACTGAGCTTTATTCATGGGATCGTGAGAGTGCAGCAGAGGAATAAAGATGGCCTGTTCCTTCCAGAAATTTAATGGGCATGGGGAAGAGGGGAATAAGAAATGTATAAAAACGTACTGTACCCTCCTCCTATCAAAAAACAAGCCATAATGCTCTGGCTTTTGATTGCTTGCAAGTGTTGCCATTCAAATTAAATAACCTTGGCTTAGTTATGGAAATTATGTTGTGCAACTCATCAAGCTTGGCTTCTAAAGTAGTAACTGTGTCTGCAGACATTTTGCTTTCGTGTGAAGATTGTCTTCATCTTTATGAACGCTTAGGGTAATATGTAATACCTGAAGTGCACCAGGAAACTGAAGTTGTTAGAGATCACAATTGATTTACTATATTTATGGATTTGAATAAATTTTAGGCCATGGGCTCTTATGTACTTCAGCTTCAAAATAGGAAAGAACAATGTCAGTTATTTTAAAGTTACCCATGGAGGAACCCAAATAGCAATAGATAAGTCTGAACATACGTAAATGTGTAGTTTGTTTTTCATGTATCACAGCAAACAAAGTTAATCTGATGTGTGGCAAGATCTCTAGGGAGGTGGTAATTGAGCTATATGGTCATTAAGCACATAAACTCCCTGCTCTTGGTTTTCACTGCCAGTGAACTAATGTAAGTACTATCTTACATTGCTGTTTCAGAAGTCTACTTTCCATAGCTCTGCTATGGATTCTCATTTCAAACTATCTTGGATCATTTTCTTACTTACTAAAAATGAAATCTGACTCTATCATTTCCATCTTCAAAAATTATTGTCTCTCCTGCATCCAGAAGAGTATTTTTAACTTTGGTTTCATGGGTTCAGTAGGATTGTATGCAAAAATAGTATGTATTTGTGTTTTCCTGTGGAGAGAATGCATAGGCTTCCCCAGTATTGTAAGGATTAAATGAGTTATTACAAGTAAGTCATCTAGCCAGGTATTTGACATACACTAAGCACTCAGTAAGGGTTGCCTGTTGTGTGCCTGGCTTGTTTTCTTCACTTAATTAAAAACTCTTTGAAGGGAGGGATAATGGTGGAGGGCTGATTGACTTGCATGTTGGGCACTCAATAAAATGTTTTTTAAATTAATGGTTTTTAAAATTAAATTGTTATCGCTTTTCTACCACCAGACCACTTTCTTCCCTCTTCTCTTTTTACTTTGTGTCTAGTATTGATAGCGTTGATTATTTCCTTCTATCTGACTTCCTTTTTTTCCCTCATTCAATGATATTCTCATATATTAAAAGACAGTGGTTTTACTTAACTCGTTTTCTTTGATCCCCAGCTAGTCTCCATAGACTGAGGTTGAAGTTTTTTGTTATCTAGTGTTCGTCTTTGTCCTTTTTCTCTCCCTCTTTTTAAATTCTCTTTCCCCATGGCTCTTAGATTAAGACCCATAAAATTTTGATTGACCTGCATGTTATTTCTTTCACCTTAAGAAATGCTTCTTTTAACTTTTCTCTACTTCCAACCCCATTTATTTGCTCCTCTGAGCAAAAATCCTTTAAGGAGTTTCTATGCCCCAAGTCCCAATTTCCCTTCTACTGTTCTTTCTTGAGATCCCTTCAACATGGCTATTGCTCCCCCAAATGCTCTTGTTAGTGTCAGCAGTCAGTCTGAAACTGTGAATTGTTCATTTCGATATATCATTGCTATTTCTTGTCTCCAAGCCTTTGCTCATGCAGCTTCTTCTGCCTGGAATGTGTTTCCTTATCTTTTTCCTTCCACTCCTAAACCTTTTCCACCTTTTAAGATTTATATCAGCTATAACTCAAGGAAGCCTCCCCTGAAATTTCAGGCTGGTTAACGTGCTACTTTTCAGATGAGCTCCCACCCTGCCTCTGCACTTTACAAGCTTGTATAATAATCCTCTTTGGGTGTTTCTGTCTCACCAGAGAGCTGGGGATATGTCTTACTCATCTTTGAGATATGAAAACCTGGTACATAGGATGTAGTCAGTGAGCATTTTAATGCATTAATGGCATGACCAAAGTCACTCAGCTACGAAGCTGTAGAGTTTTGATTTCAATCTGGGTCTTCTGAGTATAAAATCAATGCTTTATTTGCAATACCTTGTTTTCAAGGAAGAAGGTGGCTATCTTCAAGCTAGTTCTTTTTGTACTAGTAGGAGGTAATTAATGCATTTTATAGCCCTGGGCAGTTTGTTCCTTGTCCTTTGTGAAGCTGATGAGAAAGTGAGTTGTGTCTTTTTCTAAAACACTGGCTGAAATCAGTGAACAGAGGGTTATTATAGTCAGCAAATTTTTAATATTGATAAAATTGGGCTCTTTCTAGAAGAAAAACACCACTGAGACTTTCGTTGCCCAAAAGAAAAAATCTGTGTGAGAATTCTAAACTGTTGATGAGGCATTCATGCTTTTACTAGATGCCAGTATTGCCAATAGCTTTAAATTAAACTTTTGTTTTTGTGCTATTGGGAAATCCCAGGGTATTTACAAGGTAGTGCACAGATTTTCTCCCAATGATGGAAATTTGCTCTTAAGATTGAGTTAATGATGGTTAGTTTGTTAACATGATTTCTGATACTTGGCACAAAAGTTAGGTACACTAATTTTGCATGTAAAACACTGTTTAATTCTAGATAATGAGCCAGACTTTCCAACTACCTTTTATGGCAGGCATTCTGGATTCAAACTTCTCTCTGACTATCATCATCATTGTTGCAGTCTGTAAACCAATCTTTTATAAATTTGTCTAGCTTTTAGGACTAACAAAAAAGGAAATAATTTAATTCTGTAAATTCTGAAAAGGCTTCGGCGGCTTTCACCCTTAGCAATGGGGTTGAAAATGATGATTAGGCTTGGAATTGCTGCAGTCAAAAACAAGTATTACTTGGAGTACTCTCCTGAATTTGTGCCTTGTTTCTTTGAGCTTTACTAACCCTGCAGAAGTGACCAAAATGTTGAAATAAGCAAGGAGTTCAATCTGGTCTTTGTGTGAGAGGATGCTATTAGCTTACTTGTAATTTTGTCTGAACGGTTAGTGAGAATTTTATTGAATAAAGAAAGATCTTGCTCAGTTGGAACAGAAACAAGTGGCTGCCAAGAAATAAGATGCAGCCATTGTTGAAGAGACTCATCAAAGTGTCCTGACAGTATAAATATTGACATGCTGAGATATGTCAATATTTACCATAGAATTTGGAAGTTGCCAAGTTCCTGTTTAAGAAATGTGACCCTAGCATTGAACACAGTATATCAATAAATAAGGAGCATGTCCAAATGAACAGCTGCTCAGAGAAAATCTCAGAGAAAATAGGATAACATCTGTCTAAACTTTAGGGCACTTCAAAAGTTAAATTTAAAAAATTTATTGATGCTTCTTTGGTAATTTGTAGGTAGATACATGTATAATATAGTATATTAATATAGTTCTATATGTAGGTTTAACTTAAGTGTTTTTTAAAAAATTACAGCATGGTTGCAATTTATAACTTTGTAAATTAGTGGTGCTGTGATACTCATCTCTAAAATGAATTAAAAAATATCTTGCCATAATATTGTGTTTAGGAACCAATCTCTTCATTTTAAGCATTATTCTTACAGAAATTGGCTCAAGTCATGCCTTAGATATTACTTTTGGGAACCAAAAGTTTGTGCTCTGAGAATTTAGCAATAGAGAAAACATAAGTTTCTGAAGTTTAACTGTAATGAAGAAATTTGTCCTGGTTATTATCTGAAAACTATGCCTCAGAAGAAAATCTGTAGGGTAATGAGCAAGTAAAGTCAATATGTTTGGTTGAGTATCACAGGTCACCACTGTTAATTCCCATATGAATATCACTGTAATATAACAGAGCACTTGGTGAAAAATAGATGTTTGAAACCTTTATATCAAGTCATTGGAACCACACAAACAACGTTACATCTGTTTTGCAGACTTCTAGAAGATTAAACTTAACATTCTTAGAATAATAATAGTCCAAGCAGTCCTAGAAGAGCATAAACCATGGGTATTGGGACTGGTCCTCTCATTGCTTCTCTTTTCTGATAGCAAAGATTGGTGGCTTTTGTACAGTAATCTAATCATGTTACCATATTGCAATGTTATGTTTATATCGTGAACAGTGAATCCAAAGTACAATTGAGGTCATATGTTCTTGCAGAAGCTACATTTGTTTCTATAAATAACTTGATAAACATGAAGAAACAGCTTTGCTTAGAGGTTCATAAAAGGCTTTTGATCTATTTTCAGTGTATTAAAGACAGAAGCAAAAACACAATTTTAAAATTTAAATTGACTGGATCCCTCTTTTGGGGAGGCTTTGCCAATATTTTGAGGTAAGATGTTGAGTTTTAAGGAGAAAGCATTAGAATATTAATTAGTGATTTTTAAAACTTGGGAAACATTTTTTGCCCTGTAACCAAGACTTGAACCTTTGTTTTGAATAGACATATTATGATTTTTTTTTCTAGAATCATTAGCGCCTCATGCAAAATATTTACCAGTTGTCTTCTTGAACAACCTGTTCACTGGTTATTTATTATGTAGTGACAACAAAGTCCCAGTGTTTTTGAAATGCCATGTGTTTTGGATTTGATAAGAATGGAAGCATATAAAGCTAAAAATGTAAAACTTCCTGTTTGGTATTGAATATTATGTTTAATAGAGTGTTTCCCAGAGTGTGTACTTATACCACTGATGGAGTATATACATTTGCTTACTTACAACTCTTTTGCACGTACTTTGAGATAATTCACATAACCAATGAATGACAATGAAGATTCGTCCTGAAATATGCCTGATTCCAAAGACTGAAACAGGTAGCTTAAGGAAAAAGGAATTTCTTGGCCTCACACCTAAAACACACAGTTAGATCTAGATTCTGGTGCTGCTGAAATCAGATCTGACCTGCTGGCCACCCCTCAGTTCTACTTTCTGCTCTCTTGGTTTTGTTCCCAACAGCTCCAGTCTTACAGCTTCATAACACCAAATCCAGTAGAGAAGAGTATCTATCCTCTATATGCAAATAAAAGTCCTGAAATTGAGGCTTACTGGCCTTAGTTGTCCTAACTTGAATCACATGCTCATCTTTGAATCAGTTACTGGGGATTAAAATGTAATGTTGGTTTAGCCCGGGTCTGTGTTCTGCTGGAACTTGGGGCCAAAAGTCAGCTTGCTCATAGCCTGTGGATAAGAATAGCAGATGTGAGGGGGGTCACTCGAAGTTTTATTGCTACCAGTAGGGAGTCTGTATTGGGTAACAAAAATCAACAAATTCTCTCTAAATGTTGGGTGAATGAACACTTTTAACCTGAATTGTGGTGGGGCATGGACCAAGACACTGATGGCATTCTCTGACCGATGTTTAGTGACAGCTAATAATACAGAACTCTTCAGTTGAGAACGGAGGAGGAAAAGTATAAACTAGAGTCATTCAAATTGGTACAGATTAAATGAATTCAGCCATTTAAGTTAGAATCGTTTATTGATTACGAGCCAGGAACTATAATAGGTGTTTGACTTATATTTGTTAGATAAAAAAATCTAAGATGTCATGAGTCTAATGATGTGCCATAGGATGGGAAATTTTGGAAAGTTTCAGTACAATTATTACTTCTGGTTTCTTTTTTTTTTTTTTTTAAACATCTTTATTGAAGTATAATTGCCTTACAATGGTGTGTTAGCTTCTGCTTTATAACCAAGTGAATCAGTTATACATATACAATATGTTCCCATATCTCTTCCCTCTTGCATCTCCCTCCCTCCCACCCTCCCCATCCCATCCCTCTAGGTGGTCACAAAGCACCGAGCTGATCTCCCTGTGCTATGCGGCTGCTTCCCACTAGCTATCTATTTTACATTTGGTAGTGTATATATGTCCATGACACTCTCTCACCCTGTCACATCTCACCCCACCCCCTCCCCATATCCTCAAGTCCATTCTCTAGTAGGTCTGTGTCTTTATTCCCGTCTTGCCACTAGGTTCTTCATGGCCTTTTTTTTTTTTTCTTAGATTCCGTATATATGTGTTAGCATACTGTATTTGTTTTTCTCTTTCTGACTTACTTCACTCTGTATGACAGACTCTAACTCCATCCACCTCATTACAAATACCTCCATTTCATTTCTTTTTATGGCTGAGTAATATTCCATTGTATATATGTGCCACATCTTCTTTATCCATTCATCTGTCGATGGACATTTAGGTTGCTTCCATGTCCTGGCTATTGTAAATAGAGCTGCAATGAACATTTTGGTACATGACTCTTTTTGAACTCTGGTTTTCTCAGGGTATATGCCCAGTAGTGGGATTGCTGGGTCGTATGGTAGTTCTATTTGTAGTTTTTTAAGGAACGTCCATACTGTTCTCCATAGTGGCTGTATCAATTTACATTCCCACCAACAGTGCAAGAGTGTTCCCTTTCCTCCACACCCTCTCCAGCATTTATTGTTTCTAGATTTTTTGATGATGGCCATTCTGACCGGTGTGAGACGATATCTCATTGTAGTTTTGATTTGCATTTCTCTAATGATTAATGATGTTGAGCATTCTTTCATGTGTCTGTTGGCAATCTGTATATCTTCTTTGGAGAAATGTCTATTTAGGTCTTCTGCCCATTTTTGGATTGGGTTGTTGGTTTTTTTGTTATTGAGCTGCATGAGCTGCTTGTAAATCTTGGAGATTAATCCTTTGTCAGTTGCTTCATTTGCAAATATTTTCTCCCATTCTGATGGTTGTCTTTTGGTCTTGTTTATGGTTTCCTTTGCTGTGCAAAAGCTTTTAAGTTTCATTAGGTCCCATTTGTTTATTTGTGTTCTTATTTCCATTTCTCTGGGAGCTGGGTCAAAAAGAATCTTGCTGTGATGTATGTCATAGAGTGTTCTGCCTATGTTTTCCTCTAAGAGTTTGATAGTGTCTGGCCTTACACTTAGGTCTTTAATCCATTTTGAGTTTATTTTTGTGCATGGTGCCAGGGAGTGTTCTAATTTCATACTTTTACATATATCTGTCCAATTTTCCCAGCACCACTTATTGAAGAGGCTGTCTTTTCTCCACTGCATATGCTTGCCTCCTTTATCAAAGATAAGGTGACCATAGGTGTTTGGGTTTATCTCTGGGCTTTCTATCCTGTTCCATTGATCTATATTTCTGTTTTTGTGCCAGTACCAAACTGTCTTGATTACTGTAGCTTTGTAATATAGTCTGAAGTCAGGGAGCCTGATTCCCCCAGCTCCATTTTTTGTTCTCAAGATTGCTTTGGCTATTCGGGGTCTTTTGTGTTTCCATACAAATTGTGAAATTTTTTGTTCTAGTTCTGTGAAAAATGCCAGTGGTAGTTTGATAGGGATTGCATTGAATCTGTAGATTGCTTTGGGTAGTAGAGTCATTTTCACAATGTTGATTCTTCCAATCCAGGAACATGGTATATCTCTCCATCTATTTGTATCATCTTTAATTTCTTTCATCAGTGTCTTATAATTTTCTGCATACAGGTCTTTTGTCTCCTTAGGTAGGTTTATTCCTAGATATTTTATTCTTTTTGTTGCAATGGTAAACGGGAGTGTTTTCTTAATTTCACTTTCAGATTTTTTGTCATTAGTGTATAGAAATGCAAGAGATTTCTGTGCATTAATTTTGTATCCTGCTACTTTACCAAATTCATTGATTAGCTCTAGGAGTTTTCTGGTAGCATCTTTAGGATTCTCTATGTATAGTATCATGTCATCTGCAAATAGTGACAGCTTTACTTCTTCTTTTCCGATTTGGATTCCTTTTATTTCTTTGTCTTCTCTGATTGCTGTGGCTAACACTTCCAAAACTATGTTGAATAATAGTGGTGAGAGTGGGCAACCTTGTCTTGTTCCTGATCTTAGTGGAAATGATTTCAGTTTTTCACCATTGAGGACAATTGGCTGTGGGTTTGTCATATATGGCCTTTATTATGTTGAGGAAAGTTCCCTCTATGCCTACTTTCTGCAGGGCTTTTATCATAAATGGGTGTTGAATTTTGTCGAAAGCTTTCTCTGCATCTATTGAGATGATCATATGGTTTTTCTCCTTCAATTTGTTAATATGGTGTATCACATTGATTGATTTGCGTATATTGAAGAATCCTTGCATTCCTGGGATAAACCCCACTTGATCATGGCGTATGATCCTTTTAATGTGCTGTTGGATTCTGCTTGCTAGTATTTTGTTGAGGATTTTTGCATCTATGTTCATCAGTGATATTGGCCTGTAGTTTTCTTTCTTTGTGACATCTTTGTCTGGTTTTGGTATCAGGGTGATGGTGGCCTCGTAGAATGAGTTGGGGAGTGTTCCTCCCTCTGCAATATTTTGGAAGAGTTTGAGAAGGATAGGTGTTAGCTCTTCTCTAAATGTTTGATAAAATTTGCCTGTGAAGCCATCTGGTCCTGGGCTTTTGTTTGTTGGAAGATTTTTAATCACAGTTTCAATTTCAGTGCTTGTGATTGGTCTGTTCATATTTTCTATTTCTTCCTGGTTCAGTCTCAGCAGTTTGTGCATTTCTAAGAATCTGTCCATTTCTTCCAAGTTGTCCATTTTATTGGCATAGAGCTGCCTGTAGTAATCTCTCATGATCTTTTGTATTTCTGCAGTGTCAGTGGTTACTTCTCCTTTTTCATTTCTACTTCTATTGATTTGAGTCTTCTCCCTTTTTCTCTTGATGAGTCTGGCTAATGGTTTATCAATTTTGTTTATCTTCTCAAAGAACCAGCTTTTAGTTTCATTGATT
The DNA here is from genome assembly GCF_028021215.1 of Eschrichtius robustus. Classification (NCBI taxonomy): domain Eukaryota; kingdom Metazoa; phylum Chordata; class Mammalia; order Artiodactyla; family Eschrichtiidae; genus Eschrichtius; species Eschrichtius robustus. Next base: position 65,708,028 of record NC_090825.1, read on the forward strand.
TTTGCTATTGTTTCCTTCATTTCTTTTTCATTTATTTCTGACCTGATCTTTATGATTTCTTTCCTTCTGCTGGCTTTGTGGTTTTTTTGCTCTTCTTTCTCTAATTGCTTTAGGTGCAAGGTTAGGTTGTTTATTCGAGATGTTTCCTGTTTCTTGAGGTAGGCTTGTATTGCTATAAACTTCCCTCTTAGCACTGCTTTTGCTGCGTCCCATAGGTTTTGGGTCGTCGTATCTCCATTGTCATTTGTTTCTAGGTATTTTTTGATTTCCCCTTTGATTTCCTCAGTGATCACTTCGTTATTAAGTAGTGTATTGTGTAGCCTCCATGTCTTTGTATTTTTTACAGATCTTTTCCTGTAATTGATATCTAGTCTCATAGCGTTGTGGTCGGAAAAGATACTTCATACGATTTCAATTTTCTTAAATTTACCAAGGCTTGATTTGTGACCCAAGATATGATCTATCCTGGAGAATGTTCCATGAGCACTTGAGAAAAATGTGTATTCTGTTGTTTTTGGGTGGAATGTCCTATAAATATCAATTAAGTCCATCTTGTTTAATGTATCATTTAAAGCTTGTGTTTCCTTATTTATTTTCATTTTGGATGATCTGTCCATTGGTGAAAACGGGGTGTTAAAGTCCCCTACTATGATTGTGTTGCTGTCAATTTCCCCTTTTATGGCTGTTAGTATTTGCCTTATGTATTGAGGTGCTCCTATGTTGGGTGCATAAATATTTACAATTGTTATAGCTTCCTCTTGGATCGATCCCTTGATCATTATATAGTGTCCTTCTTTGTCTCTTGTAATAGTCTTTATTTTAAAGTCTATTTTGTCTGATATGAGAATTGCTACTCCAGCTTTCTTTTGATTTCCATTTGCATGGAATATCTTTTTCCATCCCCTCACTTTCAGTCTGTATGTGTCTCTAGGTCTGAAGTGGGTCTCTTGTAGACAGCATATGTATGGGTCTTGTTTTTGTATCCATTCAGCCAGCCTGTGTCTTTTGGTGGGAGCATTTAATCCGTTTACATTCAAGGTAATTATCGATATGTATGTTGCTATTCCCATTTTCTTAAATGTTTTGGGTTTGTTATTGTAGGTGTTTTCCTTCTCATGTGTTTCTTGTCTAGAGAAGTTCCTTTAGCATTTGTTGTAAAGCTGGTTTGGTGGTGCTGAACTCTCTCAGCTTTTGCTTGTCTGTAAAGGTTTTAATTTCTCCATCACATCTGAATGAGATCCTTGCTGGGTAGAGTAATCTTGGTTGTAGGTTTTTCTCCTTCATCACTTTAAGTATATCCTGCCACTCCCTTCTGGCTTGCAGAGTTTCTGCTGAAAGATCAGATGTTAACCTTATGGGGATTCCCTTGTGTGTTATTTGTTGTTTTTCCCTTGCTGCTTTTAATATGTTTTCTTTATATTTAATTTTTGACAGTTTGATTAATATGTGTCTTGGCGTGTTTCTCCTTGGGTTTATCCTGTATGGGACTCTCTGTGCTTCCAGGACTTGATTAACTATTTCCTTTCCCATATTAGGGAAGTTTTCAACTCTAATCTCTTCAAATATTTTCTCAGTCCCTTTCTTTTTCTCTTCTTCTTCTGGGACCCCTATAATTCGAATGTTGGTGCGTTTAATGTTGTCCCAGAGGTCTCTGAGACTGTCCTCAGTTCGTCTCATTCTTTTTTCTTTATTCTGCTCTGCAGTAGTTATTTCCACCATTTTATCTTCCAGGTCACTTATCCTTTCTTCTGCCTCAGTTATTCTGCTATTGATCCCATCTAGAGTATTTTTAATTTCATTTATTGTGTTTTTCATCGTTGCTTGGTTCCTCTTTAGTTCTTCTACGTCCTTGTTAAATGTTTCTTGCATTTTGTCTATTCTATTTCCAAGATTTTGGATCATCCTTACTATCATTATTCTGAATTCTTTTTCAGGTAGACTACTTATTTCCTCTTCATTTGTTAAGTCTGGTGTGTTTTGACCCTGGTCCTTCATCTGCTGTGTGTTTTTCTGTCGTCTCATTTTGCTTATCTTACTGTGTTTGGGGTCTCCTTTTCACAGGCTGCAGGTTCGTAGTTCCCGTTGTTTTTGGGATCTGTCCCCAGTGGCTAAGGTTGGTTCAGTTGGTTGTGTAGGCTTCCTGGTGGAGGGAACTAGTGCCTGAGTTCTGGTGGATGAGGCTGGATCTTGTCTTTCTGGTGGGCACATCCACGTCTGGTGGTGTATTTTGGGGTGTCTGTGGCCTTATTATGATTTTAGGCAGCCTCTCTGCTAATGGATGGGGCTGTGTTCCTGTCTTGCTAGTTGTTTGGCATAGGGTGTTCAGCACTGTAGCTTGCTGGTCGTTGTGTGAAGCTGGGTCTTGATGTTGAGATGGAGATCTCTGAGAGATTTTTGCTGTTTGGTATTACGTGGAGCTGGGAGGTCTCTTGTGGACCAGTGTCCTGACGTTGGCTCTCCCACCTCAGAGGCACGGCCCTGATGCCTGGCTGGAGCACCAAGAGCCTTTCGTTCACACAGCTCAGAGTAAAAGGGAGAAAAAATAGAAAGAAAGAAAGAAAGAGGCTATAATATAGTGAAGTAAAATAAAGCTATTGTAAAGCAAAGCTATACAGACAAAATCTCACCCAGAAGCATAACATATACACTCACAAAAAAAGGAAAAGGGGAAAAATTAATATATACTGCTCCCAAAGTCCATCTCCTGAATTTGGGATGATTCGTTGTCTATTCAGGTATTCAACAGATGCAGGCACATCAAGTTGTTTGTGGAGTTTTAATCCGCTGCTTCTGAGGCTGCTGGGAGAGATTTCCCCTTCTCTGTTCGCAGAGCTCCCGGGGTTCAGCTTTGGATTTGGACCCGCCTCTGCGTGTAGGTCGCCTGAGGGCGTCTGTTCCCCACCCAGACAGGACGGGGTTAAAGGAGCCGCTGCTTCGGGGGCTCTGGCTCACTTCAGGCCGCGGGGAGGGAGGGGTACAGAGGAGGCGGGGCGAGCCTGCAGCGGCAGAGGCCAGCGTGACGTTGCACTAGCCTGAGGCTCGCAGTGCGTTCTCCCGGGGAAGTTGTCCCCGGATCACGGGACCCTGGCAGTGGCGGGCTGCACAGTCTACCGGGAGGGGCGGTGTGGAGAGTGACCTGTGCTCGCACACAGGCTTTTTGGAGGCGGCAGCAGCAGCCCCAGCGTCTCACGCCCGTCTCTGGGGCCCACGCTGATCGCCGCGGCTCGCGCCCGTCTCTGGAGTTTGTTTATGCGGCGCTCTGAATCCCCTCTCCTTGCGCGCAGCGAAACAAAGAGGCAAGAAAAAGTCTCTTGCCTCTTCGGCAGCTGCAGACTTTTTCCTGGTCTCCCTCCCAGCCAGCTGTGTGCGATTACCCCTTCAGGCTGTGTTCACGCTGCCAACCCCAGTCCTCTCCCTGCGATCTAATCGAAGCGCAAGCCTCAGCTCCCAGCCCCGCCCACCCCGGCGGGTGAGCAGACAAGCCTCTCGGGCTGCTGAGTGCTGCTCGGCGCCGAGCCTCTGTGCGGGAATCTCTCCGCTTTGCCCTCCACACCCCTGTGGCTGTGCTCTCCTCCGTGGCTCCGAAGCGTCCCCCCTTTGCCACCTGCAGTCTCTGCCCGCAGAAGGGGCTTCCTAGTGCGTGGAAATCTTCCCTCCTTCACGGCTCCCTCCCACTGGTGCAGGTCCCGTCCCTATTCTTTTGTTTCTGTTATTTCTTTTTTCTTTTGCCCTACCCAAGTACGGGGGGAGTTTCTTGCCTTTTGGGAGGTCTGACGTTTTCTGCCAGCGGTCAGTGGGTGTTCTGTAGGAGCAGTTCCACGTGTAGATGTATTTCTACTGTATCTGTGGGAAGGAAGGTGATCTCTGCGTCTTACTCTTCCACCATCTTCTCTCCTCCCCCCTCTGCCCCCTTTCTGGTTTCTTTATTGTGGATATTCTGTGCAATCTTTGAATATACTTATGATTCATATTGAGTATTTTGTTCAATTAAAATTTTTTACACATTTTGGCCTTAAGACCAAATTACTATTTTTAAAAATATTTATTTTATCTTATTATTTTCTTTTTATTATTTTTTGGCTGCGTCGGGTCTTAATTGCGGCACGCGGGATCTTCGTTGAGGCATGCAGGATCATTTTCATTGTGGCGTGCGGGTTTTCTCTCTCTGGTTGTGGTGCGTGGGCTCCAGAGTGCATGGGCTCTGTAGTTTGCTGCACGCGGGCTCTAGCTGAGGCGTGCGAGGTCAGTAGTTGTGGTGCATGGCCTTAGTTACCCTGCGGCATGTGGTATCTTAGTTCCCCGACCAGGGATCAAACCCACATCTCCTGCATTGGAAGGCAGATTCTTTACCACTGCGCCACCAGGGAAGTCCAAAGACAAAATTATTAATGTATAGCCCATAAATATTGAAATAATTTATGTTTTTTTATTATGAGCTTTACAGTTGATTATACAAAACAGATTTTTTATCCTTAGTATCTTTGATTCATTACTGTATAATAAAATCACCAATGCATTATGCACTAGTATCCCTGGTGTAATGTTTATCAGATAGGAGTATTTACTAGGACCAATAATGAGATCCATACTTCTTTAGATAGGCTCCTAAATTTTGAAGTATTAAATTATATATGTAAGAATAAACTTCTAATAGACGACTTTTTCTTTTTTACAGAAGTACCCTATACAAACAATTATTCTGATGGTCAAAGAACACTTTTTTGAAAACACTTTTTCTTTTCTTTTTCTTTTATTTATTTTTTTAACATCTTTATTGGAATATAATTGCTTTACAATGGTGTGTTAGTTTCTGCTTTATAACAAAGTGAATCAGTTATACATATACATATGTTCCCATATCTCTTCCCTCTTGCATCTCCCTCCCTCCCACCCTCCCTATCCCACCCCTCTAGGTGGTCACAAATCACCGAGCTGATCTCCCTGTGCTATGTGGCTGCTTCCCACTAGCTATCTATTTTACGTTTGGTAGTGTATATATGTCCATGCCACTCTCTCACTTTGTCACAGCTTACCACTTTTCTTTTTATACATTTTATTATGGAAAATTTCAAACATATGTAACAGTAGAGAGAATAATGGATTCCTATTATCTAGCACAACAGTTATCAACTCATGGCCCATCTCATTTCATTTATATCTTACTCAAACTTCACTCTTCTTTTCTAAATTATTTTTACACAATCCCAGACATCATATCATTTCATCTGTAAATATTCTAACATGTATCTTTAAAAAGTAAGGACACTGTAGAAAACATAACCACAATTCTATTAACATAGCTTAAAATATTAACAGTAATTCCCTAGTACTACCAAGTACCTAATCTGTCTTCAAATTCCTCAAATTACTACTTCATAAATTTTAATAGTTTGTTGGTTGAGTCAAGATTTAAATAAGGTCTTTAAATTGCAGTTTCTTGTGGCTTTTAAGTCTCTTTTAACTTAAATAGTCCAACCCCCCTCTCCCTTTTGCACTGAAGTTTATTTGTTGAAAAAACTGTCAGTTGCCCCGTGAAGTGTCCCACTGTTTAGATTTTGCTGATTGCATCCCTTTAGTGCCATTTAACATGTTCCTTCATCCCTTGTGTTTCCTATAAATCGGAGGTTTGATCTGATTCTGTTGAATTGTTTTTTTTTTTCAGCATGAATATATCATAGGTAATGCTATGTAGAGGTTTATGGCTTTTACCAAGGCAACCAATGGGTTATGAGTTCTTTTTTGTATTGGTTAAGCTAGTGGGTTATGAATTCTTTTCTGTTTATATCTCAAAATACAGTAAGTTTGGCTTTAAGACAGAATTTGTATTAGGAAATAAAAGAAGTCAGAATGTGGGGAAAGGGAAGAGGAATACTTATATATATAGACATGTTTACTGGCCATAAATTTGTCATTACTCTAGTAACTCTTCACTTCTCTAATTTTAAAACAAGTGATGTTAGGAGTTCCTGTCTTGAGCCATATAGACTCAAAGAATGTTTTTCTTTAGAATTTCATGAGTTCTTCTCATTAGTAGAAGAAGGATTGGCTCTATACTTTGAAAATTCTGTTTGTGGTTAGAATAATCTAAAATAAAGCAGTTGTTTGTAGAGAAGGTATAGTAAAGTTGTATAAAGAACTTTCCCTCTACTGTTTGAAGTCTGTACCTGGGTTATTTTGGGTTATACATCAGGTCATGATTTAGATTTGTGTTAATACATTGTGATACCTTGTTTATAGGTTAAGGAAAAGCAATTCAGTACCTTGATAGTTATAAAATGAGATAATTCAGAGAGAGGCTGAGAGCTAAGAAGTAAAGTTAAATATGAGATTCATAAAGAGGCTGTCTAGGGTTGAGACACTTTCAAGGCAGTGTGTTGGATAGACCTAGTTTTGAATACACTTCTATCTTTACTACACCTTGCTGAATTTCAGTTTTCTTGTTTTTAGAATGGTTCTGAAGATAAAACTATATATGTAAAATTCTCAGCACATGACTTATGCTCAGTTCATTTTTGTTCCACTCCCTCACTGACAACCATATAACTTGAGTTTTTAGGATAAAGTAATGACTTAATAAAGCTCTATCTGTATCATACATTTTAATTAGCTATATATGTACCTTAATTTTTCTGTGTTTATCTAGTTCTTTTTGGTCTCAAATTATTACCACCCTCTTTTTCATTTTGTCCTGAGTCTAAGAACCTCCTTAGATATTAAACCAGATATACCTAAACTGAATGTTTTCATCTAACTCCCTAACCATGATCTTCATGTCCTAGAATAGTCTAACTTGATTGAATCTTATTGGCCATCAGTTAAATAGATATCTCTATTACAGATAATTTCCAAACAAGGTTTAACCAAAAATTAGGCATTTCCAAATAACAGCAGTTCTGTGAAATTGGTCATGGTCATCATTTGTCCATGTTTTCTGAGCAAGCAAGATACCATACTAAAAGACACAAAAAAATTTAATATGATTTTGTTTTTGAAAATTTGATCATTTATTTTGATGTACATCTTTATTTAGTTTGGAGCTAGGTCCCTTTTTATAATGAAAAGCATTTATATCAGTGGGCAACTTCCTGGATATTTTGTGTTATGTTTCATTGGACATTCTTGTATCTTGGCCAAAGAGGAGTATTCATGCAGGAAGAATTGAATTTACTAATATGTGTTTCACTTGTTAATTAAAGATAATTTTCAAGGTATTGGATTACATTGTTGTTGTTTTTAGTGAATCTACTAGTTTATTATTGGAATTTTATTTTATAAACATTGGATTCCTCATATGGACATACTCAATATCTCTTGTTTTTGTTTATTCTGAGCCTGTAATTTTTTTTTTATATCATAAAATGTAGCAACTTCATATATCATCTACCATGTATTTAAGGTATCTCTCCCTTACTTTTTTTTTTTTAATTTTAATCAAGTCCAATTTATTTATTTTTATTTTTTTATTTTTTAACATCTTTATTGGAGTATAATTGCTTTACAATGGTGTGTTAGTTTCTGCTTTATAACAAAGTGAATCAGATATACATATACATATGTTCCCATATCTCTTCCCTCTTGCATCTCCCTCCCTCCCACCCTCCCTATCCCACCCCTCTAGGTGGTCACAAAGCACAGAGCTGATCTCCCTGTGCTACGCGGTTGCTTCCCACTAGCTATCTATTTTACGTTTGGTAGTGTATATATGTCCATGCCACTCTCTCACTTTGTCACAGCTTACCCTTCCCCCTCCCCGTATCCTCAAGTCCATTCTCTAGTAGGTCTGTGTCTTTATTCCCGTCTTGCCACTAGGTTCTTCATGACCTTTTTTTTTTTTTTTTTTCCCTTAGATTCCATATATATGTGTTAGCATACTGTATTTGTTTTTCTCTTTCTGACTAACTTCACCTGTATGACAGACTCTAACTCCATCCACCTCGCTACAGATAACTCAATTTCATTTCTTTTCATTGTATATATGTGCCACATCTTCTTTATCCATTCATCCGATGATGGACACTTAGGTTGCTTCCACGTCCTGGCTATTGTAAATAGAGCTTCAATGAACATTTTGGTACATGACTCTTTTTGAATTCTGGTTTTCTCAGGGTATATGCCCAGTAGTGGGATTGCTGGGTCGTATGGTAGTTCTATTTTTAGTTTTTTAAGGAACGTCCATACTGTTCTCCATAGTGGCTGTATCAATTTACATTCCCACCAACAGTGCAAGAGTGTTCCCTTTTCTCCACACCCTCTCCAGCATTTATTGTTTCTAGATTTTTTGATGATGGTCATTCTGACCGGTGTGAGATGATATCTCATTGTAGTTTTGATTTGCATTTCTCTAATGATTAATGATGTTGAGCATTCTTTCATGTGTTTGTTGGCAATCTGTATATCTTCTTTGGAGAAATGTCTATTTAGGTCTTCTGCCCATTTTTGGATTGGGTTGTTGGTTTTTTTGTTATTGAGCTGCATGAGCTGCTTGTAAATCTTGGAGATTAATCCTTTGTCAGTTGCTTCATTTGCAAATATTTTCTCCCATTCTGAGGGTTGTCTTTTGGTCTTGTTTATGGTTTCCTTTGCTTTGCCAAAGCGTTTAAGTTTCATTAGGTCCCATTTGTTTATTTTTGTTTTTATTTCCATTTCTCTATGAGGTGGGGCAAAAAGGATCTTGCTGTGATTTATGTCATAGAGTGTTCTTCCTATGTTTTCCTCTAAGAGTTTGATAGTGTCTGGCCTTACATTTATGTCTTTAATCCATTTTGAGTTTATTTGTGTGTATGGTGTTAGGGAGTGTTCTAATTTCATACTTTTACAGGTACCTGTCCAGTTTTCCCAGCATCACTTATTGAAGAGGCTGTCTTTTCTCCACTGTATATGCTTGTCTCCTTTATCAAAGATAAGGTGACAATATGTGCATAGGTTTATCTCTGGGCTTTCTATCCTGTTCCATTGATCTATATTTCTGTTTCTGTGCCAGTATCATACTGTCTTGATTACTGTAGCTTTGTAGTATAGTCTGAAGCCAGGGAACCTGATTCCTCCAGCCCCATTTTTCGTTCTCAATATTGCTTTGGCTATTCGGGGTCTTTTGTGTTTCCATACAAATTGTGAAATTTTTTGTTCTAGTTTTGTGAAAAATGCCAGTGGTAGTTTGATAGGGATTGCATTGAATCTGTAGATTGCTTTGGGTAGTAGAGTCATTTTCACAATGTGATTCTTCCAATCCAACAACATGGTATATCTCACCATCTATTTGTATAATCTTTAATTTCTTTCCTCAGTGTCTTATAATTTTCTGAATACAGGTCTTTTGTCTCCTTAGGTAGGTTTATTCCTAGATATTTTATTCTTTTTGTTGCAGTGGTAAATAGGAGTGTTTCCTTAATTTCTCTTTCAGATTTTTCATCATTAGTGTATAGGAATGCAAGAGATTTCTGTGCATTAATTTTGTATCCTGCTACTTTACCAAATTCATTGATTAGCTCTAGTAGTTTTCTGGTAGCAGCTTTAGGATTCTCTATGTATAGCATATGTCATCTGCAAACAGTGACAGTTTTACTTCTTCTTTTCCGATTTGGATTCCTTTTATTTCTTTGTCTTCTCTGATTGCTGTGGCTAACACTTCCAAAACTATGTTGAATAATAGTGGTGAGAGTGGGCAACCTTGTCTTGTTCCTGATCTTAGTGGAAATGGTTTCAGTTTTTCACCATTGAGGAAGATGTTGGCTGTGGGTTTGTCATATATGGCCTTTATTATGTTGAGGAAAGTTCCCTCTATGCCTACTTTCTGCAGGGCTTTTATCATAAATGGGTGTTGAATTTTGTCAAAAGCTTTCTCTGCATCTATTGAGATGATCATATGGTTTTTCTCCTTCAATTTGTTAATATGGTGTATCACGTTGATTGATTTGCGTATATTGATGAATCCTTGCATTCCTGGAATAAACCCCACTTGATCATGGTGTATGATCCTTTTAATGTGCTTTTGGATTCTGTTTGCTAGTATTTTGTTGAGGATTTTTGCATCTATGTTCATCAGTGATATTGGCCTGTAGTTTTCTTTCTTTGTGACATCTTTGTCTGGTTTTGGTATCAGGGTGATGGTGGCCTCGTAGAATGAGTTTGGGAGTGTTCCTTCCTCTGCTATATTTTGGAAGAGTTTGAGAAGGATAGGTGTTAGCTCTTCTCTAAATGTTTGATAGAATTCACCTGTGAAGCCATCTGGTCCTGGGCTTTTGTTTGTTGGAAGATTTTTAATCACAGTTTCAATTTCAGTGCTTGTGATTGGTCTGTTCATATTTTCTATTTCTTCCTGGTTCAGTCTCGGCAGGTTGTGCATTTCTAAGAATTTGTCCATTTCTTCCAGGTTGTCCATTTTATTGGCATAGAGTTGCTTGTAGTAATCTCTCATGATCATTTGTATTTTTGCAGTGTCAGTCGTTACTTCTCCTTTTTCATTTCTAATTCTATTGATCTGAGTCTTCTCCCTTTTTTTCTTGATGAGTCTGGCTAATGGTTTATCAGTTTTGTTTATCTTCTCAAAGAATCAGCTTTTAGTTTTATTGATCTTTGCTATTGTTTCCTTCATTTCTTTTTCATTTATTTCTGATCTGACCTATATGATTTCTTTCCTTCTGCTAACTTTGGGGTTTTTTTGTTCTTCTTTCTCTAATTGCTTTAGGTGCAAGGTTAGGTTGTTTATTTAAGATGTTTCCTGTTTCTTGAGGTAGGCTTGTATTGCTATAAACTTCCCTCTTAGAACTGCTTTTGCTGCTTCCCATAGTTTTTGGGTCGTCGTGTCTCCATTGTCATTTGTTTCTAGGTATTTTTTGATTTCCACTTTGGTTTCTTCAGTGATCACTTGGTTATTAAGTAGTGTATTGTGTAGGCTCCATGTGTTTGTATTTTTTACAGATCTTTTCCTGTAATTGATATCTAGTCTCATAGCATTGTGGTTGGAAAAGATACTTCATACGATTTCAATTTTCTTAAATTTACCTAGGCTTGATTTGTGGCCTAAGATATGATCTATCCTGGAGAATGTTCCATGAGCACTTGAGAAAAATGTGTATTCTGTTGTTTTTGGGTGGAATGTCCTATAAATATCAATTAAGTCCATCTTGTTTAATGTATCATTTAAAGCTTGTGTTTCCTTATTTATTTTCATTTTGAATGATCTGTCCATTGGTGAAAGTGGGGTGTTAAAGTCCCCTACTATGATTGTGTTACTGTCGATTTCCCCTTTTATGGCTGTTAACATTTGCCTTATGTATTGAGGTGCTCCTATGTTGGGTGCATGTATATTTATAATTGTTATATCTTCTTCTTGGATCGATCCCTTGATCATTATGTAGTGTCCTTCTTTGTCTCTTGTAATAGTCTTTATTTTAAAGTCTATTTTGTCTGATATGAGAATTGCTACTCCAGCTTTCTTTTGATTTCCATTTGCATGGAATATCTTTTTCCATCCCCTCACTTTCAGTCTGTATGTGTCCCTAGGTCTGAAGTGGGTCTCTTGTAGACAGCATATGTATGGGCCTTGTTTTTGTATCCATTCAGCCAGTCTGTGTCTTTTGGTGGGAGCATTTAATCCATTTACATTTAAGGTAATTATCAATATGTATGTTCCTATTCCCATTTTCTGAAATATTTTGGGTTTGTTATTGTAGGTGTTTTCCTTCTCTTGTGTTTCTTGCCTAGAGAAGTTCCTTTAGCATTTTTGTAAAGCTGGTTTCGTGTTGCTGAACTCTCAGCTTTTGCTTGTCTGTAAAGGTTTTAATTTCTCCATCAAATCTGAATGAGATCCTTGCTGGGTAGAGTAATCTGGGTTGTAGGTTTTTCTCCTTCATCACTTTAAATATGTCCTGCCACTTCTTTCTGGCTTGCAGAGTTTCTGCTGAAAGATCATCTGTTAACCTTATGGGGATTCCCTTGTGTGTTATTTTTCTCTTGCTGCTTTTAATATGTTTTCTTTATATTCAATTTTTGATAGTTTGGTTAATATGTGTCTTGGCATGTTTCTCCTTGGATTTATCCGGTATGAAACTCTCTGTGCTTTCAGGACTTGATTAACTATTTCCTTTCCCATATTAGGGAAGTTTTCAACTATAATCTCTTCAAATATTTTCTTAGTCCCTTTCTTTTTCTCTTCTTCTGGGACCCCTATAATTCAAATGTTGGTGCGTTTAATGTTGTCCCAGAGGTCTCTGAGACTGTCCTCAGTTCTTTTCATTCTTTTTTCTTTATTCTGCTCTGCAGTAGTTATTTCCACTATTTTATCTTCCAGGTTACTTATCCGTTCTTCTGCCTCTGTTATTCTGCTATTGATCTCTTCTAGAGTATTTTTAATTTCATTTATCGTGTTTTTCATCATTGCTTGGTTCCTCTTTAGGTCTTCTAGGTCCTTGTTAAATGTTTCTTGCATTTTTGTCTATTCTCTTTCCAAGATTTTGGATCATCTTTACTATCATTATTCTGAATTCTTTTTCAGGTAGACTGCCTATTTTCTCTTCATTTGTTAGGTCTGGTGTGTTTTTACCTTGCTCCTTCATCTGTTGTGTGTTTTTCTGTCTTCTCATTTTGCTTATCTTACTGTGTTTGGAGTCTCCTTTTCGCAGGCTGCAGGTTCGTAGTTCCTGTTGTTTTTGGTATATGTCCCCAGTGGCTAAGGTTGGTTGAGTGGGTTGTGTAGGCTTCCTGGTGGAGGGGACCAGTGCCTGTGTTCTGGTGGATGAGGCTGGATCTTGTCTTTCTGGTGGGCACGTCCACGTCTGGCGGTGTGTTTTGGGGTGTCTGTGGCCTTATGATTTTAGGCAGCCTCTCTGCTACTGGTTGGGGCTGTGTTCCTGTCTTGCTAGTTGTTTGGCATATGGTGTCCAGCACTGTAGCTTGCTGGTCATTGAGTGAAGCTGGGTCTTGGTGTTGAGATGGAGATCTCTGGGAGATTTTTGTCATTTGGTATTACGTGGAGCTGGGAGGTCTCTTGTGGACCAGTGTCCTGAAGTTGGCTCTCCCACCTCAGAGGCACAGCCCTGATGCCTGGCTGGAGCACCAAGAGCCTTTCATCCACAAGGCTCAGAATAAACAGGAGAAAGCATAGAAAGAGAAAAAGAAATAGGATAAAATAAAATAAAGTAAGATAAAATAAAATAAAGTTATTAAAATAAAAAATAATTATTAAGAAAAAAAGAAAAAAACTTTTTAAAGTAAAAAAAAAAAAAAAAAATCCGGATGGACAGAACCCTAGGACAAATGGTGAAAGCAAAGCTATACAGACAAAATCTCACACAGAAGCATACACATACACACTCACAAAAAGAGGAAATGGGGGAAAAATAATATATCTTGCTCCCAAAGTCCACCTCCTCAATTTGGGATGATTCACTGTCTATTCAGGTATTCCACAGATGCGGGCACATCAAGTTGATTGTGAAGCTTTAATCCGCTGCTTCTGAGGCTGCTGGGAGAAATTTCCCTTTCTCTTCTTTGTTCGCACAGGTCCCGGGGTTCATCTTTGGATTTGGACCCGCCTCTGCATGTAGGTCGCCTGAGGGCGTCTGTTCTTCGCTCACACAGGACGGGGTTAAAGAGCAGCTGATTCGGGGGCTCTGGCTCACTCAGGCCGGGGGGAGGGAGGGGTACAGAGTGTGGGGTGAGCCTGCGGCGGCAGAGGCCGGCGTGACGTTGCAGCAGCCTGAGGCGTGCCATGTGTTCTCCCGGGGAAGTTGTCCCTGGATCACGGGACCCTGGCAGTGGCGGGCTGCACAGGCTCCCAGGAGGGGCGGTGTGGATAGTGACCTGTGCTCGCACACAGGCTTCTTGGTGGTGGCGGCAGCAGCAGCTTTAGCATCTCATGCCTGTCTCTGGGGTCCGCGCTGATAGCCGTGGCTCGCGCCCATCTCTGGAGCTCGTTTAGGCGGCGCTCTGAATCCCCTCTCCTCTCGCACCAGGAAACAAAGGCAAGAAAATGTCTCTTGCCTCTTCGGCAGTTCCAGACCTTTTCCCGGACTCCCTCCCGGCTAGCTGTGGTGCACACCCCCTTCAGGCTGTGTTCACGCCACCAACCCCAGTCCTCTCCCTGATTTCCGACTGAAGCCCGAGCCTCAGCTCCAGCCCCTGCCCGCCCTGGCAGGTGAGCAGACAAGCCTCTCGGGCTGGTGGGTGCTACTCAGCACCGATCCTCTGTGCGGGAATCTCTCCGCTTTGCCCTCCGCACTCCTGTGGCTGCGCTCTCCTCCGTGGCTCTGAAGCTTCTCCCCTCTGCCACCCGTAGTCTCCCCCCGCGAAGGGGCTTCCTAGTGTGTGGAAACCTTTCCTCCTTTGCAGCTCCCTCCCACTGGTGCAGGTCCGGTCCCTATTGTTTTGTCTCTGTTTCTTTTTTCTTTTGCCCTACCCAGGTACGTGGGGAGTTTCTTGCCTTTTGGGAGGTCTGACGTCTTTTGCCAGCGTTCAGTGGGTGTTCTGTAGGAGCAGTTCCACGTGTAGATGTATTTCTGATGTCTCTGTGGGGAGGAAGGTGATCTCCACGTCTTACTCTTCTGCCATCTTCCCAATTTCTTCCTTACTTTTTTATTATAACTTTAACTCACATCTAGCAAAATTATATACTACCTTGTATTTTAGTTATAATTTTGTAGAACTGTATTTTGTCGTGTTCTTGTAACTGGATTAAAAGCTTCTGAGGGAAGGCATCATTCCTTTTTTTTTTTTTTTTTTTAATCCGCTGGAGTTCTTATTGAGCACAAAGTTTGTACATAATGCTTCCTCAGTGAATGTTTGACTGGTAATGGAGTGGACTTTTTTTAACTGGCTTCCCTCAAATTGATGTCCGTTCATTATTTCAATTTATGGAAAGTTTTGGTTTTGTTCTATGTACTAAGTGACTCAGAAACTAACTTAACTTTGAATGGCTTTTCAGATCAGCTTTTTAAATTCTTCCTTGCAAAATTAAACTTCCTTCTCTTCCACGAAGTAGCTTCATTTGTTACTAAATATTTTATTAATTCTTTGGGAAAAGTGTTTGTTTAAAAAATAATTATTTCTTTTATTTTCTAAAGAATGTGATATTTCCAACTTCTTCCTAATGAGAAAAATCATCAGTGATGACTCTGTAGTTTGAATTTTGTTGATGACTTTCATTTTTTTATAGGATGAACATCTCTGATTCAGTGCTATTTCAGAATCTTTTTAGGATTTAGTTTCAAAATTGATGTTTTGTTGTAGTCAGAAAAAGACAATGGATTGATTAATCTTTCTGATTAATATGGTAATGCAAAGAGGCTCTTTCTTAGCTATGTGACCTTATTTTTTTGCTGCCTGCTACAGATATTGGCTGCCAGACACTGCCATTCCACACTGTAGAAGCACAGCCTCCAAAATTCTGATACCTTCATAACAAATGACTTTTAATCTAGGTTAACTTCATTGCTTGCTTTATTCAGATGTTGTAGAGGTCAAACCATAGGAAGTCAGCAGAGTGGTAGTAGAATTCTGAAGCTATCAAAATTCCATTTCAGAGTCAGAAGCTATATACTCTAAACTCACTGTTGAGTGATTCAATGGGCATAATTCAGCTCAGGCCCTCTTCCATCGTGAGGAAGAGCTGGAAGAATCTCTCTGAACACGATGATCCTGATATCTTCCCTATATTAGACCTTCTGTCGTTTTTCTCCAGTTGGGGAATAAGATGATTGACAACTGGGATCCTTGGAGGCTGATCGTAACTGCTTTCAATGCTTCTGGACCTTGGAAGGATGGATAGATATTCACAGGTATAGACTAGCGGTAGATATTTTAGGAGAAGGAATAGCATAAACAAAAGGGCAGTTGCAAGGGTGGATTCAGAATTCCTACTCAGCCTTTAGGTCTTAGATCTCATTTCCTCTAGAAAGCTTCCCATGACTGTCAATCTGGGTGTGTCTGATCTGGGTTCCCCTGTTGCCTCTTACTACCTCTTTATGGCTCTTAACCGCAATGATTTGTAACATGTGTTTATTTGACTTTTCTTCATGAGAGTATAAATGTTCTGAGGTCAGGGGATGTCTATTTTATTCATAGGTCTATTCCCAGCACTTAACATAGTACCTGTTGTCTGGCAGGATCTAAATAAATATTTATGCATGACTTGTCATATTTCAAAAGTCACTTTTTTTGTGAGAGGCCAATCTGGGCCTCTTTATCCAGTGACATTAGAAAAGACCAGATTTCTCTGGTAAAGATTCCCTATTCCAAGAGCTTGGGGACAAAAGAATTGATTTCCGATTTAGTAGAGGATATACAGCAATAGCCTTAAATAAAGCTGGACTAAGGCTATTTTGTTTGGCACATTGGGGTGTTTTCCAGCACCAATAACCAATTCTCCAGTTCTCCAATACCAACTAGGTGTCCAGCAATTCAATTTAATTCTTACACTGCCTACCTGGAGTTAGTGTTAGTTTCCATAGGTTAAAGTGTTCAGTCCCACAAGACTGCCGTCACTTCAGATGCCAGTTGCAAGTCCTGGGTCACCCATACTTCTGACCTGCTATAAATTGAGGGTTCCCATGACCATCTCCTCAGGTTTGATAATTTGCTAGAATGGCTTACAGAACTCAGGAAAACACTAAAACACTTTACCTTTATTTACTGGTTCAGTAAAAAAGATACGGCTGAGGAACAACTGGAAGAGATGCATAGGACAAGGTATAGGAGGTTAGGGTGCAGAGCTTCAGTGCATTGACTGGGCAAGCTGCTCTCCCAGTACTTTGATATGTTCACCAACCCAGAAGCACCCCTCCCCCCAATTTCTTTGTTCCAGAGTTTTAATAGAGCTCAATCTCCAGCTCCACACTCCTTTCTGGAGTTGAGGTGGGGGTGAGGCTGAAAGTGCCAACCCTTTAATCTTTTGGCCTTTCTGGTGACCAGCCACATCCTGAGGCTATCTAGTGACCCCACCCTAAGTCAACTCATTAGTATAAACACTGGTATGATTGAAAGGGGCTGTTCATGATAAACAAAAGACACTCCTGGTGTTAGGACTTGTACTCTTCATAAATTGTACAAGGCTTGATTGAAATTTTAGGGGTACAAAGTTTCAATTCAATTTGAGAATGCATCACATAAGGGGACTCAGAATTGAATCTTTTCTTTGACCTTGGAATCTCCTCCCACTAGAGTTATCCACAGTATGTTCAGGGATGTGCTTGAAAATGACTCAGACTCAGCAGTTACAGCATGGGAGATAAGTACGTAATTATTCGTCCAGTTAGGTATGTTAAGTAATCATGTGCCATTTATAACTTAGTGTTATTTGAACCATGTGAAATTGCCATTTTTTTATAGGTTAAAAAATGTGAAATATTGGCAATTTCATATGGTTCCTAAATATTTTTGTTTGGCTGAATTAGGTAGGGTCACCAGTTGAGGATATGTTGTAGGGTTTTTTTTCAGGGTTAACTCTCATTTGTACCCCAGTCTTATCATTCATCCCCTTGTTTGCCATTAGGAAATAGGCAGATAAACGGGTATAGTTTTAAGTAAATGGTGGGTTTGTGAGTGGGGGAAACGTATTACAAGTCTTGTTTCTTTTCCATACAAGTTCTTTTAGTTACATTTCAGTTCTGAGCAGCACATTTTTCAAGTAGAAAAGGCTTGAATCTTTTGATCTTTTTGATCAGGCCACCCAAGATGTCTATTCTCTTGATCTGTACATCCCCTGCTTAACCAGTGCCTGCTTCACCTACACCCTCCTCACAGGACTGACCTTCCTACATACGTGCCCCTGCCCCAGCTAGTGATTGTTCATATCAAGGGGCAGTGACGGGCCCGTGCCCCTCTGCTAGTTTCCCTGGTAGTTGAGGAGCCCACCTGATGTCAGTTCCCAGTTGGGAACCTCCCCCTTCCCACCCCCGCCCCGGGAGCGAAGCCTGCCATCACATCCTGCCTGCTGTCTGCCGCACTTGGTGAGGTGTTGCTCCAGGATCTTGCTTCAGACATGTAAGCTCCCCTTATACGTTAAACCACTGATGTCTCTGGTGCTGACTCCAGGCTCTTTCTTCGGTCTCGAAGCTGGGCAAGTACAGGCCTTGCAGGCCTGCATGGTGTAGCCCAACAACTGTGTGTAAGCTTAACTGATGGTGTTTCATAGGAACCTCTTCACTCTTTCTGAAATTAAAATATGAGAGAGCGTCAAAATTTTGAGGCTTAAGAAATCATAATTGTTAAATTCTTAATGAAAGAATACTGTTGCTTAAGCTAATAATATATTTGAGGTACTATCTTATTTCTTCATTTCTGTTAAGTGTCTTTCTCATATGAAACTGCAATTAGAATGGAAGTATTGTTGTGAACATTTAGAAAGTTTCCAAAATGTTAAGTATACTCTCATTCTTTCTGCCAAGGTTGTTTGTAATCAAGAGTGTCCATTTGATGAATATAAAGGAAATCATAGTCTTGGAACTTTGAGTCCAATTCTAGGTGTTAGATTTTACGTGGGAAATTTATTCAGGCCATTTTATTGTTTTTTAATACTCACTTCATTGGGTAAGAGAAAAGAAAGGAGAGGAAGTGGAATCTGAACGAATCACTGAAACTAATGATTATTAATGGTGTTTGTAAAAGATAAGCAGAGGAAATGAGCAGTAATATGATATTTGGAATGCCAGCAGCTGGCATTCCGTACTCATAAGAGATAATTGAGAATAGTCTGTAACCATGGCAAAGATACTTTAGGTTTAGACTTATTTTATTGTTCTAATGCTTTATTCCTGAAGCATCAGATTGTTTATTTAATGTCTTCCTTGAATATCAGCTGTATATTACAAGTGTTTGAACAAGATTATACCAACAGTCTTAATTATATTTTGCTCTTACTTAGGGTAACCAACCATCCTAGTTTGCCTGGGGTTGAGAGATTTCCTAGGACATGGGACTTTCAGTGTTAAAACCAGGAAAATCTCAGGCAAGCCTGGACAGATGGTCACCTTACTTTCATTTCAAATTTAATCGAATGGAGAAAATCCTGACATGATTAGAAAGGTATTTAAGAATCCTGTAAATTCTTCGCCCTTAAAGTTTAGAAAATTCTAACTTGAAAACATTATTTCAGGAAAGCATTTCTTCTATAGAAGGTTAGTTTTGTTTTAATTGCTTTGGAAATTTAAAGGTAAATTGATTTTGTGGTCATTTTTCAAAAAGACCTTAATTTACCCTTTGGTCACATAGATAACAACCAGCAAGTCGACATGCTATTAATAATGAAAATGCTAGGAATAAATTATTAATTAAAAAATACTCAGTGTGGGAATTCTGATAAGATAAACAGGAATAGTCATTGCTTTTAAAAAAGTTCTGAATAAGAAAATAGTCTTCTTTTCTGAAATTGTTACATGATGTTTGTCTTAAACATAAGTAGCCTAGTGGCTGTTGTATAAACCTTTCTTTCCTTTTTATATATCCTTGAATTTTTGTAACATGATAAACTTTTAAAAAATTTATCACCACACTTTTGGTTTACAATTTATATTTTTTTCTTTTCCTCATTTTTTAAAAAAGGAAGGTCAAACAAAATAATGTGATCAGGAATCTAATTACAGACTATTAACAACATGTGCTGTGTGCTAATCTTTATTCTGAACTCGCTTTAGTTATCAGCCTACTTTTCTCAACAAGGGGGCACTTAAGTTAATTGCTTCATTAGAAACATGCTTTTAGCCCTTTCTGATCCGTAAGTACGACTCCTTGGCAGAACTGCAGAAGTTTGAACACCTGCAGCCCAAGCAGCTTGAAAGGAAGCTATAACTCACTATAAAGGAAAATAAAAGAAGCTCAAGTTCAAAATGGTGTTATCAATGATACAGTGTTGTCACTAACTTGAGCTGACCTAAGAGAATTGGCTTCTGCATTGCTTCTTATCAGCATCCAAAAGGGCATACAAAATTCTTTGTAAACTAATTTAAAAAGTGTCTTGTTTATTCAGAAGCAACTGTGAATGGTATTTGTTCAGAGTCTAGATCACATCAGCCAACAACTTATTTCTCTTCTAAGAGAGAAGCCAAGTATCAAAGACACAAAGTACTAAAGATAAGCTTCTCAATTCTCAACTGTTCTGAGCTCTCAATAAAGCTACTGATGTACAAATTGGGGTGGGACCCAACTGTTTCCACCTGCAGGCTTGTCTTAGATCCTTGGCTCTGGCTGGGAGAGGTGCTGATACTAGTCTGACCTTTAGTGCCCTTAGAAAACAAAACACAGTCTTTCTTATGGCCCTAATCAATCAGTCCTTCTGAAGATTCCATCCCCTTTCTTCAAGTACTAGTCTTGGGGCAAAAAACCCATGGCTGACTATTCCCATTTACAGTGCTGGTGAAAGCAAAGAGATCCTTGATTCGCTCTTACGGAATCTTAAAAGACATTACAAGTCATCCTTTTTCCTGTTTCTATGGTGGAGTCTTAGATGTTTTGTATTTGATATTTAATGAGAGGGTGACCTCAGTAAGTAAAAGAATGAAGTGCTTTCAAGACTGGTTCAAATAGTATATTATCAGGAAATTAAGACTCAGTTGATATAAAGAAAACATTTATAAGGCTATTGAGGCATAAAATACTTATAGGATACTGAGTTGTCACATTTGAGCTATTAATATGTTAAGTCTGTAAGTGTGGCCCACAGGTAGCATCCAAAATTTCAAATCTGAGTTAACTAGAATAGAATCTTTAAAATAAAATCATTTAGTTTCTGTGATGAGTATCTAGAGTTAATCAGAAAATTGGAAAATATTTGAAACATGAATAATTCAAACATGTTAGAACTAATCTGACCCCTAAATGTCTTTTTAACATTATTATGATTAAAGCCTTTTATATCATTGTGAAAGTAGGATTTACTGATAGGCATCTGGAATATTGAATTTCAAATTAATTTGTTTCTATAATTAGAAATTTGTCACTTGTTTCAAACATGCTAAGAAATAACAGTGAAACCAATTGCTGTTTTAGAGAAATTCTAAGTTTCATTAATGCTAAAAATAGCCAGGGTTCTTCAGGCACATTTAAGAAAAAATAATCTGTGTAAGTGTGTGTGTATCTTTGTGTGTGTATATAAATTCTATACAGGCAAAACACTTCATCAGTAGTTTCTATTACCTTCTTCCCTCCCAGAATTGTGGTTTTAGGCCCATTAGAATTATGTAAGCCTCTAGGTATGTATTTTTCAATGATTGGCATAGAAAAACAGTAACACACATTTTCCAGTAATTTTCAAATTTAAGAACTGCAGACCATATGGGTAATTTACTGCATGTTAAGTGTATTGACTAATTGATCTAAAGAAAATATTTACAAGTGGATGAAGCATTTCAGAATTAAGTACATCTAGGCAAAGAAGACCTCAATGTAGGAAAAATTTCTGACTAAGTGAAATATTTAAAAATAATCATATTTTTTCAGTGATTATGATGTAGTCAAATCTACAAATTTCATATTTTAAAAATGTTAACATAATTGATGTGGCTACAAGTATGGTTATTATATAACTGTCTTTTTCTTCTGGGAAGAAGAATAATTTTCTGAGTAAACTTTAGGTAGATATTAGAATTATTGCTAACTTATCAGTTTAGAGGTATCTTACACTCTTTTTTTTTTTTTGAATTTTAGAATTTTATTTTATTTATTTTTTTATACAACAGGTTCTTATTAGTTATCCATTTTATACATATTAGTGTATACACGTCAATCCCAATCTCCCAGTTCATCACACCACCACCCCCACCCCACGGTGCTCTCCCCCTTTGGTGTCCATACGTTTGTTCTCTACATCTGTGTCTCAGTTTCTGCCCTGCAGACCGGTCCATCTGTACCATTTTTCGAGGTTCCACATATATGCGTTAATATACGATATTTGTTTTTCTCTTTCTGACTTACTTCACTCTGTATAACAGTCTCTAGATTCATCCACGTCTCTACAAAAGACCCAATTTCGTTCTGTTTTATGGCTGAGTAATATTCCATTGCATATATGTACCACATCTTCTTTATCCATTCATCTGTTGATGGGCATTTAGGTTACTACCATGACCTAGCTATTGTAAATAGTGCTGCAATGAACATTGGGTTGCATGTGTCTTTTTGAATTATGGTTTTCTCTGGGTATATGCCCAGTAGCGGGATTGCTGGGTCATATGGTAATTCTATTTTTAGTTTTTTAAGGAACCTCCATACTGTTCTCCATAGTGGCTGTATCAATTTACATTCCCACCAACAGTGCAAGAGGGTTCCCTTTTCTCCACACCCTCTCCATCATTTGTTGTTTGTAGATTTTCTGATGATGCCCATTCTGACTGGTGGGAGGTGATACCTCATTGTAGTTTTGATTTTCATTTCTCTAATAATTAGTGATGTTGAGCAGCTTTTCATGTGCTTCCTGGCCATCTGTATGTCTTCTTTGGAGAAATGTTTATTTAGGTCTTCTGCCCATTTTTGGATTGGGTTGTTTGTTTTTTTAATATTGAGCTGCATGAGCTGTTTATATATTTTGGAGATTAATCCTTTATCCATTGATTCATTTGCAAATATTTTCTCCCATTCTGAGGGTTGTCTTTTCGTCTTGTTTATAGTTTCCTTTGCTTTGCAAAAGCTTTTAAGTTTCATTAGGTTCCATTTGTTTATTTTTGTTTTTATGTCCATTACTCTAGGAAGTGGATCAAAAAAGACCTTGCTGTGATTTATGTCAAAGAGTGTTCTTCCTATGTTTTCCTCTAAGAGTTTTATAGTGTCCGGTCTTACATTTAGGTCTTGAATCCATTTTGAGTTTATTTTTGTGTATGGTGTTAGGGAGTATTCTGATTTCATTCTTTTACATGTAGCTGTCCAGTTTTCCCAGCACCACTTATTGAAGAGACTGTCTTTTTTCCATTGTATATCCTTGCCTCCTTTGTCATAGATTAGTTGACCATAGGTGCGTGGGTTTACCTCTGGACTTTCTATCCTGTTCCATTGATCTATATTTCTGTTTTGTGCCAGTACCATATTGTCTTGATTACTGTAGCTTTGTTGTATAGTCTGAAGTCAGGGAGTCTGATTCCTCCAGCTCTGTTTTTTCCCCTCAAGACTGCTTTGGCTATTTGGGGTCTTTTGTGTCTCCATACAAATTTTAAGATTTTTTGTTCCAGTTCTGTAAAAATGCCATTGGTAATTTGATACGGATTGCATTGAATCTGTAGATTGCTTTGGGTAGTATAGTCATTTTCACAATATTGATTCTTCAGATCCAGGAACATGGTATATCTCTCCATCTGTTTGTATCATCTTTAATTTCTTTCATCAGTGTCTTATAGTTTTCTGCATACAGGTCTTTTGTCTCCTTAGGTAGGTTTATTCCTAGGTATTTTATTCTTTTTGTTGCAGTGGTAAATGGGAGTGTTCCCTTAATTTCTCTTTCAGATTTTTCATCATTAGTGTGTCAGAGTGCAAGAGATTTCTGTGCATTAATTTTGTATCCTGTAACTCTACCAAATTCATTGATTAGCTCTAGTAGTTTTCTGGTGGCATCTTTAGGATTCTCTATGTATAGTATCATGTCATCTGCAAACAGTGACAGTTTTACTTCTTCTTTTCCAATTTGTATTCCTTTTATTTCTTTTTCTTCTAATTGCCGTGGCTAGGACTTCCAAAACTGTGTTGAATAATAGTGGTGAGAGTGGACATCCTTGTCTTGTTCCTGATCTTAGAGGAAATGCTTTCAGTTTTTCACCATTGAGAATGATGTTTGCTGTGGGTTTGTTGTATATGACCTTTAATATGCTGAGATAGGTTCCCTCTAGTCCCACCTTCTGGAGAGTTTTTTTCATAAATGGGTGTTGAATTTTTTTTGAAAGCTTTTTCTGCATCTATTGAGATGATCATATGGTTTTTATTCTTCAATTTGTTAATATGGTGTATCACATTGATTGATTTGCGTATATTGAAGAATCCTTGCATCCCTGGGATAAATCCCACTTGATCATGGTGTATGATCCTTTTACTATGTTGTTGGATTCTGTTTGCTAGTATTTTGTTGAGGATTTTTGCATCTATATTCATCAGTGATATTGGTCTGTAATTTTCTTTTTTTGTAGTATCTTTGTCTGGTTTTGGTGTCAGGGTGATGGTGGCCTCATAGAATGAGTTTGGGAATGTTCCTTCCTCTGCAATTTTTTGGAAGAGTTTGAGAAGGATGGGTGTTAGCTCTTCTCTAAATGTTTGATAGAATTCACCTGTGAAGCCATCTGGTCCTAGACTTTTGTTTGTTGGAAGATTTTTAATCACAGTTTCAATTTCATTACTTGTGATTGGTCTGTTCATATTTTCTATTTCTTCCTGTTTTACACTTAGAAGGTTATACCTTTCTAAGAATTTTTCCATTTCTTCCAGGTTGTCCATTTTATTGGCATAGAGTTGCTTGTAGTAGTCTCTTAGGATGCTTTGTATTTCTCTGGTGTCTGCTGTAACTTCTCCTTTTTTATTTCTAATTTTGTTGATTTGTGTCCTCTCCCTCTTCTTCTTGATGAGTCTGGCTAATAGTTTATCAATTTTGTTTATCTTCTCAAAGAACCGGCTTTTAATTTTATTGATCTTCGCTATTGTTTTCTTTGTTTCTATTTCATTTATTTCTGCTGTTACCTTTATGATTTCTTTCCTTATACCAACTGGCTTTTGTGTGTTCTTCTTTCTCTAGTTCCTTTAGGTGTAAGATTAGATTGTTTACTTAAGATTCTTCTTTTTTCTTGAGGTAGGCTTGTATTGCTATAATCTTCCCTCTTAGAACTGCTTTTGCTGCATCCCATAGGTTTTGGATCATTGTGTTTTCATTGTCATTTATCTCTAGGTATTTTTTGATTTCCTCTTTGATTTCTTCAGTGATCTCTTGGTTATTTAGTAACGTATTGTTTAGCCTCCATGTTTCTGTGTTTTTTATGTTTTTTTCCCTGTAATTGATTTCTAATCTCATTTCTAATCTCATTAGCGTTGTGGTCAGAAAAGATGCTTGATATGATTTCAGTTTTCTTAAATTTACTGAGGCTTGATTTGTGACCCAACATGTGATCTATCCTGGAGAATGTTCCGTGTGTACTTGAGAAGAAAGTGTAATCTGCTGTTTTTGGATGGAATGCCCTATAAATATCAGTGAAATCTATCTGGTCTGTTGTGTCATTTAAAGCTTGTGTTTCCTTATTAATTTTCTGTTTGGATGATCTGTCCATTGGTGTAAGTGAGGTGTTAAATTCCCCCAGTATTATTGTGTTACTGTTGATTTCCTCCTTTATAGATGTTAGCAGTTGCCTTATATATTGAGGTGCTCCTATATTGGGTGCATATATTTTTATAATTGTTATATCTTCTTCTTGGATTGATCCCTTGATCATTGTGTAGTGTCTTTCCTTGTCTCTTGTAATATTCTTTATTTTAAAGTCTATTTTATCTGATATGAGTATAGCTACTCCAGCTTTCTTTTGATTTCCATTTGCATGGAATATCTTTTTCCATCCCCTCACTTTCAGTCTGTATGTGTCCCTAGGTCTGAAGTGGGTCTCTTGTATACAGCATATATATGGGTCTTGTTTTTGTATCCATTCAGCGAGCCTGTTTCTTTTGGTTGGAACATTTAATCTGTTCACGTTTACGGTAATTATCGATATGTATGTTCCTATTACCATTTTCTTAATTGTTTTGGATTTTTTTTTGTAGTCCTTTTCTTCTCTTGTGTTTCCCACCTCGAGAAGTTCCTTTAGCATTTGTTGTAGAGCTGGTTTGGTGGTGCTGAATTCTCTTAGCTTTTGCTTGTCTGTAAAGCTTTTGATTTCTCTGTTGAATCTGAATGAGATCCTTCCTGGGTAGAGTAATCTTGGTGGTAGGTTCTTCCCTTTCATCACTTTAAGTATATCATGCCACTGCCTTCTGGCTTGTAGAGTTTCTGCTGAGAAATCAGCTGTTAACCTTATGGGAGCTCCCTTGTATGTTATTTGTCGTTTTTCCCTTGCTGCTTTTAATAATTTTTCTTTGTCTTTAATTTTTGCCGATTTGATTACTATGTGTCTTGGCATGTATCTCCTTGGGTTTATCCTGTATGGGACTCTCTGTGCTTCGTCGACTTGGGTGGCTATTTCCTTTCCCATGTTAGGGAAGTTTTCGACTATAATCTCTTCAGATATTTTCTCGGGTCCTTTCCCTCTCTCTTCTCCTTCTGGGACCCCTATAATGCGAATGTTGTTGCGTTTAACATTGTCCCAGAGGTCTCTTAGGCTGTCTTCATTTCTTTTCATTCTTTTTTCTTTATTCTGTTCCGCAGCAGTGAATTCCACCATTCTGCTTCCAGGTCACTTATTCATTCTTCTGCCTCAGTTATTCTGCTATTGATTCCTTCTAGTGTATTTTTCATTTCAGTTATTGTATTGTTCATCTCTGTTTGTTTGTTCTTTAATTCTTCTAGGTCTTTGTTATACATTTCTTGCATTTTCTTGCTCTTTGCCTCCATCTTTTTCCGAGGTCCTGGATCATCTTCACTATCATTATTCTGAATTCTTTTTCTGGAAGGTTGCCTAACTCCACTTCGTTTAGTTGTTTTTCTTGGGTTTTATCTTTTTCCTTCATCCGGTACATAGCCCTCTGCCTTTTCATCTTGTCTATCTTTCTGTGAATGTGGTTTTTGTTCCACATGCTGCAGGATTGTAGTTCTTCTTGCTTCTGCTTCTACCCTCTGGTGGGTGAGGCTTTCTAAGAGACTTGTGCAAGTTTCCTGATGGGAGGGACTGTTGGTGGGTAGAGCTGGCTGTTGCTCAGGTAGGCAGAGCTCAGTAAAACTTTAATCCACTTGTCTGCTGATGGGTGGGGCTGGGTTCCCTCCCTGTTGGTTGTTTGGCCTGAGGCGACCCAACACTGGAGCCTACCTGGGCTCTTTGGTAGGGTTAATGGCAGACTCTGGGAGGGCTCATGCCATTAGTTCTGGGAAGGAGTACTTCCCGGAACTTCTGCTGCCAGTGTCCTTGTCCTCACAGTAAGACACAGCCAGCCCCCGCCTCTGCAGGAGACCCTCCAACGCTAGCAGGTAGGTCTGTTTCTGTCTCCCATGGGGTCACTGCTCCTTCCTCTGGGTCCCGATGTGCACACTATTTTGTGTGTGCCCTCCAAGAGTGGAGTCTCTGTTTCCCCCAGTCCTGTCGAAGTCCTGCGATCAAATCCCGCTAGGCTTCAAAATCTGATTCTCTAGGAATTCCTCCTCCTGTTGCCGGACCCCCAGGTTGGGAAGCCTGTCATGGGACTCAGAACCTTCACTCCAGTGGGTGGACTTCTGTGGTATAAGTGTTCTCCAGTTTGTGAGACACCCACCCAGCAGTTATGGGATTTGAATTTATTGTGATTGCGCCCCACCTACCGTCTCATTGTGGCTTCTCCTTTGTCTTTGGATGTGTGGTATCTTTTCTGGTAAGTTCCAGTGTCTTCCTGTCAATGATTGTTCAGCAGTTAGTCGTGATTCCGGTGCTCTCGCAAGAGGGAGTGAGAGCATGTCCTTCTACTCCACCATCTTGAACCAATCTCATTACACTGTTAATTTTAGATATTTTTTCTATCATTCTGGAAGTTTCTCTGCTTCCTTGTGCTTTTTTCTGTAAGATAGTACAGCTCTAGCCTTCTATAATTAAGCATGCCTCTCATCCCCCAGAAGATAGAGAAGTTAATTTTGTTTTGTGAAGATCTGACAGAAAGAGTTGTTTTGATTTTCATATTCATTTGTTAATTGAGAAAAATATGATGCTTTATTTAGGAGAACATAATAGTTTTAAATTGAGATAGCAAATTAAAATGATTAAAAAATTTGGCTTTTTTAAAAACTTATTAGTTATCAATGAAATGCCAATTAATAATTTACCATTGGATTGTCACAACATAGTATTTATATTGGTCATAAAAATTTGAGGCAATTTTATACTCTTAGCTTTTTTAGTATCACCTACTAAGAGATTCACGCTATGTGATTAAAGAATAATTCTCTCTAGTTTTTCTTCTTTGAAGTGTGTGCTTTGTTCCTCGTTTTGACTTTTTATAATGTTTTTTCTTTGCATACTTGTAATTTTTACGGTATTCCTTTAGTTTTGTTAGCATCTATAGCTTAGGTATCTCTTAATGAAGTGTACATGGGCAAAGGATATTCCAGTATTAGAAAAAATATAGTTTCTTGCTTTGAACTAAGTAGAATGTGGCATATCACAGTCTGGTAAGTTTGAGGTCAATCTGGGCAAGATTCTAGAGTGAATTACCGGAAGAATAGTTTTCGAATTAATAGAAGAATAACCCGTAATCATTAGAAATGAGAGTGGGATCACTAAGAAAAATGTCTGTCTTAATTTCTTTTCTCTCCCCTCCCCTCCCCTCCCCTTCCCTTCTTTTCTTTTCTTTTTTTAATAGCACTCCTAGACTGGCAGAGTAGGTAGGTTTTACGAAGGACCATCTTGATATCCTTGTGACTTAAATGGAGGTATAAGCAGTACAGCCACCTAGTAGTAGTGATTGATGTCTAAGAGAGGCTTGTTTCTAATGGCAAGCCACAGAAGTCTATGCTTGAGCTTGTTCTGCTCAACATTTTACATAAATGATTTCAATACTCAGAAGGGAGGTTTATCAAACTTTTAAATGGCAGGGTCAGCAAGAGATTATAAATGTGCTGGATCACAGTAACAGAATCACTATTCACTGTAACCTTGACAAACCAAATGTATAATATTTGAAATTGCACACCTGCAAAGAACAAACAAAACAAAAATTGAACCTTGTACACATATTCGGTCACATAATTTATGACAAAAGTAACAGCATTGCAGTAGGAAAGGATAGTCTTTAATAAATAATACTTGGTCTATTAGATATCCGTGTGGAAAAAATTTATTTTGACCCCTCCTGACAATTGATGTACAAAAATCAATTCCAGATGGATTGCAGATCTAAATGTGAGAGATACAATTATAAAGCTCTTAGGTAAACATAGGAGAACATCTTGGTGATCAAAGAGTTCTTAAGTAGTACACAAAAAGTATAACTATAACATACAGATTTTGATAAATTTTAACTTCATGAAAATTAAGAACTTCTTTTCATCCAAAGATACCATTATGAGAGTGAAAACATAGCTTACAGAATGGAAGAACAGTACATATATCTATAAAAGGATTCATAATCCAAAAAATAAAGAACAAAACAAAAAGAAAATAATATATCAATAAGAATGTCAATAAGAAAAATACAACTGAATAAAAACATTGGCAAGATTTAACAGATACTCCACAAAACAGGATGTTCAAATGCACAATCAAGATATGAAAAGGACTCAACATCATTAATCATCAGGAAAATGTGAATAAACCATTGTGTAATACTACATACCCACCAAAATGGCTAAAATTAAAAAGATGAGAAATGTTTGTAAGGACATGGAGTGATCAGAATTCTCACATACCAAGTGTGTAAATTGGTACAAACATTTTAGAAAATTTTTGGCTATGTACTACTAAAACTGAACATATGCATATCCTCTGATCCAGAAATTTCACTCATGGGTATATACTCATAGATATATGCCCAACAGAAAAGCCTAGATATTTGCTAGCATATTTATGGAAGCACTATTTGTGCTAGTCAAAACCTGGAAAGTACTCAAATGCCTGTCACTAGTAGAATGGATTAATAAATTGTACTACACGCATATAATGGAATATTATACAACTATGAGCATAATCTGCAATTCTAAGAAGCATTTCTCAAACATAATGTTGCATAAAAGAAGCCAGACAAAATAAAATGTGCTGTATGATTATATTTACATGAAAGTACAAAGATACTCAAAATTCTGATCTGTTAGGAAAGTGGTTATTTGGGGACAGTGACTGGAAAAGGGGTGTTGTGAGAACGAGTGCTGGGGTGGTAATGTTCTGCTTCCTTATCTAGATACTGCTTATATGGATTTGCTTAATTATAAAACTTCCAAGTTAGGTTTTAGATAGCTGTACTTTTGCCTGGATATAATACTTCAATATAAAGTTTTAAAAATGCAAAAAGTTTATTGGCCTCAGGCTGTAATAGCTTGATATAATCCATCTCCATTACAGGGTACTTCTGTCTCAGTGGACAGAGTGAGTCCTGGGAACCCCTTTCTTAGAGAAGACGTGATAGGTATGGCCAACTCTTGGGTTCTGAGATTTTCTTCTCCAAATCTTTATGCTACTCTCCCTTTTCATTTACACAGTCTTTCTCCAGACAGAGACTAAGAACTTGATCCAATTTATTCTCACTAATTGTAATCAGATTCCAGTCCTCAGATTATTCCCAGATCACTCACATAAGTTCTTGTGACCATTTGTCGTAGAGAAAGAGGCTTTGGGGAAAATGTGATCTTCATATTGTTGGAGATGGTAATTTTTATTCAGCTACACAACTTGGACAAATCATTTATGAGCCTCTGCTTTTATCTGTAAAAATTGTGAATCAGTATTGAACAGAACTGTGATTTACTGAGTTTGATGGTTGGCTATTATATAGCTTTTTGTTTTACTTATTTCCTTGGTGCTTTGTGTAGCTGAGAGACCAGTACAGAAAGCATCATTATTTGATAGTCACAGTTTCTTGCAAAAATATTTTTTTTTTCTTTTATAACAGGTGATCAGAAATGGAGAGAAAAGTAAGCAGAATCTATCTTGCTTCTGAACCTGATATAATTCATTTTCTCCAAGTTGCCTGGGAAGAAACACTAGGATCTGGTTTTGTTATTACACTTACTGATGGGCAGGCAGCATGGACTGGGACAGGTAATATTAAAAGCGAATTTTTTAAAGAAAACTTTCAATAATGTGCTATTCTTCAGTCCTCAGTGATACTTCAAGTTAAAGTGTTTCTTTAATAGATATTGGTTAAAATGAACATGATTGCTTTTACTTGTTATTGCTGTCTGATTTACACAGAGATTTGTAATATTAATATTGTTTTCTGTAAGTAATATTAATAGAAGGATAGAGAAATAACCATTTGAGTCTTAGTACTTGGAGTTGGTCAGAGTTTTTAAAATGATCTCTTTATACAAAACATAAATAGTACTTTTTATATGTATCTTTTCTTAGGACCCCAGGGAAATATTGGGAGGCACAGGAAGGTGGATTGGCTGGGCCAAGGCTTGGGACAGTGGGGTGGTGGTGGTTTTCTTTTTATTTCATATACTTATATTGTTGAATTATTTTCCAGTGAACATGTACTACATTTGTAACAAAATGAAACAGAACTAATAGCCTAAAACTTTGTAGACCAAAGTTCAAACCCATATATGGGATTTTGGCTATTATTTTATGAAATAGACTTTTGCTTTTTTTATCTTTGGTAATAATCTTTTTAAAGAGGTTAATGACCCTGAAATCATTTATGGAACATTGCAGGTGTAAAGTCAAAATATCTAGAATTATGTTTTACTCATATAGCAAAGTTTTGTTGATAATATACTTCTAAAATATTTTATTGAAAGATTTAAAAAGCTATTTCTACAGTTATGAAATAGTCATTTCTAGAGTTATGTTGTAAATGATGTTTTAGGTAGAAGAATTTTGTCATGTTAATTTATGTGCTATTTGTATCTTCTATCAACTTTTGAAATATTCCCCTAAAATTTATTACTGTAATAATTATTATATCACCTTTTAAAATCACAATACATTGTGACGTTTTGTTTTCTTCTTGAGTGTTACAAATTCTATTATACAGCATAGTCAAACTGAATTTGTACTTACAGGGTTTTGGTTTTTATTACTCATTTTTTTATGACAGAGAATGAGGAATGGTAATATAAGTATTATTGTAAAATAAAGAAATTTCAAGGATAATGTTTGTAGTACCTGTTATGGTATCTATTTAAGCTGTAAATTTCTATGTAAGAGAATTCAGTTGTTGGTTGGTTGTTGCAGTGCAGGACTGGAGGAAAATTTGTCAGGTTAGCTCTGTGTATGCTGGTGAAGGTACACCCAAGTGACAATAACTCTGTTCTGGGGTAAATGGTACACAGGGTTGAAGACCATGGCAGTAGGTTAATGCCAGTTTTCAGGGAGAAAACAGCAGTTCCAACAGCACAGCGCAGGAGGCAGGTCCTAGGTGATATGTGTAAGGAATTTATAACTTAGATATTTCCAATTAACAAATGGCTTATTCTGTATAACAAGAAGTTATGGTCAGACGGATGACCTTGAGGTATTTTAAGAGCCTTAATTATCAGAGAAAAAGATTAAATTTTGATGTAGTCAGTAATCCTCATTCACCAAGACAAAGAACAATAATACGTTGTTTGAATTTTTTTTTATATCATTAAGGACTGGGAAAAGAAAAAGAATACTGTGGTTAACTCTTAAATCTTAATTTAACCAGAAATTTAAGTTAACTTTGCATTTATGGAACATTTTGTTTATGTCATACAAAATGTGCTGGCAGTTGTTCTTAATATTATTAAGATGAATATTGTTTCACTAGCCTACATTCATTGAGAGCAAAGGACACATCTGATTTGTCAACCACTGTTCATAAGTATCTCTATCAGTACATAGGACATACATGCCTTGATGGATATTCTCTGAAAGAAAGAATGAAAGGATGCCTGAAATATATAAAATTGGTTCGGAAAAAGAAGAACGTAAACTACTCATTTTAGAGTTAGCATATATTTTAATGAAAACTCCAGTTTCATATTTACTTGTTGGCATTGATCATAAATGCAGTATGTTTTACCATTTGTTTTTCAGCTAATGAAATTTAGTGTGACAAAATGTGATATCAAACTTCTGTATCCCTTGGTGGATTGTTAATATTTTGGCTTCCTGTACTGAACAAGCTTTCAAACAGAAAATTTTATAGTGTACTGGATCTGGTCATTTATTTTCAAAGATATTGAAGTTTTAAATCTCACAAATGTTTAATGCCTTTTATTACTCATTTGTGTGAATTTCCGGGACAAAATACGTAACCAAATAATATAACATTGTTTCCATGTTTAAGTCTTATACATAAATATAATTTGGTTTGG
The DNA here is from genome assembly GCF_028021215.1 of Eschrichtius robustus. Taxonomy (NCBI): domain Eukaryota; kingdom Metazoa; phylum Chordata; class Mammalia; order Artiodactyla; family Eschrichtiidae; genus Eschrichtius; species Eschrichtius robustus. The sequence goes on from NC_090825.1 coordinate 65,741,080, forward strand.
CACTTTACAGATAGACAACAAGATAATTAAGAACATTGAAACAATTAAATAATTGAAACATGAAAATGAATTTCGTTCCTATACCTCATCCTGTTTTTTGTACAACTTTTTGATTTCTGCAACCTTCAATTTGGATAATTTTTTTTTCTCTTTTCATTTGAGTGAAATTAAAAGGATGTGGGGTTCCTTTTAATCTCCCACACACTAAACTCACTGATTTCTTTTCCATTAGCAATGTTTTATCTAATGAATGTTTTGGGGTCTAATTATCATGTGGTCTTATCATCACTTCAACATTATAGAGGATTATATCACAGGGTTAAGTCACAAAGTGGGTTAATGATCGATGACTGTTATTTGACTTTCATAAGAATTGCAGTCAGCGGTAAGAAACTTCTATCACCCATCTCCGGACTAAAGTTCATTGAAGAGTAAATTAAACTTTTTAGTGCATTTATTATCAAATAATTATATCCACCTATATTTGTTCTAAACACTAATATGTTTGGTGACCTATATGGAGATTATGTGACAGAGCTCAGTAGAAAAAGGATTTTTAAGGAATGAAGTAGAAAAGTGGGTCTGTGATATGATGACTTATTAAGTCTGTGTGTCTTCTCAGCTCTGACACAAACTTAGGATATGCAGTCTTTTGGTTCATTATACATAAGGATCCAAAGTAAAGAATTTTCTTTCCTTACTTACGTCTTCACCTACCCACAAATAGTGTTAAAGTGATGCTTTCTTGGATCCTACCTGTCCGAGAACAATTCCTTGTTTTTTGGTCATGTTGGCCTGCTCGCTTTTTATGCCATATTATGTTGCTCATCTGTATCCTTCCTGAATTTTACTATTTCCATGGCTTTTATCCCTGGTCACTGAAGTTTTTAAAGGAGCATTGACTGCTTACAGCTGTGCTTTCTGCAGCACAAAATTCAAAACTGGTGACCAAATTGTTTTTCTAGGATTGAAGTTCTAAATAGGCAGTCAGAATTTCACATTGACTGTTATAGGAAATGTTCAAGTAAATTTTTCTTCTTAAACTAATGCCTTTTTTTTTTTTTACAAAACATATTTTTTAAAGGAGAGGCATAAATAGAAATAATTTCCTTTCATATGTTTTTTTCCTCTCAAGAATGAAATATTTTGAAACACTAACCAATGCAGCATTCACAGATGGAGTAACATACTAAGAGGGTATCTGAAAGGTTATCTAAGATGTCAGCACTTGAATCAAGGCTCCATAAGGCTGGCATTTTTGTCTGTCTAATGGTGGTATCCCTCGTGCCTAGAATAGTGCCTGGCACATAGTAGATGCTCATTAAGCATTTTTGGACTAAATGAATTGAATCAATAAATTCTATTAAATATTTTCAGACAGGTATCTTTTCACTGTAATGAAATTTAGAATACTTTTTACTAGATGTTTTATCAGTAGACATACTTTATTATTTTTTTAACTTAATATTTATTTTATATTGGAGTATAGTTGATTTACAATGTTGTGTTAGTTTCAGGTGTACTGCAAAGTGATTCACTTATACATATACATATATCCATTCTTTTTCAGATTCTTTTCCCATATAGGTTATTACAGAATATTGAGTTCCCTGTGCCATACAGTAGGGCCTTGTTGTTTAGCTATTTTATATATAGTAGTGTGTATATGTTAATTCCAAACTCCTAATTTATCCCCCCCATCCCACCTTTCCCCTTTGGTAACCATAAATTTGTTTTTGAAGTCTGTGAGTCTCTTTCTATTTTGTAAAGAAGTTCATTTGTGTCATTTATTTTTTTGCATGTTTTCTTATAAGTTTTTCTATAGTTGCATTAAAGATAGTTTCTACAGATTATTTCCTATTTCTCTGAGAAATAATTTCTCTCTCTAGGTACTTATAACTCTTCAAAATTATCCAAACACAAAATATGAAATTATTCCTCAGATAAGACGCATTTGCCTTCTTACTTTTATGTTTTTTCAGAGGAGCTAATAGGGTATTTGAAAGGTCAATAGATTTGATAGTGGTGATCATCTTAAATATGCATATGCTTCAGAGAGAGAAAAAAATATGTTGAAGTATTTTAGGAGCTGTAAAATTACACAGGAATATTTTTATTCTTACCTTTTTTCAAAGGCTGTGTTGAGACTCATATTTCAATATTAGAACTTATCAAAAACTGATCATGAAAAATATATGAATGCATTCCCAGACTCTCTTTCTCATTGCCTGTCGTGGGGGCTTCCAGACCCTTGATAGCACATGGACCAATATTATGAAAAGCTGTTATATTTTTAGGGATTCTTTAATCAAGATTTTATTGTTTCTATATTATTTCATACCAGTGTGTTTTTTTTTAATATTATGGAAGTAAGTAATTTAGCTAATGTCCCATATCTCTGCTTCACCTCAAACCAGAACAACCAGAGAGATGTAAGTATGACCCGTTTTACCACTTACCTACTTCATGACCCTAGACCATTACTTGATCTCTCTGAGCCTCACTTTTATCATTTGTAAAATGAGAATATCTATCTTTTAGTGTTGTAAGGAATAAAATAGATAAATGTGACCTTTAAGTAAAAAAGTCTAGAACCGTATGAGTCTTTCATCATTGTGGTTACCCAACCACACGTACATTCCAAAGAAATATTAGATTAAATCTTGTAATTTTAAAAGCAAATAAACAGACACATTGCAGCCTTTGAATGTAAGAAAGGGAATCCCCAGGTGCCATGTGTGAAGAAGTATCTGAAAACCGAAGTGGTTAATGGGAACTAAAGAACTATAAGTTCATGGAATATCTGAACTAGATACACATCTAAGTGACTGTGGTTGTAATACCTGAGTGGAGTGGCATGTTGAGACTGCAGGCGTCTTAAGGAATTTCTTTATCTCTAAAGATAAAGAAAGTAACCCGGAAGTGATCCTGTTAATACAATCTTTAAAAAAAACAAACAAAAAAATTACTCTGGCTTGGAGATGTAGAATCAGAGTAGTCACTAAGGGTTATGAGTAAATTAAAAGTCCTAACAGAAATCAGAATCCTGTCTGTGTTATTTAAGTGTGAGGGTGGGGGGTTTAAATTTGAGCTCTCTTAAATTTGCCACAAGTGTAAAAACCAAGTGAAGAAATTAACTTTCAAAACTGGTCCAGAACTGGTGAAACCTGTAGGGACTACAAGAAAGGCCAACCAGCAACCTTCATTTAAAGCCTTAAATGAAGGGCTTCCCTGGTGGCACAGTGGTTAAGAATCCGCCTGCCAATGCAGGGGACACGGGTTCGAGCCCTGGTCTGGGAAGATCCCACATGCCGCGGAGCAACTGGGCCCGTGAGCCACAATTACTGAGCCTGCGCGTCTGGAGCCTGTGCTTCGCAACAAGAGAGGCCGCGATAGTGAGAGGCCCGCGCACCGCGATGAAGAGTGGCCCCCGCTCGCCACAACTAGAGAAAGCCCTCGCACAGAAACGAAGACCCAACACAGCCATAAATAAATAAATTAATTAAAAAAAAAAAAAAAAAAGAATCCGCCTGCCAGTGCAGGGGTCACGGGTTCGATCCCTGATCTGGGAAGATCCCACATGCCGTGGAGCAACTAAGCCCGTGCGCCACAACTACTGAGCTTGCGCTCTAGAGCTCATGAGCCACAGCTACTGAGCCAATGCACTGCAACTACTGAAGCCTGCGCGCTTAGAGCCCATGCTCCGCAACAAGAGAAGCCACCACAATGAGAAGCCCGTGCACCGCAACGAAGAGTAGCCCCCGCTCACCACAACCAGAGAAAAGCCCGTGTGCAGTGAAGACCCAACGCAGCCAAAAATAAAATAAATAAAATAAAATAAATAAATTTATTTATTTATTTTTTATTTTATTTTTTATTTTTTATTTTTTTTCACACACACACACTGTATTTTATTTTTACAAGAGATAAATAGACTGATGAAGAGTGGCCTCCGCTTGCCACAACTAGAGAAAGCCCTCGCACAGAAACGAAGACCCAACACAGCTAAAACAAATACATAAATAAATTTATTTAAAAAAAAAACAGAGGGTATCTAAAATTGAACATGTAATTATTGAAGTAAAAATCTCTACGGATGAGTAAAACATCAGCTTTAAATGTACCTAGATGAGAGATTTGGAAGCCAGATATAACGCAAGCTGTAGAGGAGACAATAAATATTAATTCCCTTCCCTTTCCTTCCTTATCGACTCCCTTCATCTACCGTTTTTATTGTTGGCACATAATGAGATGAGAAGAATGAACTCCATTTTTACTTTAATTTGACTCTGCCCATGTGAGTGAGAAATAGACTATGGACTATTTAATCTCTTTAATAATTGAGGCAAAGAAGACAGATGTTTTAAAATATTGAGCTTATTAATCATTATAGGAAATAATTGCTATGACCTAGGAGCAGGTACACAAGACGGTTGTTTCTGTGGTAATTTATAATCCATGTATTTCATCTGAGGACAGAGGAAGAACACAAGGAGTCTAATGCTTTCTGATGAGATTTGAGACTAAATTAATGTATTTCTCAAAAATTGCTAGTTCAGTTAAAAGGCATAATTTGACTTAAAAATGTGTGGTGCGGACATTGATTTTACTTTTTGTTTAAATTTCTGTTACATAAGGAATAAATTAGTAGCAACAGGTAAATATGTTTATTCTTAGGTTTAGAATTTATTTTCAAGTAAATAAGGCTTTTATTACTGTTTCTCATAGTTTGTGAATCAGAGATTTCCCAAGAAGCTGATGACATGGCGATGGAAAAAGAGAAGTATGTTGATGAACTGAGAAAAGCACTGGTGTCAGGAGCAGGACCAACTGACACATACAAGTTTAATTTTTCGAAAGAGTCTTGTCATTTCTCCTTTGAGAAAAACTTGAGAGATGTTTCAGTAAGTAAAACTTTCCATAATGTTATAATTGGTAAAATGTTAGAGAATACTTATTGAGAAATTATTTAAGTAACTAGCATATTATTCCCAGAATACCTCAGAAACAAAAGTTCAGAAAGTACTTGGTTTCCAAGTTGGAAAAATGCTTCAAAGTTATAGTCATTAAATGCTTTATATTAATGAATTGTGAAAAAAATTATTGGAAAATATATTTCATTTTTAATGCTTTAAGACTAAGTATTATTGAGATAATTACATGAATGAGCAGTATGAAAAGTGGCATCAGAAGTTTTAGACCATGAGACAAGGCTTACTGAAATGAGTTTGGGGAAATACTAATTTTTGAGAAAGAAAATAATATATTTTCTTTGAATATTTAATAATTATGACCTATTTTCTTCTTTATTAGCATGTATTTGCAATTACAAAATTATATAGATAAGTGTAGCAAGACATATGATTAGAAATTAAGGTATTTTATTTATATTATCAAACTTAGAAGTATTAAAATAGAAAGAAATAACTTTCAACCCAAGCTTTCTTAAGTTTAGAGACAGTTATTGAACAGTGTGTGCCGGAACTAAATTGAGTTTAAAAAATTCTTTTAAAAAAAACTCTATAACTCAGAATGACTAAAGGGATTTCACCAATTAGAGAAACATTTGAAGCAACAGATGGAATCATTAATTTGAAATATATATTATCCTGTATAGAATAATACAGAGAGCCTGGCTTCAGTAATTATTTCTGAAAAATTTAGAATTATTCTGAATTGTTTAGAAGATACATACTTATAGTACTTAGCTGCCAATTTATGTAAGTTTCAATACACTGAGGTTCTTAAGATGATAATTTAAAATAGGGTAAGGTTTGAACTGACTATTGAAATTTTGTTATTTATCGCCAAGTGCTCTTTCCTGTGGCTCAAGTACAATCAAATGATGTTATATACTATGGAACTGCTGACTGTCTCTTCTAATATTTTGAAGCAGATCATTGTCAAATTGGTTATAATGCCATTTCCCACTCAACAAGCATAGATATGTGATGACTAACATTATTTCATGCCTCCAGTTTCTGGTTTTCATATGTTTTGTGTACCCTGGTGCATAACAAATTAAGAGTGTGAGAGTACTTTTGGGTACTTGAAAGGCTTTTGGTATCTTTGACATGGTGAAAAGGAGGGTTTGGATGGAGTACTTGCCATGCTTAGCGATACATTGGATCTTGCTGCCTTTGTGAAGAAAGTCCTCATGACTTCAGTCATTTACAATTGGCTTGGCATGTATCAGACTCAAAAACCGTGACAATAATCCTGAAAGATAGCCTGCTTACTACCCTGATATTAATCAACTTTATCAGAGCCAAAGGCTTGAACCACTAGCTTTTCAACAGGTTTTCTCAAAAAATAGAAACAGAGTAAGAGATTCCCAGTAAGGCAGACGAGTGTTGGTTCCCTAACAAATATGCCCTAAAGCACTACAATGCAGTTTAGATAGCTGCCTCACTATTTATTCATTTATTAATTTGCCTATGAGAAAAAGAAAGGCTACTTTCAGAATGGTTTGATGAGGAGGAGTTCATGACTTGGCTTACTTGAGAGATATTTTTGGATGTTTGAATGAGGTAAAGCTTTCAGTATGAGGTGCTGCAGTCAGCCTTATGGATGCAGATGAAAATCACAAGTTTATTTGGCCAAATTTCCGTGGGAATCTTCTAGTGCTGTAGGATGTGCTTCTGCAAATTGAATTTCAGAGTGACAGTATCTTTTAAATTCATCTGCTGGCAAAAATATGCAGACAATTGGAAACATGGCAGAATACTTTTTAAGGCTAATTTTGCTTTGGATGACCTAAAACTTTAAAAGGAGTTTGTAATCCATTCCTTGATGACACAGATGTCTGATTGTTGCCAAAAATGACCTCCTACACTTAGAAGAAAAGAATGAACATAGATTCAACTCAAAAGGTTACAGTGAATTCTGTTCTGTTGTTGACATACGGTTACTCTCCCATGACAAAGAATATTCCATGAGTTCTAAGTACATTTGCTACCAGTTTCATACCTCTTAGAGTCAGGGTTTTTGGGCATTTGTTGTCATCAATTCAAGAAGTTTTATGTGTGTAATTCTGTGTTGAAGATCACTGCATAAGTTGAACATTTTGAGTATTCAAGCCATATGACTTATTTGAAATTTACATTTGTATCAAATTTTCTTCTTTTTTTCCTATTTTTAAAAAGGAAGTAACTACTAATTTTTATATTCAAGAAGACCTGTTGTTTTTGAAATATTACCTTGTGTTTTAATTGTCCATTTCCAAAGCAATGAAATATTTAATATGTATAATGTGTATGTTGATGTTTATATACATTTTTTTGGAGGGATGGGTCCATAATTTTCATGAGATTGCTTTTGAGTTCATAATACTCAAAATTTCTTTTTGCTCTCATTGGCTTTTCCTTACAGATAACATAGACTTTTAATTTTAGCTTAATTCTCATTGGGATAAATGTTGAATAGCCAGTTGGACGCTAACTCTTTTTCTCCATGCAGTACAAACCTCTGGGACCCTTCCTGCCCCATCACCAGGACACTTCAGTTGGCAGTAGATTGTTCTGGATGAAAGCATACTCTAGTACAAGCATTTAGAACTCATTATCTCTTCACTATACGTACTGTCGCCTACTCAAGAGATTATCATGTACTTTGTGTCACTGTTTTCCCTCTGCCTTTTGCAGTTCATATGGATTTTGCAGTATATACTTTGTCATGCAAATAATACATCTTAATTAAAAATGTCTTCCTCTTCTTCTTTCATAATTTGCTCTGTTACTTCAGAAAACATTTTCATTCATGAGCCACGTAAAAAAGACCTAATTTTTTTTGATAAGAGTAACCCTGGGCGGAGACAAAAGACCTGTATGCAGAAAACTATAAGACACTGATGAAAGAAATTAAAGATGATACCAACAGATGGAGAGATATACCATGTTCTTGGATTGGAAGAGTCAATATTGTGAAAATGACTATACTACCCAAAGCAATCTACAGATTCAATGCAATCCGTATCAAATTACCAATGGCATTTTTTACAGAACTAGAACAAAAAAATCTTAAAATTTGTATGGAGACACAAAAGACCCCGAATAGCCAAAGCAGTCTTGCGGGAAAAACACGGAGCTGGAGGAATCAGACTCCCTGACTTCAGACCATACTACAAAGCTACAGTAATCAAGAAAATATGGTACTGGCACGAAAACAGAAACATAGATCAATGGAACAAGATAGAAAGCCCAGAGATAAACCCACGCACCTATGGTCAACTAATCTATGACAAAGGAGGCAAGGATATACAATGGAAAAAAGACAGTCTCTTCAATAAGTGGTGCTGGGAAAACTGGACAGCTACATGTAAAAGAATGAAATTAGAACACTCCCTAACACCATACACAAAAGTAAACTCAAAATGGATTAGAGACCTAAATGTAAGACCAGACACTATAAAACTCTTAGAGGAAAACATAGGAAGAACACTCTTTGACATAGATCACAGCAAAATCTTTTTTGATCCACCTCCTAGAGTAATGGAAATAAAAACAAAAATAAACAACTGGGACCTAATGAAACTTAAAAGGTTTTGCACAGCAAAGGAAACCATAAACAAGATGAAAAGACGACCCTCAGAATGGGAGAAAATATTTGCAAACGAATCAATGGACAAAGGATTAATCTCCAAAATATATAAACAACTCATGTAGCTCAATATTAAAGAAACAAACAACCCAATCCAAAAATGGGCAGAAGACCTAAATAGACATTTCTCCAAAGAAGACATACAGATGGCCAAGAAACACATGGAAAGCTGTTCAACATCACTAATTATTAGAGAAATGCATATCAAAACTACAGTGAGGTATCACCTCACACCAGTTAGAATGGGCATCATCAGAAAATCTACAAACAACCAATGCTGGAGAGGGTGTGGAGAAAAGGGAACCCTCTTGCATTGTTGGTGGGAATGTAAACTGATACAGCCAGTATGGAGAACAGTATGGAGGTTCCTTAAAAACTAAAAATAGAATTACCATATGATCCAGCAATCCCACTACTGGGCATATACCCAGAGAAAACCATAATTCAAAAAGATACATGCACCCCAATGTTCATTGCAGCACTATTTACAATAGCCAAGTCATGGAAGCAACCTAAATGCCCATCGACAGACAAATGGATAAAGAAGTTGTGATACATATATACAATGGAATATTACTCAGCCATAAAAAGGAAAGAAATTGAGTCATTTGTTGAGACGTGGATGTATCTAGAGACTGTCATACAGAGTGAAGTAAGTCAGAGAGAGAAAAACAAATATCATATATTAACGCATTTATGTGGAACCTAGAAAAATGGTACAGATGAACTGGTTTGCAGGGCAGAAGTTGAGACACAGATGTAGAGAACAAACGTATGGACACCAAGGGCGGAAAGCTGCAGGGGTGGTGGTGGTGGTGCTGTGCTGAATTGGGCGATTGGGATTGACATGTATACAGTGATGTGTATAAAATTGATGATTAATAAGAACCTGCTGTATGAAAAATAAAATAAAATTCAAAAATAAAAAAAAAAAAGAGTAACCCTGGGTTCATAGTTTAGCTTGCTCATACGTCTGTTTTCTCATCTGTAAAGTTTTGAAGTGATTTCTTGGATTCATTCCAGGTCATCTAACATACTGTAGTTTTATGTTTCTAAAAATAGTCCTAATGAAGGAAAGCCATGAGGTTTGAAAGAAAATTAAACATGATAAGCACACATACACACCCCCACGCACACACTGCAAGCATACACATGAAAATTGGCTTTAGGTTTCTACTAGAATTAAAATAAAGTCTTTTTGCATTTTCTTTCCCTTCGTCTCTCCTGCCCCCACCAGCAGATATTGGCTTCGGATACAGTTAGCCTGAAAATTTGATGACTTAAATAGCATGGAGGTTTGCTTTTCTCTGATGTAATGATCCAAATAGGCAGGCCTGGGTTAATACAATGGTTTTATGATGCAGGGGCCCAGGCTTCTTCAATCGTGTTGCTTTACCATTTTTAACAAGGAGTTTTTATCTCATTGTTACTGTTATGCTCACCTTTCAGGCAACAAGACTGAGTTAAAGAGAAAATAAAGCACACATGCATTTTCTTTGACCATCACACTAAAGTTGCATGCATTACTTTTGCTTGCATCCCATTGTCCAGAACTGTCACATGGCTTCACCTAGCTGCAAGGGAATCTGTGAAGTGTGATCTTCAGCTGTGTCCTAGGCCCAGAAATTTTCATTACTGTGTAAAAAGGGGAAGGTGGATATTGAGGGACAAGGAGAAATCTCTGCATGTTAAAGTTTAGGAGAGATTGAAGTGTCATTCAATCATTTAGAAGGGTTCACTTTTATTGTTACAGGGGTCTTTCTCTAGAATTTTCATTATAAATAATTGTTTCAGTTGTTTAAAAAATGTTACAACATATAGTAAGGTATAGGTTAGTTTGTATCTTACTATATGTCATAACTGTTTTTTTAAGTGGAAGTTAAAAAAGTTCAAACAGCCTCCCTACATTTATTTAACTTACATTTCTCAGATATATAAAAATGAAGTAAAATAAGTTAGCCCAAAGCAGTCAAATTTGTTTTTAAAAACAGCAGTCTAAAATCCTATGTTATTGCCATGTGTCCCTGTGGTTTGGGGGACTTTGAAATCAAATGGGTATTTCCAGATGAAATATCAGAATTGGAGCATTTGTTATGGTACTCTGCCAAAGAGTTTGTCAAAAATAGTAATGATTTTCAGGTTTGTGGGAGTATGGGTTGCAAATGTGTTGCTTGAATGCCTCAAAAAGAAATTGTAGTATTCTTTATTTCCATGATAAAAGTATTTGTATACGTCTGCCATTTTTGTGTTAAACGCTTTATAATTCCTGACCTTTTGGAATGTGGGAACTAAATCCGTAATGTAAGTGGTGCAGAAGTCCTGCTCAAAGTATATGTTTTGTAGTTAAGCCATGGAAAAGAGTTTAGAATTATTACTTTACAAAATTAATCTTTAGTTTTGTATTTGAGAACTCATTTTCCTTTTCTTTTTTCATATTGCTCTGCTTTGATTTAAAGTGTTTTCTTCTTTTATAAGAAACATCTCAGTCATTATATTTTAATTTTTTCAGTTATTCCAGGATTTTTCAGAAAATAAACAACTTAGAGCAAAAACAGAAGTAGGACGTAGCATGTAAAAACTATGCTCTAAGAGAACTTTTGAGTATTAATATTTGCTTATTATTTTTCAGTTAATCTCCTTTTCAGTTAACATGTACTCTCACTTCATCGTGTGGCGTTGGCGTCGTCACTCTCTGTATGTGAGGAAACAGTTGCTAAAATAGCATAAGCAAGTTCCTAAGGAAAGCACAGGTAGTAAGTCAGGTAGGGTAGAATCCAGGTCTCTGTCAAAATCAAGTAAAATTTTTTTGTTGTTTTTTAGGTGTAGTGTACATACAATGAAATGTACCTATGTAAAATTCAAAGTTTTCATTACTCTAGACAGTTCCTTTGTGCCTCTTTGAGGTCAATCCCCAACTAGCCCCTTTCTTCCTCACTCTGCTTACTCTCCAGGTTCCAGGCAGCCACTAAACTTTTAAATTTATTTGGACTTATACTGAGGCTCCAGATATGGTCTCTCTTGTTCAGTGGTCTTTGAACACTTGAAAGAAATGTCTATTCTGCTGTTGTTTGGTGGATTGTTCTATAAATGTCAGATCAAGTTGGTTGAGCTTGTTGTTTAAGCTTTCTATATTTTTGCTTATTTTCTATCTACTTGTTGCACCAATGACTGAGAATGTATTCAAATCTGTAATTATGGATTGGTTTATTCTCCTTGAAGCATGATCAGGTCTTGCTTCATGTATTTTTGAATCTTTGTTATAAAGTGCAAAACATTAAGGTTTGTCTTGTCCTCGTGATGATTTGACCCCTTTATCATTATGAAATGACCCTCTAACACTTAAAATTCTTGGATCTAAAATCCACTTCCAGCTTTCTTTTGATAGGAGTTAGCATGGCATATCTTTTTCCATCCTTCTGCTTTTGACTATTTTTGTCTTTATTTAAATTGGGTTTCTTTTAAGAAATATATAGTTGGATTTTGCTGTTTTAATCCAATCTGGCAATCTGTGTCTTTCAATTGGGGTGTTTAGGGCATTTACAATTTATGTAATTATTGATGATGGTTTTAAAATCTGCTGTCTGTGTTTCATCTTTATTTCCTTGTTTCTCTTATTGTGTCTTTTTTTGGACTACTTTAGTATTTTTTTATGATACTATTTAATCTTTTTGGTTGGCTTATAACTCATTTTTACGCTATTTTAATGCTTGCTTTAGAGTTTATAGTATGTATCTTTACCTTATCACAGTCTACCTTGAAGTGATATACTGCTTTACAGATAGTTTAAAACTCTTATAGCAATATACATTATATATATACATACACATTATACATCCATTTTTTCTCTCCTGGCCTTTATGTTATTTTGGTCATACATTTTACTTCTATTGATATGTATGTTATAAACGCCACAATATATTGTAATTATTTTTGTTTTTAACAGCCAATTACATTTTAAAATCTATTTCGAAATAATTTCAAAAAGTTTCAAAAATAATACATAGAGTTCAGGATACCCTGCACCTGGGTTCTCCAATGATAACAATATATAACCATAGTAGATCATTAAGAGTAGGAAATTGACATTGGCACAATATTATTAACTAAACTACAAACCTTATACAGATTTTGCTACTTTTTACAAGTAATCTGGTTTTTTGTTGTTATGCTTTTTTGTTTCGTTTTTGTGTGTTTATATGAATTTTATTACATGTATGGATTCATATAACCACTACCACAATCAGGGTGCAGAACTGTTCTATTATCACAAAGAAACCTCTTCGTTCCTTTGTGCTACCCCTTTATAGTTGTACCCGCTCTCCAATGTAACCCTCAGCAACCACTTATCTGTTCTTCATCACTGCGCTTTTGTCATTTCAAGAATATTACATTAATGAAATCATACAGTATGTAGCCTTTTGAGGTTAGCTTCCCCCCCACCCACTGAGCATAATAATGCCCTTGAGAGACATTCAAGTTGTTGCAAATATCACTAATTTATTTTTATTTATTTCTGAGTAGTCCATTGTATGACTGTATCAGTTTGTTCATCCATTAATAACTTAAGAACATTTGTGTCATTTCCACTTTTTGGCTATTACAAAGCTGCTTTAAACATTTATGCATAGGTTTCTGTGTGAATATAAGTCCTCATTTATCTAGTGAAGAGATTGGCAAACTATATCCTGTAAATCGGCTGCCCATTTCGGTAAAGTTTTACTGGGACATAAGGGTGCCCATTTGTTTGTGTATTGTCTGTGGCTGCTTTTGTGTTATAATGGCAAAGTTGAATAGCTGCAGCAGGACATTGTGGTGTGTAATGACTAAAATACTTACTTTTGGTCCTCTTACAAAGAGTTTGCTGATCTCTGCTTTAAGATAAATATCTAAGATTGGGAATACTGGGTTGTATGATAAGTATGTGTTTACCTTTATAAAAAAACTGCTAAACTGTTTTCCAAAGTGGGTGTACCATTTTATATTCCTACCTGAAATGTATGAAAGATCCACATTCTTTCCAGCACTTAATGTTGTCCATATTTTTTATTTTAGCCATTCTAATAGGCATGGTATGTATGATATCTTATTGTGGCTTTAATTTCTATTTCCCTAATGGCTAAGGATGTTGGTTTCATGTGCTTATTTGACATCTGTATAACCTTCTTGGTGAAGAGTCTTTTCAAATTTTACCCATGTTTTTAGTTACATTGTTTGTATTTATTTATCAGATATGTGATTTGCAAATATCTTCTAGTCTATCACTGGTATGTTCTTTTTTTTTTTTTTTTTTTTAGAGAAATTGCAGAAGAAACCAGAAGTTTCTAGGAGGTTGAAATGAGTTTTTTTTTGTTTTTTTTTCCTTTTAAAATTTACTTATTTATTTATTTTTGGCTGCATTGGGTCTTCGTTACTATGCGTGGGCCTCTCACTGAGGTGGCTTCTCCTGTTGCAGAGCACGGCCCTAGGGCGCGAAGGCTTCAGTAGTTGTGGCTCGCGGGCTCTAGAGTGCAGACTCAGTAGTTGTGGCGCACGCGCCCAGTTGCTCCTCGGCATGTGGGATCTTCCCGGACCAGGGCTCGAACCCGTGTCCCCTGCATTGGCAGGCAGATTCTTAACCGTTGCGCCACTAAGGAAGCCCTGGTATGTTCATTTTATTAATAGGGTCTTTTGTAGAGCAGAAGTTTTTATTTTTGATGAATGGTCCAATTTGTGGATTTTTTTTATTTTTATGGATTATTCTTTGGTGTCATGTGTAAGGACTCTTTACTGATCCCTAGGTCATGAAGATTTTCTATGATTTTCTTTAAAAAATTTTATAGTTTCATGTTTTACATTTAGATCTATCATCTGTTTTGAGTTCATTTTTGTTTAGGTTAAGGTTCGTTTTCTTGGATGTGAATGCCCAATTGAACTAAGACCATTAGTTGAAAAGACTCTTCTTTCTCCATTGAATTGCTTTTGCCCCTTTATTAAAAATCATTGGCTGTACTTGTGTGGGTCTATTTCTGGACTCTGTATTCTGTTTCATGAATCTATGTGTATATCCCTCCACCAGTACCACACTGTCATAATTACTGTAGCTACATTATAAGCCTTAAAATTAGGTTGTGTAATTCCTCTAACTTTATTCTTTTTTTCAATGTTGTTTTAGATAATTTAGTTTCTTTGCCTTTCCAAATACATTTTAAAAGCAGCTTTACTCTATTTTACAGAAAAACCACAATTGAGTCTTCTAGTCCATAAGCACAGTATTTTTTAGGTTTTCTTTGATATCTTTCATCAGTATTTTGTAGTGTTTATTAGCACACAGATCCTGTATGTGTTTTGTTAGATTTATTTCTAGTTATTTCAGTCTTCCTGGAATTATTATAAATGGTTTTGTTTTTTTAAATTTGAGTTTCCAATAGTTCCATTACTCATATATAAATATAGTTTATTTTTTTGTGTTGACCTTATAATCCCCAACCTTGCTAAATTTCCTTATTTGTTCCAGAGTGTTTTGTTGTTGTTGTTTTTATGTGTGTGTGTAGTTTTGTTGGTATCTTTTACTTATATAATAATGTCTGCCAGTGGGTATAGTTTTATTTCCTTTTTTTTCCCCAATCTTTATGCCTTTTATTTCCTCTCTTTGCCTTATTTCACTGGCTAGGACATGAAACTACTATGTGGAATTTTAGTGGTGAGAACAGAAATCCTTGCCTTATGTCCCACTTTAGGGGGAAAGCATTCAGGCTTTCACCATTAAGTATGCTGTTAGCTGTAATTTTATTTTTCAAATGCTCTTTATCAGATTATGGAAATTTCTTTCTATTCTTAGTTTGCTGATTGGTTTTATTATGGATAGATACTGAATTGTCTTAAATGCTTTTTTCTGTATCAAGTCGTGGTCATATGAGTTTTCTTTTTTAGACTGTTAATATGGTGGATTACAAAGATTGAGCTTTTGCCTTGCATTCCTGGAATATACTTGATCGTGGTGTATGTCTGTGGTACTGGGGAGAAGAGTGCCACCTGATTAGTGCAGGGTGAGAATGGCTGGATGTTAAGTCCCTGCCCACCATTTCCATGGCCACAGCCCCAAGTAGAGAGAGGAAGGGACTTCACCTTCTGAGTTCAGGGTGAGGGTGGTAGACTAGGCTCCACCTACAGCCTCCTGTCTTTAGTACAGGATTGGGATCAGGATGGGGATAGGCATGTTTCTTCTGGGTTCTAGGCCTGAACTGAGAGGGGAAGGGTTTTAGGCAAAAGGCTTCTGTCTTTCCTGGCTACCCTTTTCTACTTACCACGGCCAGACAGAAGTAGTTTTTCTTTTTGTTTATTTGTACCCACTGGTGTTTTCATGTTGCAGGCTTCTTTAATATCCAGGTTGGATATATGAAAGTCAACAAAACAAAACCAACCAGGGAACTTTCTGCCAAGTCTTTCCTCAAGTTCCAAGGTTCCTAGTAAATCTGCTTTCTTTTCTCTACCTTAAAGAATCTTTTAATAGTTGCTTTAAGTCTTTCAGGATTTTTGTTTGTAATTAGTGAGAGTAATAGAGTGTAATGAGCTATCTCCATCTTGTCCAGAATCAGAATTCTGAGTTGTCTTTTAAAGTGATTTAAATATTTTGAAAGTCTTTTATATTTACCCACAAATTTACCTCTTCTGGAGCAATTCATTATTCTGTGTAAATCCAGTTTTCCATGTAATATTATTTATGTTCTGTCAGAAGGACTTTGTTTAATGTTTCTTTTCATGCAGGTCTGCTTGTGATGGATTCTGTCAGGTTTTGTGAATCTGCAAAAGTCTGTATTTCACCCTTCTTTTTAAAAGATATTTTCACTGGGTAGAAAATTCTAAGTTGACAGTTTTTTCTTTCAGTACTTTAAAAATGTTGCTCTATTGTCTTCTGGCTAGTCAGTTGTCATTGTTTGTATCTAAGCAATGTGCCTTCTTTCTCCAGCTTCTTTTAAGATTTTTCTCTTTATCACTGTCTTTGAACAATTTGACTATGATATGCCTTAGTGTAGTTTTTTATCTTTATTGAGCCTCTTTGATCTGTTAGTTTATATTTTCAGTCAGTTTTGGCAAAATTTGGTCATTATCCAAATAGTTTTTCTGTTTCCCTTCCTTCCTGTTTGGAGACTCCAATTATATATATCAATACATGTATATTATGTTGCTTGAATTTGTCCCATAGCTCCCTGATCCTCTTTTCTTTCTTCCTTTCTTTTTTTCTCCCCATTTTTATTTTTGAATAGTTTCTATTGCTCTGTCTTCATATTTGTTCTTCATAATTGTTTCTTTTGCTATGTGTAATATGCTGTTAATTCCATTCAGTGTATCTTTTATCTCAGAAATTGTGGTTTTCATCAAAGTTTGGTTTACATCTATTTAATGTCTTTTCTAACTCTTCTTACCATGTACAATCTTTCTTTTACATTCTTGAATATATGGAATAAAATTATAGTCACTTTCAATGACCTTGTCCATTAATTTGGTAACCTGTATTATTTTGGCATAGGTGTTGATAGATTTTTCTGCCCTATCATATTTTCTGTGTTATATTTTCCCTTTTTGTTGCATGCCTGCTAATCTTTGATTGGATGCCAAATATTGTAAATCTTACTTGGTGCTGCATATTTTTGTATTTCTATAAACTTTTGTTTTTTTCTGGGACACAGTTTAAGTTACTTTGGAACAGTGTAATCCTTAGGGTCTTGCTTTTTAAAGCTCTGTTAAGAGGACCAGAACATTTATTTTAGGTCCAATTTTATACCCTACTGAGGTAAAATACTTCCAACTCCCTTATCTGATTCCCATTCTTTCTACACAGGGTAGTAAAATGAAGAATTTTGTGATTATGTGTAGCATGTTAGCTTTGTCTGTCAATTACAGTACATTAAGTTAGATCACATGTTGTGATAATGTCTCTTAGATTTGTTGCTTATTTTGCCCCTACAGAAACTTTTAAAATTTGAGATGGTATTTCCCCCCTGGGTAGGATGGCATGGTCTTTTAGATATCATTGCTTCATGCCATGCACTTAAGACACTAAGGTTAGGAAGAAGATTATCAAGGCACCCGAGTTGTGATAATCTTCATTATTTAGTTACTTTTTTTGAATTTGGATTTTCTTTTAATTCTCATGACGCTCCAGCTTTAAGTCATTAAGTTATCATCATTTAAAATTTGTGTCTACTAAGGATAAAGTACTTAAGGTGATTCTAGGCCTTTGACATTCTCACTTCAGAATTTTAAATTTTCAAAATATTTTTAGATCACCTACATTCTTTTTTTTTAAACAACTTTATTGGAGTACAATTGCTTTACAATCACCTACATTCTTAATACTGTTTTAAATTATTGCATAGAAAAAATTAAAATTAGTTATACTTTGACAACTTGATTTTCTGAATCTATAAAGACCTACGGTCTTCTTTATCAATTTAATCAAATTACATTCAGTTGTTTGTTTTCTTAGATAGGCATTGCTTTTTTATTTCTAGAAGAAAATTGTTTATTATGAAATTCAGTCAAGAATCAGATTTTCATTGACTGTTACTATCCTGAAATTGTAGGTAAATAACCAATTGAGAAAATTAATAGAATCTAAAATATTTGAGGAACATCTAAAATCAGATGGTGATGATGATGATGAAGCCGGTACATACTTTTGTATTAGCAGGAAAAATTGTGGAACATAATTGCTAATTAAGTTGATATTAAAACTAGGTATTTTAAAAATGAATGCAGAACAGAAATCTTTAATGTTGATAAAAAATCATAACTAATGTAATAATTAGACCACCTAGGATATTTCAGTGGTTAAGTTTGGAAGACATGCAGTGTAGTATAGCTGTATGTACCTCTTCAAAAAATATTGAATTTAGGAAGTTTATAGAGAGAGAAGTACTGTTCAAATGACATTGAAACTATTATACATTTTTTAAAGGCTATACTTTTATACTTTAAAAATTCACTACTAAAACAGTTTATAGCCTACTGCACCTATGTAACCCATTCTGGACATGCTACTGTCCCATTGCCTGATGACCTGATTTGGATCTCAGGTGTGAGACTGTGGGCAGCTTATTCAGTTGTTTGTCCTCAATTTTTCTCTTGTAATTCAGAAATAATACTAATACCTGACCTAGTGACTGTAAGGATTTAATGAATTAGTGTATAGGTGTGTGTGTGTGTATACTTTTTCTAGGACAGTTCTTGCTTATAATAGGCACTTTATAAATATTCGTTGTTATTAATTATTTACTTGGGTGTCTCTTCCATTATACGGTAAAATCCTTGAGGGCAGTGACCATGTCTTAGCTGAGTTTGAAATTCCAGCAAATCTGGATGTCTTGGGAGTGGCCTTTTGTTGAGAGGAAATGTGGCCTGATGGAAAGAACTTGAGATCTTGTCTTGAGTCTTGTATCTATTTCTAATTATATGGGTTTCAGCAAGTCATTTGTCTTTATTTAATGATGAAAAAACTGAGTTCAAATAGGCTAATAATGAGAACACCCAGAGTTTATGGCTGTAGGCAGTAGGATTGATGTGTGTGTGCAAATCTTTGTTAACTGTGAATTGTATGGTTTGTGACATATCCCAAGAGGCCATCAGGTTGATGCCTTGTATTCAGAAGGGCCTCCAGCATATACTTCTGATATTATCTATAAATGGGTTTATATACATTGTCTTAGCAGACATTCTTTATGCCAGTTTAAAATTTTATCCCATTTCAGGCTATATCATTTGAAGCACACTATAAATAAAATCAATTTAAATATGATGATATAATTTTTGTATCTTGATTTCACTTTTAATGTGTCTGGAGATTAAAAAATTGGGAGTGACTTAGAACTCCCTTGACCTCAGAGAAGCCTTGTTAAACATATGTTATTGTTATACTGTATGCTCTATCAGATGTAAGTTTACTGGTGGATCCAGAGCTTCATTTTCTCTGTTGAATTTTCTGGTATAGTAATATAACATACGTTGATTAAAATTGGCCACATAGTAAATAATTTTTATTCAAAACTGGAAGCATGCAAAAAAAATAATTGTTTAAAAAGATATACCATTGTAACAATTAAAGGTTAATTGCTTTATTTGTGCAACTTCTGGAGAGGATGTGATATTTCTGGCTACAAATGATCCAAAACCAGTCCAATAGTGGAGATATGCCCATGTGACTAGAACCATAATGGTGAATTATAATGATGTTTTTCCTGATTTGTTATGGTTCTTGGTCAATTTGTATCTTTTGACAGCTATCTTTTTTAACACTTTAATTTTAGATTTATAGAGAAAGTGGCAAAAATACTAAGGAGAATTCCTGCATATCCTTTACCCTATATTCCCTAATATTCACATTTTACGTAATCATGGTACAGTAATTAACAATCAGGACGTTAACATTGACACAGTAATCTACAGATCTTATTTGAATTTTCCCATTTTTACCACTCTTAGTCTGCCCTGGCTTCCGTAACAAAATACCGTAGACTGGTGGCTTACACAGCAGGTATTTATTTCTTACATTTCTGTAGGATGGGAAGTCCAAGATCAAGGAACCATCCGATTCAGTTCTTGGGAAGAACCTGCCTCCTGGCTTGCAGTCGGCTGCCTTGCTGTATTCTTATGTGGTGGACAGAGAGCTAGCTCTAATCTCTTCCTCTTCTTTTTTTTTTTTTTGAATTTTATTTTATTTCATTTTTTTATACAGCAGGTTCTTATTAGTTGTCTATTTTATGCATATTAGAGTATATATGTCTTCCTCTTCTTATAAAGTTACTAATCCTATCAGGGGGGTCCTGCCCTTGTGAATTCATTTAAACCAAATTACCTCCCAAACGCCCCACCTCCAAATACCATCACATTAGAAGGGGTTAGGGCCTCAACGTATGAATTTTGGGGAGAAACAAACATTTCAGTTCATTATGCTCACTAAAGTTTTTTTCCTGGTCCAGAATACAAGTGTCTCACATTGCATTTGATGGTCTCCATTATCTTTTAGTCTGTGAAAGTTCTTCAGTCTTGGTTTTCCTACCTTTGAAGAACACTGGCTGGTTATTTTGTCTGATGTTTTCTCATGGTTAGGTTGAATTTATGGATTTTTACAAGAATATCAAAGAAATGGTGTTCTATCCTTCTCAGTGCAACATATTATGAGGTACATGTTATCTATCTGCATTATTACTAGTGATATTAACTTTGAATACTTGATTAAGGGGGTGTCTGCCAGGTTTCTTTCCACTGTAAACTTGCTATTTTTTCCTTTTGTTGTTAATAAGTATCTTGTGTTTAGATAATTTTGAGAGTATACAAATACCCTATTTTTCATCATAATTTTACCCACTAATTTTAGCATGCATTGATGATTTTTGTCTCCAACAATTACTAGTCTGATATATCTAATTATGATTTTCTAGTTTCATCATTCCTTTACTTCATTAATTGGAATTCTTCATTAATCGAAATTCTACTGTAAGGAAAAGCTGTTTCTTCTCTTCCATTTATTTATTCAATTATTTATTTATATGAGTGTGTACTCTTATGAGTACATTTATTTTATTCTATGGGTTAAATTACTCTCATTATTTATTTTGTTGCTCAAATTGTCCTCAATTTTGCCATTGGGAACTTCTTCAACTTTCAGGTCTTTTAGATATGTCTCCATTACCTTGAGCCCTTCCTGACTTTCTGGCACCGCAAGATGTACCAGGCTCATCTTGTCTTTCCTGACTCAGCCCTGGAATCAACCATGTATCCAAAGAGCAATAGTTCCTTTTATTTAAGATTATATTTTGTAATCAACATCTGGGTACTAGGTGGGCTTCTTGCTACTGCGGTGCCATTGCTTCTGGGTCCTCTCAGTGGACTAGCAGAGCTAGCAAATACATGTGTAAACTTATAAATATATGTGCACACATCTGCATTTCTCCATTTGTATATATGTTAAAAGCCTTTAGTTTAACCCAGTGTCACAGAGTTTATTCTAGCCTTCCCCTCTTGCTTATTTGCCACTTCCTCTGGCAGTGAAAAGTCTGGCTTTCATTATCCACAATATGTTTACTTATTTACTCAGTCCTAGTATAAATGTAAAGTAGTTTCAGAATTGTTTACTTGTATCCCAGTGAAAAACAAATTTTCTAAATGTAATGCACTATTTGTATATAGTTCTTTTTGTCTTTATCCTTACAATGTACATTTAAAATATGATTTTCCAAAATGTCTTAAATTAGTTTTGTTCTTTCCCATCCTTTCAGTGTTCCTATTCCATTTTGGGTTCAACTCACATACTGATTGATATTATTTATTTAGTTTTGGGGATGTGAACAGTTGCTAAGAATCAGCTATATACAAAGGTATATTCAGAAAAGGGCCACTTCTCCCTCATCCCTACTACCCTCTTCCCATTCCTATACTTTTTTCATTAAGTTCCCAGCAGCTCCTCTAGGTAACCAAGCTCATTAGTTTCTGGTTTATATGTCCCATATTTCTTTTGTACAAATGAGCATGTATATTTTCTCACATTTTATTCTTTGTTATATGAAGTGTAGTATGCTGTAAACACTTTTTTTTTTTTTTTTTGCATTTTTTATTTTTTCACATAACAACGTGTCCTGGAAATCACTCCACGTCAATTCATAAAGATTTTCCTCTTTCATCTTTACAGGCACTTCATATTCCGTTGTGTGGTAATATAAAATTTTCAACTTCTCTCCTATGTATGAGCATCTAAGTTGTTTCCAGTATTCTGCAATTCAGACAATGCTGCAGTGAATTATCTATGTATTTTTGCATTGTTGGGGGTTTATCTTCAGGGTAAATTCCCAGATGTGTGATTGCTAGAAAATAAATGCATATATTGTTTTCTTAGATATTGCCAAATTCCCCTCCAGAAGAGTTGGACCAGTTTGTATTACCATTCAGCAACATATGAAATTGTCTAGTTCCCCAGAGCCTCAGTAGCAGAACATACTGCTATACTTTTTAATTTTTTCCAGTCTGATAGGTACAAAGTGGTACCTCAGTGTTAATTTGCATTTCTCTAATTTTGAATGAATTTGAACACCTTTTTATATGTTTATGAGTCATTTTTATATCTTTTTTTTATATATGGTCTGTTCATGTATTTTACATTTTTTTCTGTTGGATTTTGGTCCTTTGTACTTGAAATGTTAAGAGGTTTTTCTGTGTTAGAGGCATTAGCCCTTTGTGTGGGTATTCTTTTAAAGTGTTGCAATGAGATTTATTCAGTCAGTGTGCTTCTTTGGTGTTAAACTTCCCAAAATATTAAGCTGAAACAGATAAATATATAAATAGCCTTGTGCTGAAAAAATAATGCTATTTCAATCTCTTTGTGACAGAAATGAATCAGATATTTTGATCACCTCTGTAAGGCCCTTGTTATTCTCTAAATATCTCTTACATATACTATCTTATGAAAAGTGCATATTTTTGTGGGTACGTGGAAATGCCTTATTCTTCAAGAAGTTTTCACTTACCTTCTCCTTTTTTTCAAAACTGGTGTCACCTTTCTTGTTATTCCTATAGGTCATTGAATTATTTCGTAATTTGATTTACGCTGAGTGGAGTTCAGTTTATAGCTGCATAAGGTCTGGGACATTGTAATTGTCATTTTCCATTCTTTTACTGTGCTTAATAATGAGAATGACCTCTGTATGCCATACATTATGCCACATGCAACCCTGATGGTTTTATGAAATAGGTCCTGTTATTCTCTCACTATTATGGATGAGGAAACTAACATTCAGTGGTGTATAACTTATTCGGAGCCAAATAGCTAGTGAGTGGCAGAGCTAGTGACTTCAAAAGCATGTGGGCTAATTACCATGCTCTATATAATGTCTCTTAATTTTGGACGTAGTTAATGTGCTCAAATTTTTATTGAGTTGATTTATTAAAGTTCTAAGGCATTCACTATATTCCAGGTGTAAAGTTGGGAGGGCCTTGGCTAAAGGAGCAGCAGTAAATGGAAAGAGTCATGGCACGACAAATTGCACATCCACATGCAGCCAGTATATACTGAGCTTATGTTGCCAAGTTTGTAAGGATCTTTGAAGTTTTGTCAGGGTAAGCTTCCTTATTTTTAAAGAAATTATCATTAATTTTGATTACACTGGTAAAATAGCTCATTCTGTACATGGCTACTGGGTAGATGGCATCCCTGAGATGCCCATTTCCTTTGTATGTTGTTTCAAAATTGTTATTTAGAGATCCCAGCTGTGATTTTATTTTTATTTCTAAGTGCTAAATGTTAGACATTATTAAAATCTCCTTCAGATAAATTACTTGTTTAAATAATTTTTACAAATCCTGTTTAACATAAATTTTTTTCAATAGGTTTGCTTGTCTGTTTGGGATACATTACTTTTGATACAACTTCAGTTATATCATGTGATCTTTTACACTTCATGCCACTTAAATATAGAAATTCAAATAGTTATCGGTGACAGAATACTTTTTGATGAAAAGTGACAACCTTTTTTCATGTCATTTTACAGGCTCCTTATAACCCTGTGAAATAGGTATGATTATTTGTTAAGGTGATTCAGAGATTAAATGGTTTACCTATTCCAGTGCTGTTTTGATTTTTGGAGAATCACTTTTATTAGTGTTTTTTTTTTTTTTAATTTACCATTATACTTAGGTATAGTAAAGTCTGTTGAACATTTAAATTAAATGAAAATATAGAAATGTAATGTAAAATAGCTGTTACTTAATTTTTTTTGGGGGGAATAGCTGTTACTTAATTTTAAAGATATTCAATATAAGTTAATATTACAAGTTCACTCAACTTGATTAACTTTTCCTCTTAAAAAAATATGACTGCTAAAAGCAAAAATTTTAACATTATACTGTGGGATTGATATTTACCATTTCTTTTTGCTCCTTATTCCTTCCTGCTGATCTGTATTCTTATCTGGTATCATTTCCTTTTAGCCTAAAGATGTTGCTCTAGCATTTTTTGTAGTGTAGGTTTGCTGGCAATGAGTTCTCTTAGTTTTATTTTATCTGCAGTTGCCTTTATTTTGCCTTCAATTTTGGAAGATCTTTTTGTTGGGCAAAGAATTCTAGATAGACTTTTGTTGTTGTTTTAGAAATTTCAGTGTGTTAATTTTCTGTTTTTCAATCTGTTGTTTCTGATGAGAATTTAGCATTCATTTGAATTATTGTTCTCCTGTTTATGTGTTTTTTTCCTGGCTGCTTTTAATAGTTTCTGTTTATATTTGGTTTTAAACAATTTGACCATGATATGCCTAGGAGTGGAGTTTAAAATTACTTCACAGGGGTTCCTGAGTTTCTTGAATCTGTAAATTTATGTCTTTCACTAAAATTGAGAAATTCTGGGCCATTATTTCTCAAAAAAGTTTTATTTACTGTCATTCTCTTTCTTCTTTCCTTCTGAGACTTCAGTTAAAGGGTCCTGAGGCTCTGTTTATTTAAAAAATCCTTTTTCTCTCTGTTCTTCAGATTCAATCATCTGTATTGATCTTTCTTCAAGTACATTGTCTCTTTTTTCAACTCAATCCAGTAGTTTTTTGAATTTAATATTTTTTATTTTTAATATTTCCTTTAGGTTCTTCTTTATAACTTTTATTTCTCTGCTAAGATTCTCTACTTTTTCATTTGTTATCATCATATTTTACTTTAAATCCTTGATCATAGTTATATTGGCTGACTTAAAACCCTTATCTGCTAATTGCAACATCTGGATTAACTCATGTCAATCTTCATTGATTGTATGTATTCCATTTTTAATATGTTTTTGTTTCTTCATTTGTTGAGAACTTTCAGATTTTGTCCTGG
Source organism: Eschrichtius robustus (assembly GCF_028021215.1). NCBI lineage: Eukaryota > Metazoa > Chordata > Mammalia > Artiodactyla > Eschrichtiidae > Eschrichtius > Eschrichtius robustus. The sequence continues at coordinate 65,766,499 of NC_090825.1, forward strand.
ACATTGTGAATGATATATTGTAGAAAGTGGATTCTGTTAGACTCATTTGAAGAATACTGAATTTTTTTTTGCCTGTTTGTTTTTGAAATCATTTAACTTGGCTGTACTCCAACTTCAAATTCTATTTCCCATGTGGTGGGTGTTAGCTGAAATTTCAGGTCAGTTCTTTTAACCTTGGGAAGGCTGCTTGGAATCTTTCTCTTACATACTTGTTTTGAGGATTAGCAAGAGACTTGAACAGTTTATCCACAGAATTTAGAGCTTCCCTTCTCTGGTTCTCTCCTTTACAGAATTCTTCCCCTTACTTTCTTGCTGTGGTTTCCCTGGATTCTGTCTTCCAATTCTATAGGAGAGTAAGACTACTGTTTTCTATTAAATTTTAACTGCTCTTCATGGCAGGGATTGGGGTCCTAACTCAGGCCGTAAAAATGAGAATCTTATTCAGCGCAATTCCCTTTTTTCCAAATTTTTGTTCACTTTCCTGTGCCTTCAGTTCTTTTTTTTTTTTTTCTAAACTATTTTATTCAGAGTTTATAATTGTTATCTAGGGTAGGGTTGGTTTTATGGGAACTATTTGACCATGACTAGAAGCAGAGATCTGTACTTAGCTTTTGAGTTCTCCAGTCCCTTATGGTCTTGTGGCTTTTCTCCATATTTCAAAAGAAGTATGTTTATATTGTTGAACTTTACGCTTGTTCAGAAATTGGTGCTTTGGCCTAATTTCTTAGAATCAGTCTCTCTGCTGTCCTAGTTTATGCCTTGTCTAATTAAAGTCATGCCTGTATTTGAAAAGTGGACAATTTCCAGGGAAAGTGAGCAGCTGGTATTGACACTCAAAAGAGTTATGAAATGAAAGTAAGCAAAGGGCCAGTTCGGCTGAACCTCAGGAAAAAATATCTAATGGTGAGATTTGTGAGACTAAACAATCTGGCAAGGGGACTTTCTCTGAGCTGTTTCAAACTGAATTGGAAAAGTCAGAGGAAAAACAAGTAATCAGCCCAGGTCATGTATTGGCTGATGGACAGTTTATATGATCTCATAGTTACCTTTCCTAGTGGCTATTTGACTGTGTGGTCATTAGCAAGAAAGCCTTTTATGTTTTATTTTATTAACATGCGTGTCTGCATTGGAGTGACAAAATGGATTCCTCTAAAAAGTTTATAATTGATAGTAAAAATTCTCCTGGAAAGGAGGAAATAGTATGATATTCATTTTATATGTTCTTTATATAATTTTTTGATATCAAGGACTTGAACTGTTTATCATTGTATTCCCAACACCCAGGATAGTGCCTGGCTCATAGAAGGAATTCAATAAGTATTAGTATCCTTTGTGCTTTTATTATGCTTACTAAAAAACAACCTAATCTCAAATGAATGTCAGCTATTGAAAGTGACAATTAAATTTGATGTTTTCTATTATTTCTCTTAGTCTTCTCTGTTTCTGTGTCCAACCGTAAGTCCAGAGGCCTGAATTTAAGATGTTTAGGTGTGCTTTGTAGTTTTGGTCACAGGAAAAAACAAAAGGTTAATTTTGTTGTAACCGTGAAATGCACTGCAGGAAAACAGAAAATCAAAGTTTTTTTGCTGGAAGAGAGAGTATTAAACAAAGTGGTTAACGGTACCAGATATGAAGTCAAATAGTTCTGACTTTAAATTCTGGCTACATATTCCACTCACTTGTGACCTTTGAAAACTTCCTTAACCTCTCTGAACCTCAGTTTCATCATCTTTAAAAAATGTGGATAATTAATACCTATTTCATGTGGCAGATGTGAGTTTAAGATGAGATTATTGTATAAAATTATTTAGCATCATACCAGATACACGATAGGCACTCAGTAAAAGCTGCTATTTTGTGGCGATTCTTCTATTCATCTTAATCTTCTTTGTAGTTTCCTCTTTCTTGCTTTTTAGGTAATTTTATATTTTAACATGGGACCACTTACTTGCACTGTGACCTTGAACCTTTTTGGCTTACTTTTGCTCCTCAGTTAAAATGTTTATGAAATGAGGAATTGAATTAACTCAGAGTCTCTCCCTTGTGCCATCTCTGATTGATGGGAGCTTCTTGGAGCTCTATTCTTCAGAATACTCTGGAGCTACTTTCATGGTTCACTAGAGGACATCCTGTAATGATATGAATCTGAACCAGATTTGACATCACTTATCTATTCATAGCCTCAATCTTCAGCTTCCAGTAAAGGAGAATGTAAAACAAGTCCTTAAAGACATGTTTATGTAACTTTACATTTTTAAAAACAAATACTTATTGAGTGCCTGCTTTATATAATGCATTGTGTTAGGTGCTTACTTTGGGTCTGTGAGGGGTGAAGATATCAGTGAATAAATGACTTTCCCTGGAATAGATAGCTTAATTAGGACATTCAGTACAATAATTATAAAGAAATTGTAGTAAAGACACAAGAAAATAGCAAAGAAAGTGTATTAAATGTACTCTAAATAGATATGCTTTTTAACAGAATATTTAACAAGCTGTAAGAACTTTAATTCCTACCAGCAAAAACAAGAGTTTATGATATTTTATTTTTGCAGTGTTGTACAGTGAATAGCCCTATCTAAAACAAGAAATTTATTATTAAATCAGAATACTAAAATATAGTGCATTTTGTATTTAATTATCAGATCATATAGTTGATATGTCAATATGACCATATTGATTTATATTTTTATTTCCTAATGGTTTCTGCAGCCAGGCAGAGATTTGGATCAACCCATTGATGGCTCTTTTTGATGGATCTTGAAATGTGAGAAAAGTCTCCACTTTACATAGTATTCTGGTATTCATAGAGTTTATGTTGGGCTCTTGTTCTGTTTAGTTAATCAGGGTTAGCATGTATTCTTCAAATGACTGAACCACATTGAAATGTGTTATATTACCTTACTCTTGGTCTACAATATTTTTATTTTTATTTTTTTGAGATATAGGAAACGTGTAATGAATGTGTCATTACATGTTACATTGTGTTACATGTTATACTTTAATAGCAGCGTAATGATTAAAGGCGGCTCTAAAGCAAAATGAATAGTTTATTCAACACAACAAGAAACTCCAAATATTTTTAGTATTCTTAATTATAATTCTTGTTCTCCTTTTAATTTTTTGAAGCAGTGATCAAAGAAGTTGCATTTCTGTGTGACTCAGTATTTTGAAATATTTAGTCCCAACCAAAGTAATATTTCATCAAAAGAGATCGTGTTGTTAGAACTGATTTATAAATGCCCTGATATGCTAATCCTCTAAGCTGCTATCTGGCAGGTTGTAAATGTTCTGTATAAGAGCACTTTTTTTGGGTTTTGAGTAGAGTGAGCAGAAGATGTTGTTTATTTCTATTAATGTAACAGTTTGTTTGGTATACTGTGGCTAAACTGACTGCAGTGTCAAAATGGACCACCCACAGAGAGTCCAGTGAGGGCTTATTGAGGATTGGCTGCTTAAACTGCTGCCACTTACAAAAATAGCATTGCTGATTCTGTGACTTAGTGCTTGATCTAAGTTAGTGATTACTTATTAATGAATCTTTCCAAGTGCCTGAGCTGCTGATATTCTATATTAAAAAATATAGGAAGAATCTTCTTCGGTATAAATCTAAAATCTGATAAGTAAATTGAATCTTCAAATTGTGGCTATTCTCTTAAATATTAGCATGGAAAACATCTTATTATTTTAAATAATGTCTAGCTTTCTATGTAATGCTATCATTCTTCATAAAATATTATATTTGTATTGTCTGTCTTTGTATTTTGCCACTACAGTGGGATTTTTGAGAATATTAAAAAAACAGTTATCTCTCTGATACCAATTTTATTTGGTGTCCTTGAATGATGCACATTCATAGCAATCTATCATAATGAAGTAAGTGTTTTACTTTGCAGGGGAAGCCTCTTGGTGTTAAATCTTCCTAAGGATGATGTGGTAGATCAGGGTTTGAATGGTAGTATAACTGTTTGGTCTGAGGATATAGTGTTTGGAATAGCAGAGGTCACTTGGAGTTCAGAATGTTTCTCAGGTAATTTAACTAACTGCTCAATTAAGGGAAAAAGGCATGCTCTAAGATGAAGTTGTTTTCATTAGTCACAGAAAATATAGGTACAATGAAGATATTTGTGAGTATTTACTACTTACTGAGGGTTTAACATAAATACACACACACCCACACAAGTTCTCACACTGATGGTATATGAACAGTGAGAAAGATTATTGGACTTGTGTGCTATGAATTTTTTCCAAAAATTATTCTATGCTCTGTCACACAGCTATAAACTAGTGTGAAGGATTTCTAGGATTTAGTGTGGTTGGAATTGTTACTTTCATGATAAACATAAATCTAATTATTCAGGGAATTGGGTGTTTGTATAATTCATAGTCTGCTGGTCAAGAGAATTTTTTTTATATTGAAATATATGTCATTATATAAATAGAGCTTGTGTGGTTTTTTAATATAGTAAGTTTTAAAATAAGATTTGTTTAAAATAAAAACAAAATTCCTACATAAACATTCTTATGTAAACATAAGCATATAGCACTTTATAAGTGGTTTGTTTGTCTATGGCCCTCAATGTAGAGAGTGGTAAGTTAAGTGAAAATGAGTTAGTGTAAATTATGGTGATTTATGTTACAATTATAATGGAATCTTGAATGACGGCTAAGTTTTAAAGTCAGTTCCTAAGGTAATAGTTGAATGTAGTAAAAATTACCCTCGAAAGTCCTTTAAATTGGTCTTAAGTATAACATCTATGGCACTATCTAAAAGAAGTCCAGCATAGGCAGTTTTTTCCTCTAGTGATAAAAGATATTACTGCTTCTTTCACTGGCCACCAGGTAAAGTAGTAAAAGCTACCTTTAGTTTAGGTGCTTTGTACCGAAAATATTTGTTTGTATTTTTTTACATAAGCACGTAGAGTTGATTTTGTGTATCTTAAGTATGTGTAGGATGTAACTTCACAGTATTGCTTGTGGTGATAGCCTAAGGTAAGTATTTATAAAAAGTTGCCAAGAAGAAAGGAACATAGAGGAACTACAAAAAACAGCCAGAAAACAATTAATAAAATGATAATAAGTACAAACCTATCACTAATTACTTTAAATATAAATGGACTAAATTCTCCAGTCAAAAGACATAGGGTAGTTGAATGGATTAAAAAAAAAGATCCTGCTATTTGCTGCCTACAAGGGATTTACTTCAAACCTAAAGACACTAACAGACTGAAAGTAAAGGGATAGAAAAAGGTATTCCATAAAAATGGAAATGAAAAGAAAGCTGCTTTGCTAATACTTATGTCATAGAAAATAGACTTGGAAACAAAGACTGCAAGAAAAGACATAGAATAGCAGCATAATGATAAAGGGGTCAGTCCAACAAGAGGATATAAAATTTGTAAACATTTATACATCCAACATAGGAACAACTAAACTTATAAAGCAAGTGTGAACAGAAATAAAGGAAGAAATAGACAACAATATAATAATAGTAGGAAACTTTAATACCCCTCTTACATCAATGGATAGATCATCCCGACAGAAAATCAGTATGGAAACACTGGCCTTAAACAACACATTATACGGGATTAACTTAATAGATATATGCAGAACATTCCATCCAAAAGCAGCAGAATATGCATTTTTTCCCAAGTGCACATGGAGTATTCTCCAGGATAGATCACACTTTAGGCCACAAAAAAAAATCAAGCATCTTTTCCAACCACAACACTTTGAAACTAGAAATTAATTACAAGATGAAAACTGGAAAAAACACAAAATATGGAGACTAAACAACATACCACTGAATAGTCAATGGGTAAACAAAGAAATAAAAGAGATCAAGAATACCTTGAGACATGGAACCACAACTTTCCAAAATCTATGAGACACAGTAAAAGCAGTTCTAAGAAGGAAGTTCATAGTGATATTGACCTACCCCAAGAAACAAGAAAAATCTGAAATAATCTAACTTTATATTTAAAGGAACTAGAAAAAGAAGAGCAGATAGAGCCCAAAGTTAGTAGAAGGAAGGAAATAATAAAGATCAGAGTGGAATAAGTGAAATAGAAACTAAAAGTAAAAAATAAAGAGATCAATGAAACTAAGAGCTGGTTGTCTAAAAGATAAACAAAATCGACAAACCTTTAGCCAGACTTATCAAGAAAAAAAGAGAGAGATGCAAATAAATAAAATCAGAAATGAAAGAGAAGAAATTACAGTCAGTACCACAGAAATACAAAGGATCATAAGAGAATACTATGAACAATTATATGCCAACAAATTAGACAACCTAAAATAAATGGATAAATTCCTAGAAACATACACTTTTCCAAGACTGAATCATGAAGACATAAAAAATCCAAATAGACTAATTATTAGTAATGAAATTGAATCAGTAATCAATAAAACTCCAACAAAGTCCAGATCCACATGGCTTCACAGGTGAATTTTACCAAACATTTAAAGAAGAGTTAATATCTATTCTTCTCAAATTATTTCAAAAAATTGAAGAAGAAGGAACACTTCCAAACTCATTTTATGAGGCCAGTATTATTCCTGATACCAATATCAGGCAAAGACACTACAAAAAAAGAAAATTACAGGCCAATATCCTTGATGGAAATCAATGCAAAAATCTTCAACAAAATATTAGCAAACCAAATTCAACAATATATTAAAAAGATCATCCACCATGATCAAGTGGGATTTATTCCAGGGAGGCAAGTATGGTTCAACATCCACAAATCAGTCAACGTGATACACCGCATTAAAAAAACAAAGGATAAAAGTCATATCATCATCTGAATAGATGCAGAAAAAGCATTTGATAAAATTCAACATCTATTCATGGTAAAAACTCTCAACGAAGTGGATATAGAAGAAACATAACTCAAGATAATAAAGGCCATACATGACAAACCCATAGCTAATACACTCAGTGGTGAAAAGCTTTAAGGTTTTCCTCTAACATCAGGAACAAGACAAAGATACCCACTCTTGCCACTTTTATTCAACATAGTATTGGAAGTCCTAACCATAGCAGTTAGGCAAGTAAAAGAAGTAAAAGTCATCCAGATTGAAAAGGAAGAAGTAAAACTATTACTGTTTATAGGTGGCATGATACTGTACATAAAAAACACCAAAGACTCTACCAAAGATATGATTTGAACTAATAAATTAATTTAGTAAAATTGAAGCATTTAAAATTAAGATACAGAAAACTTGCATTTCTATATACTAACAATTATTAGAATGAGAAATGCAGAAAACAATCCCATTTATAATTGCATCAAAAAGAATAAAATACCTAGGAATAAATTTAACCAAGAAGGTGAAAGACCTGTACCCTGATAACTATAAGACATTGATGTGGGTTTCCCTGGTGGCGCAGTGGTTAAGAATCCGCCTGCCAATGCAGGGGACACGGGTTCGAGCCCTGGTCCAGGAAGATCCCACATGCTGCGGAGCAACTAAGCCCACGCGCCACAACTACTGAACCCCCGTGCCACAACTACTGAAGCCTGCACGCCTAGAGCTTGTGCTCCGCAACAAGAGAAGCCACTGCAGTGAGAAGCCCGCACACTGCAATGATGAGTAGCCCCCGCTCACCGTAACTAGAGAAAGCCCGCGCGCAGCAACGAAGACCCAATGCAGCCAAAAATTAATAAATAAATTTATTTTAAAAAAAAAGACATTGATGAAAGGAATTGGAGGTGACACAGATAAATGGAAATATATACTGTGATCATGGATTGGATGAATCAATATTGTTAAAATGTTTATACTACCCAAAGCAGTCTACAGATTCAATACAGTCCCTATCAAAATACCCATAACATTTTCCACAGAACTAGAACAAATAATTCTAAAATTTGTATGGAACCACAAAAAGATCCTGAATAGCTAAAGTAATCTTGAGAAAGAACAAAGTTGGAGGTATCACAGTCTCTGATTTCAAACTACACTACAAAGGTACAGTAATCAAAACGGTATGGTACTGGTACAAAAACATACATGTAGATTAAGGGAACAGAAATGAGAACCTGGAAGTGTAAAATGTTGCCAATATGTAATCAGAAGAGCTTGGGCTTTGGTGATAGGTACCTCCCATTATCTGTCACCAAAGCCAGCCCATTCACTCAGTGTGTGACCTAGGGCATTTTCCTAAACTTCTATGCCTCAACCTACTTACAATGGGAACAGTAATATTTCTCTGATAGTGTGTGAAAGTGGTCTGGTAATAAGTTAACAACAACTACATTTCTGTTTTCTTTTTCTATTTCCCCATGAATGTAACTACAAACACTTTTGAAAAGTGACTAGAATTACATTGGTTATATTAAGTGCATCTAATAAAGACTTTTTAAAGCCAAATAATTTGTTATTAGTCATAACACATTCTGTATCCCCTTCCTGCTTAAAATATTTTAACAATTCTCCAAAGTTTTCTGATAAGACTAAAGTTTTTATCATGGCATATGAGGCCTTTCATGATCTGGTGTTCTCCAACTTTCCCTGTCCACTTTCACGAAGAAACTCTTTTTGCTGGTGCTGCTAGTTCTCTCACTATCCTTATCCTGACTAACTGGCAGCACTTTGACACTTATCAACATATGCCCCTTGGTTTCTCAAGCCATCTCACCTCCACCCCGTCTTCTCTTACAGGACTGAATTCTGTTCCTTCTATGTATTTCCACAACACCCTGTATGTTGACATAGGTATTGTAAATATTTAACCTACCTCTTAAATGCTGTGCTTTACTTTATTTGAGGTTGTGGACCATGTATACACAATACGTAGCATAAGTATGTGAGATCATTAAACAATCTTTGGCTCAATTAAAATGTGGAATTTTGAAAAATAGAGAAGGGTTTATTTGAGCACTGCTCTGTTCCTTTGAAATAGATTTTGAGACCCACAGTTTTCATTTGCACCCTAAACTGTGAATTTTTCATGGACAGTCAAGATCCCAACTATGTCATATTTTTATGTTACAAACTGAACATCATTGCTTTTTGAGAACTGGTGGTTTCCCATGAACAATACAGTGGGCTTGAAAATATCTTCTATGCTTTACTCAGAGGATTTATCACCCTTTTAATTCTATTGGCATCAGAAGACGAAATAATCATCATCAGTAGTCAATTTTTGTCAGAGCATCTAGACATATTAGTCAGAAGCACTTGTGAGAAACCGGTGTGCAGCTGTACTTAACTAACTGGGTGTTGCATGGAGGCAGCTGGCAATGCCACAGTCAAGAGATTTCAACCGTGATAGATCTGCAGAGTGGTTTGCTTGCAAATATGGGTGCTATTTTAGAAAAAAAAAAATTGAGAACTGCTTTTCTAAATCAATGCTCTAGGCCAGGGTGGCCAAACTAGTCTGTTGGCCAGAGTCAGCCTGTCTGCTGTTTTTGTAAATAAAGTTTTATTGTAACATAGCCACGCTGATTTGTTTGCATATTGTCTGTGGCTGCTTTTGTGCTACATGGCTGAGACAAATCATTGCAACAGAGAACTGCATTGTCCTCAAAGGCTAAAATACTACTTTCTGACCCTTAGCTGAAAAAGTTTGCTGACCCTTGCATTAGGTATTTTGTCAGTTTTACAGTTTGACAATTGTAGAGTGAGAAGTTTATATCTACATACTCTAGCAAGGAAAGTAAACTCCCTCAGATGCAGGTTAGTAAAATGAAACCTACTTTTGGTTTTTATTATATCTTTTAAAAGTATACCTTCAAAATGTAAAAATCATGACTCTCCTATAAATATAAAATGAACTCATAAAAATTTCTACTTAACTCATTAATTAATGAGGGAGCCTATGTTAAAACTATTTCAAAGGAGAATATTATATATATGTATATTTAATCAGTAATTCTGAAATAAATTTACTAATCCACATAACACTGCATAATATTTTATAGGGCAATGTAATATTTGGAATCATATTTTCTATGGGTGAAAATGAGTGTATTTGTTCCAGACAAAATTCATTTCTGTGTACAAAATCATTAGCACTGTCAGTTTTCTGTAACTTACCAAATTATAAAAGAGCCTTGTCTAAGACAGTTATGTTTGTATACCTCTATAGAATCAGATAACTTGGAAGGCTGTCTAGAGAACATCCAGCATTCCATTGAAAAGACTGGGAGATATCTCTTTGCCTATTCCAAAGTCTTTAACAATTTTCCCAATCAAATGTAAGCCAGTTAAAAAATACTTTGAAACAATAAAAATGTAGGAACTAAAATAAAAAATAATGCTATTAACTGTTGTTCCAAAGAAAATGAAATACTCAGGTATAAACTTACTAAAACATGTATAGAATCTATATCAGAAATCAAAGAAGATCTAAATCAGTGGAGAGATATATTATGTTCATGGATTGGAAGACTCTACGTAGTAAAGATTTCATTTCTCCCCAAATTGATCTGTAGATTTAATTCACTTTCTATCAAATTACAGTAAGTTTTCTATAGACACTGTCAAATTTATAAATTTTATTCAAATGGAAAGGCACAGACCCTAGAATATCTAAACAATCTTGACAAGGAAGAATAAAGTGAGAGGAATCACTCTACTTGATATGAAGTCTTGTTATAGGCTACACTAATCAATACAGTATGGTATTGGCAGAGACATAGACACAGATCAATGGAACAGAATTGAGAACCACTGAAAGACCCACACAATTATGACAATTGATGTTTTCAAGAAATGGTTTTACTTTAATTCATTAAATGTTGTAATCAAAGTAGATATAAAGTCCTGAGGCAGGAATTATCAGGGAATGGTCAACTGTGGGTCAAGGAACCAGGAAGTGCCTCAAGAAGTGAGCATAGTAATTAAGGTGGCTCTGCTCCACTTTGCATCATTGTTTAAGATTTATGCTAATCTAAAATTAGCATAAATTAGACTTATTTTTTGCTCTGGCTCTCCTTGAGGAAGATGGTGAAGAGAAGTGAAGTGGCAACTACTACAGCCACCTGGGACTGCTCCCCCACCTTATTTTTTTTTTTTTCCAACTGATTTTGATAGAAGTGCAAAAGCAAGTAAATGGAGGTAGGATAGCCTTTTCAACAAATGGTGCTGGAGCATCCATAGGCAAGAAAATGAAGCTCAACCTAAACCTCATACCTTATACAAAAATTAACTCAAAATGGATCACAGGTTTAAATGTAAAACATAAGACTATATATATTTAGAAAAGATGACATAAGGAAAAATCTTTGGGATATTTTTGGGATCTAGGTATAGGTAAAAAGCTCTTAGTCTTGATGCCAAAAGCATGATTCATGAAAGGAGAAATTGATAAAATAGAACTTAAAAAAAATTAAAATATTTGCTTTGCAAAAGACCTGTGAAGAGGATGAAAAGACAAGCTGTAGACTGGAGAAAATATTTGCAAACCACATTTCCCACAGAGGACTAGTGTCTAAAATATATAAGGAACTCTGAAAATGCATTAGAAAAAAAACAAATGATTAAATTATAACAGTGGGTAAAAGACATGAACAGACATTTCACTGCTCTGTTCACTGAAGAAAATATTTAAGTGGCAAATAAGCACATGAAAAGTTGTTCAACATCATTAGCCATTAGGGAAATGCAAATTAAAACCACAATGAAATATCACTTCACACCTATCAGAATGACTCAAATAAGAAATAGTGACAGTAGCTGATACTGGAGAAGATGTGGAAAAACTATCAGGTGCATTGCTTGTGTGAATATAAATTGTCACAGTCACTCTGGAAAACAATTTGGCTGGTTATTATAAAACAAAACATATACTTATCACATGACCTACCAATGATACTCCTGGACATTTATCCCAGAGAGATGAAGACTTATCTTTACACAAAAACTGTTCAGTAATGATCATAGTAGCTATGTTCTTAGCCAGAAACTGGAAACAACCCATATGTCCATCAACTGGTAAATGGTTGTACGTTCTGTGGTACATCTATAATGGAGTACTACTCAACAATAAAAGCGAATGAACTATTCCTATACACAACAACTTGGATTAATCTCAAGGGAATTATGCTGAGTGAACAAGGCCAATTGCAAAATGATGCCATTTATATCAAATTCTTGAAATGACAAAATATAGAGATGGAGAACAGATTAGTGGTTGCCAGGGTTTAGGGACAGATCAACGCGAAGGATTCTTATGGTTGAAGAAACTGTGGTAATGGAATGTGTTCTTGATTCTGGTGATGGATACAGGAACCTACACATAAAATACCAATACTTAGAACTTAATATACACACAAAAATGAATACATGTAAAACTGTAGGTATCTGGATGAGTAGAGTATAGCAGTGTCAATTTTCTGGTTGTGATGTTGCACAATAGTTTTCCAAGATGTTACCATTTGGGAAACTGGGTAAAATCTACAGAGGATCTCTTTGTACTACTCCTACAACTGCATATGAATCCACAATTCTCTCAACATTAAAAATTTAATAAGAAGAAAAGAACATGGATCTTTCCAGAACATTCTTTTAAACTTAAAACAGTTATTTAAAATAAATATGTTTGAACCCTAGAACAATTGTACTTATATATACAGGTAAATATTCTTAGGTATTAAGTTTAAATTAGGAAGGGGGGGATCCTTAGTTCCTTGAAAATTAAACAAACGTGGGTATATATTTTCTAATTTGAATAATTAGAAATCAATATTTAACTATCATTAACAGCAGTGAAATTAACATTTTCAATCTTTTATAGTTTGGTAACAGCTAATTCATTACTTTAGTTACCAAGAACTATTGTATCATTTTAAATTTTCTATAAAATATTAGGTATAAGTTAGTATGTTTTTACTATATAGGCTTAGAAAATAATAAATAATTTTAAGCCATTCTTATGGAATTATAAGTAGTTCTGTGACTACCTGGCTAACTATAGCTCCATTTTGGAGTACTCCTTGGGATAAGTCCTAGTGTCTGTAGTGACAAAGTGCTTTAGCAAGGGAAACAATGCATATAGAAAATATTGTAGTTATGTATGGGTTTGGATAATTTCTACTGAACTGAATGTGTATTATAAAACTTTACTGTTTTTATTCCACATTAAACCACATATTCAGGTTACATTATTATGTACTGACATCTAATTTTTTCTTTGAGTGAGTTCCTGACTTTTCCCTAGTGGTGCAATTTCAGCAGAAACGTATTAATCGGAAATAACAGTGCACATAGACCCTTGGTAATCAAAATGGAACAATGTGTGTCACTGGTTTTAAATGAAGTTTTTTTTTTATTGTTGTTAATAGAAGCACAACTAAAATGAAAATAGCTTCCTTCATTTTTATATTAACTGAAGATTTTATAGCTTTCTTGGAAATAATTTCTGTTCATCAGCTTTTAGAGTCTGATAAAAAATAATATACATTTAAAAACTTTTCATTGATGAGATTTTCTATAAACCTTCTACAAAGGAAAAGATAATTACTTTTGGATTCAGTTCAGTGACAGTTCTTGTTCTTGATATATCACTTTTTTGACAGTAGGTAAACCTGGTATACCAGGAAGAAAGCCACCTGCATACTAAATATCATTCTGGTCTCTCATCTTATTTTCTCTAATTGTGACAGTCAGTGGCTATACTATTCTCATAAAACGCTATCTTGTGAAGAAAATACTGTCATGATTATGATATATGTTTTCCATAGAGTTCTGAATCTAATTTCAAGATACTATGTTTATTCTTAGAAGTAAAATACACATTAATGATTGTTTTAATTTTATGAAGACATTTGGCATCTTTTCCATGTTTGCCTGTGTCTAAAATTTATAGTTAGATAGGTAGATACATAGATATAGATATATAGATATCTCCTTGCTACTTTACAATACAAAGTTTTTGCATATAGTAGGTATTAGTTTCCTATGGCTGCTGTAACAAATTACCACAAGCTGGATGGCTTAAATCAGATTTATTCTCTCACAGTTCTGGAGGCCAGAGGCCCCAAATCAAGGTGTCTGTGTAGACAGGGCCATACTCCCTCTAGAGGTTCTGGGAGAACCTTTTCCTTGCCTCTCCCAGGGTTTTTTGTTTGTTTGTTTTTCCAGTTGAAAAAAACTTGTGGTGAAAAATCATGTAGCTAGTTAACCTCTAAAGTCTGTTTGACTGTACGATCAATTTTAAATGCTACAAAGAAGTCAGATTGGGTTTGTCAGCTCTAGGACCTTGGATGAGCTACTTACCTCTATATGTCTCAGCGTCTTATAAGGTGGAGATTATAGTAGCACATATCTCTTAGGCTAATAGGGAGAATTAAATGAGTTAATTCATAATTAACTATGAGCTATTATTATAATTATTATCTGAAACGTACACAGTTCTTAGGAGTCTGCCCTCCCAACTAGAACATAAATACCACGAGGACAAGAAATTTGTCTTGTTGGTTGCTGGGACTCCATAAGCTAGAACAAAACCTGACACACACTAGACCCTCAATAAACACACCTTGTTATGTTGTCTTTTGCCAGCTAACCTATTCTTTTAAAATCAACATTATTAATATTTTTGAAATTTAACTTTTATTATATCTGCATATGAACATCTAAATACATTTACTACCTCCATCTGTGTCAGAGTTTCTCAGCCTAAGCACTGCTGACATTTTGGGCTAAACAGTTCTTTGCTGTGGGGATGGTGGGAGCTGTTGTTGTAGGATGTTTAGTAGTATCTTTGACCTCTACTCACTAGATGCCAGTAACAACTTCCCAGTTGTGACAACCAAAAATGTCTCCAGACATCGCTAAATGTCCCTGAGGGTCAAAATTGCTGCAGTTGAGAACAACTGACTTTAATTCAGATGTCTCTCTCTAGCTGGCATTTCCCTTCTCAAGTGTCCTGCTTGACCACAGGAAGTCTTAGTCCCACTAGCTTCCCCTCCTGCGGCTTCCTAGAGAAAGTTTCTCAAACATTGGCATGGTCCCCCGCCTTAGTTCCCTGTGTGATAACCAATATGCTTTACAAGGAATTACACAGAGAAAACCACTGAGTGCTGAATATGGCTGTTCTGAATTATCACATTGCAGGAGTTAACAAAAACAACAAAAAAATGGTGAAATACATGTAACATAAAATGTACCATCTTAACCATTTTTAAGTGTGCAGTTAAATGACATTCACATACATTCACATTATTTTATTTGCCTTCTCTCACTTTTATAGCTGCTGTTCCTTGTCTTGTGGCCACATCACTGCAATTTCTGCCTCACCTTCATATCACCTTCTTTGTGTGTGTGTGTGTGTGTGTGTGTGTGTATGTGTATGTGTGTAAACTCCCTCTCTCTCTTATAAGGAGGATAATAAGCTCTTTCTTTCAAGACCTCTAACTTAATCACATATTTTGCCGTATAAATTAATATTTACAGGTTCCAGGGATCAGGAAGTGATTATATTTGGGGGAGCCCATTATTTGAGACCGTCACAGTAGACATTCATTAAATATTTAATTATAGACAAAATATAGAGTTACTTTTAGGATTATTTTATGTAAGTGATTTCTTTACGTATCAACTTTACAAATCAACTGGACAAATCACGAGGTAACTACAAAGTGCCTCTTGGTCCCCTACAGGATATGGCTCAAACTTCTTCACACAGTCTTTAAGGTGCCTGTTACTTGGCTTGTTTCTTCATCCCCCTTCATCTCTAATCATTCCCAGTCTTACGGATTCTTATATATCCAGACAGATGTATGTGGTCTACCCAGAAACCACTCTGTTATTTTATTCTGTACTCTTGCTGATGTTCTCAACTTATCCAGAATTCTCTTTTTTAGCCCTTCATGCATTCTTTAAAGCAAATAATTCTTAGCTTTAGGGCTGAGAAACAAGGAAGAGAATGGATATAATTTAAACAAGCATATCCAGTATTATAATAATCACACATTTGGAAAAGTAACAGTTTGTTTCTTTGTTTTAAATTTAAATTACCACAGTTTATTTATCCAGTCACCTACTGAAGGACATCTTGGCTGCTTCCAAGTTTTGGCAACTATAAATAAAGCTGCTATAAACTTATTTCCACACAAAGACGTGAACAGTGATGTTTATAGCAGTTTTATCCATAATTGCTAAAACTTGGAAGCAACCAAGATGTCCCTCAGTAGGTGAATAGATAAATTAGCTGTGGTACATCAGATAATTGAATATGTTGATAATGGGGGAGGCGATGCATGTGTCGGGGGGGGTAAATGGGAAATTTCTGTACCTTCCTCTTAATTTTGCTGTGAACCTAAAATTGCTCTAAAAAAGAAAGTCTTAAAAATTTAATTGCTAAAAACAAAGCTTGTCAGATCTTGCTTGCTAAAAGTATGCTCAAGATTTGATTCTCGATCAGACCTCCTTGGGGGAGTCCTCATTAAACTCTGAAGAGAACTTTGATGTATTTCTAAAGAGGGAAAGGATTAAAATACTTTAACCTTTAGACAGTTAACAAAATATTACTTTTGTCCCCTTTCCCTCAGTTCCTATATTCAAGCAAGTAGTATACAAAACTATTAATTGCTCCATACATACCAGTCACCTGCCAGTTGTATTTACTAGCCTAAAGGGGTTTCATGTGATCTTACATGATGTGAAATTGGAAACTAATAAGTTATATGTAAAGTACAAAATAAATGTTTATTGAGTCTCTAACTTTGTCCTCAGTGGATTTCATTCCAGCAGGTGAAGATTCATTTTAAATTAGTCTATTCTAGAATTATTTAGAGTTGAAATCAGGAAGCAGCTCTTAGATGATCATAGTTTAGGCCTTTTACTAATACATCAAAAAATGCACCTAAAAATGCTGTTCAAGCTGTAAGAATAGACATGATTAGAATATGATTAACTAATAGTAATTTAGCATGTAGAATGCTATAAAATCATTTACACAATTTGAATGTCAATATTCATTTTGGTACCAAGAAAAACTTAAGAAAAGTCGTTTTGAACACACTGATTTCTTTCAAAAATCATTTAAAAACTAGGAACTTCTAGGATATTTTGTTTGAAACTTTTATTTTAGCTGTTTTTTCTCTAGCTTTATACAGGCAATATGAACTGTAATCTTCATTTTTTTTTACATGTTAATTTTACTCTCATTAGTTAAATGCTTTCTGGAAATTGGTAGCTTTAAAATGGAAGAGTAAATTAAACAAGTTATTATAACTGATAGGTCAGTTGTGAATGAAATATGTTCAGTGCCAGAGAACTGTTAACTATTTTATTTCAAAATTTTTAGAAGGGCAAACTGAAAAGGATATAACCTTTCATTCTGAAATGAGGTCTTCAAGCATCATTTATTTACAAGTATATTCTTCAGGGAATGTAACCTATCTTCTTTGCCTTTTGAATGACAAACAGTTGAAAATTTAAGACATTCATCAAAGCAATTCCCCGGCCAATAATGGTCTGGTCCAGATGGGATTTTCTCAAGTGCTTTGTCTGGGCTCGTTCTCAGATGTGATCAGGCTTAAGTGAAGGGGCGTTCATTGCATACCTAGGGAGATTATTGCATCATTTGATAGACTTCACTTGAAGAAAATGTTTTGCTTTGTTCAGATTTATATTGTTATTGTAGTCATGCCCTTTAAGCCACTTCTATTTTTTCCTTTTACTCATCCTCTTTTTTGCCCCTACTACTACATTTACATTTGTTTCAAGGTGATTTATTCATTGTATAGAAAGCAAAATGTCTTTTATGGAATGATTCACATAGTACATGTGAGTCTTAGGAACTGAATTTAGGTTTCTAGAGGAACTAAATACTAGTAATAGTAATTTCTACCTATTATTGTTTTTAAATTATGTATACTTATAGTTTGTTTCATAGATCTTTTCCAGCTATTCTTTAATAAGTAGGAACTTTTATTTTTTGAATTATTTGAATGTTTTATATTTAGGAATACTCATACTTATTTTGATACATGGAATACAAACATGGAAGAGAAGGGATTATGGCAGAATTACTGAAAGTTTCCTAAACAGGCATACATAATGTTATTTAATTTTGAGTATGTATTGTGAAATCATATTATTACTATATTATATAATTATGTAATTATATTATGAGTTTGTACTAATATCATCTAAAATAAATGAACAAATATAGTTACCATTGTATTTTTGCTTGTGCCAAATGTACATTTTGTATAGTTGAGTAAATAATAATTACATAACAGGCATCTCAGTCCTAGTTACTGTATATGTCTTTACATTATGTATTTCATGTAATAGCTTATTTCTGGCTGAGGGTTTTATGCACTTTGGTTTCTTTTTGTCTCATCTTTCTAAACATTGTTCTTTTCGTGGATAATATGGGGTACGAATAGTTTAAAAAAACTAACTGTGTAAAAAAAAAAAAAACTAACTGTGTATTCTGTTATCTTAGTGTTTTTAGTGTAATTAGAAAAACTTAATAAAAACATTAAAACTAAATGATAGAATTAAAATTCTCGGTGAAGACTATGACTAAAGGCCTATAGCTCTGAGCGTATCCTTGGTATTCAAGAATTTACATTGTTGTGCTTCCCAGATTTGTGATGTAAAATAATTTCTTTCCCAAGGCACAAATTCAAATCCTGTATACCGCAAAGGATCTTCTGTGGAAGTTAAGTCAGTAAGTGAGAGAATAAAATTGATAACTCAAAACAATTTTGTCTTTTTGCAACCCACAATGTTATAGACAAAAACTATTATCAAGTAATAAAACTATTTCTTTGTGAAAATGGTTATTCACAAGAAAATGAAAATGTGCTAGTGATGAACTGGCATTAAGTAATAACATATAAAATGTAAAAAATAAAAGTTAGGCAAATTGAGCACTACCGTGTGAACATGCCATTTATTACTTAGGCTATGGCAGTTATTCTTTAAAAGGTTTCAATATTTCGTGAGCATTAAAATATTAATATATTCTCAGTGATATACTTTTAAAATAATCAAAAGTCATAACTGAGAAATACTATCATATACATCAAATTAAGTTCCTTAGTGAGATAATACTTTTAGGGAGTGAAGAGGTCTAAGAAATTGATGAATCTTACTTAAAAATTAGTTTTTATTAGTTGAACAAGGAAATGTTGAAACTAGGGTGTATCTCTCAGATCTATGTCTTAAACATATCTAAAATCGAAATCCTCAGTATTTATTTGGTAAAATATTAATTATTGCAAAAGAACCTATTTTAAGGTACATATAATCTTCAATATGAAATATGTCACTCATCTTATGGCAAAACTTTTGGTTATTTAACTAGCTGGAGATATATACACACACATATGTATTTTCTGTCTTTCTTTCTAATAAAATTTATATGCAGTGAAATGCACCGATTTTAAACGTACAGTTTGATGCCTTTTGAAGATGTATACACCTATGTAACCACCACCTCAATCAAGGTACAGAACCTTAACATCACCTCAGGATGTTTTCTTGTGCCCCTATCCAGTCAATCCCCAGCCCCCATAGGCAGCCACCCTTCTGATTTCTCTCAAGGTAGAACAATTTTGCTTGTTCTTGCACTTTACGTAAACAGAATCATACAGTATGTAATCTGATACGGCCAGCTTCTTTTGCTCAGCATACCATCTGTGAGATTCATCCAGTTGGTGCCTGTATCAGTAGTTCATTCCATCTCATCGTTGAACGATACTCTATTGCTTTCATATACCACAATTTGATTATCCATTAACCAGTTGTTGGACTTTTACATGGTTACAGTTACAACTAGATTTGGTTTATCTTATTTCTTTAATTGTTTTTTTTCTCATCAATATTTTTAGAGCAGCTGTAGGGTCACAGCAAAATTGAGAGGAAATTACAGAGATTTTCCATACATGTATAGCCCTGTTCCCACACGTGTACAGCCTCTTCAGTGATCAACAACCCCATTTGTTACAATCAATGAACCTTCATTGACACATCATTTATCATCCAAAGTCCATAGTTTATGTTAGGGTTTAGTCTTGGTGTTATACATTTTGTGGGTTTGGACTAATGTATAATGACATGTATCTGTCAATTACAGTATCATGTAGAATGTTTTCACTGCCCTAAAATCCTCTGTTCCTCTGCCTACTTATCCTTCTCTCCACTTCAGTCCCTGGCAACCACTGATCTTTTTATTATTTCCATGGTTTTGCTTTTTTACAGAATGTCACATAGTTGGAATAATACAGTATGTAGACTTTTCAGGTTGGCTTTTTAAATTAAGTAATATGCATTTAAGATTCCTTCATGTCTTACACAGCTTGATAGCTCATTTCTTTTTAGTACCAAATATTATTCCATTGTCTGGATGTACTACAGTTTATTCATTCACCTACTGAAGGACATCTTAGTTGTTTCCAAGTTTTGGCAGTTATGAATACAGCTGCTATACACATCTATGTGCAGGTTTTTTTTGTAGATAAAGTTTTCAAGTCCTTTGAATAAATACCAAAAAGTGCAATAGCTGGATTGTGTGGTAAGAGTATGTTTAGTTTTGTAAGAAACCCCCAAACTCTCTTCCAAGGTGACTGTACCATTTTGCAATTCCACCAGCAAAACTAGAAAAAGTTTCTGTTGCTCTATATCCTGTCAGCATTAGGTGTTGTCAGTGTTCCAGGTTTTGTCCTTTCTGATAAGTGTGTAGCGGTACCTCATTGTTGTTTTATTTTGTGGTTCCCTGATGACATATGGTGTGGAATATCTTTTATATGCTTATTTACCATCTGTATATCTTCTTTGGTGAGGTGTCTGTTAAGGTCTTTCCCTTATTTTTAAATTAGGTTGTTTGTTTTCTTATTATTGAGTTTTAAGGGTTCATTGTATATTTTGGTTAACAGTCTTTCATCATATTTGTCTTTGCAAATGTTTTCTCCCAGTCTGTAGCTTGTTTTTTTATTCTCTTGAAATTATCTTTTGCAGAACAGAATTTTTTGTAATGAAGTTCAGTTTATCAGTTATTTCTTCGGTGGATTGTGTCTTTGGTGTTATATCTAAAAACTGCTGTACCTAAGGTCATCTAAATTTTCTTCTATATTATCTTCTAGGAGTTTTATAGTTTTGCACTATACATATAGTTCTATGATCCACACTTTGAGTTAATTTTTGTGATGCATGTAAGGTTTGTGCCTAGATTTTTTTTTTTGCATATGGACGTCCAGTTTTTCTAGCATGATTTGTTGAAACCAACTGTCTGTGCTCCATTGTTTTGCCTTTGCTCTTTTGCCAAAGTTTTTTTTTTTTTTTTTATACTAATTGTAAAGTCTGCAGTGGGTATATAGGTGTTCAACTTTTTTCCAGATTTTATGTTTTTTTTTTTTTTGGTTTTGTTTTTAAATTTTTTATTTATTATTTATTTATTATTTTTATTTTTGGCTGTGTTGGGTCTTCGTTTCTGTGCGAGGGCTTTCTCCAGTTGTGGCAAGTGGGGGCCACTCTTCATCGCGGCGCGCGGGCCTCTCACTATCGCGGCCTCTCTTGTTGCGGAGCAGAGGCTCCAGACGCTCAGGCTCAGTAGTTGTGGCTCACGAGCCCAGTTGCTCCGCGGCATGTGGGATCTTCCCAGACCAGGGCTCGAACCCGTGTCCCCTGCATTGGCAGGCAGATTCGCAACCACTGCGCCACCAGGGAAGCCCCGCCAAAGATGTTTTTCATTAGTTTTTGAATGTCAGAGACTATGTTTATTTAACCACTGTTCCTCAAACATTTCCATTCAATTATTCTTTTTGGCTAAAGGGAGTGAACTGTGTGTATGGCCTATTAGCTAGCATAAATGCAAAATTTCCTTGAAGTGTATTGCTTTAAATATTTCATATGATGCTTTCTGTTACCATGGCAGAAATTCAGTATAAATTCACAAAGTTAAGAAGAATAGCAGAGGATATCTAAGAAATAGATCAGCTCGGTGCTTTGTGACCACCTACAGGGGTGGGGTAGGGAGGGTGGGAGGGAGACGCAAAAGGGAGGGGATATGGGGATATATGTATATGTATAGCTGATTCACTTTGTTATACAGCAGAAACTAACACAACAATGTAAAGCAATTATACTGCAATAAAGATGTTAAAAAAAAAAAAAGAAATATCTATACAATTTTTGAAGATGGGAGACAAACAATTTGTAACTCAGTAAGTGGAATGGAAAAAGAGTCTAATTCTTTTAGGAGAGGTTGCTACAGATGCAAACTGATTCCTAAACAGAAAGCCTCAGGAATTGGAGGTACCAGTTATATACCTCCAAAGCTAAGGGTATAGAACAGTGTTAAAGCCATGATAATTTGTTTAAGGCTAATAAGGGACACTTAGACCACCCAGGTAGCCATGCACCTAAATTTTCTCTCTTCGCAGTCTCAGAAAAAACAAATCTGGGTTTACAGATACCAAACAAAGCTGAAGAAAGGTTGAGTGACTTTACTAAAAACATGAGGATTAAATGAAAGTCTCCATAATGAACACTGGTAACAGGCTCCCTTCCCTTGCTTAATTGCAAGAATATAAGCACCCAGTCTTATAACTCCTAAGGACAGGGATGAGCTGATCAAGAGTGAAGACTCTCAGACATTGGCAGGTAGGGGGGGGTCTTTGAATACTGTCTTTGCATGACCATGTGTCTCTGCATGTGGTCTCTGCATGACCACACTATACTGAGGCCTCCCCATACAGAGATTACAATCAGGTTTTAGTTTTTCACTGTCAAATACAGATGGCTAGCAAAGATTGCCAGACATTGGGGGAAATCCTGTAATATAAAACACAGTGATCAAATCAAATAAAAAATATAAAACAACTTTGAATAAACAGATACTGAAGGGGAAAGAGTAAATTTCTAATAACTTATAATTAATATGTTCAGATAAATAAGAGAAGTTTGTATTAGTAAGGCAAAGATAGGATATATGCTATTAAAACAGAGCTGTCAGAGAAAGGGCAAAGGTCTGGGAAATTAAAATAAGTTTTAAAAAATATTAGAATAGTGGAAGATAAATGAAGGCAGTCTTCTAGGAAGTAAAATTATAAGAAAAAGAGATTAACGAAATGGGAGAGGAAAGAAAATTTGATCATCAACCCAGGAATTGCATTCTCTAGTAAGGGTTCCAGAAAGAAATAAAGAGGAAAATGATAAAGAAGAAGTTAATTTTTAAAAGACAAAATACAAGAATATTTGTTGGATACGCGGGACATATGTAACATATATGAAAGTGTCCAGCACAATGAATGTAAAAAGACCCATACCAGCTCACATATCATTGTGAAATTTCAAAGCACTGGTAATATATTGATGAACCCCCAAAAATCTGGAAAAGGAAGAAAATAGATAGAATAAATACACACTAAACATTGGGAATGAGAAAATATTTGTAATTCTCAATAGCAATACTGGAAGCTAGCAAGAAGTAGACCAAATTTTAAGGGACAATAATATATAACCGGGAATTCTTTCATAACCAACCAAACTGTCAGTTGTCAATAAGGATACTTGCAGATATTCAAGGTCTCAGAAATTTTATCCCCCAAAATTCCTTCTCATTAAGTTTCTTAAGAGTGTGTTTCACTAAAACAGGAGTACACCAAGGAAGAAGGAAAATACAGGTAATTACATAAATAAATATCCAAGGAGAGAAGCAAAGGGAAAGATATGTTGATGGTGATGGGGTGAAATCCCAGGATAACTGCTTTGTTTCAGCCTTAGGGAGTAACCACCTGAGGGTTGACAAGATGATGGAGGGCTTTAGGAAGGTTTTACCCAGGGGAAAATGTATTGCCTAATTAATGGTTGTCCATGTTGAGAGACATTATAACTCTGTTGGAGACTTTGGGGATGAATTAGTGATAAGCATGTAGAATACAGGTGCAAAAATGAGGCAATAATTAATTCAGAGAAAACAAAGTTGACCCTTGAACAGTGTGGTAGTCAGGGGCACTGACCTCCTTCCCAGCCAAAAAATCTGCCCAGAATTTTACAGTTAGCCCTTTATATCCACAGTTCCTCCGTATTCCCGGTTCCTCTGTATCTGCAGCTGCGCATCCCTGGATTCAACCAATCTTGGATTGTATAGTACTATATAAGTGGACCCATGCAGTTCAAACCTGTGTTGTTTATGTTAACTGTTGTTGTACAAGAAAGAAAATAATAAAACATAGTGTATTACGTAGTTCAGCCATGAACAGTTTTACACATTGCATCATTATGTAAACACTGAAATGATTTATTAAGAAATATAACTGTGGTGGATGAGTGGAAGCAGAGAAAGTGAATTGGGGTGAAGAGTGGTAAAAAGAGTTAAATTCACATCTTGCATAGTGAGGAGATTGAAGAAAGACTATAAAGGAAATAATTAGTGAATGGCTAAAATTGACAAGTTGTGAAAAGTAGCTAAAAGCATGAAAAGGGATGCTTCTGTGGAGCTGGAATCCGGGTGTGGGAGTGGGATGGGGCTTTTTCAGAATAAATCTTGTAGAACTCTTCGACTTTTTAAATTACATGTGTGCATTATTTTGGTTAAAAATGGAATTAAAATATGCCCATGACTTCAATATTCTCTTCCATATTGTACTTGTGATAGTTTTAATATTAATAAAAATTTCCACCTCTCAAAATGCCTGAGTTAAGTGTTCACTTGATGTGCCAGTTGAATATGTGGATTGCTGTGCCCACTTCCTTGGACCATACTGCTCTATAATAATCTCATTGTATTGAGGAAGCACTCCCTAAATCTAAATGCTTATGTGGGATTTTTATCTCTTGAAAACAAATTGAGAAAAGCTGACTGTATTCAATAACTTTAAATTTGTGAAACCATGGGATTTCTATCAAGTAAAGGACTAGGACATCATCTTCTGTAATGATCTGTCATGCTTCTGGGCTAGGAATAAATCCATGACAGGAGATGGATTAGATGATCTAATAGTTTTCCACTTAAAAAGAATTCTTGTTTTCTTTTTAATAAATTAAGAGAAACAACCACCCCTCATATGACAGAGATTAGATCTCCTTCTAGATTGTGAAAGAATTATTGTCTATATTCTAGAAACAATATAAGAGGATTTTATATTGATAATTAATGTAAAATCATTGCCAACCTATGAAAGAGACTTTATCTTGAATGTATTTTAAAAAATAAACCAATAAAATTTACCTAATATACACAAAATAACAGTTATTTCATGCAAAGATGATAGTAATGTCAAATACTGTAAAGTCATCATGAATTTTGAGAAACAAAAGAGGAAGGTAGGGGGAAGTAGTTTATGAATGGGCAAAGACAATTTGATGTTTGTCTTTTATGACTCATAATGAATATCACAAATTTTTTTTTCATAAGACTGTGGCATATTAAGCTGGAGAACTGTAATAGATTTTAATCGTAGGAGACAGAAGGGAATGTTGCCCAGTTTTGCTGAAAGAAACTGTGCTTTTTTCTTTAGTTATGAAATAGAAAATATGATAATCATAAAGAACTAATCTTGTGTGTACAACATTGAGCAAAAAGTATAAAGTATTTATTTTTTAATTCATATAGTTATGTTCATTCCTTTCATAGTTTTCTGATATTGCTCACCAAATTGCATTACTTCTCCAAGTAAAGATATATATACTTCTCCAAGTAAAGATATACTTCTCCAAGATATATGCCACTATGACACAGACATCCAAATTAAGAGAAGAAGACAAAGTATTGAGTAGAGTTCCCTGTGCTATACCGTAGGTCCTTATTAGTTAACTATTTTATATATAGTAGTGTGTATATGTCACAAACTTAGACTTTTTTTTTAACATCTTTATTGGGGTATAATTGCTTTACAATGGTGTGTTAGTTTCTGCTCTATAACAAAGTGAATCAGCTATACATATACATACATCTCCATATCTCCTCTCTCTTGCGTCTCCCTTCCACCCTCCCTATCCCACCCCTCTAGGTGGTCACAAAGCACCGAGCTGATCTCCCTGTTCTATGTGGCTGCTTCCCACTAGCTATCTATTTTACGTTTGGTAGTGTATATATGTCCATGCCACTCTCTCACTTCATCCCAGCTTACCCTTCCCTCTCCCCATGTCCTCAAGTCTGTTCTCTACGTCTGCGTCTTTATTCCTGTCCTGCCCCTAGGTTCTTCAGAACCATTGTTTTTTTTTTTTTTTTAGATTCCATATATATGTGTTAGCATATGGTATTTGTTTTTCTCTTTCTGACTTACTTCACTCTGTATGACAGTCTCTAGGTCCATCCACCTCACTACAAATAACTCAATTTCGTTTCTTTTTATGGCTGGGTAATATTCCATTGTATATATGTGCCACATCTTCTTCATCCATTCATCTGTGGATGGACACTTAGGTTGCTTCTATGTCCTGGCTATTGTAAATAGAGCTGCAGTGAACATTGTGGTACATGACTCTTTTTGAATTACGGTTTTCTCAGGGTATATGCCCAGTAGTGGGATTGCTGGGTCGTATGGTAGCTCTATTTTTAGACAAACTTAGACTTTTTGATGATATTTTCAAATAAGAGTTTACCTACAGTTCCAGAGACACCCTGACAGGATAAAAAAATAATATTCTTTTATCTCACTTCTTAAAATTTGAGTCCCATTGTCAGATTATATCACCTATATTGCACTATGAATATTGCAGAGCTTCTGTTTATTATTGTAAATGCATGATTTTATTATGATTAGAAGTACATAGAATTTTATATTAAACCATTGTAAAGGCACATAATTTTATGTTAAATCAATAATTTGTTAAATGTAAACATTTCAAAGAGTTCCTTATATTTAAGACTGTGTTTGATATTTCTCGTTTTCAATATGTCATGAGCTAAAATTTTAAAAATAAAAAAGAAGTGGAAGTGGCTCTGAATCTTATCTTCCAAATTTTACCCTATTTCTGAAATTAAAGAAAATATTTAAGCTTATTAAATAATTACATGTCTGAGAGACCTGTAAAAGACTAACTTTTAATGATAGGGTATGCCATTTGAATTGTATCAATCAGAGAATATTAAATTATTTCAGGGAACACAAAAGAAAAAGCTCAAGGAGCCTATGCTTGTGATTGTACAGCAGTCAGCTTTCAAATTCATGATCAAATACATAAATCATATTCTATAGATCTTTGATGCATTATTATTATGTATGTGCAGTGTCTATTTGGAAAGTAGTCTAATCAATTCTGTTTCATTTACTTGTATTTTCCTTGAAATGTTCTAGTAATAGCCTCTTTGTTCCAAGTTATCAAATTTTTTATACCAAAATTAGATATTACATATATGTAGTCAGCTATTACCAGTGTACCATATAGGATGATTGATAACTTTTGTTTATATTATTCTTTGAAGTTCTTTTGTTTATTCTTACTTCAGATAGTGTTCTTTCAGAATTCTAATCAGATGGCATTTTCATGTAGGAAGTCAGATTGCCTGTGATTAGAGTGTTCCTGCTTTTCTTCTCAATGTATCTTCATGACTTATCTTTTGGTTGTTTACAGGCTGCTATCACCTCAGTGCCATAAGAGATAGTGTAGACCTCTGTGTCTTTTGTCCCCCCACTTAAGAAGACCAAATTTTAATTTGATTACTTGGAAACAATTATTTTTAAAATTTGTCACATGATAGTCTATAAGTTGTCATTTTTCAGGCACTTAATATAGCATTTATATGAGCTAGGATTGTTATAAGTGCTATGTCAGCTAATTTAATAATAACAACAACTGTATGCAGTTGATACTATTTATTTATTTATTTATTTGGCTGCACGGGGTCTTAGTTGAGGCACACGTGATCTTTTAGCATGCGGGCTTTTAGTTGTGGCATGTGGGATCTAGTTCCCTGACCAGGGATCGAACCCGGGCCCCCTGCATTGGGAGCATGGAATCTTAACCACTGGACCACCAGGGAAGTCCCTTGGTTGATACTGTTATCATCCCCATTTTACAGATGAGGAAGCTGATACACAGAGAGGCACATAGCTAGTAAATGACCATTGTGCCCTCAGTTCTTTTTATTTTTATTGGATGAATAATAAGAAATTTTTGACCTTAAAAAGTGTCCCTATGATTACAAATTATACCTTTTAATAGATATGAATAAAAACAGTATCTGATTAAAGAAGTCTAGGGAATCCCTTTAATACTTATTAATATACTCAACTTCCATTTATTTTATTTCAATTCAAATCAGTTGCATTTTTTAAAACCTCAATAGAATTATGTGCTAGTAGAGCACTGGGTTGCTCCAGGTAACTCATGAAGTACTGTTCTTTCCTTCACTAAGCGTATTTGTTCATTTGTCTTTTCTATTAGAAGTATAAAGAACTTTAATAAGTAGACTATATTTTCTATATTGTCCTTGAATCTGGACTCATAATTTCATGTGAATTTGCTACTTTTGGCTTACTTATACCAGCAACTGTTTTGTAATCTTACCTTAAATTCTAGTTTGGCATATGCCTTTAAATCTTATTCAGTCTCTCTGAGTAGATATTGAAGTCCAATGCTTATGTAAAATTTAAGTTCATTTATTTTCTGCAGTGAGGATGCTAATTCCCTCTCATGTTGGGTTACCCTGCTTGCTGTTGTCATTTTTAACTAAATAGCTATGAACTGTCCGAACTTCGCTTGGCTAAGCATTAGTTGATCAGGGGAAAAAATTAAATTAAATTGCGTTTTATTTCCTGTCTTATCTTTGGATTTCTATTTTAATGACAATCAATTTGTAAAAGTGGAGTTTATGGAGTTTACCAATTTCAGTAAACTCACAACCACCCCTTCAGCTGCTTTGCTTATTGACAAAG
This sequence comes from Eschrichtius robustus, assembly GCF_028021215.1. Lineage (NCBI taxonomy): Eukaryota > Metazoa > Chordata > Mammalia > Artiodactyla > Eschrichtiidae > Eschrichtius > Eschrichtius robustus. The sequence goes on from NC_090825.1 coordinate 65,795,292, forward strand.
GAAGGAAGAAATATATCTGGAAGGCTTTTGATTAACTCTTAGTTATATACCTACTAAAATGTATCACACATTTTGCCACTGGGACATTTTATAGCTGTCTCCTTTTTGTTTTTAATACACTTTTTTCCCCATGTGAAGACATCTCTAAAGTTACTGGGTTTCTAGAAACATAAATAGAGAACAGATGGCCACTCACACCTTATGACGAATACAATGGGGACAGAGGACTTTCATCACGTCATGGTCAACATGCTAGCTGTCATGTGGTGGACATCTGTGACTGTTTGAAATAGTCCCTGCTGCTGTTGTGGAGTCTCTCAGGTCTGGTGTCAGTCCTTTTTACAGTAGCTTATTTTCAAGCAATTAGGTTTCTCAGTTGTTTATTAGTCTGAAAAAAAGAAAGATAACTCTGAATAAATAAGAGTTAGGAAGTGTCCCAAATACAGTTATTTTTCTTTTAGATTGTCCTGTAGTTGTGCAAACTGATTCGTTAATGTTGATTGATATCTCATTACTCATCAGCATTGCCAAATTTGGGAATTGAATTTCATTAATGAAACGATCTTAATGGACGCATTGCTATACTTGTATACGTGTGGACAGAGCACTGTAAAACAAAATAAAGCATTGCAATTTAGATTAACTCAGGGAGAAGACCAAAGGTAAAAGTTAAATCATGAATTATATCAGTAGGCTTCCAATATTTATAACTTTAATATCCAAATCATGAGCAATCCCTAAGGGTCTATGACAGAAATGATCAGTAATTTTCTGTAACTATGAATTTTAATTTTGCATCACAGATTCTTAGATGGGAGAGTTGCCTACTTATCCACGTATAATTTGATATTTTGTTACAGTAGCCTTTGAAGTGTCCAAAACATTGTGTCCTTATGGAAAAATGGTCATCAGATCAGAAGGAAAATTTTGGTGAATATTGAAAACGCTCTTAACTTGTAACAAAACATATCTGAAACACATCTCCTGAGAGCAGTGTGGCTTTGAAAATGTTAGGAGCTATTAGAAAGGTTTATGTTTTGTAAATGTGAATTCCTAAGGTCTTAGAAAATCTAACCATCATGTCAAAGGTCTTCTTGTATGAAATTTGTAAATAAATGGTATAATAGAGGACATTAAGGTTCTTAAACAAAACAAAGCAAAAACAGAGACAAAACCAAAAATTACTGGTTGTTAACTTAAAAGGATAATTTTTAAAAATTACCTGATTCTTAGAAAGAAATTTGAACGATTTGGAAGTCTTATCCACTCTAGTGACCTCTGCTCTCTATATAAGAATTTACTAAACAGAAAAAAAATCTCAGTTTTATACTATCTAAAGTACCATGAAATTTGAAATTGTAGAATATATAGTAATTAATTTTATTCTGTCAGCAGAGCCTGTGAGTGAATTTCACATATTTAAGCTGTTCTTCAGATAAATTTTTGTTACACATGTTTTACAGTAACATTTTCAATAGATTATTCTTTGGAAAAGTCAAAAATCATTACTTTTTAGATAGTACTAAGATCAAGGACAGGAAATTTAAAAATTTTACACTTTGGTATATATTTTGGGCATGTAACATATTATATTAAAGTATTTCCGTTAAAAAAAATTCTTTCCATCTCTCATATCTTCTCCCAAGCTAAATAAGACTGCATCTATGAATCACATTGATTTTATTTTGTTAAAGACTGTAAGAAATTATTAGGAGTAAACTCATAATTATAGCTGGCAATATAAAACTTGTTAGGAATATGAATTTGCTTTATGGAGGACATCTAAGTTATGATTGTGTATCATTTGATGTGTTTATTTTGATATGTTTATTTAATTTTAAATAGTAATTAAAATTGTTTTTCTCTCAATGCTCTAAATAATGTGAAATGTTAAAGAAACTATTACCTGATTAAGTACGGGTTTAAGATAATCCTATTATACAATAAAATAACATCCTAGAGCTTTAAAACTTTGAACAAACATGCAGAATTAGTTATCATTTTTCAATTCAAAATGAAAACAAATGTGAAAGTTTCCTGATCCAGGGAATAATGAAATAACCCTCCTTTCTAAATAGGTATAACCTCTGAAAGTAAAATTAGTTTCTGTGAGGAGATATTCTTTCTGAAAAGTCTCTAGCATTTCTTGAGGTGATACACATGTCTATGATTAGGGTAATCTCTAGACATAATTGATTTTATTAGATTTATCTTAAAATATTATGAAGAAGACACTATGGAATTAGAGGATTTTATGTCCTGGATAGAAAACTGGAATCGTGGTAATACTGCGTGTTGAAATCGCTGAGGACAATGATGCATAATCCTCAGGCCTTTTGTAAATCCAAGTGGACAGAGAACATGACCTTCTTGTCATTCACATTTGTGCTGAGCTGAGTACTCAATAAAATACCAAATGATATTCATGAAAGTAATGTGAGTGATTAGAAAATTGTTATATGGATTTCTAGGACTGACCTATGATATGAGCCTCCATCCCATTCCAGGTACATAGAAATGCTGAGACATGAAAAGAGGGGTGAAATCTCCAGGGGACAGAAGTGAAAAGATAACTTGAAGCTGGAGTTATGCTGCATTGGCCAGAGAGGTCATTTGGCCAGTATAGTTCTAGAGGCTTGAATTTAATGTCTACATGGTGATAGGATACTAGGGCTTCACTGTGGGAGGCAGGGCAAGGGTGAAAACGGAGGGAGCCTCTTGTGCACATGTCTGAGTGGAATCAGAGTTTATACTGTCCCCACAGCACAGGGATCTCAGGCCAAGAGATTGTCATAAATAATTTCTCAAACTCTTGCAAAAGCAAATGCTAAGCTATATAGAAGCTATTGCAAAGCCTATGCAGATGGGAATCTTATGAAGAGAATACCCCTTCTGAAGACAAGTTCAAAATAAAAAATTCCAGCCCACATGAATCATCTAACATGACTAACATGATACAGTCAGCAACCACAATAAAAAGGACAGTTATTACCACGAAGTATGAAATAATATAAAAAAGTAATATAAACTAAGCATATTTTAAGTGATTAAGCATATTTTAAAGGGCTATGAAACATAATAAAATGGAGCAAAGGAAACATAAAGACAGAAAATAGAGGAACAAAGTGAGATGGTAGAAATAAACTGGTAAATCAATTATGTGAGTATAAACTCTCTTATTGAAAGAGATTCTAGATTGTACAAAATGCAAAATCCAACCTTATGCTGTTTATAAGAAACACATCTAAAACATAAGGATCAAAATGATTGAGAAGAAAGATAAAAGTAATACACCAGACAAATATTAATCAAAATATAATTTATGAGGGAATTTTATTATTATACCAAAAATATGCCTGAAGCCAATAAGTGTTGCTGGGAATAGGGAAGAACTAGGAAAACATAATAATTCTGAGAACCTATATTCACCAGACAACATAATCTCAAAATACATAAAGCAACAATTAATTGACTCAGTTACAAGTTGAAATTTAAAAATCCAAAATCATATTGAAAGTTTTTAAAACATCTCTCTCAAAAATCAATATATTAAGCATATAAGAAAACAGCAAGAAAATAGAAGACGTGAACAGTGTATTTTAACAAGATTACTCGGATGGATGAATGGATGGGTGGATGGGTGGATGGATAGATAAGCAGATAACTAGATAGATAGGTAAATGGATAGATGGATAGATAGATCTATCTAAATGGGTAGATGGATAAATAGATCCCTTTATCTAACATTAGAGAATATACACTTTTTTTCAATCTTACTAAAGCATGACAATATTTAACTATGTACTAGGCCACAAAGGACTCTAGTAAACTAGAGAATCAACATGCAGTTCTAGTTTTCTATAAATAGTTAATTACGAAAAGATTGTCTCTGCCACAAATATAAAACATACACATATAAGAAAATTCATGGGCCAGAGAAGCAATTTAAAGAAAGATTATGTAATATTTAGAATTGAACAGCAGCCAAAGCACTGCATATCAGAACTTGAAGCTAAAGAGTTAGCATAGTTTTTAAATGCATATTTTAGCAATGATTGAAGATTGATGAGCCAAGCTTTCAGCTCATGCCACGCGATCTGAGAAGCAGGGTGTACAACAAAGAGAATCCTCAAGATGATGCTGAAGGGAGATCCAGGATGACTGCACTACAGTTGACTTAGAGAGCATAGGTCCATCTTGGAGTAGGGGTTGGTCAGAGAGCCAAGAGGGATGAGTCTGAGGGGGCTGGTAGTGGGTGTGATTATTTGATATGTTGGATTGTTTTGAGTTAAGAGTTGAAATTTGCCAAACGTAAGTTGTTTTTAATATTTCCCCATTATCATTTAACATCTATTTTATCCTTCCATTTTTTTAAAGAATATGTTTCAGATTTATGTTCTAATTTTTGGTAAACTAGTCATTTTTTCATAGTTCATTTCCTTTTTAAAATTATGGATGATTTTTATGTTGTTTGGCTAAGTTTAAAGGGAAGTGCTTTTGTTCGGTTTAGAATATATGCTGACTGGATAGCAAAGAATACCTCCTTGAAACTGTTCATCTGAGGACAACTCTAAATTTTAAATACTATTTTCTCAAAGATTGATTTTCTTATATTCCTTGATTTGGAGTAGACTTTCACTTTTAATCTAGAGAGAATTGTTTTGTTCTCTTTAGGGAAAGAGAGTTGAACTTTTACAAGAAGATTATGAAACACGAAGCGAGTGCTGTACTTGCTAACATAAAATGAACAAAATGGACACATCGTGTCACGGGCTGCTTGTCTCCCTCAAGAGACAAAGACTAGGCCAATCTGGGCTATCCTTCTAAGAAGTTAGAGCAGCTGGAGTTTGACATTTTTCTTCTCTAAATCTAAAGACTGGATAATGTTCATATTGGATCTTACTTGTCTTTCCCACTTTTGGTTTCCTGTGTTCTTTTTGGCTTGGGATCTTTGTTAGTGTGCAGGATAAGCTTGAGAAAAAAAATCCTTCTCATTTCAGGATGAAATATTTAAAATAAACAGGCTGTGTGTTTATTACTGTGGAAACCAGACAGTAAGTATGACTGTAAACAGAGTGATTTCAAAAGACTAAGTGATTAAATGCCAACAGGACTGCAATAATACTATCATTCTTTCATAACTTTTATTTCTACCATAATTATTGAAATGCTTTCTGAAATAATTTTATGATACTTATGTTAATCTTTTGTCATACATACATGATTTTTTAAAGAGTTTTAGTAGAAACGTAGTCATTTATTTTACTGAATGGAGAACCTTGAAGGTATGCTTGTTTTCAGCAATTATGATGGCTAGACTCTTCTGAAGGTGTTAAATTCTCAGGAATCACTTGACAACATTTTTCATGTTTGTTAACCACCAATGAAATAGTGATTTTGTATCTTGTGAGTTTGCTGCATCTATCTGCTTTCTTCTCCAGTCTTTTCATGGGAATGCATTCTGACAACCTAGTTGTAACTGTCCAACTCCTCTGATATATAACTTAAGATTTTATATAACACAGGTTATTTCTCATTCTAGTGAATCATTTTGTGCCTGATAGGATGACATTTGGGTAAAGCTTAATGAAACCAAAGTTGCTAGAATATGAATTCAGCTTGACTCACTCATGGTAGTTGCACCAGCCTTATCTTGAAGCAGTCCCTGTTGTTTCATTCAAAAAACTGTATTTTCTATATACTAAGTACATTAGTTTTCTATTGTTATATAACAGATTGTCACAAATTTAGCAGCTTAAAGCACCATCCATTATCTCACAGTTTCTATAGGTCAGAAGTCCAGCCATGGCACAAGTGGGTTCTCTGCTCAGGATCTCACAAGTCTGAAATCACAGTGTCAGCCAGACTGCATTTTCACCTGGAGCTCAGATTCCTCTTTCAAGCTCATGCGGTTGATGGCAGCATTTATTTCCGTGCTGGCTGTTAGCCAAGGGTTGTTCTCAGCCCCTGGAAGCCACTCTTATGGCTCCCTCCCTCTTCAAATCCAGCAACAGAGAACTTCCTTCAAGTTGACTCCTTGCTCTTCACAAAGATCGCAGTCCATTTTGAGGGCTCACGTGCTTTGCTCAGGCCCACCAGAATAACCTGTCTTTTTAAAAGTCAGCTGTGACATATAACCTAACCTAATCATGGGTGTGACTATCTTATTACATTCTCAAGTTCTCACACACAAAAGGAGAGGATTACACAGAACATGTACACCAGAGGACTGGAATCTTGAGGTGCATCTTAGAATTCTGCCTACCATTAAAATAATAGAGACTGTTAGGTATGTATTTCTTCAGTTTCTTTTTTCCATCTTCATATGTGTCTGTATTCTTTTCTTCCTCTAGCTTCAGCAAAGGAAGACTCTTTATTTGAAGTTTAAATTCTTCCTTCCTGGTCTTTCCCACCCCTCCTTGAATTTACTCTATTAGACTTGCATGTGTTCTCACTCTCACACTCAGCTTTACTCTTGTATTTTAATTTCTCCCTGTCTATTTGCTCCTTCCCTTCAACTTATATGTTGCCTGGTCCTCAGTTCTCTTCACTCAAGTGAATCTGACTGCACTTTTCTATGACTCAGGTTTAAGTCCACTATCTTTTTTGAAGGAACTTTTCCAAACAGCTGATGTTTCTGTCTCTGGTCCTCCCTGCTCTCATCTACTACCAGAGGGACATTCTAAAATGCAAATCTAATCACACTATTCTGCTTAAAAATCAATGGAAGTCCCACCTTGTTGCCTTTACCAGAGGACCACATATGGACCACAGACAGGTTATGTTTGGCCCTTAAATGCAGAAAACACTTTAAACGAGTTTCCAAGAATTTAAATCAGGAGCTTATACCTAAAAATATGGATTTCTGGCCTCTCTTGAAAAATTAGAAATCTGAGTAGTCTGGCCTACATTTCTACAAGGCAACTACTCCTTCCACTATTACTACTAGTAGCTGCCCCTGTAGGTGGGAAATGCTCTGTATAGTTTTGCCAACCCATCAACTTTATTCATTTACTTTACCTGCCTAGCCCCTGAAGACAGTGACTTTACAAGCCCTGACCTAGAGAATAAAGACTAAATGTCTTAGCATTTATCATTTTTCGTAACATCATCCCATTCATAATTTTCAAATCATGTTGCATCTTAGTTGACTGATTACGTTTCAGTTTCTCCTGCCAGATTATGATTTCCATAAGGACAGGAAGTATGCTTTGTTTATGCTTTCACTCTCAGCCCCTAACAATTTCTAACACATACCAGAAACTCAGTGAAATTGATTTAAATAGTGCTGATTGTACTTTCACACTTACATACTGATTTTATGTGTCCATATAAATTGCTAAAAAGGCAATACAGACAAAAGTAGGTATCAGCTCTCTAGCACTATTGGAAAATCTTAAAGCATAACTTTATGGTCTACCAAAAGTGAATCAATAGAGTCATTTTGATTGACAAAGAATAATCCATTGTAATACTGTTATAGTGGCAGTGGTGGTGGAAACCCTTCAACATTTTCAATGTCTTGTTCCTTTTATACTTTCATTGGAGTATAGGAATTTGGACTCCCCTGATGGTGTTGTATGTTCAGAACATAGAGAAAATAGGGCTTCCAGTTAGCTCTTGTTCCTTTCCCTGTAAGATACTGAAAGTCTTTCTCTTTGTTGACATCCATCAATCAATAAATATTTATATTTTTTGAAGTAGGTTTCCTAACCATTGCTATTCATTAAAGAGCATTTTAAACTATGATATTTTAAGGTGTTTTGAGAATGATGGTTTTGGTTATTGGAGGTGATTAATAGAATTTCCACTGTAGTTCTTTATGATTGGATTAAAACATGAAAATGTAAATGGGATTATTGAACATACATAAATCTAGAAGGATGAAGTTTGTAGTGCTTTGTGTACTTAAATTTTCTTGTTACGGTTTGTCTGCAGATTTTAGTTCTGTTTTTCAGAAATGTCATATTGAACTACTTTAAAAAAATCTTTCTCTCCAGTATCCCACAGAAGCATACTTGCATGGAATTAGAGGTAGATACTCATGTTAAAAAGAATCATAGATTGTTGTTGGCAATGAGAGGGAAATCATATTTAATCCAAGACAGGGTGGTTCCTCTAGGTTACTCACTGATGAGACAAAAACAATGGAAAAATTTGCATCATTGCTCTTTTTCTCCCTCTCAGTAAAATTGTGAACAAATTCTTTTTGTGATCCTGTTTTTGTGTTGATCTCACAAGTTGAAAACATTCTGGACCGTTCCCTATTTCAATGGTAGTTCACAGTGATGACGTGAATTGTCTACAAGAAATTGTTTTCTGCATATGTTCCAACAGCAGTTATTATTTGTGATATTCTCTGGTTTTATTTTTAGATATTGTTTCAGTATTTCTTTATTTTGTTATTTATAATGTTCAATCAACACTCATTAAATAAAACCAAAAACCTGGATAAAGGTAGTTCTTACCCACTTCATGTTTTTTTTTTTATAATTGAATTGGCCAAAAGATAATCAGAGCACAGTGGGGGAATTTAGGAAATGAGTTATCTTTAGGACATAACCATAAGCACTATAAGACTGAAATATTACCTGTATTAGAGTTTTCCAGAGAAAAAATATATATCTCCTATGTAAAGTATCTATCTATATAGATATAGATATCATAAGGTATTGGGTCACACAAGTATGGAGGCTGAAAAGTCTCACTATCTGGAGACCCAGGAAAGCTGGTGGTGTAGTTTAAAGGCTTGATAGCTGGAGAGCTGATCTTGAATTTCCAGTCCAGGTTGGAAGCCCCAAGAACCAGGAGAATCAAGGGCAGGAGAAGATCCATGTTGCAGTTCAAGTTGTCAGGTAGAGAGTGAATTTAACTTTCCTCTGCCTTTTTGTTCTATTCTGGCCCGCAACTGTATGGATGGTGCCCGCCCACCATGGGGAGGGCAATCTATTTTACTTAGTTCAGTAATTCAAATGCTAATCTCTTCCAGAAACACCCTTACAGACGCACCCAGAAATAATGTTTAACCAGCTCTCTGGGCATCCAAATAAAATTGACACATAAAATTAACCGTCACACTAGCTATTGCCAATCTTGATATTGAGAGCCTGATTATGATCCTATATATTGATATCATCCTTAAAATTTCACACTGCTACTATAATCCCCAAAATGTGCTCATCTATTCTGAGATTGATGAACTTGTGAAAAACATTGAATATAATGAGCATTTTTAAAAATTGAAGTATAGTTGATTTACAATGTTGTGTTAATTTCTGCTGTACAGCAAAGTGATTCAGTTATATATATATATATATATATATATATATATATATATTCTTTTTCATTGTGTTTTATCACAGGATATTGAATATAGTTCCCTGTGCTATATAGTAGGACCTTGTTGTTTATCCATTCTATATATGATAGTTTGCATCTTAATGAGCATTTTTAATAACACTTCTCATACTATATAACAGGTACCTTTTTATGAGTCTCTTTGTGGGCAGGAGCACTGTATTATTTCTTTGTACCTTTGATATATATATTAGTATTTGGTGAAAAATTCCTTTAAACTGTTTGTTGGATTAAAAGTGTGAGAATGAACAATTCTTTGAAGTTACATAGTAGTTTTTCTTTTTCTTTTTGACTGTCACACATATATTACCTGGGAATTAGGGCAAACAGGTTGGATGATAGTATTATTTCAAATTTTTGAAGTTCAAAGATCAAGGTCACAGCTTGTTGGCAAAGCAACATCATCCTAGACAATAATGTTTATATTTTGTATATCTTGTTCTGGAATTTAAGTACCAAGAATGTGGATAACATAAAGAAGAGAATTTCAAATTTTAGAGCCATTTTGTGACACATCCCGTTTTTCTTCATATTTTTAGCTTCAGCCAAAAGGAAAATATACATAGGAAGAAAGAAGTGTGTTAAGAAAAACCAGAATTCAAATCTAATTGTCAATCTTTGATATCACATTTAGGTCTAAGAAATGGCTATTAAAACCAATTTAATTGTTACATTTGACAACGTCAAAATTGTAAAGTAGACTTTGAATTTATGCTCAATAAAAAGAGTTGCTGCTAAGATACAGAGTTGTTAAAAGTAAAAATCTCAGTTAAACAAATGCTAAACAAATAGGAATTTACATTTCAGATAGCTATTCCAGTAGATATTCAAGTTCAGAAAATCTTTCTAGATTGCAGAGTCAAGGTGGCCAGATTTCTTAAAATCATTAAGAGGAGATCTACACAGATGACCTCTGAGGGTGGAAGTATATTAGGTATATCCATATGGATGAGAGTATTTTGGTTAAGGGGAAGACAAGGACAGAATAAAAAATAGCCTTTTTTAGCCCCCCAATAATGCCTGGTTTCTATTTCCTATGAGACTAATGTGCAATGAACTGAAATATTAGCTCTGTCCGGTTTAGGAAAACAACCTAACCTTATGGGAGCCATCTTCTATTTATTTGCTTAAAATTACTACTTCCGTAGTGATTCTAAGGAACATGGAATGTGACGATTGCTGTCACTTAATAAATAGAATCCCTTTGGGAAGAGTTTAGGTCATGTCTTTTCAAAAGCAGTTGGCCGTCCCCATATAACTTTCTTTGGCTTATGCATTGGCCCAGTTAGCAATACTTCGGTGGGAAATTTGAGTTTATCCAAAGCATGAACTTGTAAAAGCTTGCCATGAACTTGAGAAGTGTACTTACCCAGTTTAAAAATTAAATAAACCTGTCAGAGCTCCCTTTCCAAAGAGGAGCTCTGTATGTGCACACCAGGAATTATGGCCTCCTTCTTCAATTTATAACCAAACACAGATTTATAAAATTAAGTCATGATAATTTTTAAAGAGTCTACATTCTGTGGTTTTCTGAACTGGCTTATTAAGGGGAGTGCTTTTTTTCTCCCTTAATATGTTGTAACCATGACAATAAGTGCCAAAGCGTTTCTCATAGCTAAACATAAACCTTTGATCTGACCTTTTGAGTCATACAAAGAAAAATTATTCTTTAAAAATTTTATGAAATATTCATTTTGTGTCTGACATTACTTCCCCATTGGCTATGACTTTTCATGTAACCATATATCTCAGTATACACGGTATTTTCAGAATGCCGCCCTCCCTTCCATTGCTCCCTCACTTGAGTTTTAGAGATTCATCCCTTAGCACCCCATTGAATGAATGGAGATTACTACATTGTCAAAATACAATAACTGCTATACCATTTGGACATTTTTGGCAATGGGTAAGTGTTCTCATTTGAGATTGCTTCATAAGAAACAGTTCACAGAAGTGGAACTACAATATGCCAAAACAGTTGACTTCTTTTGGACTTAACTAAGTTTCTGGTTTTAATATTTGCTAACAGCAAGGTGCTAGTATGTGTAACATGACTTATTTACATAATTACCACAAAACACTTGGTGTTTCATCTAGTAATGACATTATTTCATTGAAAACAGTAATTTTACTACTGCAATATTTCGACATTTTTGTCTGGCTACATTTACACTTTGAGCTTTTAAAGGCTGAAAATTCATGGTTGTAGTATTATAGTTTGTATCAATTTTTCTAAAATTAATCTACTAACATTGTAGGCCTTATAAAGTACTACTACCCTCTTTACATTTATGTAAAGCAGATATTCTATCTGATTCATCTTTCCGTAATGTAGATTGCCTTGTACATATACATGGTAGGAACTAAAGAAAGAATATTTAATTGAATTTCAAGTTTTCATGTAGGATTCTACAGAAACTTATTGACCGTATTTCATATATTCCTTGTACTACTTTAGTCTTATATCCAGAGCTCAAAATCTGAATTTATTACAGTTAGCCCCAGAGAAATATAATTTGATTTATTTCATCACATTGAGTGGTGAAACATATTCTCTGAACATGTCTTTATTATTTTGAGGACATTAATTCATTGACTTCTGGTATCCAACATTGCCATGGTAATCCAGTGCCATTCTAATTCCTTATAATTCATTCACAAGTAACCTATTTTATTGCTCTGTAATCTCTTAGGATTCTCTTTCTGTCCCATATGTTCTGAAATTTGATGATGCCATGCCTTGCTGTGAGTCCTCTTTTGATTAAGTGTGCTGGGACCTTAGTAGACCCTTTCCATTTGGAAATTTAAATCTTTCAGTTCATGTATTTCTTCTGCTTTTTAAATTCCTTCTCTGTTTTGTTGTCTCTTTTGGCTAATTCTATTATGTGGATTTTAACTCATCATGTACTGTACTGATCCTCTCATTTTCTTACATTTTCTGTCCTATTTCCATCTGTTTACTTATTTGTGTGTGTATGTGTGTGTGTGTGTGTTTGTTTAGCCCAGAATTCCATCCTTTGACACCTCAAGTCAGGAAGAGTGGACTCTACTTGTTCTACATGAGCTCTAGGACTGGACAGTGCCATGTGAGGAACAGTCATACAAACATGGATCTCACCCTATTTGAGTACTTCCTAGTTGCTGCCTGCTTTCTGTCATTCTTCAGTCCTTGAAATAGGGTTTTGTTTCTTGGGTGTTTTATTTATTTATTTTTTTTGAAGGGTTGGGGGGCATCAGAGTTTATAATTGTTATCTCCAGGAGGGTTTAGTTTAATACAGCTTACTTTGCTATTAGCTGAACTAGAACTATCTCAATGTTAACTTTTAATTACATTTTTCTTTGTGAGAAAATTCAATTAAATGCATGGCTACCATCCATTGTACTCTCCAATTCTTCTCAATCTCATTAAAAATAGTTGTTAATTTTTATACTTTACAGGCAGTTTTCCTGTTAGGTAATTATCACCTAAAAAAAACTACCTTGAAAAATTTAAAATGTTTTTTAGACCAATAATTTCTTTTTATCTTGTCTCTAGGTCAATAAAGAAATAAATCAAAGTAAATATTACTAGTTTTCTATATAAATATTTTAGATTGGAATTTGGTTTTTAGAGATCTGCCATTAAATTATAATAAGTATGCTTGTTAGGATTCTAAGTAAATATATTTGGATGAAAATTCTGACAGAAGAATTTTTTTATTATTATTTTTTTAACATCTTTATTGGAGTATAATTGCTTTAAAGTGTTGTGTTAGTTTCTGCTGTATAACAAAATGAATCAGCTATATGCAGACATATATCCCCATATCCCCTCCCTCTTGCATCTCCCTCCCACCCTCCTTATCCCACCCCTCTAGGTGGTTGCAAAGCACTGAGCTGATCTCCCTGTGCCACGCAGCTGCTTCCCACTAGCTATCTGTTTTACATTTGGTAGTGCATATATGTCAGTGCTACGCTCTCACTTCGTCCCAGCTTACCCTTCCCCCTCCCCGTGTCCTCAACTCCATTATCTACGTCTACATCTTTATTCCTGTCTTGCCCCTAGGTTCATCAGAATCTTTTTTTTTTTAGCTTCTATATATATGTGTTAGCATATGGTATTTGTTTTTCTCTTTCTGACTTACTTCACTCTGTATGACAGACTCTAGGTCCATCCACCTCACTACAAATAACTCAATTTTGTTTCTTTTTATGGCTGAGTAATATTCCATCGTATATGTATGCCACATCTTCTTTATCCATTCAACTGTCGATGGACACTTAGGTTGCTTCCATGTCCTGGCTATTGTAAATAGTACTGCAGTGAACATTTTGGTACATGACTCTTTTTGAATTACGGTTTTCTCAGGGTATATGCCCAGTAGTGGGATTGCGGGGTCATATGGTAGTTCTATTTTTAGTGTTTTAAGGAACCTCCATACTGTTTTCCATAGTGGCTGTACCAATTTACATTCCCACCAACAGTGCAAGAGGGTTCCCTTTCCTCCACACCCTCTCCAGCATATATTTGTTTATTTTTTGATGATGACCATTCTGACCGGTTTGAGGTGATACCTCATTGTAGTTTTGATTTGCATTTCTCTAATAACTGGTGATGTTGAGCATCTTTTCGTGTGTTTGTTGGCAATCTGTATATCTTCTTTGGAGAAATGTCTATTTAGGTCTTCTGCCCATTTTTGGATTGCATTGTTGTTTTTTTTGATATTAAGCTGCATGAGCTGCTTGTATATTTTGGAGATTAATCCTCTGTTGGTTGCTTAGTTTGCAAATATTTTCTCCCATTCTGAAGGTTGTCTTTTTGTCTTGTTTATGGTTTCCTTTGCTGTGAAAAAGCTTTTAAGTTTCATTAGATCCCATTTGTTTATTTTTGTTTTTATTTCCATTTCTCTAGGAGGTGGGTCAAAAAGGATCTTGCTGTGATATATGTCATAGAGTGTTCTGCCTGTGTTTTCCTCTAAGAGTTTTATTGTGTCTGGCCTTACATTTAGGTCTTTAATCCATTTTGAGATTATTTTTGTGTATGATGTTAGGGAGTGTTCTAGTTTCATTCTTTTACATGTAGCTGTCCAGTTTTCCCAGCACCACTTATTGAAGAGGCTGTGTGTTGTCCATTGTATATGCTTGCCTCCTTTATCAAAGATAAGGTGACCAGAGGTGCATGGGTTTATCTCTGGGCTTTCTATCCTGTTCCATTGATCTATATTTCTGTTTTTGTGCCAGCACCATACTGTTGTGATTACTGTAGCTTTGTAGTATAGTCTGGAGTCCAGGAGCCTGATTCCTCCAGCTCCATTTTTCTTTCTCAAGGTTGTTTTGGCTATTCAGAATCTTTTGTGTTTCGATACAAATTGTGCAATTTTTTGTTCTAGTTCTGTGAGAAATGCCATTGGTAGTTTGATAGGGATTGCACTGAATCTGTAGATTGCTTTGGGTAGTATAGTCATTTTCACAATGTTGATTCTTCCTATCCAAGAACATAGTATATCTCTCCATCTGTTTATCATCTTTCATTTCTTTCATCAGTGTCTTATAGTTTTCTGAGTACAAGTCTTTTGTTTCCTTAGGTAGGTTTATTCCTAGGTATTTTATTCTTTTTGCTGCAATGGTAAATGGGACTGTTTCCTTAATTTCTCTTTCAGATTTTTCATCATTAGTGTATAGGAATGCAAGAGATTTCTGTGCATTAACTTTGTATCCTGCTACTGTACCAAATTCATTGACTAGCTCTAGTAGTTTTCTGGTAGCATCTTTAGGGTTCTCAATGTATAGTATCATGTCATCTGCAAACAGTGACAGTTTTACTTCTTCTTTTCCAATTTGTATTCCTTTTTCCTCTCTGATTGCTGTGGCTTAACCTCCAAAACTATGTTGAATAATAGTGGTGAGAGTGGGCAACCTTGTCTTGTTCCTGATCTTAGCAGAAACGGTTTCAGTTTTTCACCACTGAGAACGATGTTTGCTGTGGGTTTGTCATATATGGCCTTTATTATGTTGAGGCAAGTTCCCTCTATGCCTACTTTCTGGAGGGTTTTTATTATAAATGGGTGTTGAATTTTGTCAGAAGTTTTTTCTGCATCTATTGAGATGATCATATGGTTTTTATCCTTCAGTTTGTTAATATGGTGTATCACATTGATTGATTTGCATATATTGAAGGATCCTTGCATTCCTGGGATAAACCCCACTTGATCATGGTGTATGATCCTTTTAATGTGCTATTGGATTCTGTTTGCTAGTATTTTCTTGAGGATTTTTGCATCTATGTTCATCAGTGATATTGGCCTGTAGTTTTCTTTTTTTGTGACATCTTTGTCTGGTTTTGGCATGAGGGTAATGGTGGCTTCGTAGAATGAGTTTGGGGGTGTTTTTCCCTCTGCTATATTTTGGAAGAGTTTGAGAAGGATAGGTGTTAGCTCTTCTGTAAATGTTTGATAGAATTCACCTGTGAAGCCATTTGGTGCTGGGCTTTTGTTTGTTGGGAGATTTTTAATCACAGTTTCAATCTCAGTGCTGGTGATTGGTCTGTTTATATTTTCTATTTCTTCCTGGTTCAGTCTTGGAAGGTTGTGCTTTTCTTAGAATATGTCCATTTCTTCCAGGTTGTCCATTTTATTGGCATATAGTTGTTTGTAGTAATCTCTCATGATCCTTTGTATTTCTGCGTTGTCAGTTGTTACTTCTCCTTTTTCATGTTTAATTCTGTTGATTTGAGTCTTCTCCCTTTTTTTCTTGATGAGTCTGGCTAATGGTTTATCAATTTTGTTTGTCTTCTCAAAGAACTACCTTTTAGTTTTATTGATCTTTTCTATTGTTTCCTTCCTTTCTTTTTAATTTATTTCTGATCTGATCTTTATGATTTCTTTCCTTCTGCTAACTTTGGGGTTTTTTTTGTTCTTCTTTCTCTAATTGCTTTATGTGTAAAGTTAGGTTGTTTACTTGGGATTTTTCTTCTTTCTTGAGGTAGGATTGTAGTGCTATAAACTTCCCTGTTAGAACTGCTTTTGCAGCATCCCATAGGTTTTGGGTCATCTTGTTTTCATTGTCATTTGTTTCTAGGAATTTTTTGATTTCCTCTTTGATTTCTTCAGTGATCTCTTGGTTATTTAGTAACGTATTGTTTAGCCTCCTTTGTATTTTTTACAGGTTTTTTTCCTGTAATTGATATCTAGTCTTATAGCATTGTGATTGGAAAAGATACTTGATATGATTTCAATTTTCTTAAATTTACCAGGGCTTGATTTGTGACCCAAGATATGGTCTATCCTGGAGAAAGTTCCATGAGCACTTGAGAAAAAAGTGTATTCTGTTGTTTTGGGGATGGAATGTCCTATAAATATTAAGTCTGTCTTGTTTAATCTGTCATTTAAAGATTGTGTTTCCTTATTTATTTTCATTTTGGATGATCCGTCCATTGGTGAAAGTGGGGTGTTAAAGTCCCCTACTATGATAGTGTTACTGTCAATTTCCCCATTTATGGCTGTTAGCATTTGCCTTATGGATTAAGGTACTCCTATGTTGGGTGCATAAATATCTACATTTGTTATATCTTCTTGGATTGATCCCTTGATCATTATGTAGTGTCCTTCTTTTTCTCTCGTAATAGTCTTTATTTTAAAGTCTATTTTGTCTGATATGAGAATTGCTACTCCAGCTTTCTTTTGATTTCCATTTGCATGGAATATCTTTTTCCATCTCCTCACTTTCAGTCTGTATGTGTCCCTAGGCCTGAAGTGCGTCTCTTGTAGACAGCATATGTATGGGTCTTGTTTCTGTATCCATTCATTCAGTCTATGTCTTTTGGTTGGAGCATTTAATCCATTTACATTTAAGGTAATTATCAATATGTATGTTCCTATTACCATTTTCTTAACTGTTTTGGGTTTGTTTTTGTAGGTCTTTTCCTTCTCTTGTGTTTCCTGCCTAGAGAAGTTCCTTTAACATTTGCTGTAAAGCTGGTTTGGTGATGCTGAATTCTCTTAGTTTTTGCTTATCTGTAAAGGTTTTAATTTCTCCGTCGAATCTGAATGAGATGCTTGCTGGGTAGAGTAATCTTGGTTGTAGGTTTATCCCTTTCATCACTTTAAATATGTCCTGCCACTCGCTTCTGGCTTGCAGAGTTTCTGCTGACAGATCAGCTGTTAACCTTATGGGAATTCCCTTGTATGTTATTTGTTGCTTTTCCCTTACTGCTTTTAATATTTTTCCTTTGTATTTAATTTTTGTTAGTTTGATTAATATGTGTCTTGGCGTGTTTCTCTTTGGGTTTATCCAGTATGGTACTCTCTGTGCTTCCTGGACTTGATTGACTCTTTCCTTTCCCACATTAGGGGAGTTTTCGACTATAATCTCTTCAAGTATTTTCTCAGACCCTTTCTTTTTCTCTTCTTGTTCTGGAACCCCTATAATTCAAATGTTGGTGCATTTAATGTTGTCCCAGACGTCTCTGAGACTGACCTCAAAATTCTTTTCATTCTTTTTTCTTTATTCTGCTCCCTGGCAGTTATTTCCACCATTTTATCTTCCAGGTCACTTATCCATTCTTCTGGCTCCGTTATTCTGTTATTGATTCCTTCTAGAGTATTTTTAATTTCAGTAATTGTGTTGTTCATCACTGCTTGTTTGCTTTTTAGTTCTACTAGATCCTTCTTAAAAGTTTCTTGTATTTTCTACATTCTGTTTCTGAGATTTTGGATTATCTTCACTATCATTACTCTGAATTGTTTTTCAGGCCTCTTGCCTATTTTGTCTTCATTTATTTGGTCACGTAGGTTTTTACCTTGCTCCTTCGTCCTTAACAAATTTTTTTGTCATTTCATTTTTTTAAATTTTTTTTTATGGGTGGTGCTGTATTCCTGTCTTACTGGTTGTTTGGCCTGAGACATCCAGCACTGGAGTTTGCAGGCAGTTGGATAGAGCTGGGTCTTGGTGCTGAGATGAGGGCCTTTGGGAGTCCTCACTCCGACTGATATTCCCTGGGGTCTGAGGTTCTCAGTCCAGCAGTTTGGACTCGAGCTCCCACCACAGGAGCTTGGGCCTGACCTGCAGCCTGGGAACCAAGATCCCGCAAGCTTCATGGCACTGTAAAAAAAAAAAAAAAAAAAAAAAAAAAAAAAAAGGAAGAAAAAAAAAAGGAACAGTACAATATCAAAGAATAAAAAACAAAATAAAATTAGAAAGATAAAAAATAAATTAGAAAAATAAAACTGTAATTGAAACAATTGCAACAAGGTAAAACAAAACCACAACAGGAAAAAGAAAAATAAAGGGGGGGGGGTAGGAAACAAGCCAGAAGGAGAGATCACTAACAAAGTATAAAAATAAAATAAAATTTAAAAAATGAAAGATTTATTAGGAAAAATAAAAATATAAAAGAATCAACAACAATGAATCAATAAGGTAAAACAACCCCAATCTAAAAGAGGAAAAAAGGAAAAAGAAAAAAAAAAGCCTTGGCTATGGGGACAGAGTTTAGGCAGGGGGTGGAACTTAGGCAGGGGCAGGGTTTTGGGTGGCAAGGGACCTAGGCGGGTGTAGGGGTGATGGTTGAGCGTAGGGCGGGGTCTCTGCTTAGGACCTACACAGAAGGGGAGAGGTAGCGTGTTGAAAAGAGGGCCTTTGGAGTGTGGAGTTCAGAGTTCTGGAGTTTGGAGGTAGGGCCCTGGGTGGGGGTGTGTGGGTGGGGTTTAGGCCCAGCGTTGGAGAGGGTCTCCGAGGGCAGTGGTAGGGCCCTGGGTGTGGGGGTGTAGGGGCGGGGTTTGGGCTCTGTGTGGCAGGAGGAAGGCTCCGAGGGCAGAGGATTAGGCCCGGGAGCCTAACAGGCTTCCCGTTGCCTAAGTGGACAGGGAAAGCACAGGCCCCATTCCCTTCCGTTCCTTCGCACCCCTCCCCCACCATCTCCCCCAGGGTCTCCCCGTTGCTGCTGGACCCCTAACCGTGAGTGGGTCCCGCTGGGTGTAGGAACTCCTTCCCTTCCCCAGCTGTCCCTCAGGTGTGCCGGTCCTGGGGGTCTGGCCTTTACTTTTGCTCCCCCTCCCCTCCCTCCCTCTCTACCGGTGCCTGGTAGGTGCCCTAGTTGTGAGGAGGCGTGAATTCCGTGTCCTCCTAGTACGCCATCTTGACTCTGCCAAGATGGAATTTTTTAATCCATAGTTTAAAAAGACAGTTATTAAGCTTTGTGAAATTTTTTTTGAAAGAAATTCATATACCAAACAAAAAATGGACATATTTTTTCTGGATTCCTATATTTTATCATTTCATTTAAACTAGGATTTTAAAATACTTGGTACCTCTATGGCTTTTTAAAGATCACCCCGTTTGAGTTTACTAGTTTATGATAACTGATTTTAAGGAAATGCAGTTATAGTTAACACAATAATTATTTATGATTTTCTTTGTTTCCAAAAACTTCTAATGTCAATATAATGCCTTTTAACCAGTCAAGCTGTTTCATCAAATATATATAGTTCAGTGCTTTGGGAGTGGGAGAGTGGAGGTTGGCTTTAAGTTTCTGTAATTTTTAACTGATGAAAGTCCAGGACTCATAATCAGAAAAAAATGTAAGATTCTATTGTTTTCATTTAATTTTCCTAGAGAATGTTAGAGAGACCTAAGCAGTTGTTACTAAACAGTGTAAACTGGTTTAAATTCAGAAATAAATAGTCCATGATATTTTGTACTATGTCCTATTAAGATATATTTCCTAAGTATCTCATAGTAGGTATTTTATCATATTGTAGGTTGTTTTTTTTTTTCCCCAGTGTTGGCTTGCTTATTGTTTCTATGAGGCCTTAGGAGCTAAGCAACAGCACACAGTGAGCCCAGCCCCAGTGAGATTTTTCTCTGTCATAGCCACTCTGGAATGCTACTGTGTTAAAGTAATCAACCGTTTTTAGAAGACAAATCAAATTCAAACTGACTCGAGAGTGGAGTTTTTTGTGCCGTTTGGTATTATTTCTGTTGTGGCTTATTTGTAAAATCCTTCATACCCAGCCCTTAGATTGTGTTCATGAATGTCTTATAGGATAAGTCATTATTTTGAATACAGTGGTTATAATGCTTGTTCACGACCCCACTTCAAATAAATGTCAGTATTGGGATTCTAAAATAGAGATTGCTAACTTTCCCAAATACCATATAATCCTTTTGATATGACCAAGGAATTCAAAATAACAAAAAATAAGACTACTAAGTAGGCAGTTACATTCATATTTCTACCTACACATCGTTTGGGAGTCTTATCAGCTACAGTGTAGGGAGTTTGATTAAAAAATAAGCAATTGGTACAGCCACTATGGATATAAGAGTATATATGTTCTTCAATAAACTAAAAACGGACCTACCATCTGATTCAGCAATTCTACTCTTGGGTGTATATCCAAAGAAAACGAAAACACTAATTTGAAAAGATATATGCACCCCAGTGTTCACAGCAGCATTATTTACAATAACCAGGATATGGAAGCAATTTAAGTTTCCATCAAGAGATGAATGGGTAAAGGAGATATGGTATACACACACACACACACACACACACACACACACACACACACACACACACACACACACACACACACACACACACACACACACACACTGGAATATTACTCAGCCATAAAAAGAGTGAATTTTTGCCATTTGCAACAGCATGGATGGACTTGGAGGATGTTATGCTTAGTGAAGTAAATCAGACAGAGAAAAACAGATACTATATATGTTCACTTAAATGTGGAATTTAAGAAATAAAACAGATGAATGAATGTAACAAAACAGAAACAGACTCACAGATATAGGTAACAAACCAGTGGTTGCCAGTGGGGAGAGGGATTGAGGGAAGGAGCAAGATAGGAGAAGGGGTTTAAGAGATACAAACTACTAGGTATAAAATAAATAATATACGAGGATATAATGTACAGCACAGGGAGTACAGTCAATATTTTATAATAACTTTAAGTGGAGTATAATCTGTAAAAATATCAAATCACTATGTTATACATCTGAAACTAATATGACATTGTAAATCAACTATACTTCAATGAAAAATTTTTTTAAATGAAAACAGAAACAAACAAAAAATTAACAATGAGAAACTTAACCAAAGGATATAAAAATAACTCTTGATTAGATAAAGAAATGCAGTGGTCCTGAATGGAGAAATTACACTGTAATTCATGTTGGAAATAAGTTAATTCCTTATAAAATAACTTGAAAATGAGTGTAATTCCAAACCAAATTCCTAGCATATTTTTTATGCTTCTTTGTTTGTTTTTAGTTTATCTGAAATTCTGATATGTGTCACTCTTGCCATATTCTCTTGGTTAGAAGCAAGTCAGAGACCTGCCCACTCTCAGGGAGAGGGGATTACATGGGGCCTGAGTACCAGGAGGTTGGGATAATTGGGGGCAATCTTAGAGGAAATGCTTAGTACTCTGTAAGCACTTGTTTTCCTGCCTGTAATCATCTGATGGCTTTTTGTTAGAATAAGTTCTGAACTTTTTACTGTGGCCTACAAAATCCTATATGATCTACTCTCCTGTCTACCTTTCCCATCTCATCTCTGTTCTCTACCTCAGTTTTTGCAAGGACTTGTTCCCTGACTACTATATCTAAGCATACTCTGCCCTCTAGTAGCTATCTTATGACTCATTTTATTTTCTTCATTGAATCTACAACTGTGTGAAATTATTATTTGATCATTTGGCATCATCAACTTCCTCTACTAAGATATAAGGTCCAAGAGAGTGGACACATTGTTTTTCTTGTTCACAACAGTATCTCCAATGCTTAACATATAGTACATACTCAGAAAGTCTGATAAATGAATGAATGAATGAATGATTACATTCTATGTTTAACCATGTAAGAATGGGGATACTAATTTGTGTAAGATGTAGCCCCTATCCCTTTGCAGCTTTCAGACTAGTATGAGAAAAAAAAGTTAATATTGTAATGCTATGATAATTGTCCATGCTCACCCACTAGACTACCCAAGTGTAACTGAATCAATGTCTAATGGAAAGTACAGGGAGGAGTTAGTTTAGTAGTGAGAGGGATGGACAATGAATTCTGTCTTAGCATATGAAGTTTCAGGTCTGTATAGGACATACTGGTGACATCACTCCAAAAATGAGTTAAATGTTTATAGAAGTCTGGACTTTAGGAGAGGTACCACCTGTAGATACATGTTTGGCAGTTTTCAGCTTATCTGTAATAATGGAAGCTGTGATTGTGGATAACCCTAAAACTCTATAGAGAAAAAAGAGAAGTAGGTCAAGGGACCATTCCAAGAAATATTACCGTTTAGGCTCTAAGTGGAAGACAGAGAAGCATACTATGAAGATATGATTAGATGAGTATTATGAGATCTAGTAGAGTGTCAGGAAATCCAAGGCAATATTTCTTTATCAGAACCTAATATCAAAATTAAAGTAACAGGCAAATAATAGGCAACCCCTGCCTTCTACCTACCCCACTACCCCCAATCCAGTTAACTATGGGAAAAGCCTTTTAGTTGATTCTAGATTCATGTATATTAAAAATTTTCATTGTTAATTATAACTCCTAATTAGACCAGATAAGTCTTCTAGTTTTTACTATATTTTCCATGAACCAAAAGGCTCATCATCTCTATTTCAAGACATAATGGAATGAACATTTACAGTCATTCAAAGTAAAAGTAACTTCTGAGATAGTCTTATCACATGGACCTTTGGGCTTTTCATTCTCAAGGATTCTCTGACTCCCACCAATGAATTTTGCAATTATGAATACCAAATAATTCTTAGATGGTACTTAATATATTAAAGCATATAGCATGGCCTTAAAATCTAATAATTTGTAGCCCTATAATTAGAGCTCAGTGTATTTTCACTTTTAGATGATTGCATTTTGATTGTAAGAACCTATAGGATCTACAGATCTACAACTCTGCATATGCAGAGCCTTGTTTGATCATATAATCATCTTGAGATATTTAAACATTTTTAAATAAGCTTTAAGAAATTTGGTCAAGAAAATAGTTGGAAAGGTGAGATTAATAGTCTCACAATAAAGCTCTCTTATCTGTTTAGAAAGTCCTTATCAGTATTCTTTTCTCAGTTCTAGCTACCTTGGAAGTTAAATGTGACCAGTTGTCAACCTAGGTATGTCACTGTTTTAGAAGATTCATTTGTAATATTTTTTATTTAAATCTAAAATAACATTTCAGCAGGTCACAAAACCAAAGAGTTCATGATACTAAGATCTTAGTAAAAAATAGTTGATTCAGAATACTTACAGTTGATGATTAACATAACTAGGCCAAAGTAATACAGTTTAGTTTCTTTTTTACTACATAACTTGATTGATTTCCTTTATTGCTAGAATTTTACAGCTATGTATTACAACAATGGTATATTTACAACTATGTATTTGTCTACAATAGACAAAATATCCTGTATTACAAACTATAATGAATAGGCTTTACTTTTTTAGTGTACACATATCTAGACACAGCTAAACTTTTTTTTTGATACTAATAAATTTAAAAACACATACTGAAAAAAAAGGAGTTCCTATCTGACCATTATTGCCTAGGAATCACATCAAGATATCTTTATTCCTCCTTTTCCTTTAGCTTTACATCTTGGTTCTCAGGACAGTAACAAAGATTAATTTTGTAAGCTTATTTAGACTACTTTGATAACATATCAAAATTCAGCGTCTTTAGTTGATATATTCTAAGCAGAGTATCAACTCACACCTTGATAATCCTCCTATCCCCAGAAACATTTGGAATGACCATAAAAAATTCCCCTGGAATTAGTGTTCATTTAGTGTATTTTACCAGTACTATATATTCTCTTTTATCTGTTTGGCCACTCCAAAGAACCTGATAACTGAGTACACATATAACTTTATATCTATACACTCTGTAAAAAAAAAAGTATCTTTTTAGGTTTTATTAAACTTATGTATTATCACAGTATCGAGAGCATTTACGCAATATTTTAACCATGCGCTTTTTGTTGAAATTATACTATTCAATAAAATAAAACTGTTACATCCTTAAACAGATTAAAATATTTCTTAATTTGTATTCAGAGGATCACTGTCCCAATTATTTCCTTTACCTGCCACATTATAATTGTATTTTCTTATTAATAAGGATCATTGCAATTAAAAAAAATTCAAGTCTTTATTGAGCACTTAATATATGTCTAGAACTGTATAAGACACTGTGGAGGCTAAGGAAGACATAAGATAGGGTCTCTGATCTCAAAGAGCTAGAAATTTAAAGGAAAAGACTGCATTTCTGAAACAACAAGAGAAAAATATAGGGAGGATGAAACTGAGTGAAAAATTATGTGAGACAAACTCTGAAGTATCAAGAACAGAGAAGCCAATGTAGGCTAAAGTAGTTAAAGAGAATTTGATCTGGACTTTGAAGTGATGGGTAAGGGGGTGTGGCATTTAATCTTGGATTTAAAGAATTGACAGACAGACAGATATCCAGAATAAAAGCCTGGCTAAAGAAAATGGATAAGTTTTCTGAAACTGAGAATTTTTAATGCAGATCAGATCAAAGATGCTATCTGTTTTGCTAGCTAAAATAATGACAGTTTAGAGTCAACTAGTGCAACCTACTATGATTACCAGTATTTAAGAAGTTAATTGTTTTCAAGTTTTTTTTACATGGAATAATAAAAACATAGCTTAAAATCTTAGATTATAGACTGAATGAGATGCTTAGTATAGGCCTGTGTACACTGAATTCTCCATAAGTTCTTGAGAACTAACTACAAAAAGAAATTTATTTTTGCCCATGCCTCTAAAGAAGAGATATGCTTTCAAAATGTCTTTAATTTGTGGTTTCTGACTCTGGTGTACCATTTGAAGTCCTGATTTCATATTGCAGATTATTTTGAAATTACAGAACTAATAAAGAACATCTGTGTTAATAGCCTTACATGTCCAACGAAAAACTAAAGTAAAAGATTTTTAAATTGACAAAAACATACAGTGTAACTTTTGTTGGAATTTGCTAGTTTTAAAAACAATACTTTTCTAAAGTTGCCACTTCATTTGAGGGATGGTATAAAGATGGGCTGAATATAGAGTTAGAGCGTAGAAATATTTTATGCTTCTCAATTCATTAGGCCTGATTTGAGGCCCTTCTGTAAGTCCAGTTCACATGGGCGTGGGGTCCCTTGCATCTATGAGGTAGACAGGCTGGAACAGAGGTAGTGAGAGTGGAAAGGTGCTTCCTGCCTTGGCTCTGAACCATGTATATACAGACAGGATGGTCCAGCAGACTCACTCTCTCATACATTCCAGAACTTTTCTACAAAATAAGCAGAATATTTCAAGTAAAATATTTTTCTTGGATTGAGTTTTAAATACTTCTTGATTATTTTTATTGTTTGGAATAACAGATGTTCACGCCTGTTAAAGAACCCAAAACTAGTGAATATAATTAGAAAAAAAAGAAACTGAAAAATACTTGCCTACTCTTAAGAAGAAATGACATTTTAAGTTTATTCTATACTGAATAGCCAAGAAGAAACTTAAGAATTCTCTTTTGGTATTTTGGATATAAGGATTTGAATGATATTTTGAAAGAAGTTTCTTGTTATTAGTGATTTAAAATTGTTCCCTTTTTCTTTTGCCATCTAAAATAGAAGGTTAGGGGGATAGACTTCTGTTTATCTGTGCATTTGTATTTTACTGATGACTGTATTCAGGATCAGCGTGTGATCCTGAATATCACGCTTTGAAATGGATAATGGATCATTATCCATTTGACGTTGTTGAAACTTCCAAGTGATGAAAAACTCTTTCCTTTCTAAAAATGTCCATCTTAGTCAAAGCTTCCTGACAATTGTGATAATGCGAGAATACAAAATCATGGTGTGGGTTTATGTTTTACTGATAATGTAATCTATTGTCTAAAAATAAAATAAGCTTAATTTTTCTTCTGTTCTGTATGGACTCAAAAAGTAATATTCTACAGCTAATCTTTATTTTTTGTATGTTTGTTTGCATAAGAGAAGCTTTAAAAGGTTAGTGCTCAAATTTACTTTCAATTTATATATTCTTTACATAGATAAAACTTCCCTATTTAAACTTATATACTTGTTAAATGGACTCATTATATGCACTTATATGCAAATGTTTTTGGCCATTTGATTCTTAGTATAAGAGAAATAAATCAGATGTGACAAATAGTCTGAAATAATTTCAAAATTCTTAGAATTTTTCCAAGTCTTTTTTGGGTAAAGGTTTAATAATAATAATTACACTATTTTGAAATAATAATTTTACTATTAAAATTAGAATTAAGCTCTAATTTAGGTTTTATATATCTATCTACACAACTGGATATACTCATTAAAATATTGAAATAAAGGACAATTTTTCTTAATCTGGTTCCCATTCTTTTGTTAAGAAGAGAAAGAGGTGAGATAAAACAAATTAAAGGATTAAGAAGACATTGTGACCTCCTCGGATTTCAAAAAAAAATACACACACAAATACATACGCAATTTCTTTGTGACTAAACCAGTACTATTCAGTCCTCTAAAATGTGCCTGTAATACAAGAATATAAATATCCTTTGTTTTCCTTTACATTTTAAGCAAGTATATATACATGTTTTTCAACACCTAGGAATTGTCAGTGTTTAAGTCTTTTCACAGGGTTTCTAAAATATTAAGTAAAATATCTACCTGTGTTTTCAATCTGAAAATTTAAATTGGTAAACATAATTCATCCAGAAAAGTTTACTCTGTGGGGTTAAACAACTAAATGATTCTAAATTATAGGAATTAACTGAAATGTTTTATAAATTGCCACTCAGATTGCAAACATTGGATTTTTACTGTAGTGACTTTTAGTTTTATTTGTAAACTGACTAACAATGATTTGTCTCAGAATTATCAATCAGTGTTAAATATTTCTCAATCTGTATGTAACATATGTATAGAAATACTCCTTTACAAGCAAGACACTTTAGAAATATTCCTATTAGTGTATGCCATAATAGAAATTACTGATCGAGGAGACAAACAGCAACACAAAACCAAAAACACCCTTTTGTACTCTCAATTTTGCCACCTACTTAATGCCTTTAAAATCTCTCTTCAGAATTATGTGTAGGTTCTGAACCTAATTCTTCCTCTTATTTGTTGTTTGTTTAGCATACTCATTTATGTCAGGAAACAGTGTAACAGGATAGTATAGTAGGATCTTGATTTTATTCCTTCAATATATTAGATAACTACTCTGAACCTCACTTTACTAATCTATAAAATGGATATAATAATAGTTCCATTTTGGTGATGATTAGATGAGTTTGTATTTGTGCTATGCTTGAGTTATACTTCAATTATAAGGTATGGTGGCTATATAATTATAATTGTCATTTAAAAGCTTATTTTAGTTATAATAATTCTAATTTTAATAGTAAGGATATTATAGTTATTAGTAAATCATTGTGTTTCAGTACTTTATCTACCAAATGAGGAAAGCCTGTGTTCCTTTCAGAATTCCTTAACTATAATAAAATTGTATTACACTGTTTTATTTTGTAGTGCCCTCTAATAGAGGAATTAAGATATTTTTATAAGTCTTACCTTTATGCAAAAGTACTCAAGTTTGACATGTGACATTATTATTTATAATATATAGTAATAAGTTATTGGTTTTTGATAAAGGAGTAATGACTGTTACCAGGTTTATCTGTTTTTTAAAACCCTATATTTTTCTTAGATATTACAAAAATTTTTCTCTTTCTTCACAAGTAGCTTGTGTCAGTTATTTGATTTTAACATCAGTACTAACAGAAACTAGAGTTAAGAATCTTCATGTAGGGACTTCCCTGGCGGTCCAGTGGTTAAGACTCTGCGCTTCCACTGCAGGGGGCACGGGTTCGATCCCTGGTCAGGGAACTAAGATCCTGCATGCATGCCACATGGCCAAAAAAAAAAAAAAAGTCTTCATGTATAATTTCTTTCCTTATTCTGAGGATAGTGACTTAAATTAGGTAGTAGCAAACAGATGGTAGTATGCTTATATGGTATTTATGTTGTTTTCTTTTCTGCTAGGAGGTGGGAGAAAGACTTACCACTTAAAAAGAATTATTCTTAGGTTATATGTTGATTTATATGATAAGCTTTAGTAAGAAAGTAGGAAGTTGCCCAGTAGTTTTGTTCATTGTATTTATATCTGGTAAATGCGCTATATTTAAATCTTACACTTTTTTCCCCTCAGAAGAAAATACGTGTATTTAAAACTGGGACACTCAATCTTGATATTCTCCCCCAAAGCTAATCATGTTTTCTTTTCATTCTAGTTCAGACTTGGTTCCTTCAACCTAGAGAAAGTTGCAAACCCAGCTGAGGTCATTAGAGAACTTATTTGTCATTGCCTGGACACCATTGCAGAAAACCAAGCCAAAAATGAGCACCTGCAGAAAGAAAATGAAAGGCTTCTGAGAGACTGGAATGATGTCCAAGGACGGTGTGTGCATAATGTGCTTGTATCATAAAAACACTAAGCTCTTTATATCATTGTAGCTATAAGTTAATGATTTATACATTTATAATATATGTAGACTAGCATATATTTAAAATGAAATCTATCATTAATTATACCTTTACTTAATGTGATTAAACTAAATTATTGGTCATTATTGTACATTTTATGAGTACATTAACACTTTTAGGTCCTTAATATTTGGTAGCACCGGCAAACTAATAACAATAAGGAGTAATTGGACAATGAGAATCAGAACCCATTAATATTAATCAAAGTTTAGGAAGTTGATACTTATAAGGATTAATTGACTTCAAATTATAAGATTAATAATGAATAAAAAAGGCATGAAATATAAATAAGCATAGTTGATTCCTTATTCGGAATCTTTTTATGAATGGCATCTATTTCAAGTGAAGTTTGTGTTTTGGTTCCTAATAAAGACTTATTTTTGCTGATTGATTGAAAATTCATACTATCAGCATTTTAAAAAGACGTAATTGTTACTACTGGATAAGACATTTGAAAGCTTTTATTTTCCTGATTTTGCTCCTTATCTTTTAAACGATGAAGAAGAAAGTGACCTATCTTCTCAATTATGCATTTTTCTCAGCTATATCATAATCTAGGCTGGTCCAGGGTGTAGCCTGTATTACTCTATTGTGTAAAAGATGTTTGAAGGAAATAAAATATATGTTGTGAATATTTGTATCTCTATAAAGATACACAAATATAATATGCATGCATTTGTATATATATACATTGCAACACTTGAAATAATTATGTAGAATATATAAAATAATAATTATTATTATTACATCCAGTATATAAAGTAGATTTTTTATCTTTCATTCAAACCAGTTGCTCTAAAACATAAGAACATTTATCCAGTTTAGGGTCTTTTTAGGGCACTCACTAAGATTGTTCTTTATGGACATTAGTAAGTATATGGGGGAGTGCATGAAAAACGTGAAGGGTTTTATCATCATCAATATATGTATGTGAAAATGAGGTTGACTAGAGGAAATTGTTTCTATACATTTACTTATATTTATTAATTAATGCAAGGCATCAACTTAACAACTATCACCTAAAACTTGGTTCTATTTGGCTCTCATTTATTATATTAATAAAGTATCTTGTTTTCTTTTAGTTCTGAATTAATTTTTTATCTCCAATTATATAAAGTAATTAGACCAAATCAAAATAATATAAATGTTAGGAAACCATACAGAAAAATAATTTAGCGTTTCTCTTTAACTTTCTCTTTAAAATTCATGTTCCTATGAATTAATATCAAATATTTGTTCTAGAAAGCATGTTTGGGGCTCATATCAGTAGTTTGGGTGTGTTTTTCTATTTTATATACAAAATGAATCAAATGAAAGGAGACGTACTCTGGTCGTGATAAGCCATTATATTAAAAACTCAAAATACCCTCAGGATGATTGGAAATTTGATTCACAAATTGCCCACAAAAATGCAGACTGGGTACTTGGTACTTGAGCAAATTGCTTTAAAATGTCTGCCAGAGGTTGAAAGAGGTATTATCTCATCAGTATTCAACACCACTGCCATAGGATGGAAAGCAGCAGGGAACAAAGATGAGACAGTGGAGACAAATATACCTTGCGCTGGAAAACAGCATATGAGGGTATATATAATATGTGCCCCAAGGATGCTTGATTTGATATTTCTGAATTACCCAGAAAATTCTTTTGTGTTATTGTGGCAAAAAGTTACCTATCTGATCAAAGGCATAGCCATGTAGCTTATCACAGTCTTATTATGCTCCAGCTATTCTTTTATTTTGTAAATACTGGATCACATATCTTCTTCAGGAATTGAAGATGTGTGCCCTTGGAGTGGCCCTTCAAACAGAGGAAACAAAATCGACTCCAGAGAATTCTAGGCTCTTGGTTGTATTCTAGATGTTGGATTAGTAGATTTATCTATTTTCCAAATTTGGTTTTCTTTCGTATCACAGAGAAAGTGGCCATTTTAAAGAGCTGTAAATACACCTTGGTCATGGCCAAGCAGTATTTCCTGAAGTGTTCCCTCTCCAGAGCCTTAGTACACTGGGAAATGAGCAAAGGATTTACAGCTCCTGCTTCCATAAGGCAGTAGTACTGATCAAGAGTCTTTAGAGAGATTAGAAATAGGATACAAACATACTGAGTTAGGTAACTGACGACATAGATAGTAGAGTTGAGGTCATCTCAGTAGGCCTGGTCACAGTTCAGTTTCCTGTGCTGCTTCTGATTAGTCTTATATCAGTGTCCATTCGTGATCCAATCATTTCTTCCTTATCATTGTTCAAGACTATGTGTGCCTGGGAGAGTGGGGGTGTGGGGCACAAAATAGGTGCTGAGAATTCCCTTGGAAGCTATGGTAGATAGGTCTGAAATATATTTAATACACAATAGGATATTATATGAGCAAAAAGCAATCATACACATGTGTGCTTATACCATGGAAAATGTTTATGATGTGTTGAGGCAAAATGTGAATTTCCAAAAACATGAAGAGTGTCTCATTTTTTTGTAAAATGTGTCTTTAGCTAGAGAGTATCTAGAAGGAGAAAATTAAACGATAATAGTGTGTGTCTGGAATTGTGGATTAAATTTTCCTTTACTTCTTGGGAGTATTTTTTGCATATATTTTTGTATTTAAATATGTATCATTATTATAATCAGAGCCAAATCTAAAGCTATTTCCATGTGGGATGGCAGTGGAGAATAAATAAATAAGGTTTGAGTAAGGAGTGAGGAATTACAGTAAGAGTAAAAAGAATGAGATTTAACGTGTAGACTTTTAACATATATATTTGCTGTTATTCTTTTATTTGCTATTTAATAATTGCAGTCTTAGCTCCATTTTAAACAAGTGACATTACTGGATTAATTTAATTCTGTATAGTTTAGATAAAGGAGAAGACATTAGAAATATTGTATGTAAATCCTTAGTTCATTAGCTATATTTATTTCACTGGTTTTTCCTATTTAGTTTCAAATAACAACTCTCAAGTTCCACGTTACTGAATAGGTCTTTTGTTTGCACTCAGACATCAAGTTAGAAACTCTCTAGCTTTACTCTGAGTTATAGTTATTAAACCTATAATTGAAGGCAGTTTTCAGCATTTTGAATTGGGTTGACACTCATGGAATCATTAGAATAGAAGAGACCTTGAAAGCTCTTCTACTTCATCTCTCTGCCTTCAAGCTAGGATCACATTATAGCCAGATGAATTTAGTCCAATTTTTAAAGACCTCAAGAGATATCTTCAACTCCCGTTGGTAGCCCATTACATTGTTTAAGAACAGTCACAGGCAGAAAATTCTTCCTTCCATCTATTGGTAATCTGAGTCCTTCATGGTGTACTGAAGGCCATTTCCTCTTGTTCTGTCATCAGAAAGGATGAGGAACAGCTGTTTACCATCTTCTTCAGTACTTAAAGGCTTATTAAATCTCTTTACCACTGCTTGCTTTTCCATTTCTTTTTAGCATTCTTTGTCCTCTGAACTCTATGTAGATTTTCTTTTGCTGCACAACCCTGACCTGGATATAAATTTGATCAGAGCTGTAAATACAAGGATTACTGCACTGTTTCTAAGTACCACATGTTCACATTTACATATATATTGTTTTATTTTGGGTTATCATTTACTCTTTTATTTTGGATGTTATTTCTCCATGAAATTACCTTGTTTCTGCTCTCATTTTTGTTTTTTTAAATTAATTAATTAATTAATTTATTTATTTATTTTTGGCTGCGTTGGGTCTTCCTTGCTGCCTGCGTGCTTTCTCTAGTTGCAGCAGGCGGGGGCTACTCTTGGTTGCGGTGCGTGGGCTTCTCATTGTGTTGGCTTTTCTTGTTGCGGAGCACAGGCTCTAGGCACGCGGGCTTCTGTAGTTGTGGCTCGCGGGCTCTAGAGCGCAGGGTCAGTAGTTGTGGCGCACGGGCTTCGTTGCTCCGTGGCGTGTGGAAACTTCCTGGACCAGGTCTTGAACCCTTGTCCCCTGCATTGGCAGGCGGATTCTTAACCACTGTGCCACCAGGGAAGCCCCTTTTTTGTTTTTTTGACATTTATTCTTAAATTCTTTGTTTTCCCATCCAGAAATATTTTATTTTGAATATTCAGTGTTTTCCATATTTAGTTTTCACTCTTTTAGGTTTTTTTTTTTTCTTAAGTACTATCCTTTGGTCCCGAGTTCCTAGATACCTCAGTCCTAGGCTGCTGATTAAACTTTATTGTTCTGTTGTCCCAGTCACTGTTAAAAGGATAAAGCATCATTAGGCCTTTCCTGTTTGATGTTATTTATGGTTTCATCAGGTTTGAGCTTTGCTTTGGAGGTGATCCGTGGACTAGCTGTGGTCTGATCTGGTTGTATGTAAGTTCTCCTTTAGTATTGCTAAACTTAGCAATGAATCCCATATGTCTCACTTACTAATACCTGTTCAGTTCTTGAGGTGGAGGTTGGCAGGAGGCAAGTATCAATAATATGGAAGGCATAGTAACATCATAATGCTGTAAGGGAGAAATGGCATTACAAATGTGATGGGAGGATGGTATGTACCTGTTAGTTACTGAATATTAAATAAAAAGATAGAGTTCTCTGAATTTGTTAATAATTAATAATCAAGAGTAAATTCATATCCTGAAACTATTCACAATAATACTATTTCCTAGCCAACTCCCACTCCCCAGCTTTGTCTAGGAAGTGTTATTCAGTTTAATGATTAGAGGTTTGGTTGTAACAAAATCCTAAAGCTTTGCTAAAACCAAGCAAGGTTAACTCACAGAATGCCATTCATTCTACTGAGTTTGCTTTCCTATCACAGAAATGTTGTTACCTTTGACAATGTAGCCGTGACACTATCTATTCAGATTAATAATATTCTTTAGACAAAAAGATATATTTCATTTTGATATCTATTTTCATTTTTAATTCATGAGTTATACCAAATGTTAATTTTAATAAAGGTTTGGAAATTTGCTTGATAGTTGGTAAGTACACATAATGTTTCAATCAAGAATTATTGAAGTGATTTATATGGAAATTAAATATGCCTTTAAATCAGATAAGTTACTAATTGGTTACTATTATGGTTTTACATATTGAATTATTATACAAGATTTTTATTGTAAATTTTTATAACTGATTTTTACTTTGTATATGTTTATTTTATTATTGTACACTCAGGTGTATGTTCTAGTTACCTTTTAAACATTTGTTATTGTGTTACATTGGAAAATAGTACAAGAAAATAAGAATATAATGTTTACAAACACTTTGCATCTGAAATATAAATGCAGTAACATGTCCCAGCTTAAAATAAGCCGTCAATATTGGCAGCTTCTCCTCAACTTTGGCTCTATTTTTTTTCCCACACCTTTTGGAGTACTTTCTCAGAGAGCTTTGCTTGATGATATATTAATATTTATATTAATATTTATCACAGTTTTTTTTGCAAGTGGATAAACAATTTTTTTAATTAAAGTTAAGCCTGAATAAAATGTTCAGCAAGTACGGATGAGTATGAAATTAAAAATCCTCTATCCTTAGCCTACCCTTGGAGGTAATTAATTTTTAGAATTTCTATTTTCATTCTTTTGGTGATTTGCTACATATACTTATTCACTCTACTTCTTAATGTTCCGAAATTTAAGATTTACTTGTTTGCTCCCTGCTATAAGATGAGGAATTTTCGTCACTTCCCCTGGTCTTGTTTTTCTCCCCTGAACCACATCCCAGGTTTCGTTTTAATTTTACTTTCATGCATCTTTTGGTCACATTTATTTATTTTAAAATCCATTAGCCTTTTAGGCAATGTAATTGATTCCCTCTTTACAAAATATAAGTATTATGCATCGCTACGCTCTTTCATTTATTTTCTTCCTTTCTATGCCTAAACTCTTTTAGCTGTACCATTATGTGCATCACTTAAATATCACAATGTTTTAGAAGCTTGAAGAAGATGAAAAATATTACTGTTACAATAGTGAATAGCTATTAAAGGAGTGAAAAATATAATATTCAGAATCACTGGTTTTCCATTTCTTTATAAGGTGTCCATATTAACTTTCTCACTTCATTCATTTATCTGATAAATAGCTATTCAACATCTGTTGAATGCCAAACACTATGCTAGGCACAGAGGATAAAGCAGCCAATAAAACATACATGCTCTCTGCCCTTACGGAGTTCACAGACTTGGCAATGACTATGGTATAAGACTGCTGTAATTGGTCCCAGAAAATATAATGCCATATGTTCCCTTTCATCCCATGAGAGGCCCTAATTCTTTGCATTTCTAGCTAGGTAGTCTCTTGAAAGTATGAGGGCATGTATATCAAATTTTGACATTTTTGTTTCTAATTATTTCACTGAAAAATATATATATTTAAATAATATATATAATGAAAATACTGGAATACCTGTATAGAACAACAAGTATAATTAACAGTATGGTAAAGAGAAAACCAGGTAGAGCTAAACTACTTTTAAAAGAATATATTACATGAAATAATTTATATTTGAATCTTTAAAATAGAGGTTTATTCATGGTGTGTGTGTATGCACATATCAAGTATATACAACCTCTGCTAGTTTGCCTTCTTTATTTTATATATATCTGAGAGATTAAAATTAGTACAGTCTCTTGTTAGCTCATTTGAACATTGTAGGAAGAATTATAAATGATAGAGAATTTTATGTTTTGTCTTATATATCTAAATTTTAAAATGTATAGTGTTTCACATTTGCTGTTTCATTAATCTCCTTGGAAATTTCAAGTTGGATAAAAATATGTGTGTGTGTATGTGTGTATGTGTGTGTGTGTTTGCTGGGTTATAAGATACAACTGGGTATGTCATGTTCTTGTTGTGGAGCAGTTCATAATCTATTTGGGGAGAACAGATTAGGTAAATTACTTAATCACAAAACAAGATCATGGTTGCTGTTATAGTAATATTAACAAAGTACAAGATACATAGGCTATAGTTACTTGTTTGAAATTTCTCCCACAAATATGTTCTTTTGGAAATAAGCCATAGATGTGAATAAGTTATTACATTTAGGCATTTAGATGTTTTAAAAGCTTTTTTGCTATCCGTTTCCAATTTCTATCCTTTTCTCAGTATGTAAACTACAAACGCTAATGAACAATAAGTTCTAATTATTTGTTTACCTATATAAAACTTTAAATCAATGAAAACATGTTAAAATGATTTTAATTGTATTTTTCTTGAAAAATTTTCTTGAAATTGTCTTCAATATTAGATTGAATAATGCTGAAACAAAACCTGCATGATTTATTTATTTGTTTTTTTATATTTTAGATTTGAAAAATATGTGAGTGCTAAGGACGCTTTGGAGACTGATCTTTATAAACGGTTCATTCTGGTGCTGAATGAGAAGAAAGCAAAGATCAGAAGCTTACATAAATTGTTAAATGAAGTTCAAGAACTGGAAAAGAACATCGAACATAAAAGGTGTTTTGACCTTTCTGTTTTGGGATGGCAGATGCAGACATTTTAGTGGAATTTCTTCCCAAACTTAATGAAAGTTAGATGCCAACTTTTTAGTAATATGAGATCATTTGATAGTCTGGGGTTGGATGCTCTGGTTGTTAGATGCAGTGGACTGGCAAATTCTCAACATGATCTCTCCCATGTCTGCCCAACTGTCACACCTAGACTTAAATCATAAAACTGGCGTGAGATTTACCTAAATAATATTAGTTTAATTCTTAGGCATCACGAAGAAATATATTAATTAAAAACTTTCATCTTCTGCAGAACCATAGAGTTGGGCACACATTTGTAATCTCGATGTCTAAGCAATGCTTAATTTTAGAATCAAGTGGCTCTAAATGTGAATATGTACTTGATTTTTAAGGAATAATCATAGGTGACTTATGACTGGTATGGCTTGGACAATTATAATAATATTGGGCATTAGCTGATATAGATTTGGGTCTCTTACCCTGAATCTGAGAGAAAGCACAAATCTACTAATGGCATAATATAAAGAATATAATGTTTGATGTCAGATGATCCTAGTTCAAGTGTTGATCTGGTACTGATAGATAGTATCTTTGGGCAAGTCCTTAAACTCTCTGTGCCTTACTTGGATATCTTCGTAATAAGAATAAAGGTACCCATCTCAGAATTTTGGGGAGACCAATTGAAAGGCAGAACTGCTTTGAGATCAGTAAAGTACTGATTACTCTGTGACCCACAGAAGGTAATTTAGAAGAATAGTATTGTGATTTGATAGATAAATAATAAATGATAATAAACTGACTCAAGAATTAATTATAGTGAGCACTAAACCACATTTATATAAGGTAAAAGAGAAACTTGTTTTTAAGAGAGTTAACATATAGTCTTTAAAGTGCTTTCATCTTAATTATATATATTTCAATATATATTTGTTTAATTACAATGTTTTTCCAGGGATATTTTCTATAATTACTTACTGGTGAATTTGATACCTAGCCAGGAATGAACCAATAATTTATATGTCTACCTCTCTCTGTTTCTAGGGAAACTCCAACATGTTCTGAAATGACTACTGACAGAGATGCAATCTATGATGAAAGTACTGATGAGGAAAGTGAAATCCCACCTAATCCCTCTGTGTTAAGTCCAGGTAAAGTAAATACATTTATTTCCTTTGTTGAACATCTCACTTGGGCTTATTATTTATTACTTATTATGATAATAAACATTAAAGAAAAATATTATGAAAATAATTTTTTCTACACACATTCTTTCGGGTTTTTAGTCTAAAACCACAACTACTTAATGTTAAAAATTAATATTTATTATAAAATGCAGCAACTCGTTGGCAACAACAAAACAAGCAAGCATGCACATGTATATACATACACACACACATATACATCAAGGTATACTATTCCTTATTAAACAAAGATGCATAAGCGATAAGCAAGGTATGTCTTCACGTCAAATATGTACCAGGAACTCTTCTATGCAGTAGAGAGCAAAACACAAAAATTTCCTCTTTCGTGGAGTTTAAATTCTAGCCAGGGAAACAGACAACAGCAAGATGAGTAAATTAAAGTATGTGAGTGATAAATGCTGAGGAGAAAAATAAACCAGGGAA
Source organism: Eschrichtius robustus (assembly GCF_028021215.1). Classification (NCBI taxonomy): domain Eukaryota; kingdom Metazoa; phylum Chordata; class Mammalia; order Artiodactyla; family Eschrichtiidae; genus Eschrichtius; species Eschrichtius robustus. Next base: position 65,833,294 of record NC_090825.1, read on the forward strand.
GGATGATAAAAAATGTCAGGGTGGGAATAGGGATGAGGATTGTGATTTTAGCTAAGGCACCAGAAAAGACCTCGGTGAAAAGGTGATAAGTCTACCTGTGGGAAGAGCGTGCCACGCAGAAAAAGCAGTTAAGTACAAACGCCCTGATGTGGGAGTTTGCCTGATGTGTTCAAGCAATAGCATGGAGAGCAGTATGCATAAAGTGGAAAGATGAAGATAGGGAGTATTAGGAGATGAGGTCAAAGAGGCCAGATCATGTATAAGGTCTTCTAGGCCATTGTATGGATTTCAGTTTTCAATTTGAGTGATACTGGAAACTGTTACAGAATTTTAACTAATCAAGTGACATGATCTGACTTAAGTTTTAACAGGATTGATCTGTTGTGTTGAGAATATAGGATGATAAGTGCAGAAGATATAACAGACAGAAAGCTAGTTCAACAGTGAGTGAAGGATGAGAGAGCCTTAGACCAGAGTGAAAGCAGTGAAGGTGGTAAACAAAGGGCAGATTCTAGAAATGTTTAGAGGCAGCAGGATTTGCTGATGAAGTGGGTATGGGTCATCAGAGAAAGACAGCGGTGATGGTAAGCTTTTTGGAATGAACTATTATTGAAAGATGCAGTTGACCTAGCAAGGTGGGGGAGACTGCGAGGGGAAGGGCTGGACCTCAGTTTTGGAAACATTAATTCTGAGATATTGAGTAGAGAGATGGATATACAAATTTGGACTTTGGGGGAGGGCTCCTGCTGACAAATAAGATGGTATTTAGAGCTGACTGAGATCTCAAGGGAGTTTGAGAAGACCGAAAAGAGCAGTGGTCCAGGGACTCAGCCCTAACACACTTGAGTGTGCAGAGGTCAGGAAGATGAGGAGACCAACGCAGAAGACTGAGGGAGCAGCAAATATTGTAGGTGTGGTATCCTGAAAGCCAAGTCAACAAACTGTTTCAAGGAGGAGACTGTGATCAGCTGAGTTGAATGCTGCGAATTGGTCAAGGAAGATGAGGATGAGCACTGACTGCTGTATTTAGCAATACAAATGTTACTGCGGCTCTTAATAAAACATTTTCAGTGGAATGGTGGGGAATAGAACAGGAGGCTCAAAAGGAATGAGAAGAGAGAATTGGAGAAGAGATAGCAAATATCAGCAACGCTTTTAACAAGTTTTACTGCAAAAAAAAGGAAAAACCCAGGTCAAGAGCTGGAGGTGGAAGTGAGGTCAAGAGGGTTTTTTTTTCTCTTAGATGAAAGAAATAATGCCATGTTTGCATACTGATGGGAGTACATAAAGAGAGAGAGAAAAAAATGTCCAGGCAGTAGACAGCGGTAAGAATTGCTAAAATACTGTCTCTAAGTAGAGAAGATGGTATCAGATGCACAAACGGCAGGATTCATTTAGCTAGGAGCATGGGCACTTCCCCTAATGACAGGAAAGAAGGTAGAATAAATGAACAAAGACACAGGAAAGTGTCTAATTGCATTCATGGAAACGTTCTGGTGTTGCTTAAATTAGTTGATTGATTAATATGATTCTAATTAGATTTGAATTGGGTCAGTCACACACAGACTCTCATTTTGCATATGAGAGTAAAATTTCATTTGGAGGCTATGCTTGGTTTACATTTGTGGCCCATTTAAAAATGAAATCTTTTTAAAATAATCAGATGTAATTGAAAGCTCACAAAGAAAGAGAATCTGTACTCTTTCCAATTTGAACATTCTGAATTTTTATTAAACACAATGGCCTTTGATTTTGTTCCCTATTCAGAGTATCTCACGAAACTTTGATGTAGATGAAAATTATTTTTGAAGAGAAAGTATACGGTTAAACATGGGTATATGAGAATGGGGTCCTTTATGTGTTGTCTCTTTTAAGCAAAGCTTTACGTTATAATTGTACTCTTTTAAATTTGGCAAAATTTCTCTTCAAAAATGTTTAGGTCATTGCGTATTTTTTCTATATTTTACATGGAATTTTTTCTTTAACTCATATCTAGTTCACAACATATTTGACCATAGGTCTCTGATTCTAATTTTTCTTTTTTGCATTTAACTTGCTTTTGACAAGTTTTCTATGTCAAGAATTAAGAGCATTTTTATTAGAAGTTTTAACTGTTCTTTTCTCTCTGCTTCAGCAAGAAGTGTTCATGAAACTGATTTGCTAAAGGAAAAAAAAGTGAATCTTAGATCTAAAGTGCTTAATTTTGCATTAAGCACTAGATTCCATAGATCTGAGGAAAAACATTATATATGTTAAACAACAAAATCAGCCTCATAATTTACCAGATTCCATAATCTATTCTTTTATGGCAGCAAAATATATTCTAAGTCCATGAGATTTTTTTTTTTTTTTAATCACAGTTTAGTCTTTTGGTATTTTATATATTACTACTATGTGTTTGGGGTACAGCAGTGAGAATTTCTTCCTTATTCTGCTGTCTTGACAATAGCTTCTTAGAGTACAAGTAAATACATGAACTTATTTTAGATACTGCAGGTTCATGTGTGCTTTCTGTACAATAAAAACTAGAGGAAAACAAATCGATGGGATTTAATACATTTATCTTTCAGAAAGCCATTTCTTTAAATGGCTAGATCTGTAACTTGATAGTAATTTTTATTATGTAAATATATTTTCATCATTAATTATTAAAATCACCAGATTTCCTCATGAGTTGTTTAAATTATTACCTCATTCCTGCATGATCAAGAGGTTTAGCGAGCCCAGAATCATTTAGTGGTTCCACGATATTCACTCAAGTAAAAGATTTGAATGAATATTGTGGAACCACTAAATAATTTTTATGCATATACCCAGAAGTAGGGAAGGGATATTGTAGTTTGTAGGAAACTGATAGGTAACGTTTTTATGAATAAGCAATCTGTTTTATTACTGTTTTCCTCCAAAGTTTTTAAATTTCCCTCATCGTTAGGATTGTTGAGGAAATAACTAATGACAAGTAGTTCAATCCAATAAGTGACATCATGTTCATATGTACTACACCATATTTAAAGGTTTAAGAAAAACCTTTAAAATATTCACTAACAGTTTATTAGGTAAAGGTAGATCTCTGAAGTATTCTAAAACTTGAACATCACAGTCGATACCACCCCACGACTACGTTTTATGTTTTTCTCTAGTAAGATTTGCTTTCTGTATGTCTTAATTTCCAGAATTTCTAGAGAGGTAGCAGTTGTTTTACAGACTTTATTTCCTAAACTGTGACTGCATACTAAAGCCCTAGAGTTCTTAGATGTTCACTTTGTTTCAGATTAAGATTATGATAGATAAACTAGTTGCTGTGTTCCCTATTTATAGCTCAATTCCTGGATTACAAAGGAGGATGGGTCACTTTCATTCTCATCTAGTTGGTATTAACTCCTTGTGGCTTTAAGGATTTCCTGGTTAGTCTGGACTCCTCCTACCTCCAAAGTTGTTTTTGTTTTTTAATTCAATGGAAATGTATTGGGTTATTATAGATATTATTAAACAACCTTCTCTACAGGAAAGCTTCTGTTTCTTTAGTTACAATTCAGGGTAATACCTGAGGTCCATCGCTGTGGAGAAACTTCAAGTTGAACTAGGTCCACTGAATAACAGAACCTCACCAAAATATACAGAGATATAAGTGTAATTGGTATAGCATTTTAGTGACAAAAGGCTACTAAGCAGCAGTGCATTCAAGTGGCCTTTCATTTGCCCCAACAATAGCTGATCTAACCTAAGAAATAACTTAGGGTTATGCAGATTTTTATATTGTTTCATAACCATTTTGATACTGCAATAAAAGTAGAATTATGTGAAAACAATTTTTAAATGTATATGAATGTTCTAAGAATTTTGGCAATTATTACAAAGCATTTCTTAGTCTTAACAGAATTCAAAATGCTTGTGAATATTTAGGGAAAAATTGGGTTTATTTTATAGAAATAGGATCGTTATGTGAAGCATTTTGAAAACATATGGTTAATTGGCTCCTACTTAGCCACCACAAGAGGACTTATTTTAACGTGTCATTAATTATTTTTAATATTATTTAAAATTATTTTAATGAATAACCAGTATTTTAAAATTATAGTTATTTCTATTAGAAATTGACAAATTTATAACATTTAGAGAACAATTAAATCAGCCTTACCAAAAGTTCAAATAAGAAATACACTTATTCTAGAATATTTTAGCCTTCTTAGCTTCATATTAAAGGTGCACAACCACTAAAATCAGATAAAATAAGCTTTCTTACCAATTTTCTGCATAATTATTAGCCCGAGATTTAGCACATTAGTTTAATTAGTCCTCCTTCTTAACCGACAGGAAGGTCCCTGTATAACTGCTATCAGTAATTCAGGCTTCTCTTAGTTGGTAGGCTTCCTGAAAGGAAGGGTAATTATAGAATAGCCTATTTGAATGTAAATGAATGGCCATGTCAAACAGTTGATGAATACTGATATAGTAGCTTTTAAAAATAGAACAGAATCCAAAATTTCCAAGTATCAAAGAGCTCGTTGCTTTGAACACTGAATGTCTACTCACAGAGGGGATAACAGCATGTCCTGCCAAAGAGATTACTCAGAATTCAGCTTTAGAATCACAGACTATGCCCTTAATATTATCCAGCTTGTTTATTATAGACACATTTGTTTATAAATTCTAAGTAAAAAGCTTGATTTAGTAGAACCTATCACAAAACTGGAAAAGCAATTTGAGTGTATTTCCTAGCGATCATGGGCTCTTATATATAAGCAACGTTGCAGAGGAACAATGGCATATTATTTGAGAAATCTAGATCTAATATAGTTCTAGATCTTCTAGTACAAGCCCATCATTTTTCAGATGAGGAAACAGAGGCCTAGAAATGTTAAGTACATTACTGTTGGCCACACAGGAGAAAAAAATGAGAAAGTATTTGCCTTCTGTAACAATAGATTGCCCACATTTGCACATTTCTTTTTGAGGTATTGTAAAAACCCTTGGGACTTTGCTAGCACTAAAGAAACTGCCACTGATGCAATAGAATAATGAGAACATTTTTTTCTTCTAAAGAGAAGAGAGATCCTATTTATACATAAATTTTCCATAGAGGTAGTCAATATCATCAGATTAAACAAGCTAGGCTTTATGATGTAAAGCTTGTGGAGAAAATCCCAGAATGTACATATTTCTACTGAGGTCATCCCTCTGTATATTTTTTTTAAATTGAGATATAATTGACATATAACATTGTGTAAGGTGTACAATGTGTTGATTTGGTACATTTATAATTGCAATGTGATTACCACCGAAGAGTTAGCTAACACCTCTATCACATCACATATTTATCATTTCTTTTTTGTGGTGAGAACAATTAAGATCTAGTCTCTTAGCAACTTTGAAATTTATAATACAGTATTATTGACTGTAATCACTCTGCTGTGCATTAGATCTGCAGGACTTATTGATCTACTAGTTGCAAGTTTGTACCCTTAAACAACAACTCCCCAATTTCGCCACCCCCAGCCCCCAGTAACGATCATTCCACTCTGTTTTTATGAGTTCGGCTTTTTTAGATTCCACATATAACTGAGATCATACAGTATTTGTCTTTCTCTGTCTGACTTACCTCACTCCCTGTGTATATTAATTGCTTTAGATTTTGACTTAGTATTTTATTTACCTGAGAACTCTCAAATGTACCAAGGGTATTTAGCAAATTTGTGATAACTTCTCTATACCCCACTATTAAAATATAACTTTGATATAACCTCCTAGGCAACTATTTCTACATTTTTGTATGTTCTTGGAGAGACAAAAATAAATTCTGTTAAGAATATTTATCTCCAGCTATGGGTGATGAGAAGGTTGGCAGAATCTCTCCTCCAAAAGTAATTATATATCTAAAATTACCAAAAGAGAAATAAACATATACTTCATTGCTCTGGAAATAAGCAAAAAGCAAACAGCAATATTAGAAGTATTTATGCTTAAAAAAATTACTGAAATTCAGGTAAGAATTGGGAGTGTGTGGAGTTCTTTTTCTTTTTTGTTTTTGTTTTTGTTTTTAACATCTTTATTGAAGTACAATTGCTTTACAATGGTGTGTTAGTTTCTGCTTTATAAAAAAGTGAATCAGTTATACATATACATATGTTCCCATATCTCTTCCCTCTTGGTCTCCCTCCCTCCCACCCTCCCTATCCCACCCCTCTAGGTGGTCACAAAGCACCGAGCTGATTTCCCTGTGCTATGCGGCTGCTTCCCACTAGTATCTATTTTACATTTGGTAGTGTATATATGTCCATGCCACTCTCTCACTTTGCCCCAGCTACCCTCGTTGCTGTTCCCCCATCCTCTGTTTCCTGAACTTGATAGGTATGGAAGTTCTGTCAGGACCTGGGAGGCCATGAGGACTGGAAACTGTTATGCCTGGACCAAATAGGTCTCACTTAATTATCAGTGGAAGGTGATACCCACATCCAACAGTGTTGTTGGTGGCAGTAACGATCTTGCCAACAGTGGCTAAGTGGGTTGGGCCAGTGAATCTAAATAAGGTGAGGTTAGCCTGCTGTGTGGCTACATTTATACCATCTTTCTCCAAGTATGTATGACTAGGATTTACATACTAGGATTTACAGAGTATGGCGACTTGACATAAGTAGTCATCTACATGATGTTTCAATGAGTAATACATGTGTGAGAAAAAAGTACGTGGTCACTTATTTAACTTAAACAATTTTTTTCTTTCCTGCATAATCTCTCCTAGTCTTTAATATGTTAATGTGCATAATGATGAAGGATAGAATGTATTGTGAAACAGATCTCAAAATTATAAGACCTTAGGAACTTTTAAAATGGGCTTTATTATTCTATGGAACCCAAGTGAGAAACCCTGCTTTATATGGTTTTGACTTGTATGAATTAGGTGAGAAAAAGGGAAGTATCTAAAGAAAATAAATATTTTCCCATATTTCTGTATGTCCCAGTTTTAAGAGGACATGTACTAAACATGAGCAGAAGATCATGTAAATAAGGTTATAGTCTCAAAGTGTAGCGTAACCCATGAGAATCATATTAAACCTCAGAACATGCAGTGACTTGCAGGAATTCTGAGAATAGTTTAAAAATGTTATTTTACCATTCTTGTGGTAAGAAGCCTGACCTGAGACTGGACTTAGGACAAATGTTGGTTGTTATAATTAATGTTAATAAGTGACAGAAACACTACATAAATGCTTTTTAATTTGTTCAATCCAAAGTGAGTTCTTATGTAGTTCAAACACTACATAAATGCTTTTTAATTTGTTCAATCCAAAGTGAGTTCTTAAGTGAGTTCTTAGTGAGTTTTTTATAAATTTATTTATTTATTTATTTTTGGCTGTGTTGGGTCTTTGTTGCTGTGCGCAGGCTTTCTCTAGTTGCGGTGAGTGGGGGCTACTCTTCGTTGCAGTGCGTGGGCTTGTCACTGTCGTGGCTTCTCTTGTTGCGGAGCACAGGCTCTAGGTGCGCAGGCTTCAGTAGTTGTGGCACGTGGGCTCAGTAGTTGTGGCTCGCAGGCTCTAGAGCTCAGGCTCAGTAGTTGTGGCGCACGGGCTTAGTTGCTCCGCGGCATGTGGGATCTTCCTGGGCCAGGGCTTGAACCCGTGTCCCCTGCATTGGCAGGCGGATTCTTAACCACTGCGCCACCAGGGAAGCCCAACCTCTGGTTCTTAAAGAATGTTTAGTGGGGAGATCTTTGAGCCTTTTGGAATTATATGTAAAATTATATGTATGTATGCATGTATTAGTTTGCTAGGGCTGCTGTAACAAAGTACCACAAACTAGGTAGCTTATACAATAGAAATAAATTGTCTTAAAGTTCTGGAGACTAGAAGTCTGAAATCAAGATGTCAACAGGGTTGGTTCCTTCTGAGGGCCATGAGGGAGAAGGATCTATTCCAAAATTCTCTCCTTGGCTTGTCAATGGCCATCTTCTCCTTGTGTCTCTTCACATCATCTTCCCTCTATGTATACCTGTGTCCAAATTTCTTCTTTTAATAAGAACACCAATCATTGGATTAGGGCCCACACAGATGAGCTCATGACTTTATTACCTCTAAATGCTCTATCTCCAAGTGAGGTCACATTCTTAGGTACTGGGGATTAGGACTCTAAAATATCTTTCTGGGGGGGGGGTGATACAATTCAACTCATAACAATGGAAATGTACGTTTTTCTGGAGCAAGGACCCAAACTTTTTATGTTTTCAATGGGGACCATGTTCCAAAAAAGATTCAGAACCATTGACCGAGGAGAATGGTGTTTAAACCAGAAAAGATGGAATAAGACTCGTTAAAAGGAAACTTAAGCTTAGAATAAATGAGAAATTGAGATGAAAAAAAGAGAAAATAGCAGTGTTCAGACAGAAGCTAAGTCACCATCTATTAATACATTGGACTGGAGGTTTGTCTAGAGCTGCGTTGTTCAATAAAATAGCCATCAGTCACATGAAGCTTTCGAACAGTGGAAATGTGGCTAGTCCAAATTGAAATGTGCTGTAAGGATAAACCACATATTGGATTTCAAAAATTTAGTATGAAAAAAGAATGTAACATGTCTAATAAATTTTGATATTAATTATATATTAAAATAATATTTTAGATATATTTAGTTAAATATAATATTACTATTAACTTCATCTGCTTCTTTTTTACTTTTTAAAATAAGGCTAATAAGAAATTTAAAAGTCTCTATGTGACTCACATTGTATCTCTTATTTTACACACATAAGATCTATTTGATCTTAATGTTTAGAAACCTTCCATCTCAGGCTGATTGTGTGGTTCTATAATAGATATAGAATATTGTGAAAAAGAAATCAAATTTAACTACCAAGTCTTTATGAAGCTCTTAATGTAAGTCATGAGACCTTTGGGTGGGTGTAGATGATTGTGGGTGTAATTGAGTATTGTAACACCTAATAAACGCAAAAGGTGTTACACTGTTTTTTGGATTCATTGTAGTAAAACAGATGTCAGAAATCTGTTTTACTACATTTATCAATTTGACCGAGAAAAATGAAGCTAAACATTTTCACTGGCGCTGTAAAACTGCAAACCCCTGTTAAGACAAAGGGGTGTAATGCATCAACAGTCTCTAAATCAGCTGAATGTCTATACTGCAATATGTAGGACTCTCGTCTCTCTGTGATTGTGACAGGGATCTCTACCACAGACAGCACATCTGGTTCCTTTAGCCATTTCATCAGTATCACCTATAAGCCATATTTAAGATCAAAAGGATAGAGAAGGTTACCAGTGATGAGGTTCTGGAATGTTGCCAGCCCACCAGCATTGACACTGATATTTGCTGCAACTTAACTCTGAGGGCCTGGGGATGTGTGAAGGATGGATATCAGCAGGCTTGCTAAGCAGAGTCTGAATGCATGATGCAGTGAAAGAGAACAGTAGGATAGGCAAAAGAAAGACTCAAACTGAGACCCTAAGTGCCAAATTCAAGCCTTGTAAAGTTCAAGAATGCTGAGAAATAGTAGCTGCAAATATATACCTATTGGCACTCAGGATTTTGTGGGGAGAGGGGAAGGGTTATAATTTGCGGGATGACAGAACAAAAAAAACCTAGGGTACTTTCAAGCACAATGACTAGCTATACTAACAACCATATTTTTTTCAAAAATTAAATGCATAACTTGGACTAAGTCAGAGGTTGTAAACTGTTGATCCTTGTTACAATCTAGGTCACATACTTTGTTTTTCCTCGGTGATATCAGTGTTTCAAATAATAAATTTGAATGCATTTAAACAGGGCATAGGTTTCCTTGTTTTCTGTAGTCCTCAACACAGCTCTTAGATCTGGTTTGCTTCATTCATTGGTATCACTTGCATGATTTCTGGAAGTATGTGAGTGTGTGACCCCTGGAAGTTGATGGTTATACTGACAATGAAGACTATCACAATAGTTCTTCTATCTATCATAACTATCATGTCATTACTACTACTAGTACTATCACCACTACCACCACCACTACCATTACTACATCTACTTCTATTACTATTACCGTTCTGTCATGGTTCCACTACCATTATTACTGGTAGCATCATCACCACCACCACAACGACTACAGACTCATAGTTATTATACTCATAGCACTTATAAATGGGTGCCAGAGTCTATTCTAGGTTTCTTAGATGCATTGTTTCATTTACATCTAATAACAGTCCTACAAAGTATGTACTGTGATTATGACCATTTTACAGCTGAGAGAACTGAGGCACAGAAAGATTAGAGAACTTGCCCAATGTAACAAGCCTAATAAGTTATGGAGCTGAGGTTCTAACACAGGCATCTAACCACAGAGCTCATCTCTGAGAACACTTCCCGTGCTAAAATTCTTCATGTTCAGTAAATAGAACACTCTAATTTATTAAAATGTTAGAGTTCTGTATGATTTCATATTTTAAATTCAAGTATATTTGATGCCTTCATTTTTATAAAATAATTTAAGGCTCCTAAAAAAGGAAGCATGGAATATTTGGCCTCCTTCTTACTTAATAGAGTGGCACACATTCTACTAGAAAAGCTATAGCTTGGTGACATTAATGCACCATTAAGATGAATGGGAATGTTCACGTCTCTTTTGGAAGTTGTGTTATGATTTGATGACAAAGCAAATAAGGCAGGAGAATGGTGATTTATACTCAGTCCTTGATTAAAAGCCTTGGGTAAAGAGGTGCTAAATAAATATTAAGTAACACTATCAAATGTCCATATGGACATTAAAAAATATAGATTTATAGTCTTAAGTATAGACTTATTCTATATGCTGTTTATATATTATTTGGTGGATAGAAATTTAGAATTGTTTTATCTTTCTGGTGAACTGACTTTTTCTTATCATTATGAAATATCTCTCCTTATGTCTAGTAATGTTTCTTTCCTTAAAGTTGTCTTTGTCTGATAATAGTATAGCTATAACTTTCTTTTCCTTGCTGTTTACAATGGTTTATCTTTTTCATGTTTTTCCATTTTTTTCAACCTTTCATATATTTAAAAGCTGTCATTTGTTAGCAATATATAGTTGTTTTTTTAAATCTACCCAGATAATCTTTGTCTTTTAAATTGGTTTGTTGACTCCCTTTGTAGTTCAAGTAGTTACTTATATATTTAGATTTAGATCTACTAAGACACTATTTGTTTATTTTTATTATTTAAACTTCCCTCCTTGTTAATTGTGCATTAACTTGTTAATTATGCATTCTTGTATCTTTTTTGTGTGTGTGTCTTTGTCTTAGTGGTTACTCTAGAGATGGCAACATACATCTCTGACCTATTACATTCTAGTGTAAATTTAACTTTCATACTTGCTAGATAATGCTAGGACTTAGGGCACTTTAACCACTTAGCCCCATCACTATTTTGCATTATTGTAACATGCATTTGAATTTGTCATACATTCTAGACCTCGTAAAGTATTATTATTGTAGCTCTGGAAAGTTAATATTCATTTATGTTTATCCATATCTTTACCTTTTACGTTGTTCTTTATTCTTGTCTATGCTTTATGTTTTCATTCCAGATTATTTTTCTTCAACTGAGAGAATTGCCTTTAATATTTCTTTTAGTGTACTTCAGATTTTGACAGATTCTCTTGGTTTTGGTTTTTGTGGAAGCCTTCAGTTTTTTAAGGAATTTTTGCTGGTGTGGATTTCTAGGTTGACGGTTGATTTTCCTTCAGCACTTTGAAGATGCCGCTCCATTGTCTTCTGGCTTCTTTGGCTCCTTGTAAACGAGTCAACTCTTAGTCATATCGATGCTCCTATGAAGTTAACATCTTTTTTTTATTCTTGCTGATTTTATCCTGCGGCTCTGGTGTTTAGCAAGTTTTCTCCGATGTACCTAAGTGTGGTCTTCTTTGTATTTTTCCTGCTTGAAGTCGGAGAGCTTCTTGAATTGGTATCTTGGCATCTGTTGTCAGTTTTAGAAAATTATTGGCTGGTAATTTTTCAGATATTGACCCTATCCTGTTCTTTCCCTTCTCCCGTTCTGAGAATACGATTACACTGATATTAGAGTTTTCCACATGTTAGAGTTTTCACCATGTTTCACACATTTCTTAATGTTCTTTTCCATAATTTCAATCCTTTCAGATTTCTGTGCTCCAGCCTAAATATTTTCAACTGATCCACTTTTGTTTATTAAGATTTCCAAAATTTGTTAATTTGTTCTTTACTTATCTCCCTTTTATATCAGGAGTCAATTAGGGAGGTATTTTTTTTTTTTTTTTTTTTTTAATTATTTATTTATTTTTGTCTGTGTTGGGTCTTCGTTTCTGTGCGAGGGCTTTCTCCAGTTGCGGCAAGCGGGGACCACTCCTCATCGCCGTGCGCGGGCCTCTCACTGTCGCAGCCTCTCTTGTTGCGGAGCACAGGCTCCAGACGCGCAGGCTCAGCAATTGTGGCTCACGGGCCTAGTTGCTCCGCGGCATGTGGGATCTTCCCAGACCAGGGCTCGAACCCGTGTGTCCTGCATTGGCAGGCGGATTCTCAACCACTGCGCCACCAGGGAAGCCCCTAGGGAGGTATTTTAATCTACTATGAAGATATGTTTCTCTCCATTAGGTTGTTAGCTGTTCGAAGGTGGTGGTCCCTCATGGCACCTAGTTCATTCAGTGTCTTGCAACTAAAAGGAATGTAGTAAGTTTTAAAAAATAACTTATTTAGTAAATTCAATTATGTGTATGCCCCATATGGCTTTACTGAAGAAAGATGTATGCAATGTACTTTGAAAGTGTTTTTTCTCCATTGATGATATAAAAGTGCCCAAACTAGTAGTAAGCATGTTGTAGTCATATACTAAATGGGTTTGTAGTAAACTGTTCATATAATTAAGAAGTAATTGTCTTAAATTATCTATATGGTTTTCTCTGGTTAATACTGTGCTCTGTGGCATGCATTTTCAAGATTGTTGTCTAAAGACAGATATTAGCTTGTTTTCCAGTTGGGATGATTTCAGCTGCAAGTATTACAGTGACTCAGTTTTAGGTAGCAACAAGGCGTTTATTATCTCACATAGCAAGTTTGAACATAAAGAATTTCTGTGGTTGGATAATTCAGTATGTCCACACTGTCAACAAGAACTCAAGTTCTTTTTATCTTTCTACTCTATTCTCTTCAGGCTTTTTCTTTCATGTGGTAAAATACAAGACGGCTGTCATTGCTTCAGCATATCTGTCATATGTTTATGTACATTTCTTCTCAGGGCTTCTTAAAGAATTGCCACAAACCCTTTTCTGAAACCATCACTTGTAGGGAGAATGACATACCTTCAATGATTGGCTTAACCAGTCAAGCCTTCATCCCTAAGGCTCCCCTGTGGAAAGTGAACAAAAGGCGTATCTGTAATCAGAAAAGAAGGGATGGTGGAATGGCTGTTGGCTAGACGTGGAAAAAAGCAAAACTAAGAGTCATCTCCTGAAAAAGTTATATTTTCCATGCCACTGTCAGGAATCCTTCATGCTTGGTGAAGTGGATTGGTCAAGGAATTTCCTAGGGAAGAAACTGGGTATCTATATTTTACAACTGTGTACTTTATTTATTAAAAAGTTCTTTATTTAATCTCAGTTCTGTGATCATTGAAATAATGTATAACAGTTTTTACAATGAAGTATGTCTGTTGTTCATAATTTTGAATGTATGTGGTAGACCAAACGTTGGTTTCATGTTGAATCTCATTGTGATACTACTTTTAGATATGTCATCTTGATTATAAATTACTTGAGAGCAAAAACCAGGTACTTTTCTGCCTCCAAAGTTTCTTTCTGAAGTAGGACTTGCATAAAGGTTTTAAAAAGGTAAAACTAATCTCTAGTCTAAGCCAACACTTGAAAAGCAATTATTGATAATATTTTCAAGAATAACTATAGTAAAATCACCAGTGCTCAGTTGCTAAAAAGTTGAGTCCACATCTAGGGTTTTAGATGTTGGCCAATAATTAATGAGCATCCATTCATAATAGATACCTACATGGCACTATTTTAAAAAACACTGTTTTGAAAGATTTTTATTGTTGTTTTATTTTTCATTTATGGCATGTAAACTTTGGTGGTTAACTTCCTTCATTAAAAAAAAGAAAAAAATGTTCAGAACTGAAGTGCCCTAGATGCTGATTTTTCAGGTCATCAGTTTTGGCTACATTCTCTTCCATGAGGCCTTTTATGATATTCTGCTTTTTCCTTCACCTTAAACATTTACAGTCTCTTTTTTTTGATTAAGATGTATTTAGGCACGATACACCTTACCATCCCTATATTAGCAATATAGCAATATGGGATTTATGTGTGTCAATAATAGCCAAATACTGGCAATTCTGTGTGTTTCAACCAAATATTACAGCTCCCTTGGTGCAGAAAAACAGAGAACAGCTTGATTTGCAGAGGATTTGTCAAGTGCAAATTAGCACCTTAACTGAATCCCAGCAAAAGATAATTAAAATCAACAGAAACAACTACAGAATTTAAACACTATTGTTCATCCTTTCCATGTCTCTTGATATAATGCTCCACTGTTTATCATTGGAGGTGGGCTTTATGGTACTGGGAGGGAACTGGGAATGGTGTTGCAATGTAAATGGGAATTTTAAAAAAAATTTGGTGTGTGAGCTGGCCTTGATATGAGGCTTTGACATATACCATGATACTCTTAGGCATTATGATGGCAAATATTGTGATGACTACAAGATGCATTAACTAAGATTATACAAGTCAGGCTGAACTCTTTCTTCAATATATCACTTTGGTGACCCCAAGGTTATTAAAACTGCTGAGGCCAGTAGTGTTAACAGTTGGTGATAGGATTTCAGGGATAATTCTATTATTGTTGACCCAAAAAGCCAGTGACGGATTCTGAAGAATGCCTTCCTTTGAATACATTTGTAATGATTTTTATTTGGAAGAAATGGTTCAGTTGAGTACTAACAGGAAGATGAATTTGAACTAGAGAAATATCTTCTGACAAATGATCTTCATTCCATTAAAACTATTCTAGCAAGAAATATTAACGTATTTTTTGCTGAAAATGAGTTTTGTGACCAAATAAGTTTGGAAAACACTGAGTTAATAAAAATTAAACATGTTTCTTCTAAATTGTTCAGTCTTTAATATGGTAATTAGTATGCATTTTTTAATACAGCATGCACTATTTTCCACATTTCACCATTTGAATGATTAGAAAGTTAATTTATTTCCAACAGAACATGAGATTATTGAAAATTAAATAAAATGCATAACAATATTTGATATACTTTTTAATTTGCCTTCCTATACCGGAATTAATTTCATTGATACTAGATTAAGTTTTTAATAACAGTGTTTACTGAAATAGAGGATTTGTGCATTTATCTTTATTTACTTTTATTGGTTATTCTTTTTCATAGATATATTTGTAGCATACTTGATTTGGAAGTGCAAAATTATGAAGTTAGGTAATATTACTTTTTAAAATAAAAATTTTAATAGTATCAAATTTTGAGAGATTAAAAAATGTCAAATAGGTTTAGTTTACCTGACAAAACACTTGGCACTTTCCTTAATAAAAAAGACTAATTTCAAAGGCTAATTAACGTGACTTTCTTCTTGAAAACTCTGAAGGCTTCTTTTCATGATTTTTCAACTGCAGATCAAGACTTCACAGGAGATCTTTCTCTGCTATATTATAGTATAGCTTTCCAAAGTGAAATAAAATTAGACTTTGCTACCATTAGAGTCAGAATTCACGTGAACAATATCTTTAAAACATGGTGTGCAAAAAGTATTTTATACTTGCTGTCATTTCTATTACAAAGGAGATCAGCAATAATGAGTCATTTCTTTAAAAAATTTAATTGCTTTTTAAGTGACAGCCTTTCTTTTACATTTTATTTTAAACTCAAAGATAAACAAAACAAAAAAATAACATCTGATAGTTAAATGGAGAACCTCCCATAGTCATGCTGTCAGTTGGAAAGCCTTTATTTTCAAGCCGATTTCTTACAGCTCATGTTACAAAGAGTGTGATTGGCAGCTCAGTCACTTGGTAACTCAGAATAAGAAGTGTGTCGCTTTAAAAACATAAGATGAAGGTGCTGCCACTTTATTAGCATCTTTGTGTTGCTTCATTCACTTCATGCTTATTTAGGACCAGAGAATTAAAAACCAAAAATTAAATACTTTAAGAACTAATCTGTGTTGCTCACTTAGAAGGAAATTTTGACATTTGAATTCTGAAAAGTCACCCTCTTGTAAGAATTCCTTTTTGCCTAGGGTTGCTTGTGTATTGTTCTGTCTGCTTATTTAAATGTCACATAAGTGGTAACAACCCACATGTTTTAGATGGTACCTCATTTTAGTGCTACTTCTTTATTTGATTGTCAGCATCATGTAAATAAAATACATGTTCATAAGGAGAAGCATAGCCTATTTTAATGGAAAAGATTTAGACAGTGAGCTGAGAGCTCATGTCTAATCTTCCCTTTATTATTGTGGATAAGGATACATGTCCCTTACCTCTGTATCAGGCAGGGATTCTGGAAGCCATGTATCAATAATATATATGAAAGTGTTTGCACTCTCTAGAGCACATGGACTAATATTATTCTTGTCAATGTTACTCTTTGATTTAGGAGATAACGTTTTTCTTTGTTTCCCGTACTCTTTGTTCTGTGTTCTAAGAGGTAGATGAGTTAATTTACTGTTATTCCTGCATCACCTAGCACAGAGCCTTGCTCACAATAGAATTTTAAAATTTGTTTATAAAGTGGTGAATGCATCCTTTACAGTATAATTGAATATATTTGACATGAGCACAATAAATGCAGTTTACATTGGATTATTATTTTTAATTCATTTTACCTGTCATGTTGTTTAAACGTCATTAGTAAAATTTCACAAATTTGGTCTTTTATTGTTGTTACCTGGCATAACATCAGGACTGCCTCAGAGTTTATTTTAGCATCGTAATAATTGCTAAACAAAGCCCAGCAGTTATGATTTTATTTGGCGCAGTTTCCTACCTATTTCAGAAGGATAAAGTATGGTTTATTCAGTTGTTTTTCTCTATGCTTCATAACACGTATTTAAACATTGTGTTATATCAAATTAGCCTAAAAGACTCCATTCATTCTCTTTTCTTTGGCTGGTGTGCCACTTACTCACAGATTCATTGACTATGATTGATTATAAACTGCCTGTGAGACCCACTTACATGGATTCGTCATTTGTTAGAGTTTAAATGAGTCACAATTCCCTCTGCTATTGGACTTTACAACGTGTTATAAGGTATTTTTAATGACTTTCCCTGCAAAATACACTTCTTTCATCTGCAGGTCAGCTTGGTTTAAATCTCTATTTTGTTGGACATCACCCCAAAGAAAACTTTTATTCTTCATTATTCTTTTCTTTCCATGAAATATATTCTTTCCTAAAATGTTTTAAAAGCCAAAGTGCAAACTAATTATGCTTCCATAAAATATTTTCACAGAAAAGTTGCAATATTCTACATCAGCCTTTTACATTTTCTGCATTCCTGATCAATTTTAAAATGTTCAACAAATGCCACCAACTTAATCGGTTGTCTACTTGCCTGATCATGAGCTCCTAAAGAAAAGGGATAATACCATGGTTTACTCTTGCTTCCCAGCATCAGCATAGTGCTTTGTACCCAAGGGGTAGCCAACATTTTTTGTCACACTGAATTGTCCTAATATTTCTATAAAAGGTCTATGAAAAATCTTACTAGGGAGAGCTCCACAAAAGTCTTTAGTAGAACTATTGCCTCAAACCAACAATTCAAACAGTAGCTGAGCTGTCACGTTTCTTAAGTGGTTGTGCAAAAGACTAGGCATTAGAGCATTGGGACTTTCATCTGAAACCACTCGTACAGTTTGAGGTTGAATATGTGGAGTTTTGTCCACATTCATCTAGATAACCTCTTTTATGCCCCTTTCATTCTAATATCTAAATTAGGATGCCTAGGATTATTTTAATCAAATTCTGTTCAAGAGCAAGGTGAATGAGTCTGGTAAGTTTCTGGTCAAAAGAGTAATGGGAAAGTGAACTAACATTGATTCTGTGCTGCTCTGTTGGGATGCCATGCTGTGTGCTTTATGTAATTTATCTCATTTAATCTTGACCACAATCAATATTAGGCCTTAGAGCTCTCAATTCAAGAGAGGTTAAGTAATTTGTCCAAGATCATTCACTTAGTAAGATAAACAGCTAAAATTTGAACTCACTTGTGGCTGACAACAAAGTCTATGCTTTTTAATTACCAACTCTGTTATTCAGGTTCTTTTATTGTCAAGTAATAACTAGATTTGGTTGTTAAATCTTAACTTATTTTATATGGGTGAACTGACAAGATTTAGTGTAAAGAATATTGAAGTCAGAAAGCTATTTTGACATTTATTATACTGGAAAATAAACAGTTACTGAGACATTATTTATTATTTAATTTGATGCATAAAAGGATCAATCTGTAAAGAACCCTTTATAGTTGAATAATTCCAATGTCAATATAAATCTTATTTCTCTAACTTTGACCTGCATACCCATGTGTTCTGTGTCTGTCTGTGCAATAGGCAAATGGAAGTACCCAACCGATTCGATTCTGATTTTCTCTGGACGTGAATCCAGAGAAAGAATAAAAGCCTCCTCTACTCTTCCTTAATCTTCAGCACTATTGCTGTTGTTAATAATTGACTAGAGTCCTTCCTCGGTATCTGCTGGGTATTGGTTCTAGGACCACTGTGGATACCAAACTCCAAGGATGCTCAGTCCCTTATATAAAATGGTATAGTATTTGCATATAACCTATGCACATCCTCCCATATACCATAAGTCATCTCTGGATTACTTACAATGCCTAATGCAGTATAAATGCTATATAAATAGTTGCCAGGGTGCAGCAAATAAGTTTTGCTTTTTGGAACTTTCTGGGATTGTTTTGCCAAATATTTTTAATCCACAGTTGGTTGAATCTGTGAGACCAACTGTACATCACTTTTGAAGCATTAATTTAGTATAGTATAATTGATTTTTTGCTTACTGGTTGCTGCATTAGGGGCAACTCATTCTTCCCCAGAAAAACACAGATCTCTCTTGAATTTATATATTATCCAGAAATGTTTATTTCCTATAACTTCCATTTTAAAAAATTTTAGTTACCAACAATAATTATAGAGTGATTTATACCGCAATTATTTACAGCACTATGAAACGTAGGATTCCACTGTAGTGCTACCAATACCTTAGTTCTCTCATCAAGGCATTTTTTGCTAACCTCGTGCATCTCATTTTTCTCATCTATAAAATGTAAGGAGAAAGTTAGATAATCTCTGAAGTTCAGCCAGCTCTAAATTTATGGTTTTCCAATGCATTTAAAGTCTGCTGTTTGTTCTACAATATAATGAGGTCAGGGAAAGTCTGTGGTGGCCTAGGAGATAACTGTGTAATGCCATGTGGTAGAAGGGTGTTCCTAAGTTTTCTTCTACCTATTGCCATCCCAATAATTCTGAAAGGAATTATATAAGTGACTCACTGCTGAAATCACAGCTTTATTTCCCTCCATCTGATTTTTGGAAAGTCCTAAGGTATTTGATAATTCTGCCCATCAGAAATTATAATCTAGAAATATAATCAAGGGGAAACTTAAAAGGTATAAAATTTATCATCCTGGGCTAGAACATTTCTTCTATGTCACTAGGAAAATGTATGTTTTATCTTATGTGTATTGCTAAGTCGGGGCAGGGGATATATTAATGGAGACTACTATAAGTTCAAAAAGGTTTAAATTTAAACCTCTTTAAATATATCTTTATGATTTACATATTTATATAGTATTAATTATACCTTTAATATAGTATCCATCAATACTCAATAAAAATTAGCTGAAGCTAGCATTATTATTAATATCGCTATTACTATTGGTAGTGGTCATGGTAAGATGTACCACTGTTAAATATTGTATTTTATTTAAATTTTCAAAAAATATCTAAAGAAAATGTTGCCAATAGCATTCGTTCTAGAAATTCAAATATTTATAAAAAATATTCCTGGAATTTAATCTTAGTAGAATTTGATGAGATTTATGAAGAGTTATAGTGGCAGTACTCAGAAAATAAGAGCTTGCCTCTTGGACAAATACTTTTGATTTTGGGAAAGGATCTGCCAGGCTTCAGAGAAATGTAAATTGTTAGGATAAACAATGAGCCTTCATCCCTGTGGGCCTTTCAGAATTTGGACAAAGCTGCTGTGCACTAATAATCTTTTAGTGCTTGTTTGTATCAGTAGATGTTATTAAATGCTCACAAAGCTCTTTCTTGGGCAAATTCTGTAATTTGCAGATTGACTTTAAATAGCACAAAGATAAATATTAAAGGATGAGCTAGGAAATAAAATAATAAACACTAATAAATGCCAGTAGACCCAAAGCATTCATCTATGTGTGTATATGAGCAAATAAGAGAGAATTGTATTTACATAAGTGATTTTGCTGATGTTGAAGTAAGTTTGATTTTTCCATGAGCCAATTTATTCTTCATAAAAGAAGCAAGCTTACATCATACCTTTTAGCTATATGGTTCCCAGGTTCATTAGTAATAAAAAAAAATTAAACCATTTTCTTAGGAAATGTAAAATTTTTTAAGATACGGAATTTTTGAAGCATAGAAACTAGGCAAAATAGGATTAACTTTTTCTTTCAGAAATAGTTGCTAAGAGACCACCAATAGATGTAATGATTCCAAGTTTCAGGCAGCTCTTAAGTAGGCTTGTATCTCTTTATAAAAGTTGTTTAATTCCTGTTCACACTAGACTATGTCATTAATAATTAAATGCCTAATGATTCTGTTCTCAGAAAATTTTAAATTTTGTTGGGGAGAAGAAAATAGTGTGTTAGAAAGCATCAAATTAATTTATTTACTTCAACATTTGTTAAGCGCCTGTTAGGTGTTGAGCCTGATGTCTGGCTCCAGGGATGCCACATTGAACAAGATGTTGTTTCTGCCTTTTAGGAGTTTAACTTCTATTTGAGGAAAGGAACAGTTAATTACAATGTAAAGTAACAAGTGTACATCATAGAAGGTACTTAGTATATGGTAAGTGAATGAATGATTAATGAATGAATGCTTAAAATGCTATGTAGAAAGTACCCTGAGGTAAAGAGGATGGTTTACAGAGCTGGTGAGGTTTGAGCTGTATATTGAAGAGTGAGGAGTAAAACTAAAGAGTGAGAAGGTTGAGAAGGTAGTACAGGACATTCCAGGTAGAGAAAACAACATATGCAAAGGCATGAAGGTGCTTTGTTTTTTGTTTGTTTGTTTTAAGAAGAATAAAAGAGTAGGACAAATTCAAGGAAGGGAGACAAGTTGTATGTGACTGGCTCCGAACATGTGTGGCAGAGTGGTGAGAAGTGAGCTGGACAGAAAGTCTGAGAGTGTTATGATTAGACTGACATTTTAGAAAGGAAACTCTGGTTAGAGTGTGGAGGATGGACCAGAAAGAGGAAACCCAGAAGGCAGAGTTGAATTAAGAGGGTACTGAATAAAAACAAGAGAAAATAGTGTCCTCCAAAATAGAGGGGGGAGAGACAGCAGGCTGTTGGAGATAAAATTTGACAGAACTTGGTGATTTCTTCCACATGAATGGGAGCATCCTGACTTTTAGGTTTCCATCGTAATTTAGTAGGTAGATGGTAAAGCTAGAAATCAAAACTAATGAATTAAAATTTTCACATGCTAAATTTATGTTTGGGAGACCTCATATTTTTTTTTTTTTTTTTTTTGGCCGCGTTGGGTCTTCATTGTCGCGCATGAGCTTTCTCTAGTTGTGGTGAGCGGGGGCTACTCTTTGTTGCGGTGCAGGGGCTTCTCATTGTGGAGGCTTCTCTTATTGTGGAGCACGGGTTCTAGGCACACGGGCTTCAGTAGTTGCAGCACGCGGGCTCAGTAGTTGTGGCACACGGGCCCTAGAGCGCGCAGGCTTCAGTAGTTGTGGTGCATGGGCTCAGTAGTTGTGGCACATGAGCTCTAGGGTACACAGGCTTCAGTAATTGTGGCATGCGGGCTCAGCAGTTGTGGCTCACGGGCTCTAGAACACAGGCTCGGTAGTTGTGGTGCATGGGCTTAGTTGCTCCATGGCATGTGGGATCTTCCTGGACCAGGGATCAAACCTGTGTCCCCTGCATTGATAGGTGGATTCTTAACCACTGTGCCACCAGGGAAGTCCCGAGACCTCAGATTTTTCAAAAATATACTGGAAACAGTTGGAATCCTGTATCCAGAAAGCACACAACGGTAGATGCTTGTGCCTTTGTGTGTAGGTGGTTGCTGAAGCTGTGAAAGTGGGCAAGGTCTCCAGGGAGAACCAGTACCATGAGATACTGAGAGCTCTGAAACTTACCCTCTAAGGGCACTGTCAGAAAAAACAAAGATTATTTTTGAGGGGTTTCTAAAGTAACCCAAAATAAGTAATACAGACGTGTGAAAACCAATCTTTATATTTGACATCTGGTTAATGTCCCACAGGACTTTCAAAGAGTGATTCATTCACTGTGTTAAAAATTCAACAATAAAAAATAAATAAAGAAAATTAAAATTTGAGTTGTAAGATTTTTAAGTTAATACATTTGTTAAATCATTGGATTCATATTATTTATTTTAAAATCCAAACAGCACAAATCTGTTTTTCTTGTAATGAATATAATATACATGTGAATTAATTCTGTTAAATAGAGTAATACTTTCCCAGTGCCAGTTCACTGATCCTTTTTTCTTCTCACCTCAGAAGAAAAGTCTGTCTCTTTCAAAAATGCCTTATGCTCTAAAATAAGTCTTTCAACTTTTACTTATACAATAAGAATATATTTCACATTTCAACTGAGTAAACACATTTGTCTGTATGTGTGTGTAAAGCTGACACACATTTTATGAAACACTACTTACCCTTGTTATATCTTATGATCTGTGATATTCTCTAAGATATTTTATTTAAAAAAAATCTGAGTACCATCCACCTAATTTATTTTATAACTTACTAATGGGTCACAACCTGCAGTTTGAAAAACTCCGCTCCAGACACACTTGCCCTCCTTAATCTCTTTCAGTGTCTTGCTTCATTCATGCTTCTCCTCTCACCTGTACTAAGTTTCTTCTGAGATTGTAAAAATGTTTGATCCTCATTTACCTGAAAATAAATTTAAAAACTCTTCAATTTTGCTCTACTTATTTTTAAAATTATTTTTGAATCCAACCTTCATTTACCTCCAAGTGTCTCATATATATGTGAGACATTTACATATATATACATACACTATACTTACCGATATATGTGTGTACACACACACACACACACACACTACACTTAGTCCCTTAGCAGTCCCATCCAAAATCAGTTCCTTTGATAATATCAAACACTTATATAACAGTTAATGTGCCAGGCTAGGTGCTTTACAAATGTTAACATATTTAACTTACAACAACAGTATGAAGTAGGTACTGTTATTATCCACAGTGAGATTAAGTAGTTTGCCAAGGTTACACAGATAGTCAGCAAGGAAACTGGGTATCTTAAAGTAATTTCTGTAACACCACATTGCTGTTTGTATTTGCAAACAAGACACCTCTCTCTCTCTCTCTCTCTCTTCCCCCCGCCACCTTTATATATTGTTTCCATTCAAAATCAAACTTATCTTTAAAGTCTGAGATGTTGTATTCGAGTAATAGTCTAGAAGTAGCAGTAGTTGGTAAGTGTTCAGGTTATACACCTGTCTTCGAAGGATAAGAATGATGTTTTAAGGGTTGTGGTGTCATTAAGTTAGTTTTGCAATGATGAGAAGGTTGAGTGAATGTTCCAGCAAAAAATGAAAATATATTCAGGAGTGTATTGGTTTGCTAGGGTTGCCATAGCAAGCCTGGTGGCTTAAACAACAGAAATTTATTTTCTTACATTTCTGGAGGCTGGAAGTCCCAGATCAAGGTGTCGGCAGGTTTAGTTTCTACTTTCTTGTTTGCAGGTGGCTTCCTTCTCGCTGTGTCCTCATGTGGGCTTTTTTCTGTGTGTGCATATCCCTGGTGTCTCTCTTCTTATAAGGACAACAGTCATTTTGTATTAGGGCCACTCATACAATCTCATTTAACCTTAATTACCTCTTTAAATGCTGATATCTAAAATCAGTAGCATGCTGAGACGTATTGGGGATTAGGGCTTTAAAAATATGGATTTGGGGGGGGGGGGACACAATTCAGTACATAACAAGGAGTTTCTTATCATGAAAAAAAGGTAATCTCCTGCACATAGTTACCTGGATTGTGGATCAATTTAATGAAAATGAGAGCTAGCAAAGAGATATTGACAGAGCATTGATCCTGAATACTGATGTCAGCAGGGTAAAGGAGGCAATAGGTTAGGAAATTGGAAGCACATTTTAATGATGTGGAGAAAGGAAGGACAAGACAGGAAGATGTGCTCAATTTGTTAGCCTAACCAGCCTCCCTAGATGCAAGCAGAAAGTTGATGTTCAGAGCTCTGCAAAGCTTACCTCTTGCTTCATGCCAGACACTGAGAAAGTCTAAATTAATAGAGCGTGGAGTAAGTGATAGTAGGGATGTGGCAGATGAAGGCAGGCTCTCAGAGCATATCTTTTTGAGATAATGCATAAAGTTAAAATGTTTGGAATTTGGGTGTAATTTGAAGATATTATTTTTCTAAAATTCCAAAGATTGTACTATTTTACGATGGTGAATGTAGTAGAAAGCTGAATATAACTCTCCTCATCATGTACTTTAAGTATTAGTTATTTCTTCCTTATTATGGATTAAATTTTCCTATTTTACATGTTTAGTAATTTTTTTTATTATATACTAGGCATTGCGATCTTTATGTTGTTGAGAGTCTAGAATCTGTTGTCTTCCTTTAAAGAGTGTTGAGTTTTGTTCTGGCAGGCAGTTAATTTACTGGCAAACAAGTTTGACCCTTTTCTTTTCTTTTTAAGCTTTCTTAAGGTGGGTTTAAACATTTCAGGAGTATCGTTGAATGCTCAGCATTTTCAGTGTGTTGTTTTACTCTGCCTGTCAGAAGTTCTACATCTCTCAGTATATATGTAACATCTGGAGTATCTATTCAGCTCACAGCTCTGGCTCATCAGCTATTTTCTGCTGGGCCTCACGGTCTTGCTCTCTGCACTTGCAGCTTGTTATTCATCCAATAACTTAAGGTGACCCTTTTTGGGGCTCATTTTTTGTGCAGTTATTTCTTTTTCAGTACCCAGCCCCGCAGGTTCCAACTATTTAAATGACACCAGACTCTGATTTCTGCCTCTTCAGTTGAGTGAAATCATTATGCCCGGCTTGAGTTCCATCTACCTCCCTGTGCTGCGGCCTGGAAAGTGCCACCAGTCAGAAAGACAGAGTGGTCCTGGGCTCACCTCTTGTATTTCCCTTTTTTCCGGAAGGATAGTCCTGCATTAACTACTGTCCAATGTGGAAACCAATTATTTCTTCCTGAGGAATTGAAAACACCTTTAACCTGAGTTATGATAAAATTAAATTCAGCTTTGTAGAGGTTATTTTTTTGCTGAGGTCCATTTCATATATTCATACTAATATTACTACTGTGTTGAAGAAGTTAAACATGGCTATATGTTAGCAACATATCAAAGATAAATCACACCAGTTTGAAACATTAATGTAAACCACTTTATAGGAACCCCATCCTGAGGAGGAGCAGCCTGTTAAAATCACTTGTGTTGAGAGAAGTGTTCTGAGAATGGTTCTACTAAAGAAAGTTTGTTTTCTTAGCTTTTGATGTCCTTGGGTAACAAAGTCAACATTCTTCTGTATTTAATGAAAATAGGTTTGGAAATAGCAACAGGTGTTTTGGTAATAAAAAACTATTCATGGCTTAAATCATTAGGTTGCCCTGTTTTCTTTATTATAATTACTGAAACAAGAGATTTTGAAATTAATCTGTTGCCATGTAGACTTGAAGAAGGGAGTCTAGGAAGTGACCTTATTGATCTTTGGACCTATCATGTTTAGTATAACAACTTAGAGTTAGTAGATTTTAAAATAATTTATTGTCCAAAAACGTAAACAAAACAGAAACATGTAGCTACTAGAAACCTAAGAATATCATTTGTATTGTCATCATAGAAATAACATATTAATAAATATAAAATAAATAAGGAAAAGTTAGACAAATTACTTTTTGAACGACTGTATAAGATTTTTTTCATGAATGTCAAAATGTGCCAGTGTATTTAAATTTCCAATTTAAAAATGTTTATGTGATATCTGTATTTAAAAAGAATGATTGTTTACCTAAAAATTACATGGCTAGAATAATTGTTTGAGAGATATTTAGAAATATTTCATGTGATCAGTGAAGAAAAACATATAAATTAATTTTAGATAGAGGTTCAATAAATATTTCCTTCTTGGTCTGTCTTCTCTCCCTCCCCATTATTCTCCTCCATCCCCTCTTCACCCTTTCTGTTTCTCTCTCCCCCTCCCTGCTTTCTGGCTTTATTTTAAAAATAAATACATAAATTTGGATCTAATATTATTGTGTGTTATCGTGATCTACTGAAAAAAAAAAGCCTTGAGGCCAGGTCTCCCAAAGTGGTGAGATAGTGATCTGGGTAATCAGGCAGAGGTTCCAGTTACTTCCCTGAGAGATAACATTTGCATTTTGCCAGTGTATCTGGATAATTGCCTCTAAAGCCTGATTTTCTGTAACTGTAGAGGCATGGCATGAGGGTGTGTTCATACCATCCTCTTTCCCAACTTTGATACTTTATGATTGAATTGCTTATTTTTCCTTATTTGTGTTCTTTCTACTTCCCTAAATTCAGGATTCAAGGCAATTGTTTGAGTGTCATGATGGGCTTGACATCTATGTTGTTACACTGGCAGCCAAGGTCCAGCTCTTGGCAAGGTCTTAAATCCTGCATGATTATAGTGGGAAGCAGCAGCATAGCACAGGGAGATCAGCTCAGTGCTTTGCGATGACCTAGAGGGGTGGGATAGGGAGGGTGGGAGGGAGGCTCAAGAGGGAGGGGATATGGGGATATATGTATGCATATGGCTGATTCACTTTGTTGTACAACACAAACTAACACAGTATTGTGAAGCAATTATACTCCAATAAAGATCTATTAAAAAAATAATAATAAAATATAAAAGTTTTGCAACATACAATATGAATGCACTTTAAATAAAAGACAAAAATTTAAACCTTACAGAATTTCTAGTTGCTGCTTAAACCATTTTAAAAATGTACCAAGTGTTAAGAAAGGAAGGTGATTTTTTTTTTTAATCTCTATTTTCTATTCCATTGTTGTTCCTAGATTATTATCCCTTATGGGTAGAGATTGTGTCTATTAATTTTTTTAAAGGGCAATTTTATAAAAGGCTGGTATCTATTTAATGCATGGTTTTCATGACATATATATTTAACTAATGATCTATATTAGTTTACCCATAAAGAACAATTACAGGAGTCTGTATACTGGCTCAGCCATTTATTAGCTTTGTGATCTTGGGTACTTAATGTCTCTTGAGTGATTTCTCATATGGAATATAAAGATGATAATAATGCCTATCTCATAGAGTTGTTGACATTCAATGAGTTAATCTAAATGAAACACTAGAATAATGTAGCTAGGTATTTGCCATTATTATTAAAATAACAGCTAATTTATTCATATGCTAGTATGTCTTAAAGTCTTACTGTTATCATTGTTCTATGTAAGCAATCGTACATCCTATGTGCTTCCTTATATAAACAGTAAATGCAAAGTATATGCATTCTGCTATGATCACAATGTTTGTCCCCCCCAAAATTCACATGTTGAAATTCTAATGCCCAATGTTTGGAAGTGAGGGCTTTGGGAAGTGATTAAGTCATGAGGGTGGAGTCTTCATGAATGGGATTAGTGCCTTTATAAAAGAGGTCCAAGAAAACTCCCTTGCCCCTTCTACCATGTGAAGAAGGAGAAAAAAGTCAGCAATATGCAACCCAGAAGAGGGCCTTCACCAGAATCTGACCAATCTTGCAAAATCAGAATTTAGAGGTAATTATTCAGATACACTGGCAAAATGCAATCTTCACCAATCTGACTAGCCTCCAGAACTGTGTGAAATAAATCTGTTGTTATGAGCTACCCAGTTTGTCATACTTTGTTATAGCAGCCCTAACAGACTAAGATACATTACCATTTTCTTACATAATATTATTTTGTTTCTGTTTGATTAAAAACAATAATGCATTTTCATTTAATAGTCTTATTAGAATTTAGAAATGTGACCTTTCAAAGTTGATTTTCTATTTTTGAAAGTATTTATTTCAATATATTTAAATGTTAGTACACAAAGTGACCTAGACTTAGAAATTAGATCACCTAGAACACAATGATCTAGTCTAACCCTATAATTTTTGAGCTTAGGAAATTTAGGACTAGTGGAGTTATTTTTTAAATTTCTCTATTAGATGGTGTCTTAGCTGAGGATTAAACCGTGATCTCCTAATTCACATCTAGTGTACTTTTAACTACTCTGTGCTGATATTATAGGGCTCAAAAAGGGGGGAGAAGGTCTTTGCTGTCCGAATATTTGAACAGAAATGTATTTCAGATTGTCTAAGATATCTGATTTGGATGATAAAGTTTGTGGGTATGTGTCTTTCTCCTGCCTGGTAACTACTCTCTGTGTCACTACCCTTCTAATAGCTCACAGATTAACATACATATCTAAGAAAGAATTGTCTATTATGAGCAAAGAAACACATGCCTAATTGCTTTTGCTGTGTAAAAATATACTCTTTTTAAGATGTGAAATATTTATGAATTGACAATAACAAATCTGCTAGAAGATTTAAAGCACGCGGAACTTCGGTTCTTTGACTCTACTCTGAAGTTATCATTGGTAACTGGTATTTGAGTTACTCATCATTAGCACTATTGTGCTAATGGATTAACACCTGTTGAGACTTTTCAAAAACATAAGTAATAACCTATGACTTATTACGTCAGAATTTTTAACAGGTGAGGGCTGGGGTTTTACATTTTTTACGTGCTGAGGATTATAAAATGCACCTCCTGTTGAGAGCTTCTGCTATAAAAGATAGTTTTGGTGGTTATGGGAAACAATTTTAAAAAACCCACCACCTAAAGGAAGTATGGTCCCTAGGTAATCTTTTATACTATTGCTACACCTGTATAGGAATCTTCCAATAATATCATTCCAAATATGTTGTAAAGAACACCAGTTCCTCAATATGTTAATAGGTTTTAGTAGGGAAGTTGGGGACGTATTCTATAAAGTTTTAGAATTACAAGTTTCAGAAAACACAAGCTTCATATGTTTAAGATCTTCAGAATGTTAAAATAGAGTTGTTTCCCAATTCATTTATGGATTCTTTTATGGTGGACTCTTTTGTATGTTCTACATACCAGAAAAACATAAAACAAAAAAGCGTGGGAATATTCAGACTTAAAACTACATTAATTCTGAGAAATCTTCCCACCAGAGGGATGACTGTGGGCAGGGGGACACATTAAGGTTACTGAATAAAAAATGTTGACATTTTCTGTCTATTAATACCAACTTAATTTGCCTACTTCTGAGTAATTATTTGACTCTTTTCAGTCATGATGAGTCAGGATGGAACTCAAAACCTTACCCTTGCCATTCCTGTTTCTGCTGAATCTATACTCATCCTGAAAAATCATTCTTATACAATACTCTAAGATACTTTTACTAAACTATTAGAGTTGGCATTAAAGATGATATCCAAAAAAAAGTTAAGTATTTTTTTTTATGTTTCTATTGAATCAGTACCTGAACCAGAAGTTTAAACAAACATTTTGTGCTGAGTCCACGCTAAGACAGTAACATCAGCTTTTACTCAAATGATTTATGAACTCATTACATTTACCTTTTTTTCCTCTGCTGTTTGAATTGGTAAAATAAATTGGACAGTGAGTTTAAGCCTCTTTGTATAGTCATCTACAATAATCATGTGACCAATAAGAAATGTGTTACTGTCTGTTGAATACTCATTCTTGAAAGTCTCCATTTCTTTCACCCTCATGTTTCTGTATTTTCTCTGTCAAGTTATTTGTCTAAGTTTCTGCCTAGTTATTATTATTTTTTTATCTTTGGCCTTGTTTAGGCATAATTCTTCTCACTTTTATTTAGGGCATTTACAGTTTTTGGTTTTCTAATTTATGTATAATCTATATGTATTTATATAGATATGGATCCATTTATCTATCTGAATAAACACCAACACAAGTACAGACTTTTTTTCTGCTTCTGTACTTTCCCGGCTATGTTATGATAACTTCCCTCTGTAACTGTGTTTCTTGGCTAAGATGTCTGGTAACCATTATTTACAAATAATGTACTCTTTTGTACAAGGTTAGAATATTCTCCGCAAGGGCATTTTAAATGCCAACTGTAGTTTAATGTATTAGGTTTTGAATTCAGTGTTTGCTTTATAATGAATATTACAGGCTTTTTTTTTAGAAGTTATATTTATGGATAAACAAATCAGTCAAACTTTTATGTTATTTTTTTAAAAATTATTTTTATTGGAGTATAGTTGATTTACAATGCTGTGTTAGTTTCAGGTGTATGGAAAAGTGAATCAGTTATGCATATATCCACTCTTTTAGATTCTTTTCCCATATAGCACAGGGAACTCTACTCAATGTTCTGTAATGGCTTATTTTGCTATTTTTGTTTATGTTTAACTACAAAAGGTTTGCTCTCTTTTAGAGTCTATTTATAAAATCTTCAGTATTTTCCTTGGTGATATTTTCATTCAACAATGATACTTTGAGCACCTATAACATACCAGGCAACATGATGAACTATTTTCCTAAATGTCAGTTTATTATGGATTAATTATAAACATCAAAAATGTGGGGATACACAGCATTTACATCATTGGAAAGACATTACTTATATTGGTAGTCTTATCTTTTTTTTTCATTTTATACAAAATTATAATGCCTAAAAATTTCTAGCTCTTCATAGTAACAGTTTGTCCATTTTCATTTTTGACTAAACATTATGGTAAGTGCATCTGTGCAAAAGCTTGTTTTATGAATTTCAGGGAGAGTAAGACGCATAACTCTGTGAGGTCCGCTATGGTATGATGTCCCTACTTCCCATTTCATGATTAAAATACCTTGAGAGATTGAAATTTGGACTAGTCGTTTATGAATTATAGTGAAGTGGCATCATATATATATACTTAATTTAACCTTATTCAACTAAATTTTCTAGATAAATATAGATTTTACAAATGAAGAAAATCACATTTTTAAATAGTTCTGCTGACTGCCTGCTATTCTACTTAACAAGTGTATGTCTACAGTAGTGGATATAGTTAAGCCTGACAAGAGTAAATACCATTGTGAAAAACCTAGGAACAAGTATGACTAACTTTAAAGTTTGGGGCTATTGACAAGGAAACGGTAATTACTGATTTAGGTAGCCAAGCAAATAAGGTGATAATGTGACCCAGGAAAGAAAACAATGAAAAATTAATTTGGAACCATAAAGAAATCTGAATAAGGAAGCATCAGAGGAACTGATACATCTTTCATAGAAAGTTAAGATAATGACATTAAACTAGAAGAACTAGGAATTGAATCTTTCTGTATTGATGATGTGTTTAGATTATTGAAAACCTGGGGTAATTTTCTTTCTGAATGTAATTTCTCTATGAAACTATGTACTATGGTATTCATTAAGTAGTTATGCATGAACATTACCATACAGAGTTATATGTACTGTGTATTATTGTACTTATTGGACAATTTAAGGAATTTTCAAGGGTAGTTTTGCTTAATTGTGATTGTTTGCCTTATTCACTGACTTTACAATAAAATTTATCTACTTCTCCTTAGGAAAACCCAAAACAGTTTTTCTCTATTTTCCTTCATCTGTGACCTTAACCACTCCTCTATACTGCAGTGATAGAAGGAGTAAAACGTACTATAAAGGCACAAAGAAGGGATATCTAATTGACACTTCGAAGGCCTCCTGACAGAGTAATATCTTTACTGAGATATCAAGGATGGGTGTGAGTTAGCCAGTGGGTGGTAGATGGTGGAACAGTATTCCTAGAAGAAGATCACATGTGCAAAATTCAGGAGTAGAGAGAGAGGTAGAATGGAACATCAAACAAAATTCAGTAGGGCTGTAAAAGTAAGCTGAATCAGGAAAAGCAGGAGACAATAAAGTTTATTAGGAATTTTATCTTTGTCTTCAAGGCAGTAGAAGAGGACATGACTTGATCAAATTTGTATTTTTAGAACAATTCTCCTAGATGTTTTGTAGGGAATGAAGTGTAACTGCTTTGGCCATTTATAAGCTATAGCAATAATCTAGGTAAGAGATTATGGAAGTACTGGGGATGCAGAGGATTATTAGACAAATTTAAGAACTTTTTAGGAGGTGCTGATTGGATGTGTAAGATGAAGTTTTGGAAGGCATCAAGAATGATTGTTTGGCTATTGGCAAGTTGTAGGGATAATGGCATTATGAAGGCTTTGTCCTGAGACTGCACATTACTGAGCAACATGTTGAAAATGATTGCTAGACAAGCTTCATAAACATGTGAAGAGTATACATTCTAATGTGAAGATCTAACGTGAAGAGTATAGATTCATAATAAACTAATAAATTTCTGAAGTATTATTCTCTCTGTCAAATCAATGCCTAAAATATTTTTTGCTCTTATTTGTTTACTTTTGAGTATTAAGATGAAAGAATATACAAATTATTTGTTTAAAAATAAACACTTTACAGGGTTTTTATTGAAAAATTAAAAATCCATAAACATTATGAAACAGTGTAAAATGTTTGGAAATGTAGATGGTTGGAAATGAAATTTCTGAAGAAAAACTTTCTCATTTGGGTAAAGCATTTAACCCGAAACTAACTTAAAAGTGCTTAAAAATGGTCTGAAAGCACATTTCTTTTTCTTACCAAATTTAGATAATATTAAGGTAATCATTTTTAAAAAGCATAACAACTTAAATTGTAGAATCAGGGCATTTTTTTTTCCACTGGAAATAACTATTTGGT
This sequence comes from Eschrichtius robustus, assembly GCF_028021215.1. Taxonomy (NCBI): domain Eukaryota; kingdom Metazoa; phylum Chordata; class Mammalia; order Artiodactyla; family Eschrichtiidae; genus Eschrichtius; species Eschrichtius robustus. Next base: position 65,866,396 of record NC_090825.1, read on the forward strand.
CTAACTTCTCCACACCTGATTTTGTGGGTTAAAAATAAAAACCTTCACAGAATTGTTACGGGATTTACACTAAGTCATTAAGACGTTGATTAACAGAGTCAGGTTTAGGATCCTTGTGAAGTATTTTGCTAATTCTGTGTAAACATTATCTTAGTTATTTGACCATTTGGCACATATTTTTTCTTAATCCTTCTTAGTAAAAGTATTACTTTAATCGCATTTGGTTTGAAAACTAGTTGGCACAACATGCCTAGCACCACAGATCTGGGAATCTCCCTTTTGAAAAGCATCCCACAGTTGTCAAGGGACACCTCGGAAATTTAACTTCATATTTGCCTCTTCATACAACTACTCCAAACTGGCTAAGTGATACCAGAGAGGCATTTACCTTATTGTAAAGGAGTTTAAATAAGTGCAAATAAGGCACTTTTTCTTAATGTATCAAAGTTACTCTAAATCTAAGAGTAAGCAAATACTAGCAAAATGAAGTGGGAAAGTCTATCATGTCACAGAACCACAGTCAAGTTCTTCTTACCCCTGTGAATATTCAAAGAAAGGGTTTGTGCTGCCGGTTAATGACTCTTACCTACTCAGTTCACCAGCAGAGGAAAAAGAGGTAAATTTAATGAGTTCGTAGATCATTTGAGTAAAAGCTGATGTTATTGTCTTAGAGTGGACTCAGCACAAAATCTTTGTTTAAAACTTCTGGTTCAGGTACTGATTCAATAGAAACATTAAAAAAAAAAAACTTACTTTTTTTGGATATCGGCTTTGATGCTAACTCTAATAGTTTAGTAACAGTATCTTAGGAGCATTGTATAAGAATGATTTTTCAGGATGAGTACAGATTCAGCAGAAACAGGAGTGGGAAGGGTAAGGTTTTGAGTTCCATCCTGACTCATCATGACTGTAAAGAGTCAAATAATTACTCAGAAATAGGCAAATTAAGTTGGTATTAATAGAGAGAAAATGTCAACATTTTTTATTTTGACTTGCTAGGTACTCTAGTGATCTTGTCCTAGTTCTAACCAGTTCCCCTAGAGTCACTGCAGATAATATAATGGTAACACATTATTAAAATAAAAACAAAGTGGAAGATTCCCTGTATCATTTCATTAGTTTTTATATTTCACTTACTTTTGTCCATTTTTTTCAGTTATACTAGTTCAATAAAATGCTCTTGAAGCTATATAAAATGTCCTGGTTTTATTAAAAGTTGGCCAACATAAAAGAGGATGAAAATTTTAAAAAGCTTTAAGTCTATTAAGAAAATGCTGGAAAAAAATGTCTTAAGTTGACAGAAGTCCATACCTGACTCATGTACAACAATGAAAGCTTTACGTTGGCTCCAAACATTTCATGATGTAGGTCATAGGCAGAGACCCCTTCATAAAGCTGGTGAAAGCTGAATAATTGTGGTTTTGTTTTCTGAAAGCTTATTAACCATTAAAACGACTTTCCAGTGTTTGTTATTTTGAATCATAAAATAATATAAATTGAAGGCTAATGTTTGCTCTTTCATGAACTGCTTTTCCCTACTAATATTTTTATTTTCTTAATGTTAACTGGACTGACAGCAGCAGGCATAGCTAATCGATAGTGTAGTATTTTATGTAGATTTAAAATAATTTTTTTAAAGTTATTATTAACTCTATTAGTATTTTAGAATTTATGCCAATCAACTAATATTTATTGAGGAATTATTATGTATTAGAGACCATGCTAGTCCCTCTTATACTAACAGTGAATAAGACAGGCTCAGCCCCTGCCTTCATGGAGTTTTATAAATATTAGATAAATTATTAAAAGTATGATGAAATCTACTAAGGATGTTGTGGGGACTTATGAAGGACTACCTATAAAGGTAATTTTACACTTTCAATTCAGATATGTAGTTCGAGTTCATTTTGGAACATCCTTAAAACTTAATTTTGAAACCCAGTCTTTTCTTATCAGGTTGCTCAGAGTAAGCTAGTCTTTTCATTTTCTCCTTTGGGAAACCTACTTCAGAGCTGGCTGATACTAACAATTATGCTTTCAAAAGAAATACCCATACAAGAAAAAAAAAAAAAAAAAACCGGAATAAGAAATCAAGTTATAATTGGTGTTTCATAATGAAAAAAGAGGAATTAAAGCTTCACAGGTTAATTTGGAAAAATAGTAAAAGGTTGGAAAGTTCTGCCTACCTTAGAACTTTCAAATCCGTGCCTTTATAATTGCTTGTGTAACTTATGGCTTTCTTGCAAAAATAGTTGTGTCTTTCTGCCCTTCAATTATACACTTTTTGAATACATGGTGATGGTGTCTTTGGAATAGTGCCTGACACATAGAAACTACTCAATAAATATTTGTTGAATAAGTGAAAGAATAAATGAATCCTTAAGATTTCAAGAACTGAGTTCATTTGATATTAAAATTCTTAGAAATATATTTTTAAGTGGATTGTTTTGTAGATATGGAACAAAACTTAGTATATTCAACTTCTATTTTTTCTACACTGTGAACACTTCTGAAGCCTGTATTTTATCTTTAGTGGCCCACCCTGCCTCTGACATTGAAAGTATTGGATTTCCAAAGATGACCTTTTGGGTTACCCCAGTGTCAGTAAGTATTTGTCATTAAGTCTGACTCCCATCTGTGCTGGCTAAAAGAGGAGCCTGACTTTTGGAAAAGTGTATGCACATGGATGTGCACGCATACATGCACTTTTAAGTGTTTAGTGCGATGTTAATTATCAGTTTATTTGGTGATTGCTAATAATAGGTTAGACCATTGACCTTCCGTGTAAGACGGTCATCAGTTATTCAGGTTAGATTGTGAAAGCTGGGTAGAAACTGATTACAGATTTAGAAAAGGGCTATTTGACGAACGGTGAGGGAAAAATAATGTTTGCTTGTTTGGTCAGATTAGAAATTTACTACCTCAAGATAAGTCACTTTAAGATGCTGCTTATTGAAGTATGGTGTGACTAACCTTATCTAAGCTTTTTTTGCTTATCTTTATACCTGTCAGTAAGACAAACTACAGAGGCACATTGGTTGGTTATTTTCCTTGGTGAAAGAAAGAGTATGTTTTTTGAAGTTTCAGATTTACTTAGGGTAGTATTTTAAGGTTTGGATTTTGGTTTTTCCCCTCAATATTTTACATCTTTCAAAAGAAAACACAATGACTTATTGATTCTAACACCTAATAAACATTTATGAAATGAATAAATGAATAAAATAGCAAAAAACAGCCACAGCAGACTGGCTGCTCTATATTCATAACAGACGATAGTTCTGTGACAGTTGGGTTATTTTGAGTTTGGAAAACCATGAACTTATCTTAATTTTTTTAATTTAATTTTTATGTGCCTAAGAAGCTATAGAAGATAACCTGAAAGTTCTTCAGATTCACCTAAATGAATCTCAGTATACAGGTGTTGACTTATAATGCTATATACCTGAAACTTATGTAATAGAAAATAATAATAATAAACTTTTAAAATTAAAAAAAATAAATGAATCTCAGTTTGATCTTTTGTAAGGGCACACACATTTTGTTAATAATACTTATTGCTGATATCAAATATTTCTGACAATATCAAATATTTATGACACTATGATTTATAAAACAGTTTATATTATCCCATGTAATCATGGTTAATATACATTTTTCCACAGAGGAACTTAGAGATTCTGTAATACGTCAAAGGTAAATGGCAGAAATAAAGATCCCAACCCAGGTCTTCTGATTGGATTTTTCCCTATACTTCTTCTGTGGTCCATAAGTAAATAAGTTTTGATTAAAAAAATAAGATACACATTTCAAAATAAGAGTTCAAGTCATCACATTTCTCATGTATAACACTATTGGGTAATACATTAGGAATATAGCAAACTATAAGGCATGGCCTCTAGCTGTTGGGTGTTCGTAATCTATTTGGGAAATAGGAGATATACATAAAAAGAATAACAATACAAGATAGTATGTGGAAAATGAGTGGTTCAAACTGTAAGCCCTATAGAGAAAGGAGAGATTGCTATGGATTGGAAGTGCTAGGGGTGACTGAAATGACTGAAATGGGCTGTGCTGAAGGGGAGCACATAGTTGAGCCAACAGAGGATTGGAGGACATTCAAGACAAGGAAAGTGAGGAACAAAAAAGGAAGAGGTAGGAAGCCTGGAGCCCTTGGAATAGTTTATATACTATGGTAGAAGGTTTGTGGGAGGTATGGTCAGAGAGGCAGGTGAGGGTCATGTTGTAGGGAGATTTGAATGTAGGACTAGGATCTTAGGACTTTATTTTATAGGTGATGGGGAACCACTCAAAGTTTTTTGTTTGGATATGGCATATTGTAAATAGCATACATTTTTTTTCTGGTCTAGGGCCCTGAAGATCAGAGCCTCCTTCATTCAATAATTTAAGAGCTAAGGAGCCATGGCCATGAATAACATGCCTCAGGACATTAATTTTTTTGTGTGAGAGGGAGGTGGGTTCAGGGACTGGAGATAGGTGTATATGTTTGGCGGGGGACCAGAAGGAGAATGGTGACAATCTCCATTACAGTTCCATAGACTCTTTGTGTATGTGAAGATATGTATATTATGAAGAAGGAAAAAAATCCATAGATATGAGATAATAAAGAATCCCTAATAAAATTAATTATAAAGCTGAAAAATAATTTTTTAAAATACCAATATTTAGGTGTTTAATCATCAGAGACTTAAGTTTAACTCATGGGGCTTAGGCAGTTTAGCCAACAGTGTCATTTCACTTCAACATTGAGAGCACCCAGGAAGGCCAACACTCTGCCTCTCTCATGTCTGAACTACTGCTGCCAAGCTCCTGCAGTTCTTCTGTCAGATGAGAAGAAGTGTGGCTTTCTGTGGAGCCTCCTTTTACAATAACAAGGCTTGTGTAAAGATTCCCCATTTTCTAGATGCAGTGAACCTAATTAGAGCTTGAAATTCATCCCACAGCTCTGCCAATCAGTATTTCAGCTGTATTAAGTTAATTGGCAATAGTTTTTTCTTTTCTTTCTTTTTTCTTTTCCTTTCTTTCCTTTTCTTCTCTTCTCTTTTCTTTTCTTTTTTTAATTTCCTGGAAATGGTGAAAGACACATTGTTATGACAAAGAGACTGATGATAATATTAAAAACTGAGAATTCTGGTTGTGGAATCTCAGAAAAAAACTCCCCTGTCAATATCAGGTTCATACTCTTCTGCCTGGATTTGAAAGCTTGCAAATTTATTTAACATGTCTCTCTATCTTCTTTTTCCTTCCTCTCCTTACCTGCTGCCCATACTTATCCAGTCTCATTTCCTGCATTTTTTCTCTCATGAACACTCCTGCAAACAGGCCACACTCCTTCTCATTACCCTTTGAACATTTGTTATTCTTTCCAACTATATTCAAACTCTTCCTCACAGCTAAAATGAATATGTATTACCTGGTAAACTTAATATGAATTGATTTTTTTCCTTAAAAATGGCATGCAAAACTTGAAACTGAAAACATTGTCACCGTTAAAAATATGTAGGGTTATGAATAATATAGACATTTTGGAAGTTTCATATTTGGCTTTGTGTAGATGTAGTTCAGATCTCTTCTGTTGTATATAAAACAGCTTTGCTTGTTTCGAGATCCAGAATCATTGTTCAAGGCATCCAGAGTCAGAATAGAAATAAAGTATACAGCCTTGAGACCAAATGGAATGTGAGGACCAAACATCAGCACAAGTAGTGGAGAGAGGTGGGATGGCTTGAAATTTGAGGAATGCTCGAGTTGAGCAATTTAACACGTAGGTACCAGATGTTTGGAGTAGCGCCTCATTTTCCTGGTTACTGGCATTGCAGTGTGAAGAGGAAAGGATAAGATGGAATGTTTTCCTTTTTTAAAAGGCTATATAATTATTATCAAAACTTCGTGTTAAAGATATATATATTAAGTGAATCTATTACAGTATGATTCGCTATTGCATGTATGTAATAAACTGAAGGGAAAACTGTTTCTCATGGTGCAAACACAAACCAGAAAAGATATATTTGGTTTAACCAGTAATTAAGCGTATATGGTAGTCCTTTTTCCTTATGGCAGTGTTACAGAGAGCTACACTGTAACTGTGAAGAGAAAGGAATAAAAATGGTGCAGTAAACTGACGTGAAACTCTTGGTTATACAAAACTCTTAAGTTCTTTGTGGTACATAATGGTAGCCACCAAGAAGTTTAAACTGTAGGAATAATAATAAATTATCAGATTAGGTTTTCCCACATATACAATGATCAGCTAAATATTTACTAACAAGTAAAGACAAAATCATTCATGAACTTGTTCTATAAGCTTGAAGAAGTTCCAGCTGTGTGTCCTTTTAGGTGTTCCAGTCACCCCTCATATAAAATGTTCACTTTTGACAAATATAAAGATTCCTGAGGTAGGAATGGCAATTTTTCCTGGCATCAGGCAACCATAATCATCCAGAGTTCACAACTAGACACAGAACTACTTGAAGATTTAGCACAGGGCATCGTCTCTAAGAGTAAACAGACCTCACTGGATTCTTATAGCCTGTTCATAAAATGGTGGGGAGTATCTCTAAAATATTTTAGCCAATTTTTGTATCTTAAATGCCTTTACTTTTACTCATGAGAGCTCATATGCAATATTCATCATGCATATTTTCATACCTTGTTTTCACCAATAGGTACACATTTTTGTCATTCAGTATACTAATTAGTAAATCATCAGTTATTGAGATGCAAATAAAATAAGTGCCTCTAGTAGTCCCCTCAAGTATATAGACTTTATTATTAGAATCCCAGAAAACTACTCCTGGTCCGTAATTCTTGAGTAGATGCCACACTCTTACTAATACACACCTTTAATCACATTGCATTTTAAAGTAAATTCTAGGCATTATAACAAATAATATAACCATTTGACGTATAAAATATCCTATTGGGTGCCAATGCGTAAGTTGTTATCTGGAGTTTTGAAATGAATGGCAGAACTTTTACATAACTTTATTTTTTAAAAGTTCACCTTACCTTTTAATTTAAACTTAACATTCTTCCCTCATAAATGTCCAACATGTCATTAAATGCAATCTTTCTCCATTTTACAAGTCTATCTACAGTTGAAACATCCTCTAACTCTGATAATTTTGCTAGTTTTATTCATAGACAAGATTGTACTTTGTTGATTGCTTATGTGATTGAGTAAACCCTGTGTAAGAGCTGACTGGGTAAGAAATCAGGAAACCAGAATTATCTTCCTTAGTCACCTCACAGCTTAATAAAAATAAGGGAATCATTCAGCTGGAATACATTCAGAGAAAAACCCCTTTTTATTTACCTTTCTTTACTCCCAATACATTTTTAGAGGTTAATAAAATAATGTATAAGAAATCTAATGGAACTTACATGTCTGAATAACTTAAGCAGCTTTGGAAAGTAAAATATGCTTTGATGAACATTCAGTTAATATTTTATCAATAAGTAATTTGCCTACCAGGCAGAAATATTTTTTAACTGTCACAATGATAAAATATAAAAGCAAAAGCTGTGTGATATGGGCAAGTTACTTAACCTCTCTAAAGCCTTGGTTTCCTCATAAGTAAAGTGAAGTTAGTAAGTACTTCACAAGGTTAAAGATTAATAAGATAATATTTATAAAACCCATAGCAAAGTGTCCAGCACATACATTCTCAAAAATGGTAGTTATTTCCAGGAAAAAAAAATCAAAAGAAGCATTTCAAGAGAGTGGTCAATAGTGTCCAAGTGATGTCAGGTCACTCAGAGAAGCCTGGACTGCACAGAATGAGAACTCAAAATGCAGACTTTTCTTCTAGAATGTGATATATGTGTGCCTGAACAACTACTCACTCTGCAAATTAGCACACTAAAATTAATAGAGCTTATGGGAAAAAGAAGTTAAGTTTTGGGCTGAGCACTTAAAGTCTATGCAGCTTTACATTGTTGTTGTTAGTTCTCCAGTTACAATCCTAATAAAAACATTAACTCCATTAAATCTCTAACAACATTTGCACTAAGCATCACAGTCAGCTAACCCTTTGCATCATCATACTTACTGTTAAACGGAGGAGATAGGAGGTATTGAATGCATTTGATCACACTAGTTTCATCAAAATTAAACATCTGATTTGAGATACAGGGAGAAATGTCTTCATAGCTCTTTAGGCATAATTGCAGCTTCAGCAGAGAGCTTAACTTTTGAAAAGTATAGGGTTCTTGACTCCACTAAACCAGCCCCTGTTTGTGCTAACGGGATGGACTTGTATAGGATTTTTAGACACTCATCTCCACTTTTTAAGGCCTTTATACATTGCTAAGGTTTTCTCTTTAATTGGGGTGAAAGCTTGCCCCTGATCACGTTTAAACATTAACAAGCTGGAAAAAAATCATATGAACCAACAGGACATCCAGAGTCCAAATTATACTGATATTGTTCATGATTTACCAATAGCAAAGGAGCTCTTCTCTTTTACAGAAACATGTGTTTAGAGAATATACTGTGTATTGGATGAAAGAATGAATATTCTGAACTCCCCTAAAGCTCTTGGCAATTAAGTTTTTCATAGAGAATAAAGGAATATAAATCAAGCCTGTTTTTATTGTTGCTTCTGTTTCATGTATATCAAACATTTTTCAGGGTAATTTAATGGTTTAGCCACATTAGAGACATCTGATAGTATTTTCTTACATTTTTCTTGTGCTTATTCCCTACAGTTGGCTAAAAAGTTTATGAAAATTATCTCTGGATCACTAGGAGAAGTCCCCATTCCTGCTAACAATTACTGTTTTACTGTCAGTTTGATTCATTATTCCCATAGCAGTATCCCCCCCCACCAAACACCTTTTAGAGGTGCCTCTAATTCAGTTTTATCTATGCATTTGAGAAGGTTGTTGCTCAAGATAGGCAAAGACCGTTTTGATCAAGTTGTTCCGTGTGTACAATATACTTCAGATTTTATATTGGTATTAAAGTATTATATGCTATCTAACTAGCTCACTTCACCAAATCTGAATAAATTAAAAAACTAATTTTGCTATATTTCAATGTGTCACTTTATATCAGTGCTCAAGCGGCAAGCTGATACTGTGCTCAAAAGTTATATGCATAATTTTGCTGGGTCGCATTTTTACGTGATTTTATTTTAGCTACTGTAAGAAGAGATGATTCCATTATTTCAAGTCCTGATGTCACTGATATTGCGCCAACCAGAAAGAGGAGGCAGCGGATGCAAAAAAATCTTGGGACAGAACCTAAAATGGCTTCTCAGGAGCATCGGCTTCAAGAAAAGGAAAAGTAAGTCATTTTATTCTTTGCCAAATAGTGAGATGACATTTAAAAATCTAATATATAATCTTAAAATTATATTTTTATTTCTGAATTTACTTAAGGCTATTTTTAAGAACAAAAATTATGATTTTGGAAATTGTAAAATGTTTGAATCAATTTATTTTCTCTGGTTTTTGGTTAATTCCTATTAATATTTAAAGCGGAAGTGCTGAAAATATAAGTACCTATTTTTTCCTGTGGTTGTTATGGATTATTGAGAAATGGCATGTAGGATACTAAGAAGCATTAGAATCCAGCTTGTGTTCAGTAAAGTACTTCGATCGAATTTACTGCTTTAAGGAGACTCATAGAACATTCAGCTTAGCCACTTGATTTGATTATGCTTGGTATTTTTTCAAGTAAAATGTCTCTTTGTAGTAATCTATTTATTTCTATTAGATTTTGGAATTATAAACTGTATTTTCACTGTTTTTCACTTTTTTGGTTCAGACTGCCCTCCTTCAGTATACATCCCAATTTAGTTGTCATATGTTGAGGTGTTGGGATAACTAACGTTTCATTGCAGTAAAACAGTCTGCATTTATAAGGAATATTATCAGTTGAATCCAAAATGAATGTACAAATCATTTGTACGTGTGTGTGTGTGATATATATATGCCCTAAGATTTTATTTCTTTCTCTAAACTTTTCATTAATCTAGCAAATGGTAGTTGAACAATAGCCTTGTGACAGATGATATTACAGACCACTGGTATTCAAAGTATGGAATGAGGATCTGAGGGTTCCCAAGGCCCTTTGTGGAGATCCACAGGGTCATCCCTTCTTCAGTTCCATAGCTATGTGAGGCCAGATTTTCTTCATATATTTTAATTAAAATAATATGTCATATCTGTTTGAATGCAGAAGCTAATGAGAATCTAACTGTTTTCATTCAAGCCAGCCATCAACATGTTTGCAAAACATTGCCCTCACAAGATTTTTTGTTTGGGAAATATAATGATTTTTATAAAGAATATGTTATTCATGTTATCATATCCTCGGTTTATTATTATTTTAAAATTATTTAATACATATTTTAAGTTTTTCTCAGTTTTTATTTTGAATATGGCAAATACAGTCCACATGAACAAATGTTCTTGAGGTCCTCCAGAACTTTTGAAAGTGTAAAGGGGTTCTGAGAGCAAGAAGTTTTAGGATTCTGTTATAGACAAAGAGGATGCCAAGACAGGCACAATCCATGCATTCAGGAAACAGCCTGATAGGAGGGAGTTTTCGAGTTTCTTGCATAAAAGTATGCATTGTACAGTTAATAGTGGCATTGTTTTGTTTTCTGTTTATCATTGGGTTTTGAGTTTATAGTTGCATTACCGTGGCTTATTAACCATGATATCCCATTAAATTTAGCTAGGAAGCCTGACTTCACTACTTGTTTTCAATTCTAAGCATATGCTGGATTTCAAACATTTCTGTCAGTCGCTCACAATGGTATTTCCTCTGTATCTCTTGCAGTAGCCTCTCAGTAGAATTTACATTCATTGTATGACTACCACATGATTTCACATTGTCTAAGGAAATGCCCAGTAGTTACCGTTGTTTGTTGAGAACAAAATAATTGTGACTATGGCTTTCCCTCATTCATTCATTCATGTATCATTCTTTTAACATATGTTTACATGCTGAGCAAACTTGACACAGTCCCTGATGTCGTAAAGCTTAGTCTACATGAGAGAAGACAAACATTACTCGCACGATTATACAGATACGAGGAGTACACTAGTGTAGAGAGCAGAGATTTAGGCAGAGGAAACAGCCTGTAAACACGCGCTGAGGTGGACTGTGTGAGGGTGATGGCAGTGGAGGGAGCAAGGAAGGGAGGGATTGCGATGAGGCTGAGGGCTGCTCAGAGGCCAGTCCAAACTGGGCTGTGTGACCCTTGTTAAAAATTCAGCCTTTTCTCATGTATATGATAGCATTTCTGGTTCTCACATCGCAGAGGACTTTTCTTCTTGTTTTCCCTAACTTTTGATATTGCTTTTTGACTCTTCTTAAGGATTATCAAAATATTAGATTGACTAGAAATCTCTGATATTTTAGTCATTATTGTGTCTTCTTAGATATAGTCATTTAAAATTATCTAAAACTATCGTCCTTCCTTTCTTTTTCATTTTTTAATTCTGCTTTCAAACTGCTGAATGTTGTACAGTTTTGGATTCCCAATAATAAAACTTTCATTCTTTTGAAACACAGGAAACTAGAAAATTGAAAACATACTGAAACTTATGTAGAGTACTCACAAGGATAATAGCCTAAATTGGCATGTGTTAGCAGTCCTGAGGTGCAGAATTGTACTGACATTTTGCCTTTTTCTTTTTTTTTTTCGGTAAATATAAATTTTTTTCAGGAATATTTTTAGATCTTTGATGATCTCCTGCTTTTAGTAAGACTCTGAAATCCTTGAATCTGGTATCTATTGATAAATATTCATTAAAAATGTTAGTGTGACTAATCCACACAATATGATTATACTTGGGGAACCCTCATCCTGTCTGTCAACTAGCATCAACACTAAGAGTTATTATTCAACATAACCATGTGCTGTACATTCCTTGCTATTTGCTATCTTACATCACTTGAAATTATGATTTGTAGAGTTGTTTGGTATGTCCTTTTAATTCTACATATTAAACAAAATGAACCAGCTGACAAAGACTACAGAAACTGTGAAATTATTTTCATCCTTATATACTTTATTAATATCATCAGGTAAAATTCTGAGTGTAAACAATGTAAAATCACTTTCTATAAATATACAATGGCATGGACTTCCCTGGTTGCTCAGTGGTTAAGAATCCGCCTGCCAATGCAAGGGACACGGGTTCAAGCCCTGGTCTGGGAAGATCCCATGTACTGTGAAGCAACTAAGCCTGGGCGCCACAACTGCTGAGCCTGCGCTCTAGAGCCCACGAGCCACAACTACTGAGCCCATGTGCCACAACTACGGAAGCCCACGTGCCTAGAGCCCGTGCTCTGCAACAAGAGAAGCCACTGCAGTGAGCAGCCTGTGCACCGCAATGAAGAGTAGCCCCCGCTCGCCGCAACTAGAGAAAGCCCGTGCGCAGCAATGAAGACCCAGTGCAGCCAAAAATAAATAAATAAATAAAAGTAAATTTAAAAAAAAAAAAAAATATATATATACAATGACACAATATGTATTTAAATTAAATAACACTATATTTGGGCTTTATTAGACACCCAGCTTAAATTTTTTTTTTAATTAATTAATTTATTTTTATTTATGGCTGTGTTGGGTCTTCGTTTCTGTGCGAGGGCTTTCTCTAGTTGTGGCAAGCGGGGGCCACTCTTCATCGCGGTGCACGGGCCTCTCACTATCACAGCCTCTCTTGTTGCGGAGCACAGGCTCCAGACGCGCAGTCTCAGTAATTGTGGCTCACGGGCCCAGTTGCTCCGCGGCATGTGGGATCTTCCCAGACCAGGGCTCGAACCCATGTCCCCTGCATTGGCAGGCAGATTCTCAACCACTGTGCCACCAGGGAAGCCCCCCAGCTTAAATTTTTAATGCTTTATCATATAACATAATAATTGAGGAAGAATTTTCATTTCAATTTTTTAAATTTAAGAGCTCTTATTAATTCTTTCAACATCCTCAGAAAGCTAATATAATAAAAGTCTATTAATACTATTTTGTTGGTATGACATGAAATCATTATGGCTAGGTAGACTAGTTGGATTATTTTAACAAAATGATTAATCCAGTCATTATTCACTTATTTGTCTAAATTGAATCAATGTCCCAGTCTGTTGAAATTAGCAACCAGTTAACAAAGTCAGCCAATAAACAAAATGCTCAGTTTAAGTGATTTAATCAATACTTTAATGCTGTTACTTCTTCACCTATTTCAGCTCATTTCCCCCCACCTGGAAATTCTGCTTTACCTTCTTTTGGCTGTTCTGTTTCTCATTTCTGTAGATTTTCTTTATCAAAAGCAAACTACTTTTTTAAGAGATACTGAAATTTTTATCTGAACAAGGGACCTATAAATGAAAACTTTCTCTTAGAATCAGGGCTCCAGACCCTGGGAGAGGTGGCCAAGAAGAGAGCCAAACCCAAGTTACAACCAAATCATGTTTGTACTGGAGACCAAGACAAGGAGCCAAACACAGGGCTACACCATGCAGACCTAGTTACCAAAACCAGGATATGAAGTTCTTATTGGGGCAGGAACAAGGGTTATCGCAAATCTCAAGCAACTCTAACTTAATTTTGAGCTCCTCCTTAAATGACTCTTGACTAGAAAAAGCATTAGCTTCTGTGGTCAGAAGAGCTGCTAAATATATAGGTGGAACAAAATGCCTCTAGCTCCGAGATTTGAATAGGTGGGGAGAAGAAAGCTCAGACGTTTATTGAAGTTAAATGATATTGAGTACAGAATTTATTCTTTATGATAACATTCACAGACTGCATTCTACAGAATTATATAAAAGGAGATCTTAACAGGTATCCCACAGAGGGTTTCATATTCAAATAAGTTTAGAAATTGCAATTTCTAAATTCAATTGGAATTTCTAAACTTATTTGAATATGAAACCCTCTGTGGGATACCTAAGGTCTCCTTTTACATAATTCTGTAGAATGCAGTCTGTGAATGAGAAGGAAATCCAAAAAAGAGGGAATATATGTATACGTGTAGCTGATTCACTTTGCTGTACAGTATAAACTAACACAATATTGTAAAGCAACTATACTCCAATTAAAAATAAATAAAACTAAATTTCCCTCTCAAAAAAAAAAAAAAAAAAGAAAAAGAAATTGCTGCATACCTCAGCTACCACACTCCCTTATGCTCCAACCCCTAAAACTTGGAGATTTATATGTTAAAGGATCTAAAAAAATCCATAGTAAATAATTCATTTGACTTGTTTAATCATTTTTCAAAAGTACTCAAGCATAGCACCATCCTGCAGTCTGCTTTCCTCCCTCCCAAAAAGGAATTAGTGACAGTCCAAGGGATAGCATTCTTTAGGGCCGTAGTTTGGGATATGAACTCTCAAAATTCTCAAACATTAGTGATTTTTAAGTATATAAGATCCTTTCAGCCATAATTATAGAGTTTTAGGCATTAAATGTATCTCAAGAACAAAATGTTAGTTTGTATATAGGACCTTCCTCCCCACCTCCCCATTTCCCCACAATCCTACTGCTTAGAAAACCTCCTACTTGTCCGACCAACTGCCCTTCTGGGAGCAGCAGGGTCATTTTCTAAGAGAATTCTAGTGATTGGAACACATTCGTACACCCCTAAAAGAAGGAGTTCAACATCATCTCAGCTGCAGGATAAAATCATTAAAATAGTTTGGGCCAAAAGTACAAAAAAATACTTGTATAGTCTTTAGACACTTTTACGTAGTCTTTGTTTCTTCAGGCTAGCAAGTAAAAATATATAGGTTCACCTATCTCGTGTGAGGCACACAGACAGGATTTACTCTTCTTTGTGATGGATGTCTTCTGAAAACACAGAGTTCTAACACATTGTTCCAAACAACCTTAAAAATATTATCAAATCATAACTTTTCACAGATGTTGCTTCTTGAACTGTAAGGAAGAAGTTTTAACTGTGTGTTCTGAATCAACCTTTAAGTGGTCCCATTAAGTAGTTGTGTAGCTGCAATATTTTAGGTGAGCGTTAGGTTGTAAATCAACACGTGCATCTGCACGCACGTGCGGACTCACGCACCCCGACGTTAAGTTCACGATTTAATTAGCCAAGGTTGCACGATCTTATCATAGTCCATGTGGCTACACAGAGCAGGAAAAGGTGCAGCACATCTTAGCACAGTATCTCTTCACCTCCCTGGAGTGGGGTGAGGTACTACACAGCCACCACTGATACAATTTGTTTAAGATATAATCTTCCTCGACTCAGAAAAGCTCAGTCTTTCCTTTTTATGCTAGAAGCTTACAGCATCATCCTGGATGAAATTGCACAATCCATGCACTTTTGTTTAGAGGAATAATTATACACATCAGGCTCTCCTGGCTCTGAACCAAAGTTCTCATGTCTATCAGAGCTTTCCAGGGTCCTAGAGAGTCCACTTCCCCACTGTAGCCCAATTGCAGTCAAACAGAGTTTTAATGAAATATTTACTATTACTAAAATTCTTTTTAGGATGAAGTGTTGAAGAAAGTTATTTGCCTTCTTCCTGTGTTTCTGTTATCAATGTTATAGATTATAAAAAACTAAATAAAACCTAACAGTAGGGAGGGAAAGAGCCCAGTATTTATTACTTAATTAACTTGCTTACTTTATTTTTTTTTAACATCTTTATTGGAGTATAATTGCTTTACAGTGTTGTGTTAGTTCTGCTGTATAGCAAAGTGAATCAGCTATATGCATATGTATATCCCCATATCCCCTCCCTCTTGCGTCTCCCTCCCACCCTCCCTATCCCACCCCTCTAGGTGGTTGCAAAGCACCCAGCTGATCTCCCTGTGCTATAGCTGCTTCCTACTAGCTATCTATTTTACATTTGGTAGTGTATATATGTCAATGTTACTCTCTCACTTCATCCCAGCTTACCCTTCCCCCTCCCTGTGTCCTCAAGTCCATTCTCTTTGTCTGTGTCTTCATTCCTGTCCTGCCCCTAGGTTCATCAGAACCATTTTTTTTAGATTCCATATATATGTGTTAGCATACGGTATTTGTTTTTCTCTTTCGGACTTACTTCACTCTGTAGGACAGACTCTAGGTCCATCCACCTCACTACAAATAACTCAATTTCGTTTCTTTTTATGGCTGAGTAATATTCCATTGTATATATGTTTTAGAGTAGTTTTCGGTTCACAGCAAAATTGAGTGGAAAGTACAGAGAGTACCCATGTACCTCTGTCCCCACACATGCACAACTTACCCCACTCTCAGCACCCCCCATCAAAATAGTACATTTATTACAATTGATGAACCTACCTTGACAAATCATTATCACCCAAGGTCCGTATTTTATGGGTTCACTCTTGGTGTTGTACATTCTATGGATTTGGACATATATATAATGACAAGTATCCACCATTGTAGTATTATACTGAATTGTTTCATTACCCTAAAAATCCTCTGTGCTCCACCAATTTATCCCTCTTTCCCCTTAACCCCTGGCAGCTACTAATCTTTGAAATATCCCCATAGTTTTGCCTTAACCAGAATGTCTTATAGTTGGAATCATACAGTATGCAGCCTTTTCAGATTGCATTCTTTCACTTAATAATATACACTTAAGTTTCCTACATATCATTTGATGGTTTGATAGCTCATTTCTTTCTGGTGCTGAATAGTAATCCACTGTCTGGATGTACCACAGTTTATCCACTTACCTACTAAAGGAATCCATTTATTTCTCAATAAAATGAGGTTCATTTTCTTTGTTTCCCAATTGTAAAAGCACCGCATGCTTATCTCCCCCCCAAAAGCAGAAAGTATACAGAAACAAAATGGTAGCTAGGAAATGCATAATCCCACCCACATGGAGAACACCACTATTAACACCATGGTATTCTGTATATTTGCAGATCTCTTCTCTTCCACACTTTACGTGCAAAACAAGGCTCACACTGTTTATGATGTAGCCTGCTATTTTAATATTTAAATATATATTTCTACTTTAATAGATACATTGCTTCAACATCATTTTATATTTATAGTGTCCCATTGTGTAAATGTATCATAATTTCTTTAACCATTTCCCATACTGTACATTTAGGCCTTATCCACATTTGTACTATCGCAAAGAATGTTGTATATACTTGTACATAAATTTGCACATATGACTGATTGTTTCCTTAGTATGAATTCCCAAAAGTGAAATTACTAGGTTAGTAATGTACTTATTAGGCATATGTACTTGTTAGTCCTTTGTTTATGTTTTGACAGAGTTCCTCCAGAAAGCTATCACAGTTGGTACTCCCACAAGCAGTGTTTGCCCTTTGTTCTTTTGTTTTCCAATTCATTCTGATCATTGCCAGGTCATTTTAATCGTTTAATCAATAAATAGTATTTCATTGTTTAATTTTTGTACCTAACCTTTAGAGACATCATTTTTCTCTGACATATATTGATTATTGACATTTCATCTTTGTTTATTACCTATCCATAACCTCAGCTGATTTTCAGTGGAGGTCTTTGTCTCCTATTGCTTTATATCTAAAAGTATTAATTTTATTTTACCCAGACTATCATTTGCCTTTTAATTTTTGTTAAAGATATTTTGTATTTACATAAGTTATTAGTTAATCAAATCCATCTATCAATAATAAAGATAATATTTAACATTCACTGAATAGTTATGTCCTAGATACTGTGCTAAACCCTTTATATATGCCCTTTATATGTCTCACTAAACTATACCCATTTTATAGATTAGGAAGCTCAGTCCTAGAGAGATTAGATAACTTGCCCAAAGACAATGCTACATCTGTGATTTTGAATCTAGGATCATCTTATTCCAAAGACCATACTTTTTAGCTACTTTGTTATACTGCGTCAATAACTAATATTTAATACGATTAGTGTGCACCAGGGGTTGTGTTAAGCACTTAAATTCCTTTAATTCATTCATTTAATTCATTCAATTCTTACAGAAACTCAGTGAATTAAGAGCTGAGTAAATATCAGATTCAGTGACTTTCGACTGTTTGTTTAAAATTTCTACAATAACACAGTAGAGATAGAACTGCAGCTCTGTGAGTACAAGGATTGGTTTAATAATACCTCCTGCCTGCCTTTCAACATGGTTATGAGGGTCAGATGAGGTCACATGAATGAAAGCACTATCTAAGTAGGAAGCTCTAAGACTGTGATACACTGTTATTTTTAAAGCACTGTTTTCCCAGGGCTTTTGGCGGAATCTTGGAAATCTCTTCCTGGAAAGGAAACTTTGTTTATGGAGTTTTTAAACCTGTAGTGTTTCCTTTCCTCACAATTCTTATGGAAATGAGGATTGCGCATACCTTTCTGTGGCACATTTGCTGAGTGTTAACTCAGCAAATCTTCTTTCCTTCCAATTAGCAGTCAATAAGATTATATTGAAGGAAAATAACACAATTGGAAGACTGGTTTCAAAAGCAGTTGATAATAAGTAAGTAAATAAATAGATAGATATTTACATATATTTACATTATATATATGCATTTGTATTCTATCATTTTGTTTCATTTAAAATTTAATTTCTAACTCATTCAAACATTTACTCATTTTTTACAGTTTATTCATTTGCATCTGCCAATTTAGAATGTGGTAGTTGACCATCCTATTCTTTCAAAAAGAACCTATTTTCATGTTTATACCTTGATTGCTTTTTTTTTTCTAATTTAAACCTCAACATATTTGATGTGTGTGTGTGCGTGTGTGCGCGCATGTGTGTATTTAATTTTCATGGGTAATATAATTTATCAGATTTAAATATCTAATTCTTGAAGGTTTTTGGTAACTGAACTTTAAACTTCTCTAGTGTCAAATTAGGGACATAAAATGTATGTGCAATTGCTATATATTTGCTTTGGTCATCATTAGCAAACCTCATTTTTCATACAACTTTAATTTTATCATAATGTTTATCTTAGTTGCAAAAGTAAACACAGTGGTGGTTTTAAAATGAGATAGGTTTTTATTAACTTCACTGTGTGTTTACCTAACTCTTCAGGCTGCGGCTCTCACTTTCCTTGCTGCATGTTTTGATTAATGGCCCCCTGGACTTGTTCCAGAATATACTGATTATGGTCAGTGCATTTCAAAGATGATTTATTAGTTGTGTTTGCAACTCAAAATAATTAAGTAAAGATTGATCATATGCATTATTATAGGTTTGCCAATAAAATCAGCAGTTACACTTTAAGGTACAGGTTGCCTGAGTGGACTTTTTTAGCTATACAGAAAGGACAAAATATTAATATTTTTAAAAAACATATTCAATATCAACCACAGCTTTATGGCCTTTTAAAGCATGATTATTAAATGTGTCCAAAGCTTAGGCTTATAAGTACATGCATTTTAAGTTCTTTTTTAACATAATTTCAAAATAATATGTTTCAATGGAGATTACATAGATGTTTAAATAAAGTATTTCCATGTTTATAGCTCACCCTGGGAACAACCTGTACTACAATTCCCTCAGGCTATTACATGCATTTAGATTGCAAATTACTGACAGACTTGGATTTCTGTTTTAAAACAATTTTAATAAGAAGCTGTTATAATCTTTCTGTGTTTTAGGTAAAGGGAATTTATCACATATTTCATATATATTATATTTCTGTCACTTGAAAGACTTTCTCACATAAAATTTTTCCAAATTTCACTTGATAATCATTATTGTTTCAGGCATTTTAAGTACTCTACCAACACAGAATAATGTGTAAATATTCATTATACCTGGTCAGAGGGGTTATTAATCAAAGGAAGTGACTCCCTGTTCATAATTTATAGTTTAATATTCAAAGAAATATAGGTGCATTTATTTTTTATTATTTGGCATACTGTATTCAAAATTTACATTTTAACAGTGAAATTCTATAACTTAAATCATCTACTATGATATATAACTAAATGTTAAATAGGTATTTGTTTTGTATTAAACATCATGAAATGAAATAAAATGGCTGTTTCATGTTCTAAGCTTGTGTGAAAGCATAAACTACTTATGTCAAAATAAGAAGATATAAACCCACAAGTAACTGAGATCTTGGCAAATAGAGTAAGGAAATCAAATATGAGGATAAAGAAACAAGAAATGAACAAACAGAAAATCTAAATAAATTAAAAGTATATAACTATTCATAAGTATTATTCAAGGATTTTGTTCAGTTTTGGTAAATCATTATGAAAGGACAAAGAATACAGACATGCTTTGTTTAAACATCATTATTAAAAAGTTTTTCAGTAAAATTTTAGGACATTGTTTACTTGAAAATCTTTTACAATAATTTTGTTTCTAAGTAATTCCTTAAATTATAATTTATCAGTGAATTGAATAAAGCAATGTTATCATTACCAGCATTATTGAATGCTGTCTTCTGCATACACCACTTCTAGAAATACAGAATAAAGACTGTCTTCTACAATCTTTGTATAGGAAATAAAACAGTAAAGGAAGATTAATCAATAGCATACATTTATCTTTTCCTTTTTGGCCACATTATATTTCCTGACAAACTATCTTTAGTATGTATATAGCTAAAATGTGCCAAACTCCATAATAGGTACAATAACTTTGAAATTTCAGAGAAGGGAGAGTTGATATTCCATTCGGAGGACTATGAAATAAGCAGATGTGATAAGATCAGAGAAGACTGGCTAGAAGAAGGTGATATTTGAGTTTAGCTTTGTAAAGTAAATGGGGGTTTCTAGAGACAAAAACCTAAGAAAGATAATGCAGAAACTAATAATTGAATCCAGGCTCCCAACTCCCCTTCTTTCTTTTAGTAATAGAACCCATTCTGCCATCCCATGCATCTGCATGTTTTAACAGGGCACATGGCTCCCGGCCTAGAGGATACATTTCCCAGCCTCCCTGGCAGTGAGTTATGGCCATGTGACGCAGTCCTTTCCAGTAGGCTCTGAATGGGAATGATATGTACAATTTGGGGATCTTGCCCATAAAATGATTCAACATACATTCTTGACAACCCCGTCTCTTTCTCCCTTCTCAGCCCATCTTCTACCAGGCATTTAAGGAAAACATCCTAGGAGATGGTAGAGTAAAAAGAGAGGAAGAATTGTAGTCCCTGGACAGTCTCATGGGGCAAGGCAGCATATCCACCACGAACTACCCACTACCTTTAGACTATTGTGTGAAAGAGAAATAAATGTCTAGCTTGATTGAGCCATGGTGCTTTTGGGGTCTGTTTGTTACAGAAATGAAATATCTCCTGACTAAGAAGGGCCTTCCTATCAGAGGAACAGACTGCATAAGTAAATGTGTGGAGGAAGAGTCTGGAAGATAGGGAACCAGTGACGTTATCATGAGATGCAGAGAAATGTGAATAAAACTAGCGAGGTAGATGGAATTTGGTACTTAAATGCTAAGCTGATTTATTTGGACTTCTTTTATGAAAGCAGCAAGGACCTGTTAAACATTTTCAGCCAAAGAATATCATAATGAACAGTACATTAGGAACATCTCTTTGGAAACCATACATTTGATGGAGGGAATGTTTACAGATTGGCAGTGAAGCTAGGATATTACAGTAGTCCAGGAAGAATTATCTGAAGAAGAATAATGATTATAGGTGTGAGCGTGATTGAAAAAAAGACAAGGGATGGATTGAGAAACACTTAAGGTTGCTATCCTCTTACTATGGAAGAACTGGGAAACCTCATCAGTTATTGAAAGCTATTAGTTAAACATTGTCTTTATAAAAGTAAGTCATCTGTCTTACTTTAGAAATCAGCCTACTGCAAAAGCTGGATAAAGAAAACTTGGTGGTCATGGGCATTGACTTCCCAGAAGACTGGAAAAGTTTCCTTTGTCAGGCTGGGATATTTGTACACTCAAGTATATAGACATATACTACATTAATTTTATATTATTTTACTTCTTTTTATTTATTCAATTTTTTAAAATTAATTTTTATCACATAGGAAAGTATTTTAATCAGTAAACTATGTCCAAGTCACATTTTTAAAATTTATTTATTTATTTATTTATTTTTGTTGTTGTCCAAGTCCAACGTTTGTTTCAGGATTTGGGGATTAGGTTCTACATATATCACCAGTGAGAGGCCAAGCTCTGAGAAAGGGGGACTATTACGTAGGAAGAAAATGAGGTGATTATGATTTAATAGAAGCTAAAAATATGTTTCAAAAAGAAAAGATCAACTCTCAACTGCTACTGAGAAATCGATAAGGACAGAGGCGCTACCAGGGTCTCGGGGGGAGTTTTGAGACAGATGACTAACTAGAGTGGAATGAGGTGAGAATTAGACACACAGAATATGGGTAAAACTTTGAAGGAGTTTTGCTCTAAAAATGAGCAGACAAGTAGAGACGTAGCCAGAGAGGGCTGTAGGCTTTCTTGCTTGCTTATTTAATATAGGAAGTAAGAGAATGTGTTGTTATGCTTTTGTTAATGACCAAGTCAAGTAGAAAATAGTGATCTTGACCAAGTTATTCAACGTTTCTTGGCCTTAGTTTTTCTTTCTAAAAAATGTAGGACTTAACCAGACAAAATTATCTTGATTTACTTTATATGTAGTGAAACACCATATTATAGTGATTTAGAGTATGGATTCTGAAATCCAACTGCCTGGGTCTGTGTTTTAGCTTCACAACTTACTACCTGTCAGATTGTGGACATCGCACTCAACCTTTATATGCTTTGATTTCCTTATCAGTAAAAAAAAAAAAGGGTAATAATAGTGCCTACCTAGATTTGTGAGAATTTTTAGATAGTGCATGTAAAATTCTTAGCACAGTGCCTGGCACAAATACTAGCACTCAGTACATGTTAACTCTTTTCTTTTTATCATCTATCTCTAATATGCTATCATCTGTGAATTTCACGTTTTTATCACTTGTTCTTTCAACTCTCTGCACATACTCTATAGTATATACACAGTGTAGAAATGTCTTCCACCATTTTCTATACTACTTTTACAAACAATGATAATTTCTTTTAGTGAACCAGTAGGAAGTCCCATATTTAAAGCAGGACTCTTTGGAGGAGATAGTTTTTCTAATAAAAAAATGATTCAGCAAATATTTGAAGGACTAATATTTGCCAGGCACTGTCTTTAGTGATATAATAGTGAACAAAACAGAGTGCTTGCTTTCACGGAGCTGAAGTCTTAGTTGAAAAAGAGAAATCTTGAACTCATCACAAATTTCAATTCCTTTTCAAAGTCCTGTAGCATGTGTCTTTGAAAATTTAGAAAAGCATGTTTTAAAAAAAAAAAGGAAAGGAAAGGAAAGATTTTTGGAAAGAAACAAATGTAAGAGGAAGAAGGAGAGGGAGTAAAAGGGAAGAAAAGAAAAAGGGAGGGAAAGAATCTCAGTATGATAATACGTAAAGGTTAAAAATTTATTTTTCTGGTTGTCTGGAGTCTTGTGTATATCTGCCAAATCCTCCTTCAGAAGTTTGCTATTAATTATTTTTCATGATTTAAACATGCTGTCATTTAAAAAAATCATCTTCTAACTCTAA
Organism: Eschrichtius robustus; assembly: GCF_028021215.1. Lineage (NCBI taxonomy): Eukaryota > Metazoa > Chordata > Mammalia > Artiodactyla > Eschrichtiidae > Eschrichtius > Eschrichtius robustus. The sequence goes on from NC_090825.1 coordinate 65,889,902, forward strand.
TCTTAAAGTTACCCAGTCAGTGGTGTTTGCTAATATGTCATATATATCTCATCTCAGAATTCAGGCCCACATTTATTGAGTACCAGGCACTGTACCATTCCTTTTTCTTAAGGAGCTAGCAACCAAGTCATATAGTTAAAAAGATAATTTCTACATAATATAACAACTTTTAAAATACAGATATACACAGGCTACATACAGGAAAACAGAAGGGATTTTATTTAGCCCTTTATAATCAACTGCTGACTCAAATGTATTCCTGAATTATGTTTCAGAGGTAGTATTATACCTTGTCTTTTCAGTGAACCCAATTGAAATTTTCTTTTTGTTAAAGTCACCTGAAACTTTGAAAAATCTTGTTTCTTTTGGCATTTATATTATTTTACTTCATTTTCTACTGTCTTTTGTACTTTTCTTTAAACTTTATAGTTACTGTAATACTATGCTTTATTTCAAATAATTTATAATGATAAGACATCCAATCCAGTGACTCATTCAGTCTGAATTTTAGAGATATCATAAATCACTGATTTACTCTAAGATTCTTAAATTTATTACTTATTACACTCCCATTTGTATTTCAAGCAATGAAAGGGACGCTATTGTGCATTATCTAAAGTAGCAGACTGTAATTCTTTTCTTCCTACTATTTTATGTTCATTTTGTCCACTTGCTTCAGATAATTATTGTATTAGTATTGGAATGGAATTTATTATCTAATCCAAAATATATGGTCACGTAACCTTTATATAAATATTTTGTGGGACAAAAGTCTTACTGCTTTAAATGAAAGCCTGTTTCACATGCCAGTGTCTACCTATTAGCCCTACTTCTTCTGCCTTCTGTGTCATATCAGATATTCTACATTAAAGTCACTCATACAGTATAGTGGAGTTGTGTTCTAAATGCAAACAGCTTATGCACATTCAACATACACTCTCCATTCCCCTCTCCCACCATAAAAAGGGGAGGAGGAGAGAGAGAGGAAAAAGAACAATTTAAATAGTTCGCGGCATTCTACTCAAACATGCCCAGGAGTGGATGTCAAGTGGGAAACATATCTTCTTATCCCCTGTTTTCTCATTATCCTTCCATAATATGAGGAGCACATCTAAAGAGAAACCTTTTTCATACAACTGGCCACTAAACACAAGATAACTACTTCACAAAAAACCATTTATCAAAATAGCAGGAAAACCCCGTGGTGCTGGACCAATTGAAATTGGTATATCGTGATGGAGTATAATATTTTCCGAAGGGTTTTTCAGGATAATCTGATTTTCACATTAAGACATGCCATTAAAACCCAACCCCTAACTATCACTCCATTTAATTTGGAGACCATTTCATCCTCTGAGTTTTCTCCTCTGCACACTAGAGGAGCCTAAGTTTACCAGCACCCCCCAAGTATGACTTGGTTTACATGGGCAGTCTCTTGGTTGGGGTTGCCTTTCACTGAACGTGTATAGTTTGCCAGTGTTCCATTAAAGTCGTGTTCCCAGAGTCCCCTTATATTTCAGATGTGGTGTGATCTATACAGAGAAGAATGAGACACCACACTTCTGTTAATATGGGTTGTTCCGTTGCTGTTACACCTTTTATTCTTCAGATGTCACTAATTTTTTTTTTTTGAAAACCTACTTAAAAAGATAAGTACGAATGCCCTGAATTTCCTAAACTTCAGTTGTGCATGGGCCACCATTTGGATTTGCATCGTATCTGAGTTTCACCGCCTCCCTCCACGATTTTTGCCACTTCTTGGTAACACTTTCACTATGAGTTAATTATTGATTAAATCACTTTACTTTTTAAATTAAATAAGCTTATTTAAAGAAGAAGCTACACTTTCTTATCTTAAATGGAGAACCAGTATCACTTGAACGTAAATGTAAAATTTCATACAATATAAAGTTAATGAATACAATAAAATATGATCGTTATCTGAAGGCTCTGCACCTGTCTATGGTTCCCTCTCTATTAAAAGGTCTCCCAGCCATCAGCTCTTTGAGAGAGAGATCACTAATTTTACAGCTGTAGCAGCTGCTGCTGTCCTCAGTCAGGACTCACCAGGTAACTTCCTTTCGAAGGGCATGCCATGGAGTAAAGAATTAGAGATAGATTAATATCTGAACTCTGTTCGATGCTGTGTGATTTGGGGCAAGATACTTTATCACTCTGAGCCTTAATATTCTAATTTCTAAAGTGGGAATAGTAATACCCACCTCATTAAAATTGACGAGGGGACTAATATAATGTGCCAGTCACGTGGTAAATGCTCAGCATTGGTTACTACTGCCACTCGGTTCTTGTTCATTTTCTTTTTCCCTTCCAGTGTCTGACTGTCTAGGTTTGAATGCAAATTGTCTTCCAAGTTAAGTACTTGTGATAAAATTATACTATGAAAGCATTTAATTTATGTATTATTATGTTTAGTAATTTATAATCTAATCATTTTTATCACTGGAAATTCCAGAATAATTATAAAGTGGCCAAAGATGAATTTAGAAGTGTTATGTTATGTAACATTTGTATCCTGCTTGCTGATACCATGTACCTTGTACATACTCAAATCATAAATACCTTTTCATCAGATATTTGCTCAGTACCTAGCATGAGCCAGGCACTGATCTCGTCACAGAGGGTATGGCACAGCACAAAACAGCTGACATTACATTCTAGTGGTGTGAAATAAGCAAACAATAAACAAACAAGGACACATCAGATAATAATCAAGAGATACGCAGATAATTAAAAGAGGGTGATGTAAAAGGTAGTGATGAGATGGTTCCTCTTTCTATAAAGCGGTCATGGAAGGTCTCTCTGAGGAATTGATATTTAAAACGGAACCTAAATGACAAACAGACATTGCTGCAAAGACTGGGAGGAAACAAGTAATGCAAAGGCCCTAAGGTGAGCCAAACCTGGCATGCTGAAGAAAAGAGGGCCCATGTAGTGGGAAAGCGAGGGAGTGGTATGTATTGATAATATAACTGTGTGGTCAGTGAAATGGATTCAGTCAGATCCTGCAGGGCTTTGAGGGCCGATATTCTTTAAATGTTATTCACAGTGTAATGGGAGATTTTAAGGAGGGAAATGTCATGGTCTGATGTTTGTTTAAAAGATTGCTATGACCACTATGTTGAAAACGGATGTAGAGGTGGGGGTTAGTGAAAGCAGAAGATCAGTTAGGAGGTTTTACAGTAGTCCAGGCGAAAGTCGGTCACGGCTCAGGCTATTTGGGGGAAGAGCGAGGCGTTCTTAGACCACGGGTATGTTTTAGCAGTCAAGTTGCCAGGACTTGCTTCTAGGTGTGACTTAGAAGAATAAGGGACGGAGGGGAATCAGGAGGATTCCTATGTTTTTAGCTTGAGAAACTAGGTTAGTGGTGCTGTTTTCAGACACAGGAAGGACTAAGAAAGCAGATTTGCAGAGCAGAAAAATGAAAAGTTCTGTTTTGGCTAGGTTATGTTTAAAATACTTAGCAGACATCAAAGCAGAGATAGCAAGATATATGATTCTGGAGTTCCTGGAAGAAGTGAGGTCTGGAGATAAAGATTTGAGAGTCCTAAACATTTGGGATTAATGGCTATGATCTTAAAGTGAGAACACTTGGCATGAGTGAGTGCTTCTCTTCAGCAGTGCTTGAGTGGTTCCTAATGTGGAGCTTTAAACAGTAAATACAGTAAAGGTAAAGAGAGATAATATTGTAGTGTCAGAGTTCCAGGCTTTATTCTTTAATAGATTGTAACATCTGTGGAAAAATAAATTCAGTCCATTTTTGATTATCTATTTTATGATTACACCTGGCTTGCATAGCCAGGTGATTACTTTCTGGGCTTGCAGTTCATCTGAATAATTTTGTTATCTATTTCTGGCAACTTTACTGTATCAGAACTGAACTTTAAAATATATTATAGTATTGGGGGAAAAGTTCCAAAAGGACATAATTACTTTATTGAAATCACACTTTAATCAAGCTGTTCTCTTCATGTACTGGATCAAAAGAATTTGTTGGGAGCCTTTTAAGTCATAGGTTCTAACTTCACAGTCCAGCCAAGTAGAGAAAACAAAGATACATGAAACCATAATAGACCAATTATTTGGGTGACTGTGATAGTCATTAGTTCTGTTCACTAAATATTTCCAGTTCTCTGTCATCTGGGCACATGGTAAAAGTGAACTTCATAGCTGTAGCTGAGTGCAGCTGTGATTCTAGTTCTCACCAGCAAGTTTTGATTAAAAGTGAGCGTCATGTGTAATTTCCGAGCCAGAGAACTTTCTTTCCTTCTGCCATGGTGACTGGCAATGCTGGTAACTGCCCTGTCATCCAAGGTCCTAGAATGAGGACAGCACAGAGTGGAGCCCCCAAGCTACCCATGATGAACGTATGGCACTAATGAGAAATCAAAGCTTTGTTGTTTCAAGCCACTGATTTTTTGGGGTATTTGCTACTGTGGTGTAACCTCACCTATTCCAACTGATAAGAGTACAGAGCCTAGTCTACATATAGCATATTCTTAGTACCATCACAGTACTGCTTAAAAAAATAACCATAAGACAACATTGGTTGAAAGTTCAATACCACTCCCATGAAGTAAACATTGACACCCTTGCCATAAACAGAGTAGAGGGTCACAATAAGCCACTATTTAGCTACATTATTACAAACTTGCAAATATATAACATCATTCCAGATGTCGTGATTTGGAAGTTTTATTTTCTCTCTGTACCAATGTAATTGCATAATATGGAAACTTTAGGAAACATCAAATTCTTCAACAGTTTTGCAAATTAATATCTCGTTTAATAAAGAAAAATACAGCATTTTCAGCTTTTTCTCAAGCAGGTAGTAGGGGTAGATTTTATTATTCACAGAGCTATTTAACAAATGCTCTTTTATAAACTCATCTTGTGCCAGTCAGACAAATGGAGTCCAGCTCCCATCCAGAAGGTTAAGAGAGAAAACACTCAGAGATTTGACATCACTTCACCCCACCTAATGACTTCACTTTCCACTTGACTTGCTTGTTGTCTGGCTCCGTTATTCGTTGAACTAAAAAATGTACTAACCAAATTAAAGCTGTAGTCTTCACTTGCACTAAGTGTGCAGGGATTAACCACAATGCCGATGATCCAGAAACTCATTAATTGAGTAATTTTTAGTCATAGAATTTTTGAGGCAGGAATGCAGTAAGATAGTCCCTTCTTTTCCTTTACCAAATACTTAATAATATCTTCATCCATTGTTTAGTTGTAAACTGGCATAGAATGTTAGCCAGTGAAGCATGGTAGATGGGCTTTATTCACGGTCAGTGTCTATGCCCACTGTCTGTCTCTTCGTGATTTCTCTGTATATCCTTTTTCCTGGAGTTTACTTTAGTGTAGAGTTTGCCTACACTATACTAATAGTATCTATAGGAAAAAATTCTGGTGTTTCAAGGTAACGTTTGCAAAGAATCTCCCCTGTAACTTATTAATTGCAAACTAAATAGTATTCTACTCAGAAAGGCATCCTACAATGTTGGTATAGTTATAAGGATATCAAGCAAGGGAGTAGGAGACCTATGTTCGAGTTTCAACTGTAATTTACTAAACTGTTTGCCTTGTTTAACGTCTTTCAAATCTGCCTCCTCCTTTCTGTGTCCCTGTCACCACCTTGGTTTAAGCACTTGTTACATAGCAACCTTCCAGACTTCACACAGCTGCCAGAGTGACCCTTCTAAGATGTTAATCACTTCAAGTCTTTTAATGAGTCCCTACAGTTTTCAGGATAAAGTCCAAACCCCTCAGCTTAGTACACAGAGCCTTTCATGAGCTGCTCCTGGCCTAACTCTCTAGCCCTGAGGTTGTAAACTGGCAGGCTATTAGCAAAATTCAACTCACATATGTGTTTGGTCTTGTTTGTACCATGTTTTCTTTAAAATTTGGTACCAACACTGATTTAAAAATTAAAAGATTTCTGGCTTCTCTTCAGATTATAAGATCATCCCCTCACATGGTGACAATTGGCTATACTGACATTTGCTCTTTAGAGAGGACATTAATTTACCACAGACCTCATCCATGAAGTTTCACCCATTTATGTAACTTGTGTGCATTCAAATTTTAACCCCCTAGTGTCCTCCTCTCCAGCCACTTTTTAAGGTTTATCCTTTAGAGTACTGAATTATTCCCAGTTCTTCCAAAGTTTTATGCTTACCCTTGCCTAGAAGGCCCTACTGCCTTTCCATTTCTTTATCTCACTGGCCCATTCACTTCCTTTAAAGTACAGTAAAACTGTTGCCTTCTTCAGAAAAGTCTTCCAACCTATCCTTCTGAGGTACCTGCGTTACCTTATTCTCCCATAGCATCTAGCACACAGGATAGTGTTGTTGGTATTCCCGCTAGGCGGTCAACTCCCTGGGGACAGAGATAATGCATAATTTGTCTTTGTGTCATAATTTGGGCTCTAGGAAGCCACTGTGGGCCTTAGTATCATCATCTATAAAATGAAGAACATAGATAATCTCCAAGGCCTCTTCTTATTTGAAAATCTGCTTTATACTGTTCATTTTTGGAAATCTGGGGTCAGAGGCTGCTTTGAATAGATTTTAACCAAAGCTTAGATATAACAAATAAGACTTAAAGTAAGGCATGTTGTGCCCTAAGGCACCAAGTAACAAAGATATTCCCCTCCAAAGGGGACTCTGTGCTTTGGTTGGTCATTCCTATATAGAAGCTGACTGCTTGACTAATCATTGTCCAAAGAAAGCAAAAGACTAATCCATGGGCATCTGGTGGCATTTGACAAAAACGAATTATTGGTGCTTCGAAGAGGGCACTTATTTAACCTTAATAGCAACCTGTTTGGCATCATGAGGAAGAGACAGGGAAGAACCGGAAATGTGTCAGAGAGAAATAGAATCTAATTCAAATGTTACACATGGGTTAGTTACCGTTAAAAGCAGAACAGAAAATGGGTACCTCCTGCTGGTGTCAACTGGTTTGGGTGTATTGCTAGCCTGAATTGGATCGAAATAAATATACTAGCCATTATCCCCATTATAATAAAAAAAACTTTAACCCACAAGCCATCGAAGCCTCCACTAAGTATTTCTTAACACAAGCTACCACATCCATGCTACTTATAATAGCAGTCATCATTAACTTACTATATTCCGGCCAATGAACTATTACAAAAATATTCAACCCAACAGCATCAACAGTAGTAACAGTAGCCCTGGCCATAAAACTAGGACTATCTCCTTTTCACTTTTGAGTGCCCGAGGTAACACAAGGCATCCCATTAATGGCAGGCCTAATCCTATTGACATGACCAAAACTTGCGCCTCTATCAGTCCTTTAACAAATCTCACCATCAATCAACCTAAAGCTAATACTATCCCTATCCATACTGTCCATTCTAATCAGAGGGTGAGGTGGATTAAATCAAACCCAACTCCGAAAAATCATGGCTTACTCATCAATCGCCCACATAGGTTGAATAACAGCCGTCTTACTATACAACCCAACTCTAACAACTCTAAACCTAGTAATCTACACTATAATAACCCTAACTATATTCATATTATTTATTCACAGCTCGGCCACTACTACATTGTCACTGTCACACACATGAAACAAAACACCTGTTATCACAACCCTTACCCTAGGCACTCTCCTATCAATAGGGGGACTCCCACCACTGACAGAATTCGTGCCTAAATGAATAATTATTCAAGTAATAACAAAAAACAATAATATTATTTTACCCACACTTATCCATTAGTAGCCATCACAGCACTGCTTAACCTGTACTTCTACATGCGACTCACATACTCCACAGTGCTGACCACGTTCCCCTCCATAAAAAACGTGAAAATAAAATGACAGTTTGACTCTACAAAACAAATAATCCTCCTACCAACTATGATCGTAATATCCACAATACTTCTGCCCCTCACACCAATACTATCAGTGTTGGAATAGGAATTTAGGTTAAACCAGACCAAGAGCCTTCAAAACCCTAAGCAAGTATAATTTACTTAATTCCTGCCTAATAAGGATTGCAAGACTATATCCTACATCAATTGAATGCAAATCAAACACTTTAATGAAGCTAATCCTCGCTAGATTGGAGGGATACATCTCCCAAGAATTTTTAGTTAACAGCTAAATACCCTAGTCAACTGGCTTCAATCTACTTCTCCCGCAGCAGGAAAAAAACAGCGGGAGAAGCCCCTGCAGGGTTGAAGCTGCTTCTTCGAATTTGCAATTCAATATGAACAATTCACCACAGGGCTTGGCAAAAAGAGGACTTCACCTCTGTCTTTAGATTTACAGTCTAATGCCTACTTGGCCATTTTACCGATGTTCAAAAACCGCTGATTATTCTCAACCAACCACAAAGACATTGGTACTTTATATTTGCTATTTGGTGCCTGAGCTGGAATAGTAGGTACCGGCCTGAGCCTACTAATTCGTGCTGAATTAGGTCAGCCTGGAACACTGATCGGAGACGACCAAATTTATAATGTGGTAGTAACAGCCCATGCATTTGTAATAATTTTCTTTATGGTCATACCCATTATGATCGGTGGCTTCGGAAACTGGCTACGCCTCTAATAATTGGAACACCTGGTATGGCTTTCCCCCATATGAATAACATGAGTTTTTGACTACTCCCTCCTTCTTTCTTATTGTTGCTGGCATTGTCAATAGTTGAAGCCAGTGCAGGTGCAGGCTGAACCGTATATCCACCCTTGGCTGGAAATTTAGCACATGCAGGAGCTTCAGTTGACCTTACTATTTTTTCCCTACATTTAGCTGGTGTGTCCTCAGTTCTAGGGGCTATCAATTTTATCACCACTATTATTAGTATAAAGCCACCTGGTATAACCCAATATCAAACACCATTATTTGTATGATCAGTATTAATCACAGCAGTATTACTTCTATTATCCTTACCTGTACTAGCAGCCGGAATCACTATACTGCTAATTGACTGAAACTTAAGCACAACCTTTTTTGACCCTGCAGGAGGGGGAGATCCCATCTTATATCAACACCTGTTTTGATTCTTTGGACACCCTGAAGTATATATTTTAATCCTGCACGGATTTGGAATGATTTCACACATTATAACCTATTACTCAGGAAAAAAAGAGCCTTTCAGGTAAATGGGTATGTTATGAGCTATAATGTCAATTGGATACTTAGGGTTCATTGTATGAGCCCACCACATATTCACAGTGGGTATAGACGTTGACACACGAGCATAGTTTACATCAGCCACTATAATCATTACTGTCCCAACAGGAGAGAAAGTGTTTAGGTGACTGGCAACACTCCATGGAGGTAACATTAAATGGTCCCCAGCCATGATGTGAGCCCTGGGCTTCATCTTCCTTTTCACAGTCGGTGGGCCAACAGGTATTGTCCTAGCTAACTCATCATTAGATATTGTCTTTCATGATACTTACTATGTAGTCGCATATTTTCACTGTATACTTTCAATGGGGGCTGTTTTCACTATCATAGGAGGGTTTGTGCACTGATTCTCACTATTCTTAGGATATACACTCAACTCAACATGAGCAAAAATTCACTTTGTAATCATATTTGTGAGTGTCAACATAACTTTCTTCCCACAACATTTTTTAGGTCTATCTGGCATACCTCGATGATACTCCGACTACCCAGATGCCTATACAACATGAAACACTATCTCATCAATAGGCTCATTCATCTCATTAACAGCTGTCATGGTGATAATTTTCATTATCTGAGAGGCATTCGTATCCAAACGAGAAGTCCTAGCAGTAGAACTTACTACTACAAACTTAGAGTGGTTAAATGGATGTCCTCCGCCATATCATACATTTGAGGAGCCAACTTAACGTCAGTCTAAAATAGTCAAGAAAGGAAGGAGTCGAACCCTCTTTATTCGGTTTCAAGCCAACGTCATAACCACTATGTCTTTCTCCATAAATGAGATATTAGTAAAATTTTATATAACTTTGTCAAAGTTAAGTCACAGGTGGAAATCCTGTATATCTCTACAGCATATCCTTTCCAACTAGGGTTTCAAGACGCAACATCACCCATCATGGAAGAATTACTACACTTTCACAACCACACACTAATAATTGTCTTCTTAATTAGCTCTCTGGTTCTTTATATCATCTCACTAATGCTAACAAGTAAGCTAACACATACCAGCACAATAGACGCACAAGAAGTAGAAACCATCTGAACCATCTAACCGGCCATTATCTTGATTTTAATTGCCCTGCCATCGTTGCAAATCCTGTACATGATAGATGAGATCAACAACCCGTCTCTTACTGTAAAAAATATAGGCCACCAATGATACTGAAGTTATGAGTACACTGACTATAAAGACTTAAATTTTGGCTCCTATATAATCCCAACATCAGACTTAAAACCAGGGGAGTTACAACTGCTAGAAGTAGGTAACCCAGTAGTGTTGCCCATAGAAATAACAATCCGAATACTGATCTCCTCTGAAGATGTATTACACTCATGAGCCGTACCTTCCCTAGGCCTGAAAACAGACGCAATCCCAGGGCGCCTAAATCAAACAACCCTAATATCAACACGACCAGGTTTGTATTACGGACAGTGTTCAGAGATTTGTGTATCAAACCATAGCTTCATGCCAATTGTCCTTGAATTAGTACCCCTAAAATACTTTGAAAAGTGATCTGCATCAATATTATAAACTCATTAAGAAGCTAGGTAGCGTTAACCTTTTAAGTTAAAGACCGAGAGCTAAGACTCTCCTTAATGGCGTGCCACAATTAGATACATCAACATGATTCATTACCATCTCATCTATGTTTCTAACACTGTTTATTATATTTCAACTAAAAGTCTCAAAGTACACTTATTACCCCAACCCAGAATCAACACACACCAAAGTGCAAAAACAGTCCACCCCTTGAGAAACAAAATGAATGAAAATCTATTTGCCTCTTTCATAACCCCAACAATAATAGGCCTCCCTGTAGTTATTTTAATTATTATGTTTCCAAGTATTTTATTTCCAACATCAAAATGACTAAGAATTGCATAATTTCCCTTCAACAATGTCTAGTCCAACTTACATCAAAACAAATAATAAGCACCCATAATCACAAGGGACTGGCTTGATCATTAATTCTAATATGACTCATTTTATTTATTGGGTCAACCAGCCTTCTAGGACTACTACCCCACTCGTTTACACCCACCACACAACTCTGAGTAAATGTAGGAATAGCAGTTCCCCTATGAGCCGGCACCGTGATTACAGGTTTTCATAACAGAACAGAAGTATCTCTAGCTCACTTCTTGCCGCAAGGCACACCCACCCCCCTCATCCCCATACTAGTGATTATCGAAACTATTAGCCTGTTTATCCAACCAGTAGCACTAGCTGTGCGATTAACAGCCAATATTATAGCAGGACATTTATTAATACATCTAATTGGAGGGACAACTTTAGCACTCCTAAGCATCAACACTACCAGAGCTTTTATTACATTCATCATTCTGACCCTACTTACTATCCTCGAATTTGCCTTTGCTATAATTCAAGCCTATGTGTTTACCCTCCTAGTAAGCCTATATCTGCATGACAATAATAATGACCCACCAGACCCACACATGCCGCATAGTAAAGCCCAGTCCTTGACCCCTTACAGGAGCCCTTTCAGCCCTCCAAATAACATCGGGCCTAATCATGTGATTCCACTTCAACTCAATAATACTACTAATATTAGGCTTACTAACTAATACTCTAACAACATATCAGTGGTGGCAAGATGTTATTCGAGAGAGCACTTTCCAAGGCCACCATACACCAATTGTCCAAAAAGGGCTTCGATATGGGATAATCTTATTTATCATCTCAGAAGTCCTCTTTTTTACCAGCTTCTTTTGAGCCTTCTATTACTCAAGCCTTGCCCCTACTCCTGAATTAGGCGGGTGCTAGCCACCAACAGGCATTCGCCCTCTAAACCCTCTAGAAGTACTGCTCCTCAACACTTCCGTGCTACTAGCCTCTGGCGTGTCTATTACTTGAGTCCACCACAGCCTTACGGAAGGAAATCGCAAGCACATACTCCAAGCCCTCTTTATTACAGTTGCCCTGGGAGTATATTTTACACTCCTACAAGCCTCAGAGTATTAAGAAGCTCCACTTACAATCTCAGACGGAGTATATGGATCAACTTTCTTCATGGCCACAGGGTTCCATGGACTGCACGTAATCATTGGGTCCACCTTCCTTATTGTCTGTTTTCTGCGCCAATTAAAATTCCACTTCACATCTAACCACCACTTCGGCTTTGAAGTCGATGCTTGATACTGACATTTTGTAGATGTGTGTGACTATTCCTTTACGTATCCATCTATTGATGAGGCTCATAATTCTTTTAGTATTAATTAGTACAACTGAATTCCAATCAGTTAGTTTTGGTACACTCCGAAAAAGAATAAGAAACTTAATAATAACCCTACTAACAAATACAGCACTGGTCTCGTTGCTCGTACTCATCGCCTTCTGACTCCCTCAGCTAAACACTTAAACAAAAAAAAACAAGTCCCTATGAATGTGGATTTGACCCCATAGGATCCGCCCATCTGCCCTTTTCTATAAAATTTTTCCTAGTAGCAATCACATTCCCCCTCTTCGACCTAGAAATTGCCCTCCTACTGCCCCTCCCCTGGGCAACTCAAACAAATAATCTAAAAACAATACTCACCATAGCTCTACTTCTAATCTCGTTATTGGCAATTAACACAGCCTATGAATGAACTCAAAAGGGGCTAGAATGAACTGAATATGGTATTTAGTTTAAAATAAAACAAATCATTTCGACTCATTAGATTATGACTAAACTCATAACTACCAAGTATCTTTAGTGTACATAAATATTATTATAGCTTTCCTAATATCCCTTGTAGGGCTGCTAATATATCGATCCCACTTAATGTCCTCACCATTATGTCTAGAAGGCATAATATTATCACTATTCATCATGGCAACCCTAATAATCCTAAACTCACACTTTACCTTAGCCAGCATAATACCAATCATCCTACTGGTGTTCGCAGCCTGAGAAGCCGCACTCAGATTATCCTTGTTAGGAATAGTATCAAATACGTATGGCACCGACTACGTACAAAACCTTAACCTCCTCCAATGCTAAAATTTATTATCCCTACGATTATACTATACAAGGGGTGATCCTTAGGATAAGTTGGTATGACAATGAATACCTTAAAACCATTTGATCCAGAAATTTAGCCTCCAGGAATTATCCTAAGGAAATAATCATGACTGTGCACAAAGATCTGAATGTTATTTATAAAAGCAAAAACAAACACACGAACAAACAAAACCACAGAAACAGTGTAAATGTCCAGCATTAGGAAATTAAGTCAATGGTTTTAAAACAGTACTTCTTTGAGTACAGGACTCCATAGAAGTGTGTTGACAGTCACCTCAGAAAATCCCTGGCCCTTCATCACCATTTCAGAGTATTTTCACTTTTATTTCTTGTACATATTAAGGTTACATGTGAGATTTTCTTTAGAAAAAAATGATTCTGTGCATAAAAAAATTTGAAAACCACTGGATTCAATACATTACAGTAATTGATATAACAATAGATATGGAAACAGGTATGTTAACAGATCAGGTTATCCTTGTGTAGTGATTATAGGTCATTCTTTTTCTTGGTTGGGTTTGTCTCTATTTTCCACATTGCCTACAGATAACATGTAATTATTTCTGTAGCCAGACCCAAAAAAAGTGGTTTTTGAAAAAAAGAGTTAGTTGACAGCAATAAATATTCCACAAGCCATTAAAAATTTCCCAGGTTACCATTTTTGGCATTCAAATCATAGGTTTTATAAACCCACTACCATTATGAAATTTTTCCCATGAAATATCATAGGCTGTAGAGAACATTGAAGATGTAGTCCAAACCCCTCATTTTATATTTGAAGAAACTGTGATCCAAAATGTTTTAGTATATTGAAGCTAGGGCTGGGAGCCTGTGGTCTTCTGAGATTCCGTGTGCTTTTTCTGCTGTTCACCTAATTTGTAGAATGGATAGTCATAATTTTCATTTCTCTCATTTTTGTGTACCTAGTCTGAGCATCTGTCATTGTGTTATTGCTTACTTTTTCCTGTGAGTGAAAATTTGAAGTACCAGTGGGCAGAATTTCTCTATTTAGAGAAATTGACACAAACTATAAAACATTAAAATGGGTCCTAAAACTGTCATGTGACTCATTGTTCTGTTTTATACAATTAGAGTTTTATAATCTACTTTATTCCACTAATTCATTAAATGTGTATGTTCACTTAGATTTATAATTTAGAGTTGGATTAAATTGACCTCAAATAATTCTTACAGTTTGCCTTCACTCTTGGCATCTAAAAGGTAGACATTAGATACATGTTCCATCTGCCCCGCCTTCCTTCTCAGACATGAATGTACTTGGAAATCACTCTTAGTTGTGTTTCAGGATCTTAACTCATCTCTGAGTTATCTTGCTATGATCACATTGACACCCTCCCCAAAATGTTATGGCTTTGTGTAATATTTTTTACATATATGTATATACGTCAGTACTTTCCCATGGTTTTTTTTTTTTTTTTTAATGACTCCATGTGTTTGGGACTTCGTTTCTAGGGCTGCTGGAGACAATAGTGACACCTCCCATTGAGAGGTGTGTTTGCCAGTTTAGTCATTTTCCAAATCAAACCAGCTCCCTCTGGGAGCCCTTTGTGATTCTTTTATTTTTATTTTTTTAACATCTTTATTGGAGGAGAATTGCTTTACAATGGTGTGTTAGTTTCTGCTTTATAACAAAGTGAATCAGTTATACATATACATATATCCCCATATCTCTTCCCTCTTGCTTCCCCCTCCCTCCCACCCTCCCTATCCCACCCCTCTAGGTGGTCACAAAGCACCAAGCTGATCTCCCTGTGCTATGCGGCTGCTTCCCACTAACTATCTATTTTACGTTTGGTAGTGTATATATGTCCATGACACTCTCTCACTTTGTCACAGCTTACCCTTCCCCCTCCCCATATCCTCAAGTCCATTCTCTAGTAGGTCTGTGTCTTTATTCCCGTCTTGCCTCTAGGTTCTTCATGACCTCTTTTTTTTTTTTTTTTTTCTTAGATTCCATATATATGTGTTAGCATACGGTATTTCTTTTTCTCTTTCTGACTTAACTTCACTCTGTATAACAGACTCTAGGTCCATCCACCTCACTACAAATAACTCCATTTCGTTTCTTTTTATGGCTGAGTAATATTCCATTGTATATATATATGCCACATCTTCTTTATCCATTCATCAGTTGATGGACACTTAGATTGCTTCCATGTCCTGGCTATTGTAAATAGAGCTGCAATGAACATTGTCGTACATGACTCTTTTTGAATTCTGGTTTTCTCAGGGTATATGCCCAGTAGTGGGATTGCTGGGTCGTATGGTAGTTCTATTTTTAGTTTTTTAAGGAACCTCCATACTGTTCTCCATAGTGGCTGTATCAATTTACATTCCCACCAACAGTGCAAGAGTGTTCCCTTTTCTCCACACCCTCTCCAGCATTTATTGTTTCTAGATTTTTTGATGATGGCCATTCTGACAGGTGTGAGGTGATATCTCATTGTCGTTTTGATTTGCATTTCTCTAATGATTAATGATGTTGAGCCCATGGTTCTTTTTTGTTTTAATGTTAAGCAGTGAAAATTAAGTAACCATTTGAACTTGGAGATGCTGAAGAAATAGTGTGAAGTAATGTGTTTCAAATAAAGGAAATTGGAAAGGTTGAAAAACATGTCACTCCCCCAAAACCTTCTCTGAACCCCCAGCTCCCGCCTCCCCACCAAAAGTGAGTAATTCATAATGAAAAGCAAACAGAACAAATACATGGAAGTTTTCAGTTTAGGTGAAGGTGATATTGATTGTTATTGAAAAAAACTAGAAATGAGGGGGACTTTGTAGTGCATTCTTTTTTAACTATTTCCCCCAAGAATCTTAATGTCTGAATTTACTTAAAATGCAGACCTTCCAGGCTTATATCTTATAAAGAGCATTTTGCTAAAAAGAGTTGTAACTTAAACTGAAATAATTTACACAGTTGTTTTTACTAAAATAGTAGATTTGGGATAAATTTTAAAATATTTTTAAATGTCTCGGTTTTGCAAATCTGTTTTCTGATTTAGTTATTCTAACTTTTTTAATACATTAGGGCTGCTGTTCATTTACTCTAGGAATCAAGCACAGAAGCTCACAGAATGAAGAATCAAATTTGTAAACAGTTTAATAACTTGAGCTTACATGCAAATTTATTTTCTCATGATTAAACCTTTGATGTAATGCTTCCAATGAAGCATTCAAAGCTAGGAATGCTATGTCACTAGCTAAATGTTTCAATATTGTGGTACTTCTTGGTTAAAATTTTGAGTTAAATACCTATAGTATATAGTTTTAGAATAGTAGCACTACCTGATTTTATTTTCCAGATAATATTTAAGAAATCACATTTTATTTATATATAAAACTGTACAGCTTTTAAAGCACACACACGTATTACTTCATTTAGTTTTTACACAAAACCTGTAAGAGAGGGAGATGGAAGATTATTCAGAAATGAAGATAGTGAAGTTAGTAACGTACCCAAAATTTCATGGTTGTGCACAGGTTCTTAGAACCTGCTGTGTGTCCACCATTGTTTCCACTAATCTTTTAGCCTCTATAAATGAATATGTGTACCCTAGAATTTCTTACAACTTAATAAAAGCAAGTTGCAAGATTGTACATACATTATAATGGCAATTGGTAAAAAACAGAACAGAAAATAGCAAGTATTTTCTATTGGTGAATAAAGGTTTTGAAAGGTTACATATACACTGTTAATAATGGCTACCTCTGATGCAGATGGGGGTTGGAATTGGGGGCGGGGGTGAGCATCTCAGAGGAGATTTTAGCCTTATCTAAAGTACAGTCTAAGTACATTCGTGTATGACTTGTAGAATTTAAAATAATCTTTAAAAACTGTAAAGAATGTAGAGTTGGATTCTGGGAGTTATTGGACTATCCCAGGAAAGAGAAGGGATAGATTGAGGGGTAAGTGGGGGAGTTACTACATTTTGTAAATAAAAACAGGTCATCAAGCTGTCTTTGGAATCTCTGTGTAAAACAAAGGAATGGAAAGTAAGTATCTTTTCAGAATCATTCTGATTTGTTCATAGTTTTGGGAAATACTGTGCAAAGAGAAACTGGCTGTGGTGCTATATTGTGCAACAAATTAATATCAATCAAAGTGAGGGGGGATGTTTGTTTCATCACAATAGCTTTGGTAAATTGAAAGTAATAAATCCCCCTGAGAACCATGAGTATGTTCTTGTAATTCTGCATTGTATAACTTTTTCTGGTCCTGTGGGTAATTCCTTTGGGCTTTATTCAGAGGGGCGGAGGCATGGACTGTGGTTACCTCCGCTCTCTCTCCACCCTCCTGAGATGTAGCATCTGATTTACAAAAACTTAAAAACATGACTTTTCACAGGAGCTCGCTATTACCTTTTTCAAAGTTTGCTTGAATCAGAAGAGGGATTCGTGTAAAACATCCCCTGACCTTGTCATGTGTTCCTTTAGAAAAGCCAGCAGATCCAGCCCTTAATTCTTGGTTAGTAAGAGCATATCCGTAGCTGGGTGAGGTTCTAGAATAATTTAGCAGCCACCACACATCTCTGACTGAAACCTAAATGTGACTCTTGGGACCAATGGAATGTGACTTGGTCTGTCTGTGTGAACTTCAGTATCCTTTCTCTGCTAATCAACTTCATGCCTAAAATCTCTAAAAGAAGCTCCCTGTTACAGTTCTTCTCTGACCTTTCTGACTCACACATGTGCTTTTCCATCTGACAGCTTGTCACCTTTATTCCATGCCCAAAGCAGCCAACTGTGGTCTCCGCCCTCACTTAGTGGCTCTCTGAAGTGATTCTCCAAGATCCGCTCTTTATAATACAGGCAACCCTCTACATTTATTTGTGATAACAGTAATAATGATAGCAATAATAACAGCAGCCATAATTTATTTAGCACCTACTATGTTTTCACCGTTCACTACATAGATTCTCTCTAGTCTTTACAACAGTCTTGCAAGGTAGGTCTTGTTATCCTCATTCAACTCATGAAGAAACTGAGATACAGGGAGCTTTCCCAAGCGAACTTTCCCAAGGATATGGCAAAGTAAGGATATAGATCCATGTCTAAATAGTATACTCCAAAATAAGCCTGCCTAATAACAGATCTCACTCTATAGTGGTAACAGTGAGGTTCCAATGAACACATATTGCTATCAAAATCAGTTTTTTGCCACACATCAGTTTCTTGTTAATTTCGATGTTTGCTATAAATTAAACAGATATGAGTTAAACTGTTGAAAGATAGTTGCTATTACCTTTTCCTAGCATTTTCTGCTTCAAAGACTATATTAAATGCTATTTTCAGATATTTATACTAATCTGATTATCTGCTAGTCACATTCCTATCCTAGAAATTGTTCAAAAGAATTGCGTACCACTGGCCTCTGTTCTTCAATAACTACAACAAAGTCAACACATAGTCAGTCACTGGTTTGGAAAGGTGGAATGAATTCTATTCATTCAAAATCATTTCTTGGTTAAATAGCAGTTAAGAACACAGGCTTTAGAATCATGAGCTCCCAGCTTTTTTGACCTCAGGCAAATTACTTCATATCACTAAACTTTTTTCTTCTCTGTTAAAGGTCATATTAAGAGGTCATAGCTTGTGGTTTTTTGTTTGTTTCTTTCCTCTTGTTTTGATGTTGAATGAGATAATCCATCTAAAACACATAGCATAGTGTATATCTTATGATAATAAATGTTTCTCTTTACTATTATGTAATTTTTATTTGAAAATAATTGTTTAACATTTGTAGCTATGTAGCATAATGACTTAACACACTTGACATACTGTAAAAATTTGTGATCATAAAACATTGCAAGGTTTTGGTGAAAGTTTTTATTATTCTTAGCTAGATTGAAAATACATACTAATGTGTAGTGTGTATCTTGAAGCCCTTATAAAAAGGCTTCCTTAAAAATTTCTTAATTGGTAGTAAAGATGGAATTAAGAACAGAATTCGTTGTTTGGGACTTTTATCATGTGAAAACGTATTTTCCCATTGCTGCTTAGATCAGATGAAAATAAAAAGTTATTGAACATCATTATTCCAGTAACATGAGCCATCTTCTTGGTCCTAAATGTCAAAGACCTAAGCATTGCATCAGTGTCACTGGGAAGCCTAAGGCAGAAATGAACAAATAGAAAATTTTGTGTCAGTCAAGGTTCTCCAGAGAAACAGAACCAACAGGAGAGGGGTGTGTGTGTGTGTGTGTGTGTGTGTGTGTATGTACACATATACATACACATATACGCTTTCATTCATACATATATACACACATATGTATATGTATATATATGCATTGTGTGTGTATATACATAATATATGTATGTATACACACACAGTTCTAGTCAACATATTCTTAGATAGGCAATTGGAAATGAAAGGCATACATACTAGATCTGTCAGTGGATTTGGTATTTGGTCCATTCATAAGGTTTCAGGGACAGTATGAGGAAGAAAAAGAAAAATCTTCAGTGCAAAATTATTGGCAGAAGCTTATCCATCTGACAAGGAAATCTGTTTTCAAACAATGTACAACTCAACATCCCAGGGCAACAGGGAGAAGGTAGCACAGCTCTCTAGACCTTATTCTGCAAAAGTTAATCCAAAGGGTTGAAAAATAAAGCTGAGTTAAATTTTATTAATGTTGATGTTTGATTATTTCAGCCTGACAATTTACAACACCATTTTGTAATGCGAATAGTTTTCTTTGCTAACCTTATAGATGATTCAGGATGGAAGTGCAGGCAGGTATCTAGAATCGAATCATAAAATCCTTGTGATATATCTCATCCATAAATTATGCAAAAGACTGTGGATTGCTGTCAGTGTTTTCACCATCTGTACTATGTTCAGTCCTCCCCCAAATGTTTAATTTTCTTATTTGAACATATTTTAAATTAATGAATAAATTCAGTATTATATAAAATATTTACAGTTTACAAGGTACTTCCATATACATTGTCTAATGTAATAATTTTTATTCATCTTTTCATGAAACAGCTTTTGGTTTAATTGATTTTCTCTATTGCTATTTTGTTTCCAATTTCATTGTTTTTTGCTCTAATATTTACTGTTTCTTTTCTTCTGGTTGCTTTAAGCTTAAATTACTCTTCTGTCTCCTCAAATGGAAGCTTAGGTTATTGATTTTAGATCTTTCTTCTTTTCAAATATATGCATTCAAAGCTATAAATTTCCCTCTAAGTACTGCTTTTCATCCGTCCCACAAATTTTAATAAGTTGTATTTTCCTTTTCATTTACTTCAAAGTTTTAAAATTTCTCTTGAGATTTTTTATTTGACCCATGTGTTTAGAAGTATGTTGTTTGAAAGTAATTAGAAATATGTTGTTTAACCTCCAAATACTTTGGAATTTTCCAGCTGTCACGTTTCTGTTACTGGTTTCCAGTTTATTTCCATTATGGTTTAAGAACATACTTTGTATGATTTCTGTTCTTTTAAATGTGTTAGGCTATGTTTTATAGCCCAGTGGATGGTCTATCTTTGTGAATGTTACTTGTGAGCTTGAGAAGAGTGTGTATCCTGCTGTTGTTGGATGAAGGATTCTATAAATGTCATTTAAATCAAGGTGATTGATAATGCTATTCAGGCCCACTGTATCCTTACTGATTTTCTGCCTGCTTGATCTGTCAATTACTCAAATAAGGGTATTGAATCTCCAACTCTAATAGTGGATTTGTCTGTTATACCTTTTAGGTCTATCAGTTTTGCTTCTTGTATTTTGACCCTGTTATTAGTTGCATACACACTTAGGATTATTATGTTTTGTTGTCTATTATATCTTTTTTTGGTTTTCTGAGAAAAGCATTATTTCTCTGATTTTGAAGGATAATTTCACTAGATACAGACTTTTAGGTTTTTGGGCTTTTTCTTCAACACTTTAAATATTTCACTCCACTTTCTTTTTGTTTGCATGGTTTCTGATGAGAAGTCCACTGTAATTCTTTACTTGTTCCTCTCTAGGTAAGATATCTTACCTGTTCTTGCCTCTTTCAAGATTTTTTCTTTGTCTTTAGTTTTCTGCAATTTGAATATGATATGCCTAGGTGTATGTTTTTTGTTTTTTGTTTTTTCTGTTGTTTGTCTAGTTTGGTATTTTCTGACCTTCCTGGATATGTGGCTTGTTTTCTGTCTTTAATTTTGAAAAATTCTCAGACATTAGTACTTCAGATATTTCTTCTACTCTGCTTCCTCTTCTTTCTTCTTGCGTATACCAATTATTCATATGTTACACTTTTTGAAATCGTCCCATAGTTTTTGGATATCCTGTCATTTTTCATTCTTTTAATGTTTTGTATTTCAGTTTTGGTACTTTCTGTTTACCTGTTTTCAGGCTCACTGATTTTTTTTCCCTTGGCTGTGTGCAGTCTGTTGATGAGCCCATCAAATATATTCTTCATTTCTATTATAGTGCTTTTGATTTCTAGCATTTCATTTTGATTTTTTTCTTAGAGTCTTCATCTCTCTGCTTACATTGTTCATCTGTTCTTGCAAATCGTCTACTTTTTCCATTAGCACCCTTAACATATTCATTGTAATTATTTTAAATTCTCTGCGTGATGATTCCAACATCTATTCCATGTCTCAGTCAGGTTCTGATGCTTGCTTTTACTCTTAACACTGTTTTTTTTTTCTTGCTGTCTATCATGCCGTGTAATTTTTTGTTGAAAGCTGGACATGTATTGAGTAATAGGAGCTGAAGAGGACCCTAATGTGAGGATTTATGTTACTGTGCTAGGAGTTGTGCTGTATCTAATGTTTATTGTCAGAAGCTTCAGATTCCCCCGGTGCCCTTGTTTTTGTCTCTCCTCTTATCTTTGGACTTCCCTGAATACTTCTCCTCAAAGAGAGTCCGCATCTTCCAGCTCTTTCAACTCTAATCAACTGTGTTTTACTGAAACCCTATTGGTGTGATGGTATGGTGTAGGAGAAAGGCATTCTACCTTTTTATGATTAAATGTCAGTCTTTTAGCAGGCCTGTGTCTTGGGGCTGTGAGTTTCACAAGTGCTTATCTGGTGTTACAGCTCTTTTTCCCCCTCTCCTCTTAAGTGAAATAAGAAAGGGAGGGAGGCTGGAGCATGAGAAATATCCTTACCCCATGTGGGAAGAAACTCAGATCAAGTCTTTTTCCCTGGAGAGTAGGCCTTTGTTACAGAGAGTCTGGGCATATTTCACAAAGATGACTCATTCCCTCCCACCTGCTAGAATCAGGAGGGGATCTTTCTTGGATCTTCACTATGAGAACCTGATGGGATTCCTGGAGGCAAAATCCAGGAAAGGGTGGGGATTCCCCAAAACTGTGCCCACCCCCCACTCCCCCCCAGGAGTTTCTTAATCTCCAGCTAGTCTACATTCAGCCTCCAGCAATGCATTGCCGTTTAACCAATTTATGGCTCCCGGGTCCTCAACTCCAGGGAAACAGATCTCAGCCTTGATAATCTGGATTAACCTATCTCTCCAGATTTTGAGGTGGTGGTTTACTCTCCAATCTCAATTATCTGATTGGTCCAACAAACTGATGTTCAGTTTGTTCAGCTTTATTTGTAAGGATAGGAGTGATGACTTCCAAGCTCTTTACATATCAGAAATGAAACTGGACATCTCCCTTATGTAATACATTAAATTTACTTAATCCAAAACAGAGAACTGAAATATTCTTGACTAAATTCAGTTTTTAACAATTGAGAAATTATAAAAATGTGATTATGTATACATTATATAGAATGATATACAAAGTAGATACTTTTATTAATTCTGTTCAAGAAAGTCAAAACTTAAATGTCTATCTGTATTTCATTCATTTTATGAATACTTATTGCACGATAACTACATTTCAAGTACTCTGATTATATTCTGTACCATGTGATTTATAAGGATTCTCTGCTAAAAATAAATCTTCATTACTTGGACACTTAAAAAGCACATTATTAAGGCTCAAGCTAGTAGTTTCTTGACTGAAAAATAGTTGGGAACAATCTTGTTTCACCTTATTATTTGCATAAAAGGAAATTTTTCATTATTTGTGACTTCTTGTTTAAGAGCTCATGTAGTAATTTAGAGAGCTCAGGGATTCTCTAAATTAATACAAAGAAGTCTAAGTTCTCTACAGTTTTCTTTAATCTAAATAAATTGAATTTTTATCCTTTTGTCAATAGTCACTATTCAGAGATTTGTAGAATGCTACAAAATTACCACCCCTTGTGAATATTGGCCGGTAAAGATGTGCTTTTCTTTAGGCATGATAATAACAGTATCACTTTTTGGGGGTGGGGTCGTGTTGGGTCTTAGCTGCAGCACCCATGATCTTTGCTGCGGCACGCGGGATCTTTTGTTGCGGCACACGGGCTCTTCGTTGTGATGTGCAGGTTACTCTCTAGTTGTAGCATGCGGGTTTTCTCTCTCTAGTTGTGGCACGCAGGCTCCAGAGCACACGGGCTCTGTAGTTTGCGGTACGCAGGCTCTCCTGTTGTGGCATGGAAGCTCAGCAGTTGTGGCATGCGGGCCTAGCTGCCCCGCAGCATGTGGGATCCTAGTTCCCCAACCAGGGATCGAACCCACGTCCCCTGCACTGGAAGGTGGATTCTTTACCACTGGACCACCAGGGAAGTCCCAATAATAGTATCACTTTTGAAGGAGAAATGTACACTCACAAAAATCATTACTTTGTCATGTTTTATGTTCATTCAGCTTAGGTAGGTTATGCATGTGTTGTCAAGACTTCAAAATCAGCAGATGAATATGAATAAATTCAGAAAGGAAATAAAATAAATATTGCTGGTAACTTTTAATATTTAGACATGTAAGTATGTAGAATACAAGCACAAAATGTATTCCTATATCTTATGTTTCTGCAATGTGTGAAGATTTTCAAAAGCAAAACAAAACAAAAATGTGGGAGGCACTCTGGTGAATTGGAAAGCCTAGGGGACAAAGAGTTGAAAGATTCGGGTTTTAAGCTCTGGTTAGGCCACGTGCTTGTGTGACTTTGAGTTCATTTATCACCTCTCCTTCCTTTTAAAATTTCATACATAAGTGAGACTATTGGATCAGGTCATTAGTAAGAGTAGTTTCAGCTCATAAATTATACAATTCTACGTCACAGTTCACACTAGGATTATGCAATTATAAAATTTATAAAATATGTATTAAAAAGTTTTGTCATTTTCCTATAAAATTTGCCTGAATTTTCTTTCTCTATTTCTTTCTTTCTCTATTTTCTGTTTCTTTCTCTGTTTTCTTCTTTTGTGTTGGGAAGGGTAGAAGAAGAACAATGACAAATTTAAATACTTTTCCCAAAGAATAATAGCAATGCTTTCCTTGGATAAAAATTTGTTACTGGACTTACACGTAAACAAGGTGGATAGATGCTTATGTAGAATAGTTGTTGGATCAGCAGAATAGAACATCTTCCATCTGACTTAATCCACCTTCAAACTTCATTTACTGTTTATGGTTTATTTCTTTAGGTTAAGACAGATAGCCCTATGCTTTTAAAATTTCTGTACACCTGATTATTACCAACTTTATCTGCCAAATCATTTAAATTTATTAGGTGCTTTTCTATGACACCTGATTCGGAGACACCATGTGTTAAGACTTTTGATTTGGGAGAAAGGGAAGGAGAAAACAACTGGATCCTGGGGCATTGCTCAGAGAGGGTAAATTTTGATAGGTAGATAGATAAGAAAGATACATACATATTTAAAATTTTGTATTTGTATAAATGTGACATATATATTGTGTGTATGTGTGTGTATTTATATATATTTGAGGTGTAGGGCAAGATGTGGGACTTGAGGACATTCTGTGAATAAGACATAAAGAAAGGTGAAGCAAAACTACCAAAGTTTGTAGGGAAAACTGAATCCCATCATTTTTCATAAAGCAGCATCTCAGAGTTTGTTCCTTGAAATAGTAAAAAGGAACTGTCCGGCAAATAAGAGGTTCCCTAGCCATCTGCTTTGGGGAAACTTTGCAGGCTATAGCCCTTCCCTGAGATTCACAGTGAACGTTTACATGTTAGCTTTATTGAATCAACATTTCCCAAATGTGTTTGAATTTAAAACACCTTTTACTGGAGTGTCTCATGGGATTTTGGAAAACACTTGCAGAGAGCACTTTCTGTTTACAATTATTACTAATTCTAGTAAGTATCCTCCAGAATAATTGGGATTGACTAAATGTTTTTCTGCTGAAGAATTCAGAGTGTTTTGTGGTATTCATTACCCACAAACTTAAGCTCTAGTATCTAATTTGAAGTAAATCTTTAAATATACATTTGACTTTCCCACTGTTTGCCTTATGGTAATGAAGTGGCATTATTTTATTTCATATAAATGAAATTTTGAATTGTACCATATTTCCGAAATTAATGAAATGATTTATTTTTGTAGATAAAATAATTTACAGTTCTGCAAGTTGAACACAGCAGGACTCTTTCTTTATTCTCATACTTACAGGCTAGTTAACATCCCAGTGAACTGAATGGACCGGCAATTCATTCTTTCCTCCCCCCCACCTTTTTTTTTTGGTTTAGTTGTTTGATCAATCGCATATTAATGAAATTATTTTTTCATAAATTCACAATTTCATCAAATGTGTGTCTTTTGTTTATTTTCTAGACCAGCTGACAAAAAATATATTTTGGATTTTTCTTAGTTCACTAGAAAAGAGAGGAACTTAAGTCTTTATTTTATTGTAGATTTAGTGACAGGATAAAGTGATCTTTTTAAACTCAGTATATAGTATATATAGGAACTAGAATTAGTTCCTATTGTCATAAACAATAGAAATAATAGTGAGATTTATTATTGGCCCATTTCTTGCTCAATGTAATTTTATTTAACAGTTATAATTTAAAATGTAAATAAAGATATGGATCTCCATTTTTGTCATCTGACTAAGCTGTTCTTTCCATGGATACATTCCCACCACACCAGCGACTTTGTCTCTAGCCATAGACCCAGTAGAAGATGTTCTCCACTCCTTATTATTTGTCACCAGTCATACTCGTCTTATATATCACCATAGCTTCTTCCCTCCTCTCCCAAAGAAAATGATGTCCTTTTTCATGACCAAACCTCCACAATCTTATCTCCTAATACTACCCTATGCTTTACTTATCAGTTACTGTTCTCAAATCAGACTTACTGAAATTCTGCAAATATTTCTCATCCCTTCACTTTTATGGTTTTGTTTTGCCTAAACCATCTGCTTGAAAATTCTTATTTCCTACTTCTTTTATAGTCCTAGCCTTTAAAAGTCACCTCTTCTACCAGACTTTCCTGGAAATCCTGAGTACAATCTTTCCTCTTTGAGCTTGTAGGCTATTAAGTACATCATCTAATTTTTAATCCATTTTGCCTAGTATTTATGTATGTGAATTATCTCCATACTAGGTTTTTAAGCTGCTTGAATGCTGAGGTAGTGCCCCGGCACCTTCTGTATTCCATGGCACTTAGCAAGATACTTGTACTTTGAGTGTTAGACAAACATGAGATATTTCTTGAATTAATAAATGAGTGAATGAATGTGATTTTACATCAGATTACCTAAGAAAAAGGTTAGAATATACAAGAATTTATAACTACAGAAGCAATTTTGAACAGAGTAGGTTACAAAAGTTTCTCTTAAATTAACACTATAAAAGCAACCAATGTATAGATATTTTAAAGTTGGTTTCATTTATAAAATTGTAGATATTAATAATGTCATTAATATCTAACTTTAACTCTTTATATCTCTTTCCAAAACGGTCAAAGATGTTTAACTTTTGTCTTTATCTCTTTTTATCATAAATAGGTATAAATAATACTTTAAACACTCTGTGGACTAAAGAATAAAATATGACAAAAAGAAAATGACCATGACTAACTATTTACACCATCTGTTGGTAGGCTAACAGACATACTTGTGCTTAACCAATGGCATGTATATCTACAAAAGTTCCTAACTACAGAGACGAAACTTAGAGATTTTTTTCTACTCAAATAGTATTTTGTGCCAAAGAAATAATCAAAAGATAATGGGAACAACAGGAACAAAGATTCAGTGTAATTGAATTCAAGGTTTAAATTTATGGTGTTTTGAACCAAAATAGTTCAAGGAGTAAAAAAAATAGCTTCACCAATGGAAATTTATCTTCACTATATTATGCTATAAAAAGTCATGTACTCCAAGTATTTATGACTATCAGTGAAACTTCTAGTGAACTGGCTAAACAAAAATGTTTTAGGAGCAGTGGACATCCAAGTAATACTTACATTACTTCAAAGAATATGTATGGTCTATAAAAACCATACCAAGAGATTACCATTAGCAGCAAATTCTACCTGAATAGCTTTGTAGGAATTGATTGAGAGGACTTCTGGTTGCCTTATGAGATCACAAGAAAAAAAACAAAAAACAAACGAACAAAACAAATAAAATAATAATAAGAAAAATAACAATAAAACTAGCATAATTATGGTTAAAGGACCATGTTTCAAAAATAAAACACACAAAATGGAAAATCTGGATGTAGGCCTGAATTTTAGGTATGCGTAAATTATTAGTGATTTATTACTAGTTCATATAAATTTACTTAGCTTTAGTGATCATGCTTTTCTTCCACCTCTTGACATTGTTTTAGAACTTTTAAAGGCATTTTTAGGACATTTAAAGACATTTTTGTAGAATAGGAGGGTTTTGGGGAGAACCATTTGGTGCTATGATGAAATCCTTGAATACATTTAGGTAGGTAAATAGAAAAGACAATGAGCAAACTGTTCTTCCCTAGAACTCCATAGGATCATTTCTCAAAGTTTCTTATGTTGAACACTAATACCTCAAGAGGTTAATAAATGCTACTAAGTAAGAAAATGAAGAAGGAATTTGCAGAATCTACAAATACAGTAATCAATGGATTGAGTAAAACTAAAAGTATTCCTTTACTTCTCGAAGCTTTCAGTATCCTAATGTGCATCAGGGACCCTCAAGAAGAACATATAGTTTGTAGCACTTGCAAAGAATTGTTTGACCTAGGACCAGTTTTTCGTCAAACATCATGTATTAGTATGGAACACACTTTTTAATACACTGTGCTATTATTTCAAAGTAAAAGAAACAATGATGTGCCTTACATTAGAATAATATAAGATTATTATAGAATAATCTACCTTACATTTCTGTAATAAAAAATTGTACATAAAAAGATGCCATTAGAAAAGACACACACCACTCTGTCATCATAGAGCTTCCATGTTAGGAGAGTAACTTTGTAAAAAGTTGACAAATATAAAAACTAATCATACACTATGATGTATGCTAAAAACAGGGAGCTGAGATACATGGTCAGGAAAGACTCGAGGCAGGCAATATTTAAGCTTCATGTAAACAGAAAGAATAGGCTTTTAGAAGTGAAGTATTCTGTGAAGAAGGAAGGGTATATGCAAATGTTCTAAGGTGGATAGAAACTCGGCACGGTTGGGTAATAACATACACAGGAGGTTAACACACACACACACACACACAGACACACACACACACACACACACACGGAGAGGTAGGCAGGCCAGATCATGCAGAGCTTAGAGCCCAAAGTAAGGGAGGTTGGATTTTATTCTTTGTGCTTTGGGAAACTTGCAGGGTTTTAAACAGTGCATTTTGTTATTTGATTTACATTGTGAGATCACTTTTTCTGCTCTATGGTAGATTGATTGAAAGTGGTCCCAAGTGGAACTCTGGAAGACCAGTTAAAAGGCTGCTCTAATCCAGATGAAAGATGAAAGGGGTGATGTATTGTCAGATTCAAGATACAGTTTGATGCTCTGCCGTGGAAGATAAGAGAGAAGTAGCAAATAAGCATGACCTTGATCTCCTTTTCCTCCTCTGCTCTTCTTTCCAGATAGCAGCAGCAGTGATATTTAGCATTGCTTTTTGCCAAAGTATAAATTATATAAATTACAAATCTCTCTTGAGATTGACTTTATTTGATGTAACGTTTGAAAGAGTTCCAAAATGATTGGCAGAAACAATGTGTAAAATCGCTTGGAATCACACCTACCTCTTTGCCTGTTCCATCCATCTTATTCTGACACTTTATTTCAGCACACCCTTTCATTTCAAATGAATCTCATTTTCTTTTATGACACTCTTGTATAGGACATGCAGATGAAAATTAATTTGGTACTATGAGAAATGAGAACTCTTTTAGCAAGGATATGCCACCATGGCATTCTCTGCAATAGCTGTCCTTATCAGCACTATCATTTACACTAGCCAAGTGTTATTCCCCCTAAATTTAAATCTTGCTTCCTACCACTTATGGCCTTTGAGTCCATGATAAAAAAAAAACAAAAGCAAAACTAAGTTAGGGAGGGACCTCTTCCATATAGAATGCTTATGCTACACAGACATATTATTCAGACTAATTTTAACTTCACTTACTCAAATTTAAATTACATATACTTTCACATGTTAGCCAAATTCCAAGTAAATTAAAATTATAAAGAAAATAGAGTTTTCTTTAATATTCGCTTCATTTGTGTTAACGAACTGAATGGCCTCAAAAATCTGTGCATAGAAATATTTTCTCTTGAGTTTTCTAAGATTATTTCGTGAATACACTAATATGCAAGTATTTTAAGTATCTATTAATAGCAGGTAACAGAAATATGCAGTGTTTTTGCTTTGGGGGATTGGCTGTGAAGAAATACCTAACAGTGAGGATTATTAAACTTTAGACGATATTAAAGAGTGAGATCAGAGACTACTTTAAAAATAGACTTACTTAAAAAAGAAATCTATATCTGTTATCTATATAATATATGTATATACACACACAAATAAAATATACCATAGCTCAGTTGCTTTTCCGTGTAGGTCATAGAGATATTTGCCTTAAAGATTGCGTCTTAGATTCTCTCTTTTTAATGAATAAAAAAATTATGTGCTTTAACATTTTCAGTCGTTCACCAAAGAATTTTAAAGTAATAGCTATACATTTAGTAGACCTAGTTTCTGTTAGTTCTCTTTGGCCCTGAAATTGTAAATAGGAAGATAAATATCTGTGAAGATATGTCCTTTCACACGCTCTTCAAGCCCTCATTATTTCTCATCTGATGTATTATAATTTTTCCGAACACATCACCCTGCTTCTAGTTTTCCCTTTCTCTGAGCCATTCTCCATCTTGCTGCCAAAATGATCTTTCTAAAACACATCTAATCATGCCATTCCTTGTTTAGATTCATTATTTTAAAATCCAAACCATCTCTCATTGCGTGTAGGACCCGTCAGTGCATCATCTCTTTCTGTTTCTGGTTACACAGCTGAGGTATACCATTGTTACCCCATTTTGAAGTTAGGAGACTGAAGCTCAGAAAGGCTAAAGAACTTCAGCAATGTCACAAAGCTAATAAGTGACAGAGTTTAGGTTACATGTTATATGAATTCAGTCCTCTGAAGTTGGTTGAAAATTTTCTTAGACACCATAAATGTTCTATATGTGCTAGAAGAGAATATGTCTGCATTTGTTGGGTGAAGTGTTCTATATATGTTCAGTGGGTCAAATTTGTTAATCTTCTTATTAAAATCTATATCCACGTCCATTTTCCTCTGGTTATTCTATGAAAAGAGATGTGTTAAAATCTTTCACTTCCATACTAAGCTTGTCTATATCTTATCGTAGTTGTTAACCTGAGGCTATGTTATCAGATAAAATAGTTTTATCTTCCTGAAAACTGGAATCTTTAAATTATTATAAAATCACTCTCATTATTTCTAGTAATGCTGTTTATCTCAATAAAAGATATTAATGTAACCACATGAGTTTTCTTCTTGTTAGCACTTACCTGGTATATATGTTTTTCCATCTTTGTTACTTTCTACCTTTAGATATCCTTACATTTTGGAAATCTCTCTTGTATACTGCATTTAACTGCATTTTTTGTTTGCTTGTTTTTGTTTTGTTTTGTTTTTTAATCTCATCTGATATTTTTTGTCTTTCAACTTTTGTCTTTTTACTGTTTTGGAGTAAATATACTGTTTCTCTTCTTTTAGTGGCTACTCTACAATTCCAACATGTTTTCTTAACTTACGAAAGTGTAGAAGTCAATCACGTACCCTTTTGCTCCCATCAGAGAACACAATATTTGGAACACTTTAATTCCTTTAAACTTTAATTCCTTTAAATTCCTTTAATACCCAAATCCCACAAAGTTATATGTTATTTTAATGTATTTGAGGATAGTTAAATTTTAATGTATTTGAGGATAGTTAAATTTTAAATTAAAAAAAAAAAAGACATTCTTATTATTATTTCATATATATAGCCAGTGCTCATTTAAATTTATCTACAAATTTATAACTGTCACTGTTCTTATTTTCCTTCTTGGATTTAGAACTGCTTGCATTTTAGAACTACTATCTGGGATTATTTTCCATTTATCTGAAATACATTCTTCAGAATTGCCTTTAATGAAACTCTACTTTCATTAAAGAGGCAAACTTTCTCAATTTTTAGTGGGTTGAAAAATGTCTTTGACTTTTGCTCTTGTGAAAATTCTACTGGAGCTAGAATTTGGGTTAGCAGTTATTTTCTTTCAACATGCTAAAGATTTAATTTCATGGGAAATTGAACATTTTCTAACACAATCACTCTTTGGGAGGTAATCTGCCTTTTCTCACTGCCTGCTTTTAAGATTACCTCTTTGTCTTTGGTGTTCTGAAGTTTCACTCTGGTACATCCAAGTGTGAATTTCTTTTTGGTTATTTTGCTTGTGATTTGTGATTTTTAAGGAGAATGATTGGTCACTTTCATCGGTTCCAAAAACTTCTCAGTCGTTATTTCTTCAAATATCTCTTCTGTCTTATTCTCTCTGTCCCTTTCTTTTGGAACTCAAATTACTCTTAGGTAAGGCCAGCTTACTCTATTTTCTACGTCTCTTAACCTTTCTTTGACTTCCTATGCTGAATTCTGCATAATTCCTTCTAGTCATGTTTCAGGTTACTAATTCTCTCTTCACATCTGAAAGCCTAATCTCTGTTAAGCCTGACCATTGAATTTTGAATTTCAGGTATTATACTTTTTATTTCTAGAAATTGTATGTGGTTCTCTTTCAAATATGCTTTATCATTGTTTATAGTTTCCTGTTACTATTCTTAAGAGTATCTTTTATTTCTTGAAATTTAGTAAACATTGTTATTTTATTGCTGTCTGTTAGTTCTAATATTTGAAATCTTTGCAACCAGTTTCTGTTGTTCTTGTTTCTACTGTTCTTGTTCATAAGTGTTGTTTCTTTATGAGTGAAGTAATTTTTTACTGTGTGATACTCATTTTTTCTTAGAAAATTACTTGTAGGAATTCTTTGAGACCTAGTATAAAGGTGTTTTCTCTGAAAAATATTTGTCATTGCTTCTGCCACAAAGGAGCACTAATGGTCTTCAACTACTTTAAACTACCTGGTTTGAGGTATTCTTGTTTGTTTGTTTATTTTTCAGTTTTATTGAGGTATAATTGACAAATGAAAGTGTAATGTATTTAAAGTGTACAACATGATGATATGTATATATTGTGAAAGAATTACCACAATCCAGCTAACACATTCACCATTGAGGGTTTTGTTCTGTTTGTTTGTTTTTTAAACTACCCAAGTCACATTAATTTGAGCTGCAAATATACCCAAGGGTAAGTTTGTGGTTACTAAATGAATCTCGGGTGACCCACTTCTATGGGGGAGGGTCTCCTCTTTGGGCAAGCCCTAAGCTTTGTCTCTGTACCCCTGTGCCCTGCAACTGTGTGAAAACTGCAGCTTAAGGTCACAAAGTTCCAGTAAATGTCCTCAGGCAAAAAAAGGCTTTAGTGCATTTTAACCCTCTAGGGTCCTGCCTTCCCTTAGATTTTATTCTAATAATTTCC
The DNA here is from genome assembly GCF_028021215.1 of Eschrichtius robustus. Classification (NCBI taxonomy): domain Eukaryota; kingdom Metazoa; phylum Chordata; class Mammalia; order Artiodactyla; family Eschrichtiidae; genus Eschrichtius; species Eschrichtius robustus. The sequence continues at coordinate 65,923,048 of NC_090825.1, forward strand.
CTAGTACTTTATCAGCTCTTCAATGCTATTAAGAAAAAATATATATATATGTATATATGTATACACACACACACACGCACACACACTCCAGCATGTTTAGTTCTTTTAAGCAAGAGGTATTATGCAAACACCTAGCCTTTCAAATATTGGAAACAATCATTCAAATTCATAAGCTAAAATTTAGCAAGATTTATACTAAAGGTATAAGTAGAATAACTTAATGGGTAAAGTTAATCAGATGGCTATAAGGCAGCTTATTGTGACCTACAAATTTCATCTTTAATAGAAAACAAATTGTGAAAGACCTAATTCAAGGAGAAATAGCTCATAAGGGTTCTTGGGACGGTGAAAAATAACACCAACAAAAATAATAATAGCTAATACTATTAAGGACTTAAAATGTAACAATTTTTCAAAGTGCTTTACATGCATTACCTTAGTTAATCCTTCCACTAAGTCTATGACATACCTAGTATTTTTATCCCCATTTTATACATGAGAAGACTGAGATGCAGAGAATCACAGATTATAAGTGGTATAAAAGGGAGTCAAACATGGGTAGTAACAGTCTAAAATCCATGCTTTATCTATTGATATATTGCTGCCCTAACAGTAAAGGAAAATGATGGATATATTTTTTTAAATTTATGTGTGAAGAAAGGTTTCAACTATATCTCATTGTGGGTAAAATTAAAGCAAAACATGCATTTGAAAGAACAGTTATTACGTAGTATAGGAGACATCACATAAATGTTGGCTGGTGACTGAATGTTCTTACAAGAAAGCTTTGATTATTATTGTGGTAGTATAATATAAAGTATAAGGAAAATAAGTAACAGCAATAATCTACTATACTTCCAAATTGTAAAAAAGAGCGATTACTTTCAAATTTTAAAGAATGGGTCAATTAAAATAACTTTAATTTTATACTGCAATAACTTGTGAAAATCAAGTATAATCTAGCAAAAAACCCTACAAATAACACAATGGAAAATTCAATTAGAGAGACAAAGAATACCACATAGCCTACTTATATTTAGTTAATATTATGTGGAGTAAACTATTTAAGAATGAAGGATTTGAGGGAATGATTCAGCTGAGTGCAACTTCAAGTTAAAAAAATGGTTACAAATATAATTAGGGAAAACTCTGATAATATTTGCAGATGACGCATGGCAAATCAGGAAACAATTTGAGAATATAGTAAAACTAATTACTTGGAACTCAACTACAGTCAACCCTTGTTTAACTGGCATAAATGGGGTGACGAATAGATAGAAAGGAAACCACAGACTACCCAGAATCATGGTTAAAACAAAACTGTAATACTAATAACAATATGACCTAAATCAAATTTATGAATAATCTAGTAGTTCAACACAGTCCACAGATGTTACCCCAAAGTGTAAAAGAAATACAAGTACTTAGATTTAAGACCATGTAAATTATCTGCCAAAAAAGTACTGGGCTGTTAAACAACTCTTAGTAAAGATCCTTGTATTTATGAGTCTTGAATTAAGCAGACATATGCCTCCTTTCTTTTTCATTACTACCCTTAATTAGAAGTTCAACCAAAATTCTTGCTCAATGGTGTTAGAATACAGGCATACCTTGTTTTATTGAGCTTCGCTTTATTACACTTCTCAAGTATTGTGGGGTTTTTTTGTTGTTTTGTTTTGTTTTTTACAAATTGAAGGTTTGTGCCAACCCTGTGTCAAGCAAGTCATTTTCCAATAGTATTTGCTCACTTCTTTTGACTCTGTGTCACATTTTGGTAATTCTCAGAATATTTCAAACTTTTTCATTATCATTATATTTGTTACGGTGATCTATGATCAGTGATCTTTGATGTTACTATAGTAGTTGTTTGGGGCTGCCATGAACCACACCTATATAAGACAGCAAACTTAATCAATAAATGTTGTGTATGTTCTCACTGCTCCACCCACCGGCCATTCCTCCATCTTTCTCCTTCTCCTTGTGCCTCCCTATTCCCTGAGATACAATACAATGTTGAAATTAGGCCAATTAATAACCCTACAATGGGCTCTAAGTGTTCAAGTGAAAGAAAGAGTCTTTCTCTTTCTGTAAATCAGAAGCTAGAAATGATTAAGCTTAGTGAGGAAGGCATGTCAAAAGCAGAGATAGGCTGATAGCTAGGATTCCTGTACCAAACAGCTAGCCACGCTGTGAATGCAAAGGGGAAAGTTCCTGAAGGAAATTAAAATCACTACGCCAGTAAACACACGAAAGATAAGAAAGCAAAACAGCCTTATTGCTGATATGGAGAAGGTTTTTGTGGTCTGGATAGATCAAACCAGCCACAACATTCCCTTAAGCCAAAGCCTAATCCAGAGCAAGGACCTAACTCTCTTCAATTCTGTGAAGGCTGTGAAGAAGCTGCAGAAGAAAAGTTTGAAGCTAGCAGAAGTTGGTTCATGAGGTTGAAGGAAAGAAGCCACCTACATAACATAAAAGTACAAGGTGAAGCAGCAAGTGCTGATGTAGAAGCTTCAAAAAGTTATCCAGAAGATCTAGTTAAGATTATTAATGAAGGGGGATGCACTAAACAACAGATTTTTAATTGTAGACAAAATAGCCTTATACTGGAAGAATATGCTATTTGGACTTTCATAGCTAGAGAAGAGAAGTCAATGCCTGGCTTCGAAGCTTCAAAGGATTGGCTGACTCTTGTTAGGTAGAGGCTGGTGCAGCTGGTGACTAACGTGAAACCAGTGCTCATTTACCATTCCGAAAATCCTAAGGCCCTTAAGAATTATGCTAAATCTACTCTGCCTGTGCTCTGTGAATGGGACAACAAAGCCTGGATAATAGCACATCTGCTGACAATATGGTTTACTGTTTTAAGCCCACTAATGAGACCTACTGCTCAGAAAAAGATTCCTTTCAAAATATTACTGCTCGTTGACAATGCTCCTGGTCGTTCAAGAGCTCTGATGGAGATGTACAACGAGATTAATGTTGTTTTCATGCCTGCTCACACAACATCCATTCTGCAGCCCATGGATCAAGGAGTCATTTTGACTTTCGAGTCTTATTATTTAAGAAATACATTTCATAAGACGATAGCTGCCATAAAGAGTGATTCCTATGATGGATCTGGGCAAAGTAAGTTGCAAACCTTCTAGAAAGGATTCACCATTCTAGATGTCATTAGGCATATTTGTGTTTCATGGGAAGAGGTCAAAATATCAACATTCACAGGAGTTTGGAACAGGTTGATTCCAACCCTCATGGATGACTTTGTGGGGTGAAAGACTTCAGTGGAGGAGGAAACTGCTGATGTAGTGGAAACAGCAAGAAAACTAGAACGAGAAGTGGAAGATGTGACTGAATTGCTGCAATCTCATGATAAAACTTGAGCAGATGAGAAGTTACTTATTATGGATGAGCAAGAAAGTGTTTTCTTGAAATAGAATCTAGTACTAGTAATGATGCTGTGAAAATTGTTGCAATGACAACAAAGGATTTAGAATAAATATTGCATAAACTTATTTAATAAAACAGTGGCAGGGTTTGAGAGGATTGACTCCAACTTTGAAAGCAGTTCTACTCTGGGTAAAATTCTATCAAATAGCATTGCATACTACAGAAAAATTGTTCATGAAAGGAAGAGTCAATCAATGTGGCAAACTTCATTGTTGTCTTATTTTAAGAAATGGCCACAGCCACCCCATCCTTCAGCGACCACCACCCTGATGAGTCAGCAGCCATCAACATCGAGGCAAGACACTCCACCAGCAAAAAGATTGTGACTTGCTGAAGGCTCAGCTGATGGTTAGCGTTTTTTTTAGTAATAAAGCATTTTTTAATTAAAGTATATGCATTTTTTAGACATAATGCTATTGCACACTTAATAGACTACAATATAGTGTAAACATACTTTTATATGCACTGGGAAACCAAAAAATTCATGTGACTTGCTTTATTGCAATATTCGCTTTATTGCAGTGGTCTGGACCCCAATCCACAATTATCTCTGAAGTATGCCTGTACCCCACAAGTACTGCTGTATGAACTGAGGGATAGGGCCTAGTCTATCAGGCTATCTTAGATAGGTCTGTACCATTTATTTATTACTACAAATATCTTTTGGTATATAGTTGTTTTAATCATAGTAATTTTCATTTCTTTACAAATATACTCTTTATGATTAATTATTACTTTAGTTTACTTTCTACCAGATAATCAAGAGTTGAGTGCCCTCCCAAATATATAATCATTTAGATATTGTCTAGAGAAAATTTACCTTTGCTTTTTTGCTGTAAAAATTTCACGTAAACTATAGATTTTTGTGTAAATTGATATTTAGATAAAACTCTAGGAATAATGTTTCCTTTGTTTCAGAAAACAAAAACTTTGTTTCTATTCAAGACACACTCAGATTGGTTGGTATGATATAGCAACCTAAAAATATTTATTAAATTGAATTACTGAACTGAAGTTGAATTTCTGAATTAATAACAAGCATGGAAATAAACTGATTCTAACTAATTCATATCCTGAGAACATTTTATAGTGAATGGGGAAAAAAGAAAAAAACCCAAACCTTACTAATCATTTTGCAGCTGAGAAGACCATTATACTGAGCTGACCAAGACCTCACAGCAGCAACCTATTAGAACAGAATCTTCAGCTCCCAAATGAACTTTTTTTTTATGATGGACTATATTTTTTAGAATAGTTTTAATTTAGATTTACAGAAAAATTTAGAAAATAGTACAGAGTATTCCCATATATACCCCCCCTCATCTTCTATTATTCACATCTTGCTTTAGTATGATACATTTATTACAGGTAATACACCAATACTGAAACCCTTATTGTCAACTAAGTCTATAGTTTAATTCTGAAAGTCACCCTTTGGAAAATTCTGTCCTACAACATACCATGGCCTACCACATTAACTTAGACTCGGTTAATATATAAATCTGAAAGCATTAAAACTCAGTTTCATTAGAATTATCTCTGGAAGTGTAGCTAAGAAATTGATAATAGCTGTTAGTTCTTAGAGATAGTTATTGGCTGAAGGTATAAAAATGAAGGGAAGATCTGTTTCTTGTGTACCACTGTGTACCTTTTAAAGTTTTTACCAAGTATATATATTACCTATTTAAAAATTAACAAAAATTAACAAAATGCTATAAATTCGATTACTCTGTAATTCAGTCTGTCCTGGAAAAAAGGGTTTACTGTGTAAATATGGATTTTGTTACCATAACTTTTATAATACATGCCCACAGCAATAAAACATTGTTGCTAACTAAAATCATACACATATAACCTGTTCTCAAATATAGGATGGTAAATCGTTTAACATAAAGCAATCAGTATAGGAGTATTTTAGAAAATAACTAACACATGATGTTCTTAGATAAGATCATAGTGAGAAATCAGAGAATTATGCTCACAAGACATGCATGTCTATAATTTATTAAAATAAGTAGTGTAGTATGCCTTATTGATTTTAGTTTTTAACTTAATATGAATAATATGTTTTTAAAAGTTGGTGATTCTGGAGAAATTAACCCAAATTTGCCAAAGAAAGTCAAAGTAAAAGTTCATTAAACAATATGTTCTGCAAGGAGGGATTCATCATAATTTAGCCTCTGTGCAAACAGCAACTTTCTCAGCCATTTCATTGGGAAATGTCTATCTAAATAAAATTGTTGTAAAATACTTGGCTAGTGGGGTCTGTACTATAGCATATTATTCTGATTTACAAAAATAAAATTATAACCTACTTTCATTTTTTTCCCATATATTTATACTGTTATTATCATTATTATTATTTTACCCTTTCAGTAGTCCTGGGAAGTATACTGTTGATGCCACTTTACAAAGCAGGGGATGGACACAGCAATCAAAGGTCTTTTTCTAGGTTACCCAGAGATCTCAGAGCATCGTCAACTCTACTTTCTTGACCCAGGTCAAGGTACCCCCTCTTTATATTATACTCCCTGACTGTAACTACAGCTTAATTATACAAAGCCTTAATAATTAGAAATTCAAGCAGAATTAATTAAAAAAGAGAAAGATGATATTAAGTATTTTTAAAATAACAGTGTCCAAGGAGCTTCAGAATAATCTCTCAGGATCACAACGCAGTGAGAACTGATTCTCAGGATGATCACATGATGGAGATGTTCAACTTTAATCTGCAGGCTCTATTAATTAAATCAGGAAAGTAGGATGTATTTCACAAAAGTTTTCAGTGAACATCTTTTGCATTAGTGCGCAGTTATCCTGAAAAAACTCAAAACTATTAACCATACCAATTTTATCCCTGAACAGTCCAGTGAATTTTCTACAGAAGCTTGCAAATTCTTAGTGAGCAGAAACCATGTGGTCCTCATCGAGAGTTGTTATGATACCTATATGTGCTGTTGCATAATCAGTGCTTGTATCTATATATCAGTAAATATTCATGAGGACCAAGAAGTAGGAAAATGAGTAGTTATTAAAAACCATGGAATTTGTCATCACATTAAAATTTATTTGAGATTAATTTGTCATTCTGTGTTCATCTCACTTTAGACATGTAAAGAAAAATATTTCAGTAGATGAAATCACAGATTATTGAATTCCCATGTTAGGCTTGATAGTCACAATTTAAAGCGGGGCCAAACTTAAAAACATTCAAGTAATCAGGTAAATTTCTTAAGATTGTGGACTCTTAAGATTGACTTCAGGTGCCAAATGTTTAAGATTTTATGTTAACAAAAATAATTTTATGATCAAAGGAGTGTCAGTGTCATAGAAATGGAGTGATACAGTTCCCAGCCATTGTTGTTTTAGACTTTGTATAGTTTCGGATTTTCAGCAATACCTGGCACTGGTGGAGAGTGGATGATGCGTGCAAAGCCACAGCGGCAATATCCCTCCCCAACTCCTGTGAGAGGGCCGATTAGGCAACAGGAATCTGCATCACTGAAGTGCTTCAGCTCGGCCAGTGTTTCTATCACAGAGGCTGGAAACCCTGACTCATCTTTGTGGCTTCTTTTCTTCCATTGTGAGGCACAAAATACAGAACAGAGAATAGAGTACAACAAAAAACAGGGGAAAGGAGAAAGGGAAATTTTGTTACTCTAAAATATTTCATTGTTCAACGCTTTGGTCAGACCTTATTTCTGCGGCAGTAAGTAGTCAGAATTGCTCGTGTTGGGGATTCAAGGCTATTACTACACCAGAGGGAGAGCACAGTTTCCTTTATTCCCACTCCCCCTGTTATGTATTCTAGCCTCACCCTGGCCAGATAATGAACAGAGGTACAAGACTTTTTCCCAAAGTATTTCAGTCCAGCACACTTTTTTGCTAATGGAAGAATTTGAAAAGCGCTCAGGGAATTCTGATGGGATTTTTCATTTTATTAATTCAAACTAGTAATGTTTACTCACTTTTTTCTAAAAAGTGGTTATACATTGTTTCTGCCAGTTGTTTGGGGTTTGGTGGCAGTGGAGGAGTTGTAGAGAATAGGTAATTTTTCTATCTATGGCCCTTCCATAAGCAATTCTGAAAGATCTCACACTATACTCAACACTGAGGGGCTACCAGCTTTCCTTAATGTAACTCCCCGAACATAGCTATAATTTAGCTGAGAGATGAACAAGTACACAAAATCTACACTTCAAGGCAAAATAGAACATATATCTTAAGAAAACTATAAGAAAATATTTTTATTTGTTAAGAGAATCATAAGCAGGGTGTCGTAGACCGGGTGTAGGGCATAGTGAAAGTCATGACTGTCAGGAAGCTTTATACCAAAGTGGTAAAGAGCTGGGTTTGTGAATGGTGAAGGCAAGGCAGAATCCCAACAGAGAATGACAGATTTAGAAGCACAGGAATAGAAAAACAAAAAATATGCATGAGGGGCAGAAAGCAGTTAGCAGTTCTTTTTTAGTTGAAATGTAGGGCATAGCAGGAAGATTGAGAGAACTGCATAAGTAAGGTGAAAGCCAGGAGACATTATGTGGTTATGTATTCAGTTCTTTACTACATGTACATGCTATAAAGGATTGGCTGTCTAGAACCATGTGGAATTCCAGATAGAAAATTCCAGATCAAATAACTATAAATGATTGAACCTTATATTTTAACTTTTGTGAAGAAAGCCCTTATGAAGCATGAAGTATACTCTGTGTCTCACTAAAGCATGTTACATATTCCCCCCTTTCCGACTGTGTTTCATGAAGCCCTAAAAATTTGTCAGATATATTTTGGAGAACCAAGGGAGCTGGTGGTAAATGAGACGGTCTTCCTCCTACCTCCTCTCCCTCATTCCCAGAGCAGTTTAACTTTTTACTGTTTTTCTTGTTACATTACTTCTACAAGATTTCATTTGAAGAAGGAGTTCCACCAATAAAATGAAGTTTGAGTCCAGTGAGAAACCCTTGTGTAGTCAAATTACTAGGAAAGCATTGACTTATTGTAAGCAGTTTATTTCCTTTAATGTAATAGACATAAATGTCATGGATAGATGAGTAGATAGAAGCATAGGCGCATGGATGGAAGTAGTAGTACATGGTAGGGGATATTTGAATGAAAAAATATGTGTGTGGGAAGAAGTTAACATCATATTATAGAAATAGACAACTTTTAACCATTTATCTTTTGGAGAACATAGAGATCTTGTTTACTATATGGATACAGGCATTTACAAAATAATTCCCTGGTTTCCTTAGAAGTGTCAGTGCCAAAAGTCCTCCACACTTTTGAACATGTTTTTTGTCCTTAATTCAAAAGTTCTCTTTGAAAATTATTTACATCCTGAGAAAATGTAAGTACTTGTAATATTTGGCACGTTTGTTACCTAATAGAAAAAGGTTCTTATTAAATAATATCTCCTAAACTTAAAATAATAGTAAATGGAATCCTAGTTGTGTTTTTTAAATGAAATGTTTCTAACTGACTTTTACTCCTTGTATAATCCACAAGCCATTCATTAAATTTTAACTTTCATAATCATTAAGTCTTTGTGCAACTTAGTCTTGATTCATAATTATTTCAATTAATATTTTTATCTCAATACTCAAATCTGATATGAGTTGTCCGTAGTTCCATGTTTAGGAATTCATGATATGAAAACCATCCTTTTCATTTCTTGCATAGCAAGATCAACTCTTAAGAGAGTGTTATCCATAGAAAATGTAATTTGCCCTTTTGAAATGGCTATTTTATGGCAATCACATTAAATTACAAACATTGAAATATTAAAATTGAAATTTTCTCCGTGCTCTGTTAAGCTACTTTTGTTAATATTTAGAGGAATGTGATTTTCTGTGCTTTTTGAACAGAAAGAATTATTTTGGGTCTTCTCACAAATGGATTAAGGATTTAGGAAAAAGGAACTTTTACATTCCATCTACTGTCATCTCTTTGCAGTTGGTGACTGGTCTAAGTACAAAGTGAAAGCACAGGAAATTAATAAGAATTTTTAAACTAATGTTTATGTAATAGGAAGTTTAGAGAAAAAATACACATATTCTATACATATAAAAATAGACATATGCTAAGAAATAAATGTATTAAACCTCCATGTTGTACACCTCAAATTTATACACTGTTACATTCAGTTATGTCTCAGTTTTTAAAAAATCAGTTTAAAAAAGGTAAACATGTTTTTTAAGCTTAGTAGCATGAATTTCCTTTTGCTGTATTCAGGAATGACAAATAATTAACTGCCTGTGAATGCAAACTAGAGTATTTGATGTCTAGGAGCTTACATTCCTTCTGGGCATAAAGATGTGGTCATATGTGTAGATAACTGCACACAGTCATAAATCTTATGATGGTAAAGGCAATATTACAGGATCCTTAAACTCTCTCTAAACTGAAGTGATGGGGAAAGATTTTAGGGAGTGGGAAGGATTTCTGTTGGTCCCGGCAATAATGAGGGAGAATTGAGCTGTAGGGAGAGGAAGGAGGAGGCCATTCCACCTCCTTCCAGAGGGGGGAAGGCCATTTGGCCACCTGTGGACACTTGATTTGCTCTAGCAGGAGGTTTATCTAGTAGAGCAGCAGGAGTCCAAGCTAAATAGGAAGGATGGGCCAGATGTGGGGAAGGTGATAAAAGAAAAAAATTCTCCTGGCAGCATTAAAAAGTTTATTATTTTTATATCATGTTTTCACATGTGTTCTATACCTTTCTGTGGCAGGTAGGATAATGCTTCTTCCCACTCCCCATCCCAAGATGTCAGCTCCCTAATGCCTGGAACCTGTGACTGTGTTATCCCATGTGGTGACATGTGAAAGAGGAAGGCGTAGTGTGGTAGGCTGAATAATAGTCCCCAAAGACATCCAAGTCCTAATCCCTGGAACCCATGAACGTTATCCTATATGACAAGTGAATTTTGCAACTGTGATTAAATTAAGGATAATTAGATGCAGAAATTATTCTGGATTGTCCAGATGAGCGCTAAATACAATTACAAGTGTCCTTATTTAGGAGGAGGAAGAGGGATATTTCAGACAGAGGAGAAGGAGGCTATGTGATGGAAGCAGAGTCAGAGAAGATGCTAAGGTGCTGACTTTGAACACACAGGAAGGGGACATGAGCCAAGGAATACAAGAAATGTATTTCTATACACTGGAAAAGACAAGGAAATGGATTTATTCTAGAGCCTCTGGAGGAAGCTTAGTCCCGCCAACACCTTAGTTTGAGCCCCATAAGACTCCTTTCAGACTTGTGGCCTCTAAAACGGTAAGAGAATAAATTTCTCTTGTGTGGGTCACCAAGTTTGTCATAATTTAGCCACAGAAAATTAATACACATAAGGTATTATGTGCTCATAAAGTCATTGGAAAATCTGGACTGTGCTCTAGTGGACCTATAAGAATGGTCTACCTCGGGCTGCCATCAGAACACAAGGAGTCATTACCATAACTCTAATCCAGTTGCCAGGAACCTCCTCTGCATGACAGCCTCAAAATTGGTGAATGGCCACTGGAACTTGTATTCTGACCGTCACCTCAGCCACAGCTGCCTCTTGACACACAGCTGAAAAATGGGCACAGGAATCTGCTGCAGGAAAAAGAACAAAAAAAACCCACCTCTTAATTTTCCATTAAGACTTTGCTTTTGGGGGTATGGGGGGACAGTAAAATAAGTCAAGAAGGTGTCCTTTGCATCCTTTTCACCTTCTAGATATCTCAGTAGTTTTACAAAGGAGACAGAAATACAGTTTTTAGCTTTCCAGCTCCTGCAGTAGTAAAAAGTTATCCTAGAAAGAGAGTTAATGAAAGATGAGCAGAAAAATCCACAGAATTCACCACAAAGGCTTTGAGGTTATTTACTTGACCACTCTGGGCTCCATCATTCCCTATGCTTTTATAAAATTACAGTTGACCTTTGAACAACATGAGTTAAAGCTGCGTGGGTCCATTTAAATGTGGGTTTTTTTCCAATGGTAAATACTACGTGATCCACAGTTGGTTGAATTTGCAGATAGAGAAAAACTGCATTTGGGGGGTGGATTTTGACTATGCAGAGGGTCTGTGCCCCTAACTCCCCATTGTTCAAGGGTCAACTGTACTTTCTAAGCAATGTGAATTAATAAAATTGCCAATTAATGCAGCAACATGAACAGAACATCTACTGTGTGCAGAGTATCATATGAGGTCAAGATGGGAAGATACTAAGGAAAGGAAAGACTTGGTCCCTGTTCTTTCGAAGAATACATGCTTAATGTGAAACAGAAGTGATGTGTACATATAGTTAATACAGGATAAATTGTGTTTGGAAGTTCTGAATGAATTCAGAGAGTCATCATGTGGGAGGAGAGTTTTGAAAGAAGAGACTCTTTGTCTGAGAAGAGTAGAAAATGCACCTCTGGGTGATTGAGGACTTAGCTTATCTGTAGGATGGAGGCAGGAGGGAATGTAGTCATATGTGTGATTCTAGTTGGTTGGCACACAAGTAAGCATGGAGAAGTTATGGAAATGAAAGTGCTAAGGTTGACATTGTTGCTAAGTAGCCAAGAGGAAATTGAGGAACTGATTTTTCTTAGTGAAGTTATTATGACCTGGTAAAATCATTGGAATAACCTCTGAGAAAGGAAGTTAGGAAATAAGAACACTTGCAAAATTCATTTAAGGATGCTGAGATGGCATCCAAACTGCAAAAGGCGAAACTCTTACATCAACTGCTGATGAGGTTTGACTGAAAAGAGACCATGCTGCAGATACACAAATAGCTCTTTTTCTTGTATTTTTAGAGTAAAAGTAATATGTAGAGATGGTTTTTTAAAAAGTACAGAAAAGTGTAAAATGAAAAGTAAAAACCTCTCTCATACTCCACTCCACTTCTAGATCTTCTGTCTAAAGGTTCCTGCTATTAATCTTTCCTATGTATCCTTTTGGAAAGCATTTTTCTGACATAAAGACCACATGTAAATATACACAAATAGGATTATGGTATTATACAGTGCTTACCCTGTCCATTGAGATCTTTTAATACCAACACATTTAGATCTAACCTATTCTTGGTATGACTCTAAAAGTATCTCATTGTACAGAGTTCTCATGACACATATTATCAGTCTACTACTGCAGGATATTTATGTTGGTTTTTTCCCCCCAGTTTTTACCTATCTGTCCCATTTACCTCTCTGAGCTCATCTACTCTTCTCCCTAGGGCTCACTCTGCTCCAGCCACACCAGCCTCCTGCATATTCTTCAAACACATCAGTTGTAGCCTTGCTTTTGCACAAGCATTCCTCTGCCTAAAATGCTCTTCCTTTACATATCGACTTGCTTCCTCCTTCACACCTTAGCTCACATCTCAACTTCATCTTTGATTGTGCTATATGATATTGTAATTCCATCACACTTCCAATCTACTTCCTTTTTGAATTTTTCTCCATAGAACATTTCACTCTCTAAAATATCATATGCTGATTTGTTTTATTTGCCTCTTTTTTTCCCTAAAATTTAAGTTTCATAAGGAGAGTAATTTTTGTATGTTATTTGTTACTAATGCCTTTAGGAGTTAAGAATTGCTAGGCATCTTATGTCTAGACAAGAATATAATCTTAAATAAAATCTTGTTCTCAATCAAATTATTTAATTATTGTTTAATCACATCTTTGCTCCATATATCTCTCTTGATTTTCAAATATCTCCTAACACTGTAGACTTTTCCTTTTAGTAGATGTTACTTTAATATATATTCCTTTAAAGAGGATGATCTTAGCACATAGCAGACACCAGTTTAAAAAAAAAAAAACTGTATTAGTCAAATAAATAAATCATACCCCTTGCTCTAATAAAGGGATAAAAGTAATATAGTCCCATACTCTGATAATTATCCGTTAACACCATTTTTAGGTAATACCTGGCCTAGTGAAAGAAAATCATTTGGTTGCACAAAAGAGTTCTAATTGCAGATAAAATTGTTATGTGTAATAGTCTGGATTCTCTGTACCCAACATTGAAAGAGGGAGCAATTTAAATGATGTAGATGATAACAGCTTTCAATGGACACTGTTGTTCCAATATTCAGTAAACAATAGTTTTGAGCATTATGGGTGCTATAAATTTATATCAGTTTCACTTCACTTTTTTCAAGTTGCAGAATTTGCCACAAATTTCATCAGATATTTTGGAATGACATAGCAGGGTGCATCAACAAAATACCCAAATCTTTTGACAGTAAGTGCTTTCAGAGACTTTAGATCCTTCTCCTTCATGGAAACGTTTACATTATTAACATAGAAAAACTTAGATTAAATTATTTTCATAGTAGCTTGGTATGTTCTACTAGGCCACAGCAAATATTTTTTAATAAGGTTAGCAATAATTAAATATTTGTTAACAATATTCACTTTTTTATTTTTCGAATTGCTGTTAATCTCAAGTACACTTTGGAGAACAAACATACAAACAACTTGATACCTCATAATATAAAGTACGTGGGTAAGTTAGATCTGTCTACCTTACAGGCACAAGTATGGAGGGCTTATTTCATGGCATTAACTGGAATTGTGGAATACAGGTAGGAACATTAATGTAATTGCAGAGACGTAGTGATCCCTGAAGAATGGCCTCTATCATGACATTTATCATCCTTGATCAAGGTGTAAAGAAACTGTAATGTGTTGTGATATTGTCCCTTATTACTCATGATTAAGTCGCACCAAAATGGCAAGAAGACCAGGAAACCAGTTAGATGTTCACCAGTGGCATTCATATTTAATCTCTGAGAGATCCAATTGACTTCTATGAGTTAGTTAATAGTTCATTACCTAGTATGTATGATTTTTAAATAAAACAACCCTTTTAAAGATAATAATTGCAAATATGTGAACTGTATTTTTAATTAGAAAAATAGTGAGCTTGTACTGGTAAGCTATTTTTTATCATATGTTTGGTGCTGTCACGCTTAACAGTTATTTAATTATTTGTACATTTTTCTGGCTGAAGAATTTTTTCCTATTTGATGTCAGCATAGTTTTTGAGTGTTGTTAGACATTAAATGGGAACCTAATTATAAAACAAATTCAGCTATTCAATATATATGGCCTCTAATAACATTACTATTAACCTGTGAAAGCCTCTAGTCAGTTTTTCTTAATACTGAATTCTACTGAACACTATAAACTCACAATTTTGCATGACTGTATATACAGTTAAAACCTCAGTGAAATTATGTATTTGTTTATTCAACAGCTATATAGCATTTACTCTGCACCAGGTAATATACTAAGGACTGAAGGTATCAACATGAATAAGATACCTCTCCCTCACTGAGTGTGATAGACTAAATAGTTGCCCCCTAAGATGTCCATATCTTAATCCCTGGAACATGTGAATGTTACCATATACAGCATGGCACAGACTTTGTAGATGTGATCAAGTTAAGGATCTTGGGATTATCCAACGATTATCCTAGAGTATTGAGGTGGACCCAAATGCAATTACACATATTCTTTTAAGATAGAGGTACAGGGAGATTTGACATAGAAAGAAGGAGAGAGAGCAGTGTGACAGTGGAGGCAGAGACTGGGGTGACGTGCCTCCAAGCCAGTGGATGCTGCAACACGTATAAGCTGGAAGAAGCAAAGACCAGATTCTTCCCCAGTGAGTATGGAGGGAGCTAAGCCCTCCTGACCCCTTGATTTTGGCCCAGTGATACTGATTTTAGACTTATCGACAGCAGAACTGTGAGAGAATAAATGTGTTTTGTTTTGTTTTGGGCTGCGTTGGGTCTTCATTGCTGTGCACGGGCTTTCTCTAGTTGCGGCGAGCAGGGGCTGCTCTTCGTTGCGGTGCGCGGACTTATTGCGGTGGCTTCTCTTGTTGCGGAGCAGGGGCTCTAGGCACGTGGGATTCAGTAGTTGTGGCACGCAGGCTCAGTAGTTGCAGCTCGCGGGCTCTAGAGCGCAGGCTCAGTAGTTGTGGTGCAGGGGCTTAGTTGCTCCACGGCATGTGGAATTCTCCCAGACCAGGGCTCGAACTCCTGTCCCCTGCATTGGCAGGCGGATTCTTAACCACTGTGCTACCAGGGAACTCTGCAATGTGTATTGTTTTTAATCATCAAGTTTGTGATAATTTGTTGCAGCAGTCACCAGAAATGAATATACTGAGGTACTCAACATTTAGTGAGAGACAGACACAAAAACTAATAATTATTGTGCAGTGAGAGCACTATGGGAGGTATGTGGGAAAAAGGAAGTGGGAGGACAGGCGTGGAGCACTAACTCTGACAGATCAAGTTCTTATAAAGCTACTTAGAAGATCTGGACTGAGGCTTGAAGTAAAAATAAGAGTTTTCCCAGCAAGGAGAGGAGTGCAAAATGGCAAAACAAAAAAAGTGCAGTGAGTTGTATAATACAAGACCATATTTTGAATTGCATATTTTATTTCAGGAAATACTAAGCGCTAACATAATTTTCATTGACTTTTAATATTTTGATTAGTTGTCATTTATCAAAGAAGAGCGTAAGGCTGTATGAAGCATTCTTGGAAAGAGTAATATCATATATACTACAAATAAGATAAAGGAATAATCCAGTGTTACAGAAGTAAAGAATAATTATTATTTCCTGTCATTGCTAGTAGCTGGGTGTTTTAGAGAGGTTATTACACGGAAATTTTGATTAAAGTCATCTCGACAGTGTTGTAGTGTAATCAGTTGGAGAGAGATCATTTATTCTAGTTATACAAATAATCACCAGCCACTCAAATCGTAGTAAAAATAAGGCAACAATTTTAATAAAATCTTTCTCTTATCTTCTTTCATTTTATTTGGATTATTAAGAAGTTTGCCTAGAAGTTTTGGGCCAAGTAAAAAGTAGAGAAAGGTCATTTCTCTGTATTCTCTTGTCAAAATTAAACAGTAGAAGTAGTGGTGATGACTGAACAAAACACCTGATACTGTGTTGCGGACCCCTAGAAATTTTGCAAACTGAACAGAATCTGCATGAGTTTTGAAATCTATTTTCAAAGTTGAATTAAGGGTTAGAATGGTAACAAAAAGAGGTCATAAATCCAGTGGATATTTATTACAGCGTACATCAGGTATCAGTGATTTGGCTGTGAGAACAAGGTAAAGACAAATAAATTATAATATAAAGGACAATTAGATTATCCAGGGATGACAAGAAAAGTAAAATTAAAAAAGCAGCTATTGGTTTTAGTTCTTTTCCCAGAGCCAAGAAACTGGATTAGCTGATCACTAGATACTGAGAATTTCATCCCCGCACCCTTCACAGCATTAGGCATTATCAAACTTTTTAATTCTGTAGGGAAAGAAGCCAAATACTGGCACTTCCCAAAACACTAGGGAAAAAAATTTTTTAAATAGTGTTTTGGCCATATTCACTAGGCTTGCTCCCCTCCTCAGCATCTCCAACTCACCTGGGGGCCGTAGAGCTCACAGCCCCTCCCCAGACCTTCCTGGACCCTGACCCAAACCCTAGGTAAAATGAACCATGTCTACACCCCACTTAAAAATAGATTTGTACACTCAGCCACTCAGGGAGGTCTAATTTCACATTTCATTTTGGCAGAGGGTTTTCTGGGATAATTGCCTCCAATACAGTCTAAACAACTTTGCTATTAATGGAAATCGAAGCAGAACTGAGGAGATTAGAATCCATTTAGATGGCAATATTCTGTTTTGTTTTGTTTAATCAATGGTCCAAGAGAGCTTTCCCATTGATAAAGCTTTAAAAATACTTTAATCATATGCACAGTAACTATACTTGAATAATGGATGGCACTTAGTCTAGGGAATCCTCTTTCTCATTATTTCTGTGAGCGTAGTTTCATTTTTTTTCCTGTATATATCATTTTTTCCTCTATATCCTATAAAAATAATCAAGAGAATAGTATAATAGTATGATAACCTATAGGAACAGTACATATGCTAAAATTCACTTATAGAAAAAATTTATTTTAAATATTTTACAATTTCTACTTCTCATTTTACTGAAAAACAAAAGATTTCTATGATTATCCTAAAAATATACTCATCCCTTAGTTTTGTAATGAGATACCCAAGTGTTTCATGTACATTGGTAGTATCATCTGTTTACAGAGGCATATACCTTTCCATTAATTTTCAAGGATTTTTCATAAGTTATGTCTGTCAGCTACTCCGTTAACAAAAAATGCAGTCTTATGCTGTCTCTATCTCTCTGGTTTCTATCCACATCAACCTAAGCCTGGAAACCAGTCATTCCAAAATTACTTAGTCTACTAGTCTCTAGACAACAAATTATTTCAGTTAGTCACCATTTGACAATAATAGGGAAACTAAGCTGAAAAGTAACCACCAGTTTAATCAGCCAATATACCAATGTGAATTTTACAAAAGTCACAGTTGTACTTGGGATACTGTGTTAATTTATTTAGAATGTTAACAGGTCTTATCCTTGCCCCAGCCTAACAGATGTAAGAGAGAAACAGTAAGATGTCTGCACAAATGCTTTTTTTTTTTTTAAGTACATAAGATGGGGTTGGCTCTTGCTTTCCCTGCAGCTTTTTGTGCAGCTGGAAGAAGGAAAATACAGTTTTTATTATTCTAGGAAGAATAAAATATGCTCTAGTAAATGGGATCTATTTGACATGAGGTAGTCACCTTAAGAGGGTAAAGATTTTGATTGACTCAAGATAATATACCTACTGTCACCATTTAAATTCAAAAACAAACCCACTCTGTAAAAACAGACTAAAAATCATTTGAAAATAGAATTATTGGGAACTCACATGATTGATTTGGTCCCGGGTCATCAACTATAATGGGATCTCTCCCCACTTTTTGCTACTTTCACAGATAAGATGGGAACCCTTCAAGTGATTTTTTATGAAGTTGCTTCCTAGAACAAGGTAGAACAGAATAGTCTTTCTTGACATGTAGACATTTCCTATTCTATTCCCTACTACGATCTAATTCCAAAGTCAATATTCCCTTTTTGCAGTGAGGCTGGAAATGTTTCTGCCTCATAATCAAACTATCACATAGTTGAGCTTATTGTACTTTTAGAAATTGTGACTTCACTTGCTTTCAGCCAGATTCTCTTGTTACTAATAGGCAGTTTTCCTCCAAATTCCATTTTATTTATTCATGATAGAATCTGTGTCTAATTTTTTAAGTATGATTGAAATAAATTAAGTAATCCTTCTAACCAGGCGTGAGCCATTTCACATTTAATATTCTTTATGGGAAAATCCGTTTTGTATCTATATATTCTATTAATACCACGTTTTCCACTCTTCCATTTTGAACTACAATATGGTTTATTTCTTGAAGTTTGGCTTTGACAAGTGTAATTTTGTCATTGCATAACATAAGTTTTTAGTACTGTACATTTCGTTTGGTCTTATAGCGAGTAATTCTTGCCAGAAAGCATCTCATAATCTATGTCTTAAAGAGTGTAGAAAGAAATAGAAAATCTTAAGAAGAAACATATTAAACATCCCTTGACAGTTTGAAACTAACAAGCCCCTTTCCTTAATCACTTTCCTCCATTACCAGAGGCTTGGTAAGGAACTCTTATTGCTATTCCATGGATATGTATTTCACAATTAACAATACACTGTATTTTTTTAATCAGTAGATTTTTAAAATAATTAACAACATAACTCTGTATGTTAATCAGAGATGAAAAGCTCATCATGAATATAGCTTGAAAATGCTCTTTCAGGGGAAAGATTGCTACCTGTTTTTAATTTGTATGTTTTGCTTATTGAGGTAAAATTACCATAAAGTAAAATTCATGATTCTTAGTTGTATAGTGCTATGAATTTTGACAAACAAACAATAAAGCTAGGAAATATTTCCATCATCCCAAAAAGTGTCTTCACGCCTGTTTGTAGTCAATACTATCTTCCCACACTCAGCCCTGGCAACACTGATCCGTCCCAATAGTTTTGCTTTTTCTGGAATGTCATATAAAATCATGCAGTATGTAGCCATTTTTGAGCCTGTCTTCTTTCACGTAGCATAATGCCTTTGAGATTCTTCCATGTAGAACTGTGTCAATATTTCATTGCTTTTAATGAGTAGCACTCCATGTGTGGATGTGTCATGATTATTTATCTATTCACCTTATAAATTCTCCCACTATTAATTATATTATTATTGTTATTATTATTATTATTTGGCTATTATTTTTAAAGTACTTATTATGTGCCAAGTACCATGGCAAACTTTTTACGTAATTTGAATGATTTAATGCTACAAATTATAGCACAGTGTTTTTTTTAACAACAGAGTCAGACTTTAGGTTTGACTCCTATCTCCTCCACTTATTAGTTTTATGGCCTTGGGCAAGTTACTTAACACCCTTTAATTTTACACAACTATGCAAAGGTGATGATAATAATACTACTTCACAGGGCTGTTGTAAAGATTAAATGGGTTAATACCTATAAGTACCTATAAGAGTGTTTGACTCTTAGTGTTCAGTAAATATCAGTTATATTTTGTTATATTTTGTAGGGGTTAGTCCCCAGTTTGAAGAGGAGACAAGCTCAGAAAAGTTCAGACTTCCTCAAAATCACATGATAACTAAAGTGGAAGATCCAAGAGTTTAATCCAGCTTTATCTGACTCCAAACTAGGTAGCTCTTCCATGACAAGACATTACTTATTGTCAAATTGAAATCACTGGATCTTTCTCTGATATTATGGCAAACTAGACATTCTGAGAGATCCACTAAAATGTAAAATGCTGAATTATGAATATACATATTTTTTCTAGTACACACAAAAATGAGATTAAAATTATAAGAATCTTCAAGACCAAAACAGCAAGCTGAAGCCAAAGCAGGCACCTTGCTACAAGCAGTAAACAAACTGAAAAATTGTGCTGCCCTGAGATAAACATGCTGATTGAATGCAGCCACTGAAAGACTACATTAGGCCCTGAGCACCCAGGGGTAGTAACCCCTGCTCTCATTAGAAATAAACACAAATCCTCTCTGGAGGAAGGTCCTCAGATTTTGCAAGGAACGAGTCATTTTAATATTATCAAACTTTTCTGGCAAAGTGAATGGGAGAACACTCCCAACTCATTCTATAAAGCTAGCATAACCTCAGTTCTGGAACCAAAAAAAAAAAAGTAACAGCTCAACACAGAAAATTACAGACCCATATTATTCCTGAATATAAGTGGAAAAGAAAAACCCTGACTGGTATTAGAAAACTAAATCTAGCAATGAATATTTTAAGCATAAAAAATATATGATGAAAAAGTTGGGTTTATTTCCAGAAGGAATAATTATAATATATCACATTAACAGATAAAAGGAGAAAAAACATATGATCAACTCAATTGGTGCATGGAAATTTAATGAAATTCACCACCCAAACATAACATTTCCTTGAAAATTAGGATTTATAGGAATTTCCTTACGTACCTAACAAAAACTCATGAGAAATAGAAGCATTTTTTCAGATCAAGATTCCCACGATCACTACTTCAATTCAATATTGTATTGGAGATCCTAGCCAATGCATGTAGAGCACAAAAAGAAATAAAATATATAAATCTTGGAAAGAAAGACAGTTTTCAATACTCATAGTTCCTATGACTGACTACATAGAAAATCTAAAAGCAATCTACAGATAAATACCTTGAATTAATGAGATTTATGAAAGTGGTTCAATATATGATAAAAATACAAAAATCAATTGAATTTTATACACTAGCATCAAATAATTAGAAAATGTAATTCAAAACATAGAAGGATTAAATTATTAAAAGGTGGAGCAAATTTTAAACTTTGAAGGATAGGAAGATTCAGTATCATAAAAATTTCAGTTCTCTCAAAATTGCCTGTAGAGTCACTACATTTATAATTAGTATTCCCAACAAAATTTTGGCAAGTTGTTTCTGAAATTTACATAGAAGAACAAAAGGCTAAGAATAGCCAAAAGTAGTGCTGAAGAAGAATAAAATGGGGGAACTTTCTATACCAAATATCATGACTTGTAACAGAAGAAGAGTAAGTAGTAAAGTATGATATTGACACTGACATAGACAGTTGGGTAAACTAAACAAGAGTCTAACAGTACACCCATGCTTATTGCAGATTTTGTATGCGACTAAGTAGTAATATAGTTCACTAGGGAAAAGATCAACTATTTACTAGGACAGTTGGTTTTCTCTTTGAAAAATAATGAAATTTAATTCCCTCGTCACACCTCCATGAAAATAAATTTCCAATAGATTAAAAATGTGAATATAAAGGGCAACAGTTTAAAGTTTTGGAAGAAAACACAGGAGAATATTTTTAAGGTCTGGAGGAAGAGTTTCTTAAATAAGGCTGAAAGAGTGTAACCCATAGAAGAAAAGCTGTATTAATTTCACCACATTAAAATAAAGAGCTTCTGTTCAAAAGATATCATAAGGAAAATGACAAACTACATACTGAGATAAAATATTTGTAACCTATATAATGGAAAAATGAATGTGTGTTCTCCTCCTAAATTAGCAAAGTAAAAGGCAGGCAGCAATAGAAAAATGGGCCAAAGACTTAAGCAAGCATTTCAGAGAAGATATGCACAAATAGCTTTCAAACATGAAAAAATGGCCACCTTCATTATTTCTTCACAAAACACATTAATGACAAAGGGGGAACAAGAAACTTTATAGTAGAGAAGCATGGCAGACACTACCTTGTGATCAAAGTGAACAGCATCAGTAATGGTACAAATTGAAATCATACACCACCTGAGCAGATGCGATAAGAAGAGCACAGCAGCACTTCTGTCATTGTCCTGCCAAAGGTCCATAACTTGAATCAAACCACGAGAAAAAAAATCAGGCAAACTCAAATTGAGTACATTCTACAATATAACTGGCCAATAATTGTCAAAATTACCTCAAGAAATGACTGAGGAACTGAGAAAGGAGTCTAAAGAGATGTGATTACTAAAGTAATGTGTGATTTTGAACTGGATCCTTTTGTTAGAAAGGATATTGTTGGGACTATTGGAACCTGAATGGAGACAGGATTAGATGGCAGTAATGTGTCAGTGCTGATTTTCTGACTTTGATGGTTATATTGTGGTTAAGTAGGAAAATGTTTACAAGGACATTTGTGCTCACCAAATACTAAAGTAGTGAGGTAGCAGAGGCAGCACACTGGCAACTTATTTTCAAATAATACTGTTCCTTCAACTTTTTCTTTCAACCTCAAAAATAAAATTCTTTTAACATGCTACAGGGAGATACCATTTAACATCGTTCTGGCAAAAATTTAAAGTTCTGATGGTATCAAGTGTTGGAGAGGAATTGATCAACAGGAACTCTTAAACACTGCTAATAGGAATGGAAATTAGATCAAACACTTTGAAAAACAATTTGTTCTGTAAAAAGGGTAAAACATTCACATACAGTATGACCTAGAAATTTAGATTCTAGGCATATTACCAAAGAGAAATTCTAGTGTTATGTGCTCTAAAAATTTCATATACGAATGTTCATAGCAGTGTTGTTTGTATTAGATAGATAGATAGATAGATAGATAGATAGATAGATAATGTGTGTACATACACAACTATGATATGTATACATATGTATATAAAATCACACAATATAATATTATACAACAGTGAAAATGAATGAGATGGAGGAATCATAGTTACTTAATGGTGAGTGAAAGAAGCAAGTCACAGAAGGCTAGCCATAGTGTGATTCCATTTTTATAAAGCTCAAAAATAAAGTAGGAGGGGCTTCCCTGGTGGCGCAGTGGTTGAGAATCTGCCTGCCAATGCAGGGGACACGGGTTCGAGCCCTGGTCTGGGAAGATCCCACATTCCGCGGAGCGACTAGGCCCGTGAGCCGCAACTACTGAGCCTGCGCGTCTGGAGCCTGTGCTCCGCAACAAGAGAGGCCGCGATAGTGAGAGGCCCGCGCACCACGATGAAGAGTGGTCCCCGCTCGCTGCAACTAGAGAAAGCCCTTGCACAGAAACGAAGACCCAACACAGCCATAAATAAATAAAATATTTTAAAAAATTAAATAAATAAAGTAGGATTTATACATTATTTAGGAATCTGTACATGTGTAATAAAACTCTCCTTTTATGGCAAAGGAATGATTAACACGTAATATAGGATACAGTTATAACTCTGTGGGGAGGCCAGGGGAGAAGGTTGGGGAAGGAGCATGTTGGATGTAACAATATTAGTAATTTTGTATTCTTAAATTAAGCTGTAGCAATGCATTAGTTTGATTTATTATGATGATTTTTATATGTATTTATATAGTATGTATCAAATATTACATAAAACTATTTTTAAGTTATTGAAAACACTGAGTAATTTAAGGTAACAGGTTTGAGTTTTCCCTTTTGATGCTGGAGAGAAAGGGGAAGACACAGCAAATCAATCTGCCAGAACATTTTTGACTATGTAGTCAAACAATAAAAGAAAACCCTGGGGCTAAAGCATTAAAATACAGCTCAGTATTATGTCCCAAGGGCCCAGGTTATTTGAGAATACTTACAACTGTTTCTACCTCAGCCTTAAACTACAGCAGGGATGGTTGGATACAATATTCTAGATGCCTTTGATGCTGTGTGCCTACCTCGTATATAGTTTCCTAACCAAAGTGTTCCATAGAAGTAGACTTTAGCATGCTGATTTCTTTGTTTTAAAGTGTCTCCTTGAAAAAGAAAATTAAACTCTTAAACGGCTTTGCTGTTAACTAAAGAGGTCCATCTCTACTTGTCAGATGGTGCTCTGACACATGAAGAAAACAAGCAATCGATTATGTAAATAGGTAGACAGCTTTATGAAACACAGACTAGTGACCCTTGGAGCTCAGAGAATCAATGTTGTAAAACATAGATGATTCCTGACAGCTTTTACATGGGTTTTGTTTATCTGCAATGAATCCATATATATTGAATCAACATTTAAACTATATGCAAAAGAAAACATTTGTAGTAGTTTAATACTGAGCTCACATTCTGAGGTATTGTAAATGAATACTTACCCTAACAGTCATTAATTAGATCTATAGGAGTTGTATGGCCACTAAACATTTTATTTTCTGTTGAAGTAAAATCCTTTGAAAAGGAGAGGATATAATGTAAACTTTATTGGCACAATCTTTACTAATAAAATGCAGCAATAGACATCTGTCCCAAAGATATTTGACTGAACACATATAATCATCACTTAACCTCACCACAAGGATAATATAGCAAAGCAGCAGAAGAAGAGTTTATATTTTAACATCTCAAAGTACCCATTTTTGTATTTTCCACTACTTCAGGATGGATAGTACCATATGGCTTCCACATAAGTGAACCTGTTACCAATAAACTAGGACCAATGTGTAATTACGTTTTCAGTGATTCATCTTTGAAACACCCTGGGTTATTTTACATGGAAGCATCTGGTTCACATGTGTACAGCGGTTATTCTGTGGTGATTGACATCTGTATTCTTCTAATAAAGTCCCAGTCTCCCAGATGTGAGCCATTGCCTTCTTTCTTATACAGACAAAACCTGCATTTGAAAAATCCTTACCTCAACCCTGAATATGAACACTTCAGCCTTCTACACACACACACACACACACACACACACACACACACACCCCACTTGCACTGTGACTAGAACATAATATAAATATTTCATGCAGTGTATTTCAATTGTTGAACAGAGGTATGTGAGCACCTTTATCTCTTTC
This sequence comes from Eschrichtius robustus, assembly GCF_028021215.1. Taxonomy (NCBI): domain Eukaryota; kingdom Metazoa; phylum Chordata; class Mammalia; order Artiodactyla; family Eschrichtiidae; genus Eschrichtius; species Eschrichtius robustus. Next base: position 65,948,219 of record NC_090825.1, read on the forward strand.
TATGTTTGTTTATACCATGACATCTGTTTTAGATTTTAAGCTCAAAGAGGGCAGTGACCATGTCAATTGACTATTATACAGAAAATGTCCAGTAAAGCATAATTCACTCTCAAATGTTTATTAAGTATTTGTCCATTAAGATGGTGATGTTAATGACTTTAAGGAAAAATAGAGCTTATAATCTGACTGTAAACACCTTTTTGCACTTTAAGAAATATTTGCTGTAAATGGCCCTGCTTTCAATTTCACACATTATAATTAACCAGGTAACACATAAAGCTATATTGTTTTGAGCAGAATTAGTTTACTTTATGTTAGAATAATTCTGTAGTGATGCGTGATAAGATATTTCAAAGAGGCAGAGTTCAGGGCAAGTTTCATGAAGGTGTAGAATTTTAGCTGAGCCTTCAAGATTAAGTAGAATGTGGGCATGTAATAATGAAGGAAAAGACATCTGAGGCAAAGGGAAAAAGGGAAAGAGGCACTGGTTAAAAGCATGGAGGAGGCCAGCAGGCTTGGGTTCAAGTCTTGCATTGGCAATTTATGAATTGTGAGAACTTGGGTGAGTTGCTCAAATATCTAAGCTTTTGGTTTCTCATCTGGAAAATAGAGACCATACAGGACATAAGATTATCGTGACAATTACATGAATCAGGAGTTTAACACAGTACCTGGCATAAGGAGAACATTTAACAAGTGTTAGCTGTTGTTCTCAGTGATAGATTAGCAACTTCGAATAGACTTTCAACAGAATTTTGAATATTGAATTTGAAAAAAAACAAGACAGGGAGGGCAGCTTCAGACTGTGTTGGAAGATCTAAAACTTCCAGGTGGGATTCTTATTTGTACCAAGAAAGGTCAAGTTTCTTTTCTAAAAAAGTTATCTTTTTCCCTCTTAAATTATTCTCTTCAGTTACATATGTGGCAGAGTGACATCAGAGCATGATTATGTATACTTGAATTAAAATATCAATATCTCAATGAATAAAAAACTTTTCAATGAGTTGTCACCTTTGTTTTTTGTTTTTGTTTTTGTTTTTTGTCCTTTTACTTATCCTCTGCACACGAGGCTCAGAAACATTGTCTGCTCTGACTCTCCCTGAATTCTGTGAAAAAACTCTTTGTCTTATCTCCAAATTGATAATAACCATTTATTTCATGTGTAAGAAAGAGAGTTTGGCCCACACGTCAACTAGCAGACACAAAACACTTGTCTTCTGTAATAGGTCAGATGACCTAATCTAATTTCCCCAAGAAAAATAAATAAAAATAGCAGTCACTATATAATATTTATGAGGTCCACCTCTGAAGTCCAACAGTAAAACCTTTTGACTTAGAAGCAAAGTGAGGGCGGTCTTCAATGAGAAACATAAGGAATTTCTAACTATTTTCTATGTTGGTAATATACAAGTATTTTAATGAGTACTCTCTTCACTTTCCCAGGTTTTTTGTGTTTTTTTTAATTATTTATTTTTGGCTGCATTGTGTCTTCATTGCCGTGCGCAGGCTTTCTCTAGTTGCGGTGAGCGGGGGCTACTCTTCATTGCAGTGTGAGGGCTTCTCATTGTGGTGGCTTCTCTTGTTGCGGAGCACAGCCTCTAGGAGCATGGGCTTCAGTAGCATGGGCTTCAGTATTTGTGGCTCATGGGCTCTAGAGTGCAGGCTCAGTAGTTGTGGTGCACGGGCTTAGTTGCTCCGTGGCATGTGGGATCTTCCCAGACCAGGGCTCAAACCCATGTCCCCTGCATCAGCAGGCGGATTCTTAGCCAGTGCGCCACCAGGGAAGTCCCACTTTCCCAGGTTTTAATCACTGTTTTTTTCCAGGTTTATATGTATTGTTACTGTGGTTGTTCTTAACACAGAACTTTCATCTAAAAATAATTTAATTTCCAGGTAGTTAAAATACATATATGCTGCTTTCTTCATTGTGAGCTGTACTTTTCCCCTTAGCATTCCTAAGAGTAAGAAATTTCAGGAACTATAGTCTTATAGTCAACCATTTTCAATTAGAATTAAATAGACCTGTTGTCTTAACATTACTTAGAAAGAGTATATTTAAGGATGTTCATTGAAATGTAATTTACAACAAGCATTTAAATTATTTCTAGTATTTGTCCATGGATCAAGATTAGTTATAATTTTAAGGTAGCTCAGTGTGATGGAATACTATGAGGCCATTAAAAATGATTATGTAGACCCATAATTGTTGACAAAGAGAGGTATTCCTCAATTAATTTTTAAGAAAAATATAATAAAAAGTACTTTTCATAGTATAGTTACTTTTAAAAGACTTTGTATATATTATATCATGTATATAAATTCAAAAAATATATACACTAAAATATCAACAGGTGAATAGACAGAGGATAATCTTTATTTTATTCTATTTTGATGAAATTTTTGAAGTCTTTGTAATATGCATATATATTACTTTATATACCCCCAAATAAATAATATTTTTGTTGCTTGCATCTACTAGGATTGTTACAGGATTTTAGAATTTCTATATTTGAAATGTAAGTCTTCTTAAGAAATGATTAGGAAACTTCATTATTTCTTTTTACCAAATGTTTAAGAAGTAACAGTTTCATGGTAAGGAATATTTTTTTACTATGATTCAACACCCAAAATAAGTTAAGGAGAGACGGTAATACAGAAAATTTAGATTCATAACTTTGGATGAAACCTAAAAGTTGCACTATTCTCTTCTATCCTGAAAATACAATACTAGAATTTTGGACCTACAAGGGAAATTCAGATGTGGAAATAGCCTTTTAACCCCATCCCACCTGAATGTTGGATATTTGGATTGGGTTTGTCTGGATAGTGTCTATCATTATTTTAATAAAATTCTCGTGAGTATAAATAAATGTTTCCCTTAAATATTTAGTGTTCTGATACAGCAATCAATTCCATGTTCTTTATGAGAAAAGTTGCTTAAGGAAAGAAAACAGTCATTGCTATTGTGAATAAAAATTACTTTTAATCATTAATAATCAAGTATCTCTTCAAGAGTTATGGGAAATTACCATGTAGTAAACATCAAAATGTGTAACATGTTAATTTTTATGTGTACAACTGCAAATACAAATAAGCCTTCCATAAGCACAGATGTGTTCCTGACATCTAGATTTGGAAAGTAAAATATTTTTTTAATCTTATAAGTCAATGCTTTGTACATACTTCATCACACATGTTATATTTAATTATTCAAATACATTTTTGTTCAACTGGACTGTGAGATTTTCAAAGTCTGGGATTATGTTTTATTTGTTCATCTCAGAAGCTAGCACAGTGCCTTATACTGAGAAAATATTGCTTGAAGTAAGGAATGTATGAAAAACAGATTCTTATAATTATGTTGACCACTAGTTCTCATCATTAATACTTTCTAATAGTTTGTCTATATCATAGGCTAAGTAGTCTTAGTGGAATGATTTGAGAAGATCTATTATTTATAACATTTCTAAAAAATGTATCCTGAGTTTGTTTAAAAACAAACTCTATTAAGAACAAGTCTTTCCTAAGTTGTAAATCTCAAGTCTTTCCTAAGTTGTATATGCGGTTAAACTATACAAAGATAAGCATGGTTCCTGCCTTCTGGAAACTTAACACTCTTAAAGATGGAATTTTTAAGTGGTCCTTCTAGTCACTTCCAAATTTCTTAGTTATAGAAAAGTGTCCAGTGATAGATTAGGAAATGTCAAATATCTTTCTTCTTTTGCAGTATGATAAGCGGGCCTATTTTTACAGAAAGCAGTAAAAGAATGCACTGTAGACAGCAATTTAAATGAATTAAGCTTTAAGATTTTCTCTGATTACCCATCCACAGAGGCCCAGTAACATTTTGAGGGGACTTTGGAGGTTATATATATTTTAAGGGAAATTATGATCAGACTGTAGTATCTAGCTGAATATTTTCCATGCATGTTTATAGCCTGTTCAATTTTCATGGTTGTCTTTTGGGGCTGCATGTGAATTTATGGGTGACAGCTTTCCTAATTCCAAACAAGTGTTAGAATTTCTTGGTTTAACATTTAATTTCTGTTTATGGTTTCTGATTTTTGAAATCTGATTCTTCTTCTTCATTGGTCATTGAAGGTGAGATTGTTGGTGGTAACTCCGTGTTGCTAACAGGGGTCACATTTCTTCTCAGAGTAAAGGATGTATGGAGATGAAGATTTTATTTCACTTCTGACTTTTACTTGCATTAGTAATGAAAGTGTGATTGCTTCTTATTGTTGTTGTTTCTCAATAACCAGATAGAAGAGGTTTAAATTAACTAACACTCCTAAAGCTTAAGTAATAATAATAATAACTTAATGAAACTTAAGTTAATAGAAAATCCAACTAACTAGATCCTTCTAGTAGTTGGGTTCTGCGTGCGTGTTTATTTAGAAGTTGACCAGCATTTGCTAGTGAGGCTTTTAGCCATGAGGATTGAAACACCATTCATTTAACCATAGATCTCCCTTCCCACACATTCCAGTGAAGTGGAGTATAACTAAACTAATGGTATTGTGTGAACTTGCAAGCTTATAAATTTATAAACATCCGAAACTACTTGGAAAAGTAAATAATTTAAGTTACTTCATAATGGAAAGTGAGCTAACTAGTGGCCAGCAAAAGTTGTCAGAAACTAAAATTTCCTTGCTGAAGTATAAATTTTATGTGATTGCATTTCTAAAAATCTATATAGTTGCCCTTCTGATCTGGAATGGTTTTTATTCTGTGTAAATTGTATATGAAACTAGCTATAGCTTTTTCATACTCAGCTCTTAGAGAAAAGAGGCAAACACCCTCAATAAGACACTTCTTAGTCAGTTTCAGTGCACATAGTTCATTATTCTAGGAATTGTGCCAGATTCTGAAAGAAACAGTAATTCTAAATCGTAGTCCTTGTTCTCTGATTGCTTACAATGTAAGTGACAAAGATGTGCAGAATTAAAGTCTGAGGTTGATATTCCTTCCTTTGAGAAGTGGTTTCTCTATCCCCTCCCCTTGTATCTAGGTGGGCTTTGGACTCTTTTGTAAACAGTAGAATGCAGGAGAAGTGATGCTCTGTGATTTCCAGAGGCTAAGTCAACAAAGGCACCTCATGCTTACAGCCCTAAGCTTTCATGTGAAAAGTCTAACCATCCTAGGCTGCCAGGCTGTAAGGAAGCCAAGCCACTGAGGAGTCTCCAGGAGCCAGTCCTACTCTTTCAAGGCTCCCAGCCAAGCACCAGATATGAGTGAATGAGCTTTTCAGAGGATTCCAGCTCCCAGCCATCATGTCAGCCCCAGTTTTTCTGGTATCCCCAGTTAAGGCCCTGACACCATGGTGCAATGACAAACCATCCTCACTGTGCCCTGTGAGGTTCATGGAAAGTATGAACATAATAAAATTGTCATTGTTTTGTGCCACTAAGTTTAGGGTGGTTTGTTACACAGCAATAGGTGTAGGAACAAAGAGCTGCTTGATTTAAGATGTACTATGGGAGAATAGGAGATAATTAATTCCTCTGCCTAGGAGGGTTTCCCAGAAGCAGTGACATCTGAACTTGGCTTTTAATGATGAGTAGGAGCCTGCTAAGTAAAGAAGGCAGGAGAAAGAGTCCTCAAGCTGAGGGAACTGTATGGAAAAGTATGGCAGTGAAGACAGAGTGATGCATTTGGTGGATGACAAGAAGTTTGGTGTGGAATACCATTGGATAGCTAGAACCAGAAAGGCAGACATGAAGCTAGAAATTCCGTGATTTTTTTTTTTTTTTTTACTATGCCAAGGGAGTTTCAACTACAGCCTTGTAGGAGTACAAAGTAATAATCAGGCTTGTGTTGTAGAAAGCATTTGCAGCAGTTGGAAGATGGGCTGAAGGAGAAAACAATAAAAGGCAAGGAGAAATGTCAATAATTGTACAGTTCAGATGGCAGATGATCAAAGCTGAGATATATAGATAGCTTTCTTATAGTAGCAAAATAAGATCAGTTAGGTAACAGTGGTTGTTTAAATTGCTGATCAGTTATTTACTGAATGTGTCTGTTCCAGCCTTAATAATTCAGTGCTACAGCCAGTCCTGCATTTTGGCAAATCAAACCAATGCCGTTACAAAACACTGATCTCATTACATTTGTTAATGATAGTTCAGTGCCATGTAAAAGCTTCCTCCACTATGAATTTTGGAGAATTATGACTAAATAATACTATTTTTTACATTTTTTAAGGCATAGATTGCAATGGGACATTTAAAGGAATGAGACCAAATTGTACCAGGTAATACACTAATGGAACCATATGTGGCACTTACTCTACTTCCTCAAAATAAACATTAGTTCAGTAAAAAATCTTGAAAAAAATGGTAATTTATGTAATCATAAAGATATCACAATGAGAAAGATATATAGTGCACTTAGTAAAGATAGTTATCTAAACATAACACACAACTGCAGTCAACAGCTTTTTGTGTGGATTGGATTGCAGTTTAGCAGTGACATTTGAACTTTAATTGAAATCATAATACCATACATGTAATAAACTTTTCCAGGGCAAAAAGGTTAGATAGGTCTTTCTCCAGTCATTCTGAGCATATAGACTGAATCCTCCATGGCTTATACTGCCTTATCTCACAGTGACTTGCCGCCAGTTGTGAGGTATAGTGATTTGTTTTAAAAACATTCTATACTTCTTGGTTTTACTTTACACTTTGTTTATGTTTTTAAAGTCAACTGAAAAATTTAATCTTTTTCATTCAAAATCAAAATCCACAGAATTTTGTAGATTGTTTCCATCTGCCTTCTTGCAGTGCTCTGACTCCTTTCTGGCATGTTTCTTTAAGACAGAACATCTCCCAGAATTTGAGCAGACGCTGTCTTTACATTTGCCAATAATACCACATTGAGTTAGTATACTTTGTGAAGAGATGTTTTTTGTTTGTTCATTTTATGTATCAGTTATATGATACTCATTTTATCTAAAAGTTATATGATGTTGGTGGTGTTACAAAGTAGTCTGTCTTCTTTAAAATGTCTGGCTGCCACATGATCCTTGGTCACCCATTCCATGAAAAGCCAGGAAAATATTCAGAAAGGATTTGGGGCAGACTGATACTCAACAAATCAAAAGGTAAAGAGATAGGGAGGCCACAGCACAGGATGGCACTGATGAGAGGTTTGCTGCTTTGTGAGCCAAGGAATTAATTAGAGTGGGTAATTTTGAGAACACTAAGAATCAAGTCCACTAGCAAGGACTAAAATAATGGAAAAATCTGTTAATTAAAATAGAAACTGAATTCTCTTACTGTAAAACAAAAGACAGTGGAGCCTTAAATGAGAGAGAGAGAGAGAGAGAGAGAGAGAGAGAGAGAAGGCAAGGGAGGAGAAGGAGAAGCCTAACAAAGAGGAGTATTTATTTGCCAGGAAACTACATTCATTCTTATTTACTTACAGGTCAAAAAAAAAAAAAAAAAATTACCAGTGAAAAAATTCACCAAGTATTTCCCTGAAGAGAAAAAGCAAGTGCTTTTCAAGTGTTAAAAAGGTTTACTGGTGGTTAGGCTAATTAAGGATCAAAACTCCGTTCTGAATAGGACAGAATGAGTCCATACATCAGTACATAATTAGTTAAAAAAAAAAGTCCCATTGTTTATTGGTCCAGAATAAGTGTGAGCAATTGTTTAGGTTCGGTTTGGGTCTGGTGTATGAAGGTCCCTGAAAGTGCGTGGTCTGGACAGACTACAATAATTTGCAGGACCAGTGTAAAATGAAAATGCAGAGCCCTTTTGTTCAAAATTATTAAGAATTTCAAGACAGTGACAACAGAACACTAAAGCAGGGATGAGGCCCCTCTAAGCTTGTGGCCTTGTGTGACTGACAGCACAGTCACACACCCATGAAGGTGGCATTGTCTGTGGTTCTTTAACAGCCTCACTCGTTAGAGCTGTCATAGTGAAACAGTCTCTGTATTATCCCCTAGACAAGGGCTGTAGTTAGTGTATGTTCAGGGGAGCTCAGCCGCTCAGGGTTACCTCTGCCTTGGGCCGTTTGTTTGTTCACTTTATATCCCAAGCATCTTGCACAGTCTCTGGCCCTTGGTAAGCACTCAGTAAATAGTAGACCCGGTAGGTGATGGATGATGTAGTTGACAGCCTATCTCAATGATTCTCGTTCAGTTCATCTCTAGATAAGAAGCCCCAGTGTGGATTCTTTTGAGTTTCAGGTCATATTGCACAGACCAGCTTGAAGGTTTCTTTTAGCTCTGGGCCTTGTGGGTCCTGCTCTTACTCAAAGCCTGTTTCTCTGTTAAGTGATCCTGAAACATTTAAACTGATAGATTAGAGTAACAGTTGAGCCCTAACCAAGTTAAGGCTGGAGCGGTAGGCAGAGTAACGCGTTCCCCACCCCCTGCCACCAAAAAAAGGATGTCAAAGTCTTAATTCCTGGAACCTGAGACTATGTTAGAGCACATGGCAAAAAGAAATTAAGGTTGCAGGTGGATTAAAGTTGCTAATTAGCTGACCATAAAAGTAGCTAAATTATCCTAGATTATCCGTGGGTGCATTGTATCACAAAGGAAGAGAGAGGCAGAAGGAGAGTCAGAGAAAGATGTGACTAAGGAAGCCGGCTCAGAGTGATGTGGTGTGAGAAGGTGTCCACCTGCCATTGCTGGCTTTGAAGATGGAGGAGGAGAGTAGCCTCTGGAAGTTTCTCCGCTAGAGCTTCCAGAGAGGAGCACAGCTCTGCCAACACCTGCATTTTAGCCCAGTGAGACGTGGGTCAGATTGCCGACCTCCAGAACTGTAAGATAATGAATTTGTGTTGTTTTAAGCTGCTATGTTACGGTAATTTGTTACAGCAGCAGCAGGAAACCAACAGCTGGTTCCGCATTGTGGTGAAACTATCACTCCTGGTCCCTGGTTCATTAGAAGTCACTAACCTCCATCGCTGGGTATTATTTTCTGCCCATGTTTTTTCCACTTCTCTTGGTGGCCTGAAGTAGAGTTCTTTTTTTTTTTTTCCTGTGTTTTTATTTTCCTTCATTGGACCACTACATTTTTGGGTTCAGGCTAGTAGGTATTATATTCTCAGGAAAGCAAGCAATGCAGGCTGTTCTAGATACACTCGTTTCTTGGGATATTAGTAATTGAGAGATAGTGAGAAAAGGGCTTTGACTGCCAAATTCATTTGTAAAACTGAGGATAAACAAGCTATTTTTTTCTTAAAGCACTTTAAAAGGATATAATCTGTGTATAAATTGTTTTTTTAATCTCAACCGTTTAAGAGACTATCCAGCAAAAATTATCTCTGGCCTTCAGCCCAAGCTCCTATCTCCAGAGTCGGCCATTGCTGGTTTCTTGTGAATCCTTCCAGAGATATTCTGATATTCTATATACATATAAATGCACACATACACACACACATATAAATTTGTACATATATTTGTGTGTGTGTGTATATATATATATACACACTCTAATTTTCTACACACACTCTCCTGCACCTTGCTTTTGTTTTACTTAGTAATTTAACAAGTTTATGGAACGACTTTAATAGCTTTAAATGTATAATATGCACATGAAACACTTAGAGGACTTAACGGAGAAAAATAAATACTTTCCAAACATTTTAGACTGCAGATTTTATTTTTTAGAGTGTCTCATGGAATTACTTTTTCAGACATACTGCCCAGCACCAAGTTGCCTTCCTCTTCAGTAGAAATAAGAATTAGTGACTCCCATATACTGGTATAGTAAGAAGGGTATGGATTTCGGAGTGAGGGAAACCTAGGCTAATACCCTGGCTTCATTGTTGACTTGCCTGCCTGCTCACGTTCATGCTTACTGGCTGTGTGGCTTTGGGCAGGTTGCTTAACTTTATTGAGACTTCTTGTTAATACTGTCTACTTCATTCATTCAATCATTTGTTCATTAATTAATACATGTAATCATTGGAACGTTTATGAGCCAGGTCGTATAAAGCAGAGTCATTCTATTTGAGAAGCTTCTAATCTAGTGAGGGAGACTTCATTTGTAGCACACCAAGTAGCAAAGAGCAATGGCCTGTCTTAAAAGTGAAGTTGTGGAAAATCATTTTTTATTAAGATGACAGTTTTCTGCTTTTATAGGCAAAGATCACCAGTAGCAAATGTCACCTATACCGTTTCAAAACTTGCAAGGGATACAGGAAGTTTAACATAGGGTTTTTCAGGTAATGATTTTTTAAAGCATGTATGGACTTTGATATTGCTGATCTAATGAATTACCACAGAAATGTTATTTATCTGAATAAAATAGAGTAAGAATGACAGACTCTTCCAATTTATTATTATGAAATTCCTACATAAATTCTGGCATCCTTGTGGATTATGGACATATTGATCCTAATGTTTGTGACTTTAAATGTTAACTTGGATAGAACTAGAGAATCTTATTTTCAAACCCATAATATGAATATTTTACAGGGAAATTTTATAATTATTCTTTCCCAATATCTATAAAGCATGTAAGTGCATTTTAACATTGTATATTTACTCTTCATAATTCTCTATTCTATGTTTTATTCAAACTTACTTATTTCAAAAGCCTATTTCTATTTTATTCTTGTTCTTGATAAAGTTAAACAGCAAAAGAATATTCATTAGAAAAAAAAAATTTAGGAATTTAGTTGAAAATAACTAACGCAATTTCTTTTATTTGCCATTTTGGTTGCCAGAAAGAAAGTTTCAACTTCTTTTCATTTTCTCAGACTAGTAAAATGCTGTGTAGGCCTATTGAATTCCAGACAATGTTCAACACTTGTTTTAATGAATCCTGATGACTTCAGTCTGTTAATTTATTTAGGAGATGCTTTTGGTTTTTATATGGTCAACTAGAAATGTGTAGCTATTTTCCCATTTATTCAAAGTTCAAACATTTTTTTAAATACTAAAATTTAATTTGAAAATACAGTGGTAATGTTGGTAATGTCAAATCTTTAAGCCCATTATTTATAACTTTTCCATTTAAAAGATCTTTCTCTAATTGAGTTTGTTCCATAACGAGAACTCTGTTAAGGCCAGTTCTATAGCTGTCTAGTTATTTAATAATAACAAGTACATAATACTTTGACTTGGCTGTTTTTGTGGTCATTTTGATGAAGGTTTGATTTGTTAACATCCTAAAAAACAAACCATTAGATATTTGGCTTTTATTATTACCAAATAATGTATGTCTCAACCAATGTTCGGGTCTGTTTCTCTCCTAATACATTGCCCTTACCTCATCTCTCATCTTCATCTCTTGCCACACATCTGACCTCTACCCCAATCCCAGGGGAGAGTCAGAGGTGAGGTGGGTAGATGCCAGGGAAGTTGCTAGTAAAACAAAGCTCTCTTTCTCTCTCTCTTTCTGTCTCTCTCTTTCTTTGTCTATCTGTCTCTCTCACCCACTCTGTCTATCTATCTATATACATATATATATATATATAAAATATATTTTATCATAATGTGAGATAAAGAGCTACTTAAGAATGCTCTGCTTTGGTGGCCAGGCAGGAGTTGACCATTGACCATTTTGCTAGATTTTTGCTATGACGGCTGCAGTCCAAGTGTTTAAGACTTTCTTCCTCCCAAAAGAAAACATTCCCTGTTCTTCTTGTCTGTAACGAATCACAAGCATAGCAGCATCCTTCCAGCTTATTCTTCTCAACTCCAGATAATTCTTAGTGGGTGAAAATAATTTACCTAACATGTATTTACAGATTCAGCAGTCAAAGTTGTATAGAAAGCCAGCATTTGGGTGGCAAATGGGAGTAGCACAAGCTGTGGGCACACAAAATAAACTTGGTTCTTGGCTTCCACAACAACTCTCTTCCCTGGTTCTCCCCATATCTCTTGAATCATTCTATTTCAGTCTCCTTTTATTCATTTCTCTCTCTTGCCATCTGCCCCTGTAATTTTAACATTTCCCAGGATTCTATATTAAACGTTTTTTCTCTGGTAGACTCTCTCTGGGAGTTTCTTCAACTCATTTGAAGATCTCTTCAATTCATTTGTCTTGAGTGGCCAGTGGTAATGGCAGTGCCTGCTATCTCTGTACATGTAGTCCAGTCATCTCTCCTGAGCTCTACGTCTATACAAGCATTTACCTACTCAACATCTATCTCCATTTAGATATCCTGTGGTCGCTTCAGACTCACCCGTTATATCTGAAATGGAACCCTCTATGCATAGTACTCAACCTGCCCCTTCTGTAAAACCATCTTCACAATTGCCAAAGTTACAAGACTCAGAAATCTGAGAGCATTGTCTTGGAAGAGCAAATAAGATCCAGAACTATTATGTACATACACAGACACACACACACACACACACACACACACACACACACATCAGTGTTCAAAGAGTAATATTACATAGTTTTGCATGTTTTTGACTTTAAGTAAATAGAATCATATTGTGTATTATTTTGTGCCTTGCTTTTTTGCTCAACATCATGTTTGAGATTCGTGCATGTGTGTAGCTGCGTCGCAGTCCATTGTGTGAAAATTCTATAATTTACTTGCCCATCCTGTGGAGAGACATTTGGGTAGCTTTCAGTTTTTCGCTATTATAAATAATGCACCTGTGAACATTTGTGCACATATCTCCTGACACACATATGCAAATATTTCCCGGAGTATGTAACTAGAAGTGGAATTCCTAGTTATAAGTACATAAATCTTCATGTACCTGGACAGTTATTGCCAAATTGTTATCTAAAGTAGTTTCAAATGTTTACACTCCAGCCAGTAGTAATTCATCTTGTCATTTCATGTTCTCTGTGATCTTTGCTATTGTTGGACATTTTCGTTTTTGCTAATCTGGTATGAAATACTTCATACTGGTTTTCATTTGCACTTACTTGGTTTCTAATGAAGTTGAGCTAATTATCATATGCTTATTTGCCCTCACTGTTCCCTCTTCTTGGAAGTTCCTGAAGTCTTTGGCATATATTTTTTAATAATGTTGGGTTTTTAAAAATTGATTGTAGGAATTCTTTAGATAATCCTTTGTTAGCAGCATATGTTGCAGTATTTCCTCTCAGTTTGTGACTTGTCTTTTCATTGTCTTTAAGATGTCTATTGATGAATAGGAGTTACTTACTTCTAATGCTTCTAATGTAATTGAATTTATCTATCTTTACCTTTATGGTTTCACTTTCCGCCTTAAAAAAAACTTTCTATCCTAAGATCCTAAAGAAATTCTCCTCTATTTTCTTCTAAATGCTTTAAAATTTTGCCTTTTCTCATTTAAATGTTTAATTCACCTGGAATTGAATTGTATGTGTAGGTAGAGATATAGTTAAGCCACATACAAATTGACTTTTGGTTTTTGACTTTAAAACCATTGTTTGTGTCATAGTCAAAGGAGAATGATTTTTCAAGTGTCACAGTGCCATCAATCATTACACCTTTTCCTGGACCTCTCAGTCTGCTCAAACTGGCACCCTGACATTTTTCAGAAATACTATTTTCAGAATATGTTATAAAATGCAAGTAATTCACTGCAAACAATACTAATGATTCTCATTTAAATAAGAAAAGATTGATACTCCAGCCATGGTAATACCAATATTAAACGTGGCTGAGAAAATGTCTTTACAAAATGAGCCAATAACTGGAAATAATCATTTTAAAAGATGTCGGTAATTTAACTCTCAGAAAGTTAGAAGTCAATCATTCATTCTGACATTTTAGAGAAACTTTCCCAGGATGAGATATTTCTTTTGACAAATCTAACTTCTGATCTACACTATTTACTGTTAATTAGATGATGGTAATGCAATTTTGATTCAAGTTATAGAGTGTGTGTGTGTGTGTGTGTGTGTGTTTTAATGCAGTGTGAACTCAAGTAATAAAACATAAAACTCTCTGCAAATTATTGAGACCATAAGCCATTTTTTAATAAGGCTCTCATCATCTGGAGAAGTTTCATTTATTCACTTTATTTGAAAAGTCCTTATACTTTAGCCTTTAACTCTACAAAGACAATTTCTTATTCTGTCATTAACCTTTCCTTTTTAATTCACCTTTTTCCATTTATTCCACAGGTATTTATTGAGCGCCTGTATTTTGCAAAGTAGTCTATTTGAGCATAACTGTCTCAGAATATAGGGACTGAAAGAACTTCCAAGATCATTTATAGTAACCCTAACTTTCTGCAGCTTAAATTAAGACACTGAGATCCAGAAAGGTGCTGCCACCTGACCAAAATCTTAATGTGGTAAAGCGTAAATAAAAATCGCCTAACCTTGGATTCAGGATTCTTCCTTTTGAACCAAGTTGTCCATAAAAACTATCTAAAAGTCTACTTGAATCCTATATACTGATTTAATGTTCATAGAAATTCCTAAAGGGATATATCACTGTGAACAAATTATATTACACAGTCGTTGCCTTAAAGCTACTTATAAAATGTTTAGGGTGAAAAAACATATTTGAAAAAAATTAGAGAAAGTAAAAAGTTTAACTGAAAGATTCCTGAGGACAGAAATTATTGTTACCTTTATCAAATTTGTTATATTTCCCTAACACAATGAGCTGATCATAGTATATATACTTAAATATTGATTAAAGGAAAAACTAGTATTGAAATATTGGGTGCAGACATAGGTACTTTAAATGATCAGAGAAAATGAAAATCATCTTCAATGTGGAAAGTAAAAAAAAAAAAAAAAAAAGGAAAAAGAAAAAAAGTCTTCATGGAAGATTTAGAATTTAAAGTGGGCCATAACTAGTGGTTGTAACTTAATTAGAAAGAGAGGAACTCCCAAGTTTCAAGTTGCTTGTTTAGCTCACTTTCTATTAAGACTTCAGGTACAGGTTCTCTGAGTTATTTGCTTTCAAATTTCACCTCTAAGCGTGAATGCTTGGAATAAGCATGCTCGTGAGAAAATAATATGATAAATATGCTAAGATGTAGGTATAAGGTTATTGATCGTTGTGTTGTTTATAAGAGCATTAAGAAATGGAACCAACCCAAACAGTCATCAGTGGATTCTTAGTACAAACAAATTAAAATTAATGATGAGTATAGATCTAAATATATTTTTCAACATGCAAAGACATTTCTAATATATTTTAGAGTAAAGACATCAAGCTGCAAAATTATATATATAATCTCATATTTGTAAAAAGAAAAAAAAAAGACATGAAAATACAAATTATGCAAAGTAGGATGATGGACATTTTAATTTTCTTCATGTTTTTCAGGAGTTTTATAAAGTCTTACAATAAACATTTATTACTTATAAAAATGATTAAACTATTTTTTTGGTTGTGGGGAGAGTTCTAAATTTACTCTGTTGACTTGCCACAGTTATGAAAGCTGTAGAACAATGATCTCCATTCATGGAACAGCTTTCATTGAGCACCTATTATGTACTAGACACTAAGAGCAAAAGAGTCAAAATCTATACCTTAGGCTCCCCATGACTTTAGAAAGAGATGGGAATCTTAAATGGAGAACCAGGGATCTATTCCCTTCAGACTTGTCACTTCAGAGTGGTCCTTTTGTCTTATGCTGATTTTTTTTTTAACTAAATTGATCACTCTTTGTGTTCTGGTTGTACAGTGTCTAGATGACGAATGAAATTACAGAGGTTTTTCCATATCTGGCTTTTTAATTGAAATAATTCAATTCTCTCTTTTGCTAGGAGGAGAAAAAGCAATTCTAAGATGTATAATGTGTTTTGAGTTGACATTGAAAACTTATGCATGTAATAATTATACTTCTGTACTGTATCATTTTCTCCTTCTATGGAATATATTTTTAGATATTTAATTACATATTACAGTAATTATGTCAGTATTTATTGTTAATTTTAACATTGAAACTCCCAGAGGGTAGTACTTGTCATCTTGACAATGCATTAATGCCTAGCACCTCCGCATTCCTGTGAGGGTTATGTTATCTGAACTTGGCTTGCTCAGGATAAGACAGAACATGTCCCAGGCCTAGTAGCAGCCAACCATGGTTAATTGTATGCAGTCATGAGGCCAAGGAGGACCCTGTGGTGGATTCATTTTTAATAATCTGTGCAACTAAGCATGGGTGCAGGCTTTTGGAAGTACTCATAATCTAAACAACATTTGGGGATCTTTAGTTGGTTAGTCTTTTAAATTAAAGAAACTATTAGCAGGAGCTCTTTTGTAATTTATGCAATATTAGGAGCTAATAATAATAGTTTCCAAATGTTTTGTGGGAATTTACAAGCATTTTCATTTATAACATCTCATTTAATCTTTAGACCACCTCTGAGGTGAGAGAACAGAAGTCCAGTTAGGTTAAATGACTTGCCTAAAGTCACATGGCTAATAAGAAATAGACCTGGATTTAAACCCTATGTGTCCTGACTTCAAGTCCTATTCTTTTTGTGTGTGTGTGTGGCTGTGTTGGGTCTTCGTCGCTGCGCACAGGCTTTTTCTAGTTGCGTCGAGCAGGGGCTACTCTTCGTTGTGGTGCACGGGCTTCTCATTGCGGTGGCTTCTCTTGTTGCGGAGCATGGGCTCTAGGCGCACGGGCTTCAGTAGGTGTGGCATGCGGGCTCAGTAGTTGTGGCTCACAGGCTCTAGAGCACAGGCTCAGTAGTTGTGGCACACAGGCTTAGTCGTTCCGCGGCATGTGGGATCTTCCCAGACCAGGGATGAAACTCGTGTCCCCTGCATTGGCAGGTGGTTTCTTAACCACTGACCCACCAGGGAGGTCCCTCAAGTCCTATTCTTTTTTAGCTGTACCAAACTGCTATGATGCTTCTGCCTTTGTAGTTGGAAATATGGGTATTTTACTGAGGATTACTGGGTTGATTCAGACAAGGTTTATACAAGGATAAATATGCATTCCTAAGGTCTTCTTCTTTTTTCTTTTTTTTTTAATTAATTAATTTATTTATTTTTACTTTTCGCTGTGTTGGGTCTTCGTTTCTGTGCGTGGGCTTTCTCTAGTTGCAGCGAGCGAGGGCCGCTCTTCATCGTGGTGCGCAGGCCTCTCACTATCGAGGGCTCTCTTGTTGTGGCGCACAGGCTCCAGACGCGCAGGCTCAGTGATTGTGGCTCACGGGCGTAGTTGCTCTGCTGCATGTTGGATCTTCCCAGACCAGGGCTCGAACCCGTGTCCCCTGCATTGGCAGGCAGATTCTCAATCACTGCGCCACCAGGGAAGCCCTCTAAGGTCTTCTGATTGAGCTCTGTTACCCTCCAGCTCACCATGTTTTGAAAGACCAATTATCCGTTAGTGATCATGCCTTTTATCCTAGGACTCAGAGAACATTTACACAAATATAGAGATCAGTCCATTGATGTAGTAACTACAGTACTGAAACTGAGTAAATTTACTTACTAAATGAAGATATGTAGATTCAGTAAATTAATGTGGACCAACAGCATTTTCATCGACAACTGCTAAAAATGTGAAATCATTATATACACACTTACAATCAAATGACCACTAAAATAAATTTATGTGATCAGAACTTCCTGCTGTTGAGATTCAAATGAATGTTAATAGTTAGAATTTAAGGGAGCTGAAGGAAAGTGTAAATTGTGATGGAATTATTAAAGAAATGGCTTGAGAGATCTTAAGTATCTTGGCATAAAAGTACAGCACAGAGGATATTTTATTTCTTGACCTTAATGATGAATATTGTTGTAGGCCCTTGAATTTTCGTTAGCTCAGAATAGAGGCCGATTAATTCCAAAGCAGTTAAAGAAATTAAATGCCTTTCATCTCTCTTTATGTTAATGCAGAAGTTTGGAAACAGGGTTTAACTTTTATTTCACTTATGTATCTCTTAATTGTCTTTTACTCTGTATGTAGTTTTTCAAAATAAAATTATCTTGATTTTTCTTTTTACTCTAGGCTTGATCCTCCACTACCTGAGATGCTGAAAAAGGATCACAGCCCAGCTGAAAACATGTCTTTAGAAACTCTAAGAAACAGTAGTCCAGGAGACCTCTTTGATGAGATTTAATTGTCTCAAAAAGTACTTTGATGTTCACAAGACTGTGTTTTCTATTCATTTCCTTAAACGGCAAAAGAAAAATTTCAACTCAGCAGCAGCTCTGAGTGTGCTTTGCAATGTAATTACATACACACTGAGCTGAAACCATTATGCAAAATGGATTACACATGTATATGAAGATATGATTTGATGACAGTAGTGCATTATTCTAAACTATTCATTCAGCATGCCTATAATTAGATAAAATCTCAGACCTTTTTGTTGCAAAGGTCACATTTACCTTATTCAGTTCACACATATTATATGTAGTAGCTATCTATTCTGTCTCAGAAGATTTTGAAAATAGGACAAAGAAAATGTCTACAAATTCTTTTTTGAATAGTCATATTCTGAACACTGATGTTTGAACATTTTAATTTGTGGAATGATGTGTAAAATCTATTTTTAGTTTGTACACGAACAACCTGAAAATCTGATGATAAAACTTTTGATTGAAGATTTTGTGTTCTTAACAAAATATGTTATTTAGTTTAACTTTTTCCTGCAATATAGTAAACAGGTCTTTATAGAGTACATATTAATATAAATGTAACCCTGTTTTATATCAAAGCGTGTTTTTCAGAGATTGTTGATAAAAGATTTATCTTATAAGTGCAAGGGCCCTCTTTGAAGACGAGGACCTTGTAGAATCCACTTATCTATCCCCATTTACATCTGGCACAGATTTTTTTTTTAAATATTCATCGTTTCTACTTCCTGACCTCTCATTCACTTCTATCCAGCTGAACATCCATTCCCTCCATGCCACTCAAGTTAACAATGACCACCATGTTGCTAGTTGGTCCATTCCCAGTCCTCATCTTACTAAGCCTCTCAGCAAAACATTTGACAGAGCCAATCACTTCTCCTTAAGAAACATTTTCTTCACTTGACTTTTGCAATAACATATGCTGTTTGTATTTCTCTTTCATTCTGGCCACTAATTTTTTAGACTTCTTGGCTGAGTCCTTCTCCTTGTCCAACAGTTAAAAGTTTCAGTGTCCTGGGCTTAATCTTTAGCCTTTTCTTTTCATTACTTACATTGTCTCCCTAGGTTATCTGTGGTTTTAAATACCGTCTATATGCTAATATCTCCAAACTTAAAATACTTCCCTTTCTTCCCTTCCCTTCCCTTCTCTCTCTCTCTCTTTCTTTCTCTCTCTCTCTCTCTCTCTCTCTCTCTCTTTCTCTCCCCTCCCCTCCCCCCCCCCACCCCCATCTCTCTGTCTCCCCATAGAAAGTAAGCCCCATCATAGCAGAGGCATGGCCATCTGGTTTATCTCTCTACCTGCCAGTACCTAGGACAGGGCTGGATTCATAGAGACTTAGTAAGTGTTCGTTGAAGGAATAAATGCATGTCTATCACGCAGTAGCCCCTCAAATCATCTAGTTTCTTTAAGTTACTAGATCACTTTGAAAAGAAACTCATTAAAAGATTGAAATTTAGCTTGATGATTTGATACAAAGAAATAGTTGTTCAGAAAGCTCAGCTACCTTTTGTGATTAATTATAAATAAATATACATATATGTTTACACATAGGCTTGACTACAGAGAGAGAATGAGAAGGAAATTATACATTATTGTTTATATCAGAAATAGGATTTTATTAAGTCAGTGGAACAACAAAATATTTTAAATAGAAATTTTACTGCATTTTTATTTCTATACTAGCTTCCATTTAAGAGGAAAAATTTTAATTAAATGTAAATATAAATATGTGAAATATAATTATAAAACTCTACTCAGTCACCTAGGAAATTCACTATAATAATGAATTAATATAATCCAAGATTTACCTTGGATCTTTCCAAGGAGATTGTGTACATAAAGTACCAGAATCTCAAGATAATGCTACCACATCTGAATAGACCACAAATGACTAACCAAAATTAGCATACATTAGTGTATATATGTATGTATATATGTGTATGTTATATATATGTATATATATATATATTTTTTTTAAGTGAAAGAGAAGAAGAAGAAAACAGAATTTTGGCTGTTAACTCACTAGTGGTGAGAAAGGGATACATGGAAAGTGTTTCCTAAGTAATCATAACAAGAGAATCTATAAAGTTCATGGTACAGTTGACCCTTGAACAGCATAGGTTTGAACTACGCAGGTCCGCTTATAAGCGGATTTTTTTCAATAGTAAATAATATTGTACTACACAATCTGCAGTTGGTTGAGTCTTCAGATACAGAATTGCAGATATGGAGGGTCTGAAGATATGGAGGCGCCACAGATAAGAAGGGCTGACTATAAATTATACTCAGATTTTTGACTATCTGAAGGGTCAGCACCCCTATCCCCCATGTTGTTCAGGGGTCATTTGTATTGTATTTTTTCAGGGCAGTGGATCTTTTCAACCACTGCTATGTGTCAGATTAATTCAGCTGGTTAGAACAGAACATAGTAAGCCCATAATCATAGTTTCCTCTTTTCTATCTCTTGTGGTTTTATCGTTCTTGCCCTCTATAGACAGATATCTATAGATTTGGTTAAGATGTCCAGATTCTATCATTCCATCCCATGATTTTTTTTCCCACATTTTCCCATTGTCTATAATCTAAAATAGATTGTTGTGGAAGGCACTGAAATGGAAGGCACAAGAATTGAGTTATAATGCAGCATGGCTTTTTTTTTTTAACATATATACAATTTTATTTGCCGATTATACCTTGATAAAGTGGGAAAATTACCAAAGGATTTGAATAGATATGTTTATAAAGAAGATATAAAAATTGTAAGAAACACATGAAAAGAAGCACAACTTCATCACTCATTAGGGAAATGCAAATCAAAACTATATTGAAACCCCAATACATAAAATAGATAACTAATAAAGATCTACCCACAGCACAGGGAACTCTACTAAATACTCTGTAAGGACCTACATGGGAACAGAATCTAAAAAAGAGTGGGTATATGTATACATATAACTGACTCATTTTGTTGCACAGCAGAAACCAACACACATTTTAAATCAACCATACTCCAATTTAAAAAAATCTATATTGAAACCAGTTCACACATACTAGGATGGCATAAGGACTATGCCATATTGTCCTTGTGCTGGCATAAGGACTCCTGTACAACCAAGGCTGTAAGATAGATAGACACATAATTGGGAAAAATGGAAAGAAAAGCAACTGGGTCAGGACTTGTGCTCCTGTGAGGGGATTCAGAGAAAAAGGGAGATCGTATGGGTGGGCACCCTCCCTGGGGAGTGGGTGGGTCGAGAGCCACAGACCCAGTGTGTCAGTTCCCGGGTCCTATGTAGGAGACCAGCACCCTTGGCTGGTTGAAGAACCTCTGGGACAGATAGAAAGGCTGGAGAAGCCTGGACTCCTTCTTAAGGAGTGCACACATGCTGGCTTGCCACCAGACAGGTGCTTCATGTATTTCAAACATTTGTTCAGTTAAGATACCTTTGACATCTTCAGCATTATTATTTCTGGAAATGTATTTTGTTTTGAAATTGATTTTATTTGATGTTACTATAAAGACTCTAGCCTTATTATTACTATTTGAATTGTACATCTTTTTCTGTCAATTTAGTTTTAACCTATAATATTTTAAGTTCTATTGTGGGAAGCATAAAATTAAGTTTTTTTTAAAACCCATTCTGTTAATCTCTATCAGTAGATGGCGTTTAGGCCATTAGCAATTAGTTTGATGTGATGGTTATGATTTTGTTTCAGTCTACCAATTCATTTTTTGTTTTCTAAATTATTTTCTTGATAATGATTATGAATATGATTTTATTCTCATTTATTTATTTAATTAATACCTTCATTGGAATATAATTGCTTCACAATGTTCTGTTAGTTTCCGCTGCACAACATCCCCTCCCTCTTGCATCTCCCTCCCACCCTCCCTGTCCCACTCCTCTAGGTGGTCACAAAGCACCGAGCTGATCTCCCTGTGCTATGCGGCTGCTTCCCACTAGCAGCATGGCTTTTTTGATCTTGGTGCCCTCACTTCTAAAACAAGGTGATTGCATTCCTGAAGGTTTTTTCAGCTTAAGATTTATAATGATTGGCCCTGGCGTCAGATGGTATGGGTCAGGCTTCATTAGGGAAGTTCATGGGAGAAAAAAATCCCATCCCAGGAAGAGACGTCTTTATTATGTAGTTTTAAAAAGGTCAGGAAACTACTTAAAACCTTTTTCTTAGTGGTGCATAACTCAAATTTATAAAATACTAGATCCCATGTTTTGGAGCCAAGCAGCTCTTGGGTAAGTTTGTTTCAACAAATGTTTATAAGGGATTAGTTATGCACAAAATACAGAACTGAGCCATGTGGAGAACTTAAGGATAAATCCATCCATTCACCAGATATTTGTTAAGCGCTTGCATCAATCTCTGTTCTGGGCACTAGGTGAGGCAATGAATAATACAACTGCTCTGTTACTGTGGAGTTTATAGTGACGTGAAATTTGGGGTCTGCTCTCCAAGAGTGGAGTATATGAGTGAGTATATGAGAGTGGGGTTGAGATTGGGGCTCGAAGCCGCTGTATGGTGAACTATAATATCAAGGAGTAGGAGGATAAGTGGCTTAAAGAGAAGGATAAAAAACTTAAAGTTGTGGGTGAGGATCCATAGAAGATAAAGGATCCAGTTGGGGGCTTAAGAGAAATTGGTAGGGGTTGGGGGAGAGTCAGCTGAGGGTGAAGCTGTCTTCCAGGTCAGAGCAGAGCACAGAAGGTCCTGGGGGATCATGTGTGAGGTTAATTTCCAAGTTTGTAATTGTGAATCATCCGAATGAAGAAGACAAGTTAAAAGGTATCCCAGGAGTGATGTCGGCCTGGAGCGTTTAGGAGTGTGAAACTAAGTTATATAATAAAGATACGGAGAGAATTGAGCTCCACAGTTCTAACTGGCACTTCCTTGGGAAGGTATGGGCTGCCAGAAAACTTCAGGTCATGGAACCCTTCCTGGGCATCTGGGAATGGGAAAGGAAGGCCAATCAGTAGGCCCCTTAGCAGACATTTCCCAGAGGAGCAGCCAACCCTCATCCTTTTGTGTCTCTCTCATTCTTTTACTCAGTTATATTTGTATAGAATCCTTTTTTAATAAAATGAAATTAACTAGCTGACATCTAAATTCATGAAGGGCCTCATGAACTTACCTATAAATCAGGAAATTAAAAAAATAGTAGCACATTTTGTAAGGGAGAATGATATAGTCACAAAAGAACTATTCATGCATCCGTGTGTAGCTATTGTCTGAGTTAAAACTTTTCACTGCTGATCTGACAGCTTCTAGTAAATGCTTCTCAGGAGGGCAGATTTCATTTGCAAGTGTTCTGTGCTCAAACCTAAAATGATTTCCTCTATTTTAATAACTGCAAAAGGATACCTTGGAAAATACATGACAGGCAAGCATTTTGTGGTTAACGGACCATCCACCATCTCCTGTCCTGTCTCCCAGCTCTCTTTTACCTACTCAACCTGAAACACTCTCCAGCCTCCCTTTTACTCATTTTCTCCCTTTCAAATATCCACATACCCTCTCATTTACCAACTATGATCCTCACTTTTTGATTTTCCTCTCCTCTATTAGAATAAAATTCAATATGAATTTTATTGTTCATATGTTGGTTTTTCTTCTCTCTTTTGGAGGCCCTTCATCCTAAACTCTCATCTCACAATCTCACTGAGAACTATGCTTTCTGAGTAAGGGTCTGTGTGTCCCTAAAGGCTCTTAGTTCTACAGAAAAAAGAGAGAGATTTCCTTCTTGACAGTAGATGTTCCTATTAATGGCAGGAGCAATTTTGGTGGCCACTGTTCCGGTAAATAGAGTGTAGGTTAGTCCTGAAACACTTTTTTTTTAATTTATTTTTTATTGAAGTATAGTTGATTTACAATGTTGTGTTAGTTTCTGGTGTACAGCAAGGTGGGTTCTCCCTCTCACCCTCTCCCTCTCTCTCCCTCTCTCTCTCTCTCTCTCTCTCTGCCTCTCTCTCTCCCTGCCTCTCTCTCTCTCTCCCCCTCCCTCCCTCCCTGCCTCTCCTAAATGATCCGATTGAAAACCTCATGAGACTTCTAGAATCCCTACTGGGACAAAATGGTGGTAGAGATGATGAGAGAAGTAGGCTTGAAAGAGATGGTTTTGTCCTTATGCTTTGCAAACATTTAGGGAATTCAAGCATGTGAAATTTTCCAGAGCCCCTACTAAATAATATTGGAAACAATCTTGTTCCACTGCCCTAAGAGATATAATGTATCTCTCTGAGGAACTAAGTTTACAGAGGAGTAATTAGATTACTGTGAAAGATTAAAATATTGTCAATAAATTTTTGCTCTTCACCACCACCACTCAGTTGACTTGCTTTGGCTGATAAAATGTGGATGAAATAACAATATACACGTTTTTGAGCCCAGGAGTTAAGAGGCATTACATGTTTCTGCTTTTCGCTTTGGGAGATGCTGATCTCTGCCATGAGACAGACACGCCCCAGGTAGCTGCCACCCTTCCTGCCTGGGCCCCTCGTGAGATACAGAGCGGAATTGAACTCAGTGCCAAGCTGGAGCCAAGCTCACTACCCTGAAACCTAGAGAAGAGCCTTCCATCTGAGCCCAATCTAGATAAACTGAACTATAGTCAACCGTGCTGATTGTGAGCATGAGAATAATTGCTTGCTACTCAGAGCCACTGAGATTTGGGATCGTTTGTTATATAACTGTATTTTGATAAGCGCTGACTAAAACAATCACGTAGAATAACAAAGACAATTTTGCATTTGTAATAGCTTTCAGTATATACACGGCACAAAAATCTGGTGTCTTCTGGCTAGAATCTGATCATAGAATAAATAGGAATTAGGAATGTGAATTTGGGGACTTAAGTCAGGTTTCTACTCTGTGTCTGCCAGCTGTTAACTGTCTAACCTTGGGCAAATTCTCTGAACTTGAGCTTTCTTATCCATACATTGAGAACTAAGTAAGATAATGCAGATAAAGCATTTAGCACAGCGGCTGCTTCACAGTAAGTGAAGCACATATGGAAGATCGTATGATTCTTACTGTTGTTCTGTCCTATGATGGTTGTGTTGCACATAATGAATCAGCACAGTTATGTACCACCAGATTATCAGCTACACTGACCCTCTCTTTGAAATTTAATAGCTCAAGCTCCTTGTCCCTGATCCGTTCTAAAGTCTGATGCTCTTCCCAAGAATTTTGTGAATTCCTGCGGGATTTATTTTCATGGCTACCTCTGCTCTGAATTCTGTGGGGCTGAGCCTCATGTTTTATCAACCCCAATTTTCTTTTTTCTCCCATCCATGCCAACTCAGCCATGGAACTCACTTCATTTTCTTTGATTTACATGACAAAAGCACTGAGAAATCTCTGTGTATAGCAGAATTTATTGAAGGTGTGGGTCAGAGAGAGGCAGTTTACCTCAAAATGAGCACTTATATTTGATTTTACCATAACTCTGTAAAGTCTTCTGGCTTTCCTACTCATGAATCTCCCATTGGCAACTTGTCTCCATAGGATCCAGCCTCCTGCCACGTTGTCCATCCATCCCTTCCCTCTCTCCTCCCTCCTCTCCTCTCCTCTCCTCTCAGCTTTCCCCCGATTCCTCTTATTTTCTCATGCAGAACCACTCAGCTATTATCTCTTTCTTTTAATTGTTCCTTGTTTTTATCAGTCAGGGAACATGTTTTCATGTTACATTTTCCCTAGTGTTAAATGTTAAAATAATACTGTCTACTCCTCACCATACCTGCCATGTCATTTTTAAAAGATGACATGACTGCTCGGCAAAGCAAGACCTGATTGAAGGTATTGACCTATCTAAAGAAATAATGTGACTGTCAGAAGGGAGGTGGATTGGCCACTGAAATATAAAAAATGAAGAACTCCAGAGGAAAACACTTCAAGTGTCTGTCCAAGTGCTTTCTAGGGAAGAGAAAATCTATCCCAGAGCTTTAAGTATATTCATGTATTCACTCATTAATTCATTTATTCATACTCTCCCTCAAAAGATAAAATTGCAATTCTTCTGTACTGGCCGTAACTGGTTATCTTTCCTTAGATTAGAATGTCAAAATTCTGACTTGGAGACAGATTTTCATACTTAACAATATATCATCTGAAGGCCATGTTTGTTTAATAAGAATTTTATATTCTGTAAGAATTATGGCATTTGAGGAAGGTGAGAGAGAGAAAAAAAAGTATATAATAAAACAAATACTAGTATTTTCTTGAGGAATTTTATATAAAATATTGACATTTCTGAAGGGCATTTCTTTTTTTTAATTTATTTATTTTTGGCTGCGTTGGGTCTTCATTGCTGTGCGCGGGCTTTCTTTAGTTGCGGCGAGCAGGGGCTACTCTTTGTTGCGGTGCGCAGGTTTCTCATTGCGGTGGCTTCTCTTGTTGTGGAGCACAGGCTCTAGGCACGCAGGCTTCAGTAGTTGTGACACGTAGGCTCAGTAGTTGTGGCTCGCATGCTCTAGAGCACAGGCTCAGTAGTTGTGGCGCACGGGCTTAGTTGCTCTGCGGCGTGTGGGATCCTCCTGGACCAGGGATCGAACCCATGTCCCCTGCATTGGCAGCCGGATTCTTAACCACTGTGCCACCAGGGAAGTCCCTGAAGGGCATTTCTTTGTTTTTTTCTATTACAGCCCTAACCTGTCATACATGACATCAGTAACTTTCATAATTTTTAAAAAATTTTTATTGGAGTATAGTTGATTTACAATGTTGTGTTACTTTTTGCTGAACAGCAAAGTGAATCAGTTATACATATACATATGTACACTCTTTTTTAGATTCTTTTCCCATATAGATCATTACAGAGTACTGAGTAGAGTTCCCTGTGCTATACAGTAGGTCCTTATTAGTTATGTTTTATATATAGTAGTGTGTATATGTCAATCCCAATCTCCCAATTTATCCCTCCCTCCCCTTTCCCCCCAGGTAACCTTAAGATTGTTTTCTACATCTGTAATTCTATTTCTGTTTTGTAAATAAGTTCATTTTTACCATTCAGTAACTTTCTAATTGCCTACAGTCAGCCAATGTTGAACTTCTTTTGCTGATAGTAACCCAGTGGTACTTTCACTTTTACTATCCTTTGTATCAGTCATCTTATGAAACTCAAGAATTTGAAATTTGGATTCTGAACAAGGATATGGTACCTTAAGCTTACACACAATTCTCACTTATGGTTAGAACACAAGTCCTGACGTGTATGTGTTCATTCATTCATCAGATGTCTACTCAACACTTTGTGCCAAGCACTCTGCCAGGCACTGGGGCTAGAAAAATAAATAAGACATCACTTTTGTCTCTTGGTGTCTGGAAGTCTAGACTAAGAAAAGAGGCAGAGCTGTACACAGACAATCAGGGTGTGGTAAGTGCCGTGAAAGAGCTGTGCCCCGTGTGCTCAATGCACAGGGAGAATCAACCTGATCTTATTTTCCTGGGAGAGTACAGGGAGAAGAGGCTGTAGCCAAGGGAAACTTGAAAGAGGAGACAGAAGAAGTTTGAGCTGAATTCTGGGATGACTGTGGCCTTGCCAGTTGGCTGAGGGATCCTCAGCCGTGTGTGAGGCTCCGAGGAATGGGTGAGTGTGGCATCTTCCGTGCCTTGTGGCTGCAGTGAAGGGAGAGAGGAAAACTGAAGCACGAGGCTGAGAGGGTAGTGCAGGCTACCTATTGGTTTTGACTTGAATGAATGGCTATAGACGGATCTTAAGGGAAGTAAGGGGTGACCTGATTAGATTTGTACTTTGAAAGGGAGCACATAAGGGCATAACCACAGGCACCCAGAGGTCTCCCATCTCTTTGCGGCTTGTATAACTCCATGACGCTATTCCCAGCCTGTCTGGAAAATTGTCAAAACCCGCTGCATACCGCCACAGATCAAACCTTTCCAATAATCTTTGTAAGTTGCGAGTCTCCTGTTAGAGCGACACGACAGCGCTCACAACAGAGTGAACCCCTTTCTAGTGCCTGGGCCCAGGCCTTTGGTACAAGCAGAAGTGGTTTCATCATTTCCTCTCAGGGTGATTTCAGGATATTTTTAAGCCTCCTAGTGGAACTAGCCTCTTTCTTGAACATTCCCAGCCCTGCTCTGACATTCCCATTTCCTGCAGAATGCGGCTCGTATACACCTTTGGAGGAGCTGCCGCCTCTGTCCTCATTAATTCACTTCTCCTGGCACCTCTTTCTAGAGACTGTAGGTGCAACCACGCTAGTGGAAGCAATATTCACATTTATTTCCTAAGGCTTCAGCACTTTGTACCTGTTCTGGATCCAAACCTCGCTGGGGGAGGGAGGGCATGGATTTCAATACACTGGTGCCATTCAATGGATGTTAAATAACATAAAGCATCATGAAAGAGGGGCTTAAATCCTGGAAGGAGACATTGTGAACTAACCCTTTATTCCCTGGGATTCTGATCTCAGGACAGTTAAGAGCTATAGAGTACCTGTTCCCCAAATATAAAGTGGCAGAAATAACACTTTTTGAAAAATCAAATTATATTTTGTTTTCAAGTTTCAACAGAAAACTTGAGACAATATTTCTCACTGTCTTTCTAGTAGATACATATTTTGGCCACTATTTCTCCACAGATTTCAGTGGGCAAGTGCGTGAGGAGGTACTTTTTCCACCTCACTGATGATTTTCTCAGTAACTGAACTTTATAAGAATATAGAAAATCTTCACAAGTCAGTCTTCCAATGCACTTGAAAATAATTAGGTTTTCTATCACTTTCCCTTATCGCCTTATCAGAGAAGCATTTGCAACCAGGCCTGCTATGAATGTGGCTAAATCGTACCATAGCGTCATTGAGAATGTCTTAAATATTAAAGCAAGTATCAGCGTCCCTAGAGCCCATCAGTCCTGCTAATAGAACAACCCAGCAGCCTGTTATAAAGAAATGTGAGGTTTAGTCCTTATTTTATTCCATTTAATTAGAGAACAGCTGAAAATCCTGTCTTGCATTTTCAACACATGTTTCCAATTAGTGCAGCCGAGCAGGACCCTGAATGTGATAAAAGCACTGACGTGTACCTTTGGTGCCTGTACAATGTACTCTTTCATTTTACAAGGTGGCTGAAGTACAGTTTTAAATATCTTTTTTTAAATGTTAACAAAAACCCAGGGGTATAAACGTAGAAAAAAGTGAAGAGAGGCAAACACAATTTTGTTTGAATTGCTTGCCTAGACTTTTAGAACCGTGTACGCAGAAGGAAGCTTATTTGGTAAAACCTGCACTGGGCATTTACAGGCTTGTGTGCAAAAAGCATTATGGTTTATGCGACTTGCGCTCAGAGGCCATTAGAGGGGAGATCCATCACCTCAGGAAATACCACTTACTGTACTGTAAATTTGCTTCATGTGACCGATCTGCTTAAAAGGCAATGGAAATCCCATTCAAATAAATTGTTTCAGACCATGCTGTAACTGATAGGACATCTGCCTTCAGTGAAACTCTTTCTGGGTAACTTTTGGAAGTTCATATATCTTTAAGTAGGAAAGTAAAACTGGTGTCCAAGAATCTGGGAATTAGATGTGGAAAAGCCTAATTTAGGTCATCACATCCCACCTCCTGCCAAAATAAAGGGAACTAGCAAGAGGAAAAAGTAAGATAAAACAAGTAAAATATTTTATGACTCCTTCACATGGTGTGTGTTCCAAGCTGTGCCAGGAACAGTGGAATGATTTTCCATTTTGGGTCATGGGAAAGCATGATGTCTTTAGTCCAAGAAGGTAGAGACCCTTATATTGTTATAGTGTCCTACATGAAGATTAAAAACAAACATCTTTGTGCCTGAATTTTATTTTCAGAGCTACCATTCCATTTTTGGTCCATAATTCACAAACTAGAGAAGTGTGCCCATCAAAAACAATAAACTCCATCTCCTAGACTCATTACCAATTGCTTTATTCAGAAATAACCAAAAGTGCCAAGATAATTACAAAAATCTGAATAGAATAAAACTGAGTAACTGGATTCCTTATAACTAACTTAAACTTAAGAAAAAATAACTCAAGTGAGAACAATTAAGATCTACTCTCAGCAAATTTCAAGTACATAAAACATTATTATCAACCATAGTCACCAAGCTGTATATTAGGTCTCTAGAACTATGTATCTTATAAACTGAAAGTTTGTGCCCTTTGATCAATATCTTCCATTTCCCCCACCCCCCAGCCTATTATAACCACCGTCGTACTCTCTGTTACTATGAGTTTGGCTTTTTTTTTTTAGATTCCACATATAAGTAAGATCATATGATATTTATCTTTCTGTGTCTGGCTTATTTCACTTAGCATAATGCCCTCCAGTTTCATCCATATTGTTGCAAATGGCAGCATTTCCTTCTTTTTAAAAGCTGAATAATAGTCCATTCTCTCTCTCTCTCTATATATATACCACATTTTCTTTATTCATTCATCTTTTAACAGACACTTTATTTCCATATTTTGGCTACTGTGACTAATAATGCTTCAATGAACTAATTTTCAACAAAGGTGCCAAGAATACACAATGGGGAAAAGACAGTCTCTGCAATAAATGGTGTTGGGAAAACGATTACCACATGCAAAAGAACGAAAGGAGTCTTATCTTGCACCATACACAAAAATCAACTCAAAATGGATTAAAGACTTAAATGTATGACCTGAAACCATAAAACTCCTAGAAGAAAACAGGGGGTAAGCTCCTTGATGTTGGACTTGGAAATGAATTTTTTTGGAATTGACATCAAAGCACAGACAGCAAAAGCAAAAATAAACAAGTGGGACTGCCTCAAACTAAAAAGTTTCTGCACAGCAAAGGGAACCATCAAGAAAATGAAAAGGCGACCCGTGGAATGGGAGAAAATATTTGCAAGTCATATATCTGATAAGGGATTAATATCCAAAATATATAAGGAATTTCTACAACTCAATAGCAAAGACAACAAATAACCATATTTTAAAATGGGCAAAGGTCTTGAATAGACATTTTTCCAAAGAAGAAGTAAGACGCCCAACAGGTATAAGAAGAGATGCTCAACAGCACTAATGATCAGAGAAATGCAAATCAAAACCGTAATGAGATGTCACCTCACACCTGTTACAATGACTATCATCAAAAAGTAAAAGATAGGGACTTCCCTGGTGGTCCAGTGGCTAAGACTCCATGCTCCCAATGCAGGGGGCCGGGGTTCAATCCCTGGTCAGGGAACTAGATTCCCACATGCCACAACTAAAAATCCTGCATGCAGCAACGAAGATCCCACGTGCCTCAACTAAGACCTGGCACAGCCAAATAAATAAATATTTCTTTTTAAAAAAAGTAAAAGATAACAAGTATTGGTGAGCATGTGGAAAAAAGGAAACTTTTGTGCACTGCTGGTGAGAATGTAAACTGGTTCAGCCATTATGGAAAACAGTATAGAGGTTCTTCAAAACATTATAAATACAACTGGCCATACTATCCAGCAATCCCACTTCTGTATGTATCCAAAGGAAATGAAATCATTATCTTGAAGAGATATTTGCACTGCCATGTTCGTATTAACTTTAAATATCCAAAGTAAGGATCTGAGCATTCACCTTATGTGACTGTTGGGCTCTTCTCTCTACAGGTCCTCCCTGGTCATCATTTATCATTTCAGCCAACGACCTGGCTCAGACTTTAGGTCTCTCCTCCTTCTGTGGGCCACCGATCACTCCTTTATCTCCCTAGAATGAGTTTCCTGAAGCTGCCACTGCCCCACCATATTGCTTCATCCCCAAAAGGGGCATCAAGCCTTCTTTGATTCCCCACAGTGCAGCAGAGGCCAGGCTGTTACTTTAAATAAGTCTTTATCAAGGTCCCCAGTGAGTTCCATATTGGTAAATTTGGTGGTCATGCCATGCTACAACCCTGATTACTTGAAAACCTGAAAAGTTGGCAATTATGCAAGGGAAGTACACCACACTGACTAATTTAATTACCATAGCCAGACCTATAGGGAGTCACCAGTGACATGCGGCCATGTTGCAAGAACCAGCTTATCATCACATGCCCTCCAGCACACACATATGCACCCCCCTCAATGGGAGTCTCCTCTAACATGTCTCCCCTCCTGGCCCAATTATCTGGAGGCCCCAAAGGAAAAAGAAGTGCCTCGTCTTATCTCGTCATCTTAAGTCAGCTTCCTGGCCCATCACTGCATATCCCAGGATCAGTCTCTTTCCAGGATGATTGTGTTATTTCTCCAAGGGACACTCCATACTCTACCCGAACCAGCCTTAATCTATATACTTCAGCAGACAAATGTCTCAGTGTCAGTATATTTCTCCCAAACTGTGACTATTGAGTCGTTTATTACACCAAGTATGGACATCTGTAACCCAATCAAAAGTCTTTTATAAAATGTCACGTTCAGACATACCCAACTTTCCTGCAGTCTTCAGATTCTCTGATACAAGATCTTGTATGGGAACAGTAATGCATAAACACATGCATTTATGTACACAAACACACACACACAAACACACACACACACACACACACACACACAGGCCTGCATGTTCTGAGAGGGTCTTCTTAACAATAAACAATATGCTATTGTAAAGCAGCATAAATCTATATAAAGAAAAAGAAAAGTTTTCTGCCCTGGATTCTGCCCTCCTCCACCACAAAAAGTATCTTCAGAGAAAGAGAAGTCTGTTAGAT
Organism: Eschrichtius robustus; assembly: GCF_028021215.1. Lineage (NCBI taxonomy): Eukaryota > Metazoa > Chordata > Mammalia > Artiodactyla > Eschrichtiidae > Eschrichtius > Eschrichtius robustus. The sequence goes on from NC_090825.1 coordinate 65,980,892, forward strand.
TATATTTGATTTATGTGACTAAATGGACCTCTGGGTTTAAAGTGTCTGAATCCAGGTTATTATTTCTCCCCCAAGAAGAACAGAGGGTAGTTACTTTCTTTATTTTTCAGAACTGAAAGCCATATTGGATCGCTTTTCACAGAATCAAAAATCTGTCTGCTCTAGGTCTCACTTCTTGGGATATAAAAAATTACTTGCAGCATCAAAGTGGCAGATTCCTCAGCTTCTGCCTTTTGGTGTCCAAGAACTTTGAAGTACAGACATGCAGGAAATCCCATTGCATTTGATTTGCTGAGTGTTTGTGGTTTATACACATTACTTCTCTATAATCTGGGCTTCCTTTATCTATTAGATAATAGTGATGCTTTGATTCCAAAAAGTTTTCATGCCATACAGTAAATTCTCACAACATCTTTTCTGAATTGGGAAATGATAGCTGTCTCTAGAAGGAAGACAGTAATGTTTTTCTAACTGTAGAACTGTCATTAGGAAAAATTATAAAGAGTCTTGCCATGTAGTTTCTTAGAGTGGCCGCTAAGAAATTAAATCTGATTAATTGCCTTTTAAATAAACTCTGCAATGCATCAGAGCCATCTCATTTTTTTTTTTTTTTTTAATTTCTGCTATGTGGGACTAGCCCATTATGGGAAAAAAAAAAAAAAAAGCTTTTCCCTCATTTGTCCCACTTGATCTCTCATGAGGTCTTCAGTGGGTCCCCACTGTTGTAACTGTCTCTGGCCTTCCCACTAACAAAATATACCTGCCCATGTCTCCTGTCCTGGGACATTCCTGAATGACAAAGTGGCTAATAAATTGATGCCAAAGATAGATGGGAGTTAATTTGTACTGGGCTACCCTTTGTCTTGTCATATGATCCGTTTGACAGGCCTTCGTTGATCTAACCCAGAGTTACTGACATAAGATTTTAGGCTTCGTAGCCAATCAGTAGGGCTTTTCTTTTCATCAATCATTTAGTGGCCTTTGGTGCACAATGCGGGCACTTCTGGGTTCCATGTGCAGTAGAACTGCTTCAAATGCTGCCCAGAGACAACAGAGCCAATGCAGGCCCTTCGAACTGTTTTTAAAACATGGCTGTGGACCCTTATTTCAATAAGCTCTACATTGAACCTCAGTCTATAAAACAACAAAAGAAGAGTTGCTTGGTTGGGGTAGGATCCTGGAGCTCTGCCCCTTCTTCCTTTGGGAACAAATTTGCAAGCCATTGGTCCAGTGATTAAGAGGACAGATTCAAGAGTCAAACAGTTGAGTTCAAACTCCAGTTCTGGGTGACCCTTGGGAAATGTCTTCCTCTCCCTGAACTTCAGTTTTGTCATTTCTAAAATGCAGCCAATAATCCCATATTGCAGGTGGTTCTGAGGATTAAATGAGATCGTGTGAAACAGCGTTTAGAACAGCACCTGGTGCACAAGAATAGCTGCATTAGGGGTACAGGTTATTAGTGTTAAAATGCCACTTCCATTGCAGCCAAAACTGTTACAGAGGAAGGATGGGGGCTGTATGATGTGGGACCAACAAAAGCTGATGCTGGTGACTAACTAAACACTCCCCTGAGGATAGTGGAACAGTCTTATGAACTGAGTTAAATCACTCCCTGGTATGGCTGACAGTGAGTAATTCAGCAGAAGGGAGTTGGCCACCCTTGTCAGGAAGTTGACCGGACTCTGTGCATAGAAATTCAGGTCACCGTTGAGCCCTAATCCCATAGCTCCTGCCACAGTTCTTATCTTAGAAGAAATTTACTCATTTGTAGAAGAAATTTCAACCCTTAACATAAGCTAAATAGAATTTTTCTGGGCATTCCTAACAGACTTCCTAGAGTGAAATACACTCAATTAACGGTGTATTGATAGCCTGTTGACGAGGCAGGTTATGTTGGTGTGTAAAATATTAGCATGGAGAGAGACAGAGGATGTGATAGATGATAAGTAATGGGAACATGAACTGGAAAACTCATGTTGAAAACAGAAAAATGGTCCCCTTGCACCACAATATTTGAATTCTTTCATTTTTGTTCACTAACAGCACAGAGAAGCACAGTATTTCAACTAAGTGTGTTAGAAAGGTATTGGCATTAAACAAATATTTAGCAATTTGAATGATTTCTTCAAAGTGACTGAAATACATTTCCTCATTTTTTCTTTCACTTCTACATATTGCTCCAGATAGGATTGCACAAGCGATGATCTTGCAAGAAATAAGACCTCCACTGCAAATGGTTTGCGCCATTAAAATACAAAAGAAAATTCACAAGCCAACAAACCTAAGATGAGAAAAGTTAATATTTTTCTTCCCATACATCCAATCAGTCTAGACTCATTTCAACTTGGTCTGATTTGCTGATCCCAAACCTGGATATATTGCTTAGACCTTGCCAGGATCCTGAGAAAGGACAAGAGCCCCCCACTCAGGTTGTAGCTATTTCAGAGCTGCTTCTATTTCCCCAAACTCCTTACCCTCTATGACCACTGAGGCCTGTTAAAGCATATTGCTGAGAACTTGGCAATGAGGTCATGTGAGCTTTGGCACTAAGTATCTGATTCTCGTTGCAGAGTCCTGATACCCCAATTCTCAAAGCCATGGCTCTTGAGCGGTTACTTCTGTCTGACTGTCATGGGAAGTGTCCTCCCACTTAGAAGAAAGGTAGCTTCCCCCTAGAAGCATGTGATGCCCACTCTCCACATCATGCATCATGGGTCACTCAGATGTAGTCCCTGAGATGGGTCCCGGGAACAGAGACATCATCATTATTTCCTCCTTCCTTTACTTATACTTGAAAGAGACAGAGGAGAGCCAGTATATTTCAGGGTCCCCCCTGCCTGTCTGTGTCTCTGCTTGTGAAGAGTGTCAACAAACTCAATGGAACTCATAATCTCCCTTCTGCCTTTAGCCACATCTTGTTCCTACTTGGATGTTTTCCAGATGGGTGAAAGGCACCATCCTTATCAGGATTATTATTGACTCTTCCATCTCCCTGACCAGATGTTGTTCCCTATCCTGGGCCCCAGCCAATCACCAGATTTTGCTGTTTCTTCCTTTGTAATGTTTTTTCTATTCCACGAGTACTACCACCATCTGTTGCCTGGATCAATGCGACAGACACCTAACAAGTCTTCCTTCCTCTAACCTTGCCCCATTCCAATCCTTTCTTCCACTTCAGTCATTTTCCAGCCCAACATTCTTCAATGGCTCCCCACTGCCTTCAAAGAAAGAGTCCAGTCTTCTTAAATTGTCTTACAAGGGCTATCACATAATTCCTCTTCCCTCCGGTGACATTTTTATCATTCCGCCTTTGTTACCCTTTCCCCCCAAATACCCTACATTTGACTGGCGCTAAACTACTCCATCTCTCCACATTCTCTCTTCACCTCCAAGCCCCTGCATCTGCGCTTTTGTTTGTCTTGGGTCCCCTTTCTCACTTCACTTTCTCCATTCTCTTCCCCTCCTATTCATCTTTCAAGTCCTGAATTAGATTTCACTTCCTCAGGAAAGTTTCCATGCCCTTCTACATCCTGATTAGGCATTCCTCATAAGTCCTTTCTTAACGCAGTGTTTTCCCCACCCTAATATTAATATCTAGCACACTTTATTGTAACTGTGTATTTCCCTCTCTCTCTCACACTGTCATTCATAAAGACAAGAACCCACTCCTTCTTTTTCACTGTTCTATTCTTTGTACTTAGAACAAGTCTTCCTGAATGAATAAATGAATGAGTATAGTAGATACAAACTTAATTAAGTATTCAAAGGAGTGTCAACATGTCAGATGCTTCTTAGAAAGCAAGTGAGCTGAGAACCAAAAAGTGACCTTTGGGCTCATATGGAAGTGGCTTGTGATCATGACAAGAGCACTTTCAGTGGGACAACGGGGACAGAAGTCAGAGTAGAGTGGGATGAAACCGGCTAGGACGTGAATTCATGTAGACAGCAAATATAGACAAGTTTATTGGAAAGTCGTGCCATGGTAAGAAGGAGACACTGTTGATGCAGGAGGGAGAGGGGGCACCTGCAGGAAGGTACCCATGAAAGACTGGAGAAACTGCCTGTGAGAAAGTCAGAACTGTCCTTAGGGTCACACACAAGGCAGCCACAAAAGAAGGGAAGCGCAACTGGGCTAAAGTCTACAAGCACATTTTGAATCCCAAGTTCTGATGCCATTTGCTAAGACAAACGGGTTGAAATTCCATAAAGCACTCAGAAAGAGGTTTACAGTGTTGCTTAGCTCTGCTTTGTATAGCAAGTAAGAACTTTATTGGTAGACTTTGTTGGCCTGTGGTGATAATATATATATATATTTTTTAATTTATTTATTTTATTCATTTATTCTTGGCTGCGTTGGGTCTTCATTGCCATGCGGGCTTTCTCTAGTCGCGGTGAGTGGGTGCTACTCTTCGTTGCGGTGCGCGGGCTTCTCATTGTGATGGCTTCTCTTGTTGCAGAGCACAGGCTGTAGGCATGCGAGCGTCAGCAGTTGTGGCACACGGGCTTCAGCAGTTGTGGCCGTGGGCTCAGTAGTTGTGGCACGCGCTCAGTAGTTGTGGCTCACGGGATCCAGAGCACAGGCTCAGTAGCTGTGGCGCATGGGCTTAGTTGCTCCGCAGCATGTGGGGTCTTCCCAGAGCAAGGCTGGAACCATGTCCCCTGCATTGGCAGGCGGATTCTTAACCACTGCGCCACCAGGGAAGCCCTTTTTTTTTTTTTTTTAAACTGAGATGCAGGAAATCCTTGTGCTTTCATTTATTATTAAATACGGACGTTACAAATGTATGGAAAGTCGTGCAGCAAACAACCGTGTATCACCACCTGCCTTAAGGAAGAACATATCGTTAAATGCAGTAGTGGACCTGGTACATCTTGAATTTAAAACAACTTTTCTCCTAGTTGTTCAAGTCTCTATTCAAAGTGCAATTCATTTTTTAGCATGAAAAAAAAAAAGTTTCCACTGCGAAAGTCATAACCAACTTGTTGAAGTTTATACAAAAAATATTTTCAGTGAACAAATCCAAGTACAGGGTTTCAGGAAGAAAGTGTGAGGGTCATGATGATAAAACCAATGGAAGACCAGCAGATGTGCCCCAGGCTTTCCTCATTGTCATCAATCATAAGCCTGTCCTACCCTGTGGTTCCCAACCAGTAGGTCTTGAGCCCCTGGGTGTAGCAGAATTTATTGTAAGGGGCCTATATATCCATATGCACATTTAGTATAGTAGACTAAATAAATAATATGTCATATACACACACACTACTATTTTTTTAGATGTCTATAGATGAAATTTTGAATAAGATACCAATTTGCTTACTTGCTTTGCTGAATTAATAGCAGCCTTTGATCACTGTGTGTTTTCTCAAATCGTAGACATTGAAAATATAATGTATAGCATGATGCAGTCCTCATACTCAAAAAGGTTGGTCTCTTGCTATAGTTATTTGCTAGAAAGCCACTGGATGATGATTTAAACAGGAGGCAAAACGTGTTCTTTAATATTTTAAAAATTGTTGGCCTTATAAAAATCTGTTCTTCAAAATACTTGCAATATGTTTCAACACACAAACTTGTTTTATTCACAAACATATGGACACCAAGGGGGGAAAGTGGCGGGGCTGGGGGGGGTGGTGGTGGTGGGATGAATCTGGAGATTGGGATTGACATACATACACTAATATGTATAAAATAGATAACTAATAAGAACCGCTGTATAAAAAAATAAATAAAATTCAAAAATTCAAACAAACAAACAAACTTGTTTTATTCAGTCTTTGCCTCTGCAGGACGCTTTTGTGCTAAAGCCCACCTTAGTCCATACTCAACACAGCAAACACCATCAGATCTTGCACCATCAGAGCATCCAAAGGCCAATTCTTTAGGAGTCTGAGTGGGGTTTCTCTCCTTCTTTGACCACAGATAGTACTTCCAGGGGCAGAAAAGTAGGATCAGAAATCCCACCTCCCTTTTACTTGCCTTCTGCTTGCCATGCCCTGGGCCCCACTGGGCTGCTTCTATCAGACATGACTCATTTCTGATTTGCCCAGAAGAAGCACTGTTTTGTGTGTTATTCATGCAGAGGAGCCCAGGGGCTTCTTATGTGCTTTCATCTGGCCAGATACTTGGATAAGAACCCTTCATTGAGCATTGATTTGTTTAGTCGTTATTCGTTTCAAATATATTTGCCCCTCCTCACCAAGAGAACAAGCTACTCGAATATCTGAGCACATAATTCATATTGTGTGTCGGGTGGCATTGACTGTGGAGGAAAAGCAACACCCAACCTTGTCTCAAGTTCTTTTCCTCACGAGCATCTAATTGAGCAGCAGAAATGCTCTTTCAATCAAGGCAAGTTTTACAAAAACTCTTCCCTACAGTATTTCCCAAGTTGAGAGAGCACACAAGATGGCACAATGACCCAGCATCATTACTCTGAATCCTATAATGAAAAATTGATTTCTTTATCAATTTTCTCTCAATCCTCTGATCACACAAAAGAGATCTTAAGTTAGTGCTGGCGTGTGTTTGACACTCCTTACAGTGTCCCCTGCCCTCTCTCCGTTTTTCTTTTCTTTCTTTTTTTTTTTTTGGCAGAGAGAGTATCTAGGGCTCACATTCAGAGTTTTTAGCACAAGATAACAATATTTACCTAAACTTTAAAGCATTGTTTTATATTCATTATGTATTTTATAGCTACCTCCTATTTAAGGCAAATAATATACTCTAACCATTTATAGTAGTGATGTAATCTTTTAAAATAGTAGAAAAGGTGGGTCAATTTAAAGAAAAGTATTATATAGATATTGGTGGTTTCATAGTACAGCAAAAACCATGTGAGTTATTCAAGGGCAAAGTTTGTGAGATCCTGTCCTATCACAAAGCAAATAGATTACTAGGAGACACAGAATACTAACCTGTGAGCACGAAGTAGTTTATCAAGGTAGAAAATCCACTCATCACCCAGCATCCTTAATAAGAGGACCCAGAATAAGTCAGTGTTATGGCCATAAGGCTGTGAGTTCTGACTTGACCCTTTCTGCCACACTAGCGGACGCTGTTACCACTTGCATTGGCCCCAGCATCTCTGAAAGTGAAGAAGAATGATAAAAGCAGTTTTTCATCATGTTTTTAACCTGGCAGCGTATCATTTTTCCCATGCCACAGTGTCACAGGCTCCATTAATATAAGGGGTTAAAGATTATGTTCTGAGTGGCTGGCAAAACAGTTCTCAAGTGCATTACTCAGCTCAAGGCAGACGTCACAAGGGGAACTGGCTATCGTTTTCAAGCCAGTGGGTGTAAAACTTACTGTTCCTTTCTATTTGTCTGTGACATAATTCTGGCTCTCCCTTTCCCTCCATGATATGGCTGCCAAAACGAATTAATCCCATACCCCATTCGTGATGACCTCCGCAACAGAAGTAAATGTTTCTTACTGCTAACTGGGAACATTTCCCCCAAATGATCGCAAATAGCGTGAGTGCCTGTTCCATAATTCCAGCAACAATTTTTTTTCAGCAGAGTGGAGGTAGCGTCACAGTGGGATCAAAATGGGCTGGAGCCACTAACTTTGACGTTCCAATCCTGGCTCTCCCGCTTCCCAGCTCTCTCCTCTCCAGCCAGCCACTTAACCTCTTTTTGGAAGGCAGCTTCCTCCAGAATGAGACCTGCTCATATGTACTTCTTCTCTGAGCATGGATAAGGCAGATGCTACACAGAGGCAGTAGCCACAGCCTAATCCACAGTGCAAAAGTGCTTTCCAGAAGTTTTTATTTTCTAAGTGATTTCTTAGATCACTTAATTTCAAATACTCGCCACCAGTGTCCAAGACTCCAGCCAGACAGAAAACCCTTGCTTGTACTGAAGAGCATCTCTTTGCCTGGTTGTGGGCTCATTAACCACATAGCATGATACACTTACAGAAAGAGTGGACTTGCTTTTCTTACTATCTCTATGTTGGTGGATGTCATCTAAATGGAAAATTTTTCAGTTCTTTTGTTGTTGTTTGTTGTGTTTTTTGTCTTTGCTTTTGTTTGTGCTTTGAGGCTCTGAATTTCCAGATATCTGCAGAAACCGGGAAAAATACGCCTTACTTCCCAGAGAAATAGTTTTTATAAAACAGAGATGTCTAGGACTTCCCTGGCGGTCCAGTGGTTAAGACTTCGTTTTTCCACTACAGGGGGCGCAGGTTCCATCCCTGGTCGGGGAACTAAGATCCCACATGCCACACGGCGTGGCCAAAAACAAACAGAGATGTCATTTGTTATCCACAAAACATGCTTTGCCTTTTGACATTACCTGGAATGTTGAGAAGACGTACTCATGTGTCTACTTGGGCTGAGAATAGACAGCCAAAGTTGATCTTGGAAATACATAAAGGTGACACTGTTTATCTTTCACCTCAGCCATTACCAAAGAATTGGATTGGGTTGGAATAGGTATTTGCTGAGCAGTAAGGAACACTGAGAGAACAGATTTTATTTAAAAGTGGCAAGCTAGGAGTAGTATCTTGCATGGACAAATTAGTTTGTGTGCTTGGGCCAAATAGCAGAGAGCAAGAGGCACCCAGTTTTTCAGAACCCTGCCCCGTAGGCTGTTGACTCCTGGTAGTTATTTCCTACATGCTACTCTAGTGGACTGAAAAAGCCAAGTGACTTCCAAAATTTAACCTACATTTACATAAAAGCACAACATACATGGAATGTTTTAGTCACACTAAATGCTTTGGTGTCTCATCTTTAATAAGGAGCTAACAGGATTAAATTTAAATCTCTCAGGTATAAAGTAAAACATACATTTAGAGCATTTTTACAACTTTTGTGACTATAGAAGGCAATAAATGGTTATTTTGTAAACCAATTTGTGAACCTAACCTTGATGCCCAGGGTTCAAAGGAACAGGTTGTAATGGACAAGACTGATGAGAAACCACATGTGTAGAAGATCATGGTGAAATGAAATAAAAGAGGCCTCAGAGACATTTTTTGTACCTGATTTGGCCCAACCTATTGACCACTTTGGCTTTTCATCTGTCTCACTGGAAATAGTTTTCAACAAATATGTCCATTAGGCAAATTACAAATGGTGTGTTAATGTGTTTGATGAGGGTTTTCATTTTTCTTTCTTCAAAGCTCTGAAAACAACTTTCTGGTGATTATTATAATTGAAGTCCACTTGCACACTGGATTCCCTTTATTTCTCATTAACCATGATTTTGGGCTGAATTTCCACCAAGGGAAAGTAGCACCAGTGCTAATCCCAACTTGGCAGAATTACTGGGTTCCACCCCAGCAGTCACCAAAACATTTGGGTTTAGTCAGAACACCAATTCATCACTTCCTAAAACCAAATCTCTTCTCCATCCTTCAATAACCAGTTCATAGACCATAGGGAGAGTGAGAGAGATGGGAATAGACTCATTGAATAATAGGGCCCAGGCCTCTGAGGCGTCAAGAGAGATCTGAGCCACTTTGATTTTTTTGAGTCTCCTGGAATATTAAAAAAAAAGAAGAAGAAATGCCAGAACAGGATAGCAGAAATTGTATCACATTTTAAGTATTTAAAAGCATGCTTTAAACACATAAAAAATAAACTAACCTTTTTTTGGAATGCAGATCAAAAGGCCAGATTTGAGGTCCTTTGTGAACATAAGGCCCTGGCTAAATGGCTCTCCTGAAGACACCTATTTCCCAGCCATCATAGCTCCTCCTCTGATCTGGATGGAAGTTCCAGGATCATTTAGCCTCATTTGATAGATAAGAAAACTGAGGCCAAAGAGTGTAAATTATGTACTTTGCAGCACAGTTAGTTGATGGCAAACATATCTCGGTGTGCTCTGTATGTAGACGGGAGGCACAAGAGGAGGGCTTGCATGGGTGGAGTGACTACCAGCAACTGATCAGGTGATGCGTATTGAGAGCATTATTGCAGGGAAAATAAAAATATTGGTCAAAGGCACCATAAAATGGACTGAGTCATGGCCAGATGTGGCTAATCAAGACCCCAGATTTAAATATCCACACAATTTCGGTGAGTGCTCTAGTTGTAATGCTACGCCATAAGTGGAACCCAGAAGCTCCTTATTTCTAATACTCTTACTCTGTTTTTAGTCCTCCAGTTGGGAATCTATGTGAGATCCCTGTGTGGAGAGGAGACAACTTTTTCCAGTGAATGTCTAAGCTAGGGAGCAGGGACATTAGGAATTGATTTTGACTCAGTCTTTTGTGAGACACTCTCTTCTCTGAGTCATGCATTAATAATTTGGATCTCAGCAATGATTTTATTCATTTAGGGGAATTTTACTTTTCTGGACAGCCAGAATAATTCCTCCCTTGTAGATATCAGAAGCAGACACTGGAAAAGCTGCTTTCTGTGCCTTTCTCATAGTGCAGGGATTCTGGGCTCCTTGGTAACTTGGCCAGCCATCTTGAATCAAATGTTAGACAAGTATTATTGGCTCTATCTCTTCAGCGATCATTTCCAGCTGTTAGCGCAACACAAATATGAGATCTTCTAAGCCAAGAAAACTTGAAATTTTTATTGGATCCCCCACACAAAGATTGGATGCAGTGATTAAAAGGAAGTGTCAATCCCCTGTGTTTTGAGTGTGACAGGATACAGGTATCATAACACTGTCAGTGGAAATGTAACTTGATGCATACACTTTAGTAGGCAAATTAGCAATATGTATCAAAAACCTCAAAGTGCATATATTTTCCAGTTCAAGATGGCAGACTGAACACATGCATTGGCCTCCCATTTCTTCAAAGACCTCATTGAATTAAAAGTATGGAAATATAGAATAGAATATCACCTTTATATCTGTATCTCTCAGAATTCAGCCAGAAAAAGTTGAGCCAAATGGTTCAATAGAGAGAACTCACCATGGGGAACTATTTATGAAGGTGTAGGAACATGTTAAAAAAAAAACAGATAAATTAGCAACATTGGGTGCTACTATCACCACTAGGACTAGAAAGACCAAAGAGGAAGTTATTACCCCTGGAGCCCAGGAGCCAGGACTATGTGGCAGGAGCTGGAACCATGGGAAAAGGGGCTGCTTGGGGTCAGGACATATTGGACAAGATGGAAAAATGTAGCCACTTCTAGAGATATTGCCCAAGGCAGAAAGAGAAGAGAGAAATATCCTGCCTTCTCTCTTCTTCCTTCTCTCCAATATCCATCCTATCAGTTTCCCACTGGCTGAACCTAGGTGGAAGCCAGTTGGCATGGACATGTCATTTGCAGGAGTCACTTCCCTGTGATGGAGAGCAGAGCAGAGGAGCGGTGAATAATGGCTGAAAGCAAAGCAAAAAGGCAACTGCCTGGCACAACAGACAGGAGAGCATGTGGGTGTGTCTGTGTTACTAAAGGGTGAGATATTTAATAACTTCTGGACTACAAAATATAGACAGGAGCCATTAGAAGAAAAGGGCAGAGAAATCATCAGCTTGGAAGAGACTCTGTCAGCTCTGTACGTAGAGGAAGAAAGCTAATCTGCCGCGTGGAACCCAGATGCCTTTGGTACAGAGTCAGCAGACATAACAGAGGGAGAGAGTGAAAGATGGAGCTAAAAAGAGAGAGATTACTTAAAGGTCTGAATATGTTCTGAATTCTTCCAGTCAGCACCCCATCTCCAACATGTACACCATAAGCAGGCGGCCAGCATTTTACCCCCAGGCAAAGCATGATCACTCCTCTCTAAAATTAAACAAACTGGGAAAAGATAACATTTCTAAATTTGTTGGTGCCTCAAAGGGAAGCCATTATCGTTGGGGCATTTTGCAGGCACTCAGCCTGACAGCCAGTTCCCACTCCATTGATCCTCGATCAGAGTTCACCAGTCAACACTGCCTGACCCATTCTAGGAAGAAATTTCAGAAGGGAAGACACCCATTAGGAAAACAGTGTTATTCACACAGAAGCAGAAACATCTGTTCCATCTACCCAAGCCTCCTTTTTTAATAACGGAGAGGAATCACTAGAATGTAAGGAGAAGTAGCAATATAAAAAGAGAAATACCAAATTCTATAAAACAGAAAAGCAAAAAAGAACTTTAAAAATCATCCTTATGTCCTCAAAAAGATTCAAGGAAGTATTATATCTACAAAACAAGAAATAGAACAATGAGGGAACGAGAAGAGGTATTAGCAATTTAAAATGTAATTGCCAAAATTAAAACTTTAGTAGAGATACTAGAAAAATAAAAATCAAAGAAATCTTCCAAAATATTAAACAACAAGCAAAAGAGGGAGAATATGAGGAACAAATTGAGAGGACCTATATTCAACCAATAAACGCCTGGAAAGAGAGAGAGAGGCAAAGAAGTGTTGAAATGATTCAAGCAAATGATAAAAAGATACGAACCAGAGCCAAAGAAGAATAGAATCTTTAGTTTGAAATGGCCCACTTAATGTTTAACCCAATGAATGAAAAAAGACCCCCACCTAGCCACATTGTGGTGAAATTTCAGAACAATATAATTAAAAAGAAGAATCTGGAAGCTTCTAGGAAGAAAAAGGTCACAAGTTATTACAAAGCTGCTTGAGAGTGCTTCAGCAGAACAGCTCAGCAACCTAGGAAGGGGGGAACAGTAGATCTGACCCAGGAAAGGAGTAAAGGGATGTCCCAGGTTGCGACAGGTCTAGGGGAGTGAGACCATAGCCCAGGGATAGGCTTCTGGGACAATCCATGGCTTGTGGAATAGCGAATATGACTTAGAGTGTGGAAAAACTAAAGGACAAATAACAAAAGGGATGGGGTCGGGGTGGAAATAATAGAAATTCCAGGGGAAAAATTGTGCTTGATCAAAGTAGGAAGTAACTTAAATGCTGTGATTTTACGGAATCGGTGGACCTTCACGCTAGGAACAGTATTCTTTGGGTGGCCCAGATTCCTGTACGAGGGCCCATGGAGAAGGCATTGGAAGCCTAGTGCATCACTTGGCATGGCGTAGATCTGTTTCTGCATTAAAGCCTGACACCAGCAAATCTGTTTGTTGGTTTTCTGCTTTAAGAAACAACCTAAGGACATAAAACGGCAGATTTATCTGTGGTTCCAGGAGAGAACAGAATAGTAACTACCTGGGTTATTTATATGTCAAAGCAAAGCTAACAAAAGATGGAACAAAATTTTTCTGAGAGGAAAGATGGAAGGAAAAATAGGATACTAATCATCTCATCTTTTAATGGGGGTTGAGTATCAAGAAATACTGTCAATATAGGAGAAAGAAACTGGAATTTAGTTATATTATCTAATAAAATTACAGAAGTAATCAATAGTAGAAGTAGAAGTAATAATATAACAAAGATTGAAAGAAGGAGGTGAGAGGGGATAATGAAAAGAAGCAAACTCTGTCTTTAACTCAGGGAGTCACTGCCTATTGTCGAAAGGAGTTAAATAGAAGAATACCCGTATTATCTAGCTCCTCAATACACCAAAGTGTGGTCTGCAGACCAGAAGTTTTGACATCACCTGTTAGAAAAGCCCAACCTCAGCCCCTCCCACCCCCGACCCCCTGCAGAACTACTGAAATGCAATCTGCATCTTAACAAGTTCCATCAGTGTTTCATATGCACGTTAGAGTTTGAATAGCACTCTTTCAAAACAGTGAGTCTCAGGTTTGGCTATGCATTATTAGAATCACCTAGGAAGACTTTAAAAATATTATTTAATAAGGGGCAAAGCCCAGACCCTACCTTAGGAAATTATGCTTTAAATGGTCTGGGATAGAGTCTAGAAATATGTAATTTTTTAACAGCCTCTAAGGTGGCTGTAATGTATAGTTATGGTTGAGAACTAGTGATCTAGAATGACTGTGGTAAGTAACCAAGAGAATGGAAAAAAAAAAATTTCGAAAATTTGTTTCTGGATCTATCTGGTCAATGGGCTGAGAATGGGGAAGCATGGGAAAGAGCACGATTATTTTGATTGTAAGAAATTTTGTAATGTTTGATCTGTACCTTGTGAATGTATTACTTTGAAATATACGTTAATTTTCCATGCATATACCCTTTGATTCAGCAATTCTACTTCTAGGAATTTTCTTAAGAAAATAATTCACCAATTATACAATTATTTATGTTCATAGAAGTTCATTATAATGTTCATAATTTTAAGAATTATAAACTATAAATACTGCACACCCATATTTATAGCAGCACTATTCATGATAGCTGAGAGGCAGAAGCAACCCAAGTGTCCATCAGTGGGTAAATGGATAAACATAAAGTGGTACATACATACAATGGAATATAATTCAGCCTTATAAAGGAAGGAAATTCCTTCACATGCTGTAACATGGATGAATCTTGAAGACATTAAGCTAAGTGAAATAAGCCATTCACAAAAAGACAAATACTGTATGATTGCATTTATATGAGGTATCTAAAATAGTCAAAATCATAGAAACAGAGAGTGGTACTTACCAGGGGCTGGGGGGAGAGCTGATGATTCATGGATGTAGAGTTTTAGTTCTGCAAGATGAAAAAGTCCTGGAGATCTGTTTCAAAACAATGTGAGCAAACTGTACACTTAAAATGGGTAAGATTGTAAATTTTATGTTACGTGTTTTTCATCACAATAAAAAGGATGTATTTTGGTAAACAACTCTGTGTGTTTGAATGCATATTAAAAATTACAGAAGGGTATGCAACAAAATGGTTGTAATGCCTAGCACAGCTACAGTTAAGACCTCTTGTCTTACCTTTCTAGATTCTCTAATATTTATAGAGTAAGCACAAAATATTGTTGTAATTATGAGGAAAAGACGAAGTTCTTTTGATTTGAAAATATAAAACAAAACTTCCATTGGGGCTTACTATGAGTGAATGACTCATGTACTGTAATCAAATCCCTTATTTTCCAAGGGAGCAATTCCATCCTCCTGAGAAAGTCAAGGCTTCACAACCCTGTAGGAGATCTTTGAATAGTGTCTGGATCTTCTAAGACTTCTGCAGTTCTGTCTAGTCTTGGGAAGAAGAAGCAAAAGCTAGTTAGCCCTCTTTCACGTGAAGTAGTAAAACTCATTATATTCAAAGAACAAATCGTGTTTCATAAATTGCTTTAACTTCAAGGAACCATGAAGCAGAGGTAGACATTGGGGAAAATAAGAGGTGGGGGGCCTAGGGAGGACATTAATTGCTTTGGACAAAATGGCCCAGCCCAAGTGTAAGTTGACATTTTAGCTTTGTGTTAACAGCTGTTTTATCTTGACCCCGCCTGTGTATCCTGAGCCACAGTGACAAACAAGTGGGTCATTACATCACAACTGTTTTACTACTATTTGTGTATTTGCCCTTTTGGCGCTTGAGGCTGTGGTCCTTTGCTACACTATATTGTGCTGAAAGGGGATCGTTAATCATTTTTCTTTCATTTTAAAAGATTGGTCAGATGAAGTATCTATGAAAGTATAAGAAAAAGTTAAAGATTTAAAGAAAGTTAAAAAGTTCAAGACTATTAAAACCAAATGTTCAGAAAAGGAGTTTCCTGTGAGTGTCAAAGTCTCTCTGTGGCTCTGTAATGCTTTTATATTCTACCAGATATTAAAGTTCATCAATAAGATAATGTATATCTCAATCAGCAAAATCCATGGATCATACCTGTGTGGGACTTCTTTTGTGGTGTTTTAAGCATTCTAATACAAATGGCTCCAGACACCAACACTGAGTGCTCTTTAACCTCATAAAAATCAGATGGTATGCAATAATCTTGGCAATCAAGAGTTTAAAAAAATTGATAAAGGTATCATAGAATGAATATAGCAGATATATTTGAATCAAAGAATTTAACAAATCTTATCTTCAATCTAACATTAGAATTGTGATCCTAGCCTACTTCTAATTCTTGTTATTAGGCCTGAATATACAGCTTTGGTTTGTCATTCTCATTTTTTTCTCACTTTTATTTTTAAGGAATAACCCTGAAATATCACATTTCTGGTTCATCTTTTCCTTCCTATAATCCATTACTCAGTTCAGAATACAGCTTCCATCTTTTGAAGAGAATGAATGTAGTTGCTGAAGATAAAATAGTTTCAATAATTCAGTAATGATTTTTGCAGTATAAGTGACCCAAGTTTTTATATACTTAGTAATCTTTCATGATATTGGTTGTTGATATTTTAGTCATGAAAAAAGAAGGGGAGGGGGGAGAAAAGTAAATGAGAGAGAACAGAAGTAAAGAAAGGAGGGAAATGAGGAAAAAAAGCAGAATAAGAAAGAAAGAAGGAAGGAGAGAGGGAGGGAGGAAAGAAGGCAAACAATCAGAGCTGACTTTTCAGATATGTGTTTCTTCCAATCTTGGTGCTAGTCCAGAGTAATCAATTGAATTTCCGCACTAAGTCCAATTTGAATAAATGTTCAGATCTGTAGAATAAAAGTAAAACACATACAAAAATAGCCCCAAGTTGTTTTATTGAATCTAAGAGAATTTTTTTTTTTTTAATCTTAGAGGTAAAATGTTGCTACAGTTTTTCAAAACAACATTATAATTTTAAAATAATGTCATGCAAAGGGAAAATAAATTTTCTTATTGGCTGCAGGATAACTTGGGTAACAAGCCACACACAATTTTTGAGTGGATGTGTGCTGACTTAGAAAACATTCTCAATATCTGGGTCTTAAAAAAATTGTGCTAAGCTTGCAAGTCCTTAGCAGATCAAGAATAAGAACTGTCTTAGGACATTTGTTGGTTTTTCTTTAGTTTATATGTAGCCAGCTGGTTTCTGACCTCTTTATGTAAATATCCAGCTTTTCACATAATCAGACTCCATATTACCTTGTTATGACATCATTCGGGGCAGACTTTGATGCCTTACTAACTTTTCCAAACTGTACACAGAGACTTAAATAACAATAAGAGGATTGCTGCTTATCCACTAAATACCACTGCTGGTGGTGTTAAAAAATGCATATATGTATACATATACATATTGAGAAGTATATCCTATTTGATACTGAATTATTGAATTTTCAAAAATGTATATATCTAGTGAAATATACATTTAAGTTCCCACTTTCTGCAATAGTACCTGATATTTTTGTTCAACTGATATGTTTAAAGCAGGTGAATTGAAATATAGGATTCAGAAACCCTGTCACATATTATTTTTCTACATGGATAGATGAAAGTAAAGGTTAAGCTGTATTCTTTGGTGATCCAGGAGCCAGCGTATAAAACAATGATCTCGTAAATTATTAAAAAATGGCTTATTTAGTGTCTGATCAAGATAAATGACACAAGGCAGGTGTAAAAAGGATTCCCACTAGCCACTGACCCATAAACAGCGGTGTCATTTTTCATTTTTAGAGAAGAATCTAAATCAGTTTAAAATAATACCACATCTTTAGAGTTATAATTACATGTCCTAAATTCTGCTTCACAGGATATTTTAATTAATGTTATTTTTTAAGTTAAAAATACATTAAAACGTTCTGATTTCTATAGAACTTGGATGGCTATTAAATATGAATCATCTTTCTCTGGGCACACTGTATCCCCAAACACCTAGAATAGTGCCTGGTACATAGTAAGTGTTCAATAAATATTGTTGAATGAATGAATATGAATAACATATTAAGTCACGTGGAGGTTTGGATACTAAAAGTGTCACACACACAAAAGATAAACATATAGAATTAATAGACACGTAATAATAATGAATAATTGGCCACTTTTTATGTGCCAGGCATGATGCTAAGTGCTCTACCTGTCTTCTCTTAAATAATGATCAAAATTAGCCTTATATAAAGTGGTGGTTAGGCTATCTCACATGAAAAACTGTGGCTTAGAAAATAGTAATAATGTGTTCAAGGTTACACAGGTAACAAATGGAGCCTCAGTTAAAATTCACACCATCCCGGCTCTAGAGCATACATGTTTTTAACAAGTAGGTACCACTCTCTTTGACACACTGTGGTTTCATGGTGACTTTATGTTCTCTAGGATCACTCATAGACTACAGCTACAAAGAAAAGAAAAACTACATTGTACTACTTCTAGAAGAATTAAGGCTCTCATGAAGTATTGTTTTCCATCAACAGATGAAATGTTTCCATTATTGTAATATGTAGAAATTTTAAAATCGATTAATCACATTGTGCTTTTTCTGCTCAATACATAGGAATTTATCCTGTAAGTACATTTGCACAAATGGGAAAAGAAGTAGGTATAAGGATTTAATGGTTGTGTTTTTTCGTAATAGCACGAAACTGGCAACAGCCTCAATGCAACTCAGTAGAAGTCTGATTAAGCAAATTATGAATGTGTAGTGGATGGCTACACAGTTATTAAAAAGACTGACAAATGAAATTCCAAATTTGAAAAAGAAAATAGCAAACTGCACATGGGTACCACAGACTTGGAATCAAGTGGATCTGAGTTCAATCCCAGCTCATGCCCACTTACCAGATGTGTGACCCAAAGCAATTATTTAACCTTTTTAAGCCTCATTTCTTTCATCTGTAAAATGTGGATGCTAATAGTATCTACCACATGGAGTTGTAAATGGCACTGGTGAAGAAGGTGTGGGGGGTTGTGGGAGTTTAAATGCTGATTCAGTATATATTTTTCTGTTTCCGTGCTGCAGTATACTAAGTATCTGGATCAACATCACTAGATAATTACCAACGGCAATCATAGGGAACGATGACCAAATTGCTGGCCAGAGTTACAGCATTCTCAAATTCTTTTTTATTTTTATTTATTTTATTTATTTATTTTTTTAAACATCTTTATTGGTGTATAATTGCTTTACAATGGTCTGTTAGTTTCTGCTTTATAACAAAGTGAATCAGCTATACATATACATATATCCCCATATCCCCTCCCTCTTGCATCTCCCCCCAACTCCCCCATCCCACCCCTCTAGGTGGTCACAAAGCACCGAGCTGATCTGCCTGTGCTATACGGCTGCTTCTCACTAGCTATCTATTTTACATTTGGTAGTGTATATATGTCCATGCCACTGTCTCACTTCGTCCCAGGTTACCCATCCCACTCCCCATGTCCTCAAGTCCATTCTCTACGTCTGAGTCTTTATTCCTGTCCGGCCCCTAGGTTCTTCAGAAACTTTTTTTTTCTTTTCAGATTCCATATATATATGTTAACATATGGTATTTGTTTTTCTCTCTCCTACTTAACTCTGGATGACAGACTCTAGGTCCATCCACCTCACTACAAATAACTCAATTTCATTTCCTTTTATGGCTGAGTAATATTCCATTGTATATATGTGCCACATCTTCCTTTATCCATTCATCTCTTGATGGACACTTAGGTTGCTTCCATGTCCTGGCTCTTGTACATAGAGCTGCAATGAACATTGTGGTACATGACTCTTTTTGAATTATGGTTTTCTCAGGGTATATGCCCAGTAGTGGGATTGCTGGGTCGTATGGTAGTTCTATTTTTAGTTTTTTAAGGAACCTCCATACTGTTCTCCATAGTGGCTTTATCAATTAACAGTCCCACCAACAGTGCAACAGGGTCCCCTTTTCTCCACACCCTCTCCAGCATTTATTGTTTGTAGATTTTTTGATGATGGCCTTTCTGACTGGTGTGAGGTGATACCTCATTGTACTTTTTATTTGCATTTCTCTAATGATTAGTGATGTTGAGCATCCTTTCAGGTGTTTGTTGGCAATCTGTATATCTTCTTTGGAGAAATATCTATTTAGGTCTTCTGCCCATTTTTGGATTGGGTTGTTTGTTTTTTGATATTGAGCTGCATGCACTGCTTGTAAATTTTGGAGATTAATCCTTTGTCTGTTGCTTCATTTGCAAATATTTTCTCCCATTCTTAGTGTTGTCTTTTTGTCTTGTTTATGGTTTCCTTTTCTGTGCAAAAGCTTTGAAGTTTCATTAGGTCCTATTTGTTTATTTATTTTTTTAATTTCCATTTCTCTAAGAGGTGGGGCAAAAAGGATCTTGCTGTGATTTATGTCATAGAGTGTTCTACCTATGTTTTCTTATAGTGTCTGGCCTTACATTTAGGTCTTTAATCCATTTTGAGTTTATTTTCGTGTATGGTGTTAGGGAGTGTTCTAATTTCATTCTTTTACATGTAGCTGTCCAGTTTTCCCAGCACCATTTATTGAAGAGGCTCTCTTTTCTCCATTGTAAATTCTTGCCTCCTTTATCAAAAATAAGGTGACCATATGTGTGTGGGTTTATCTCTGGGCTTTCTATCCTGTTCCATTGATCTGTATTTCTGTTTTTGTGCCAGTACCATACTGCCTTGATTACTGTAGCTTTGTAGTATAGTCTGAAGTCCAGGAGCCTGATTCCTCCAGCTCCGATTTTCTTTCTCAAGATTGCTTTGGCTATTTGGCGTCTTTTGTGTTTCCATCCAAATTGTGCAATTTTTTGTTCTAGGTCTGTGAAAAATGCCATTGGTAGTTTGATAGGGATTGCATTGAATCTGTAGATTGCTTTGGGCAGTATAGTCATTTTCACAATGTTGATTCTTCCAATCCAAGAACATGGTTTATCGCTCCATCTGTTTGTATCATCTTTAATTTCTTTTGTCAGTGTCTTATAATTTTCTGCATACAGGTCTTTTGTCTCCTTAGGTAGGTTTATTCCTAGGTATTTTATTCTTTTTGTTGCAGTGGTAAATGGGAGTGTTTCCTTAATTTCTCTTTCAGATTTTTCATCATTATTGTATAGGAATGCAAGAGATTTCTGTGCATTAATTTTTTATCCTGTAACTTTACCAAATTCATTGATTAGCTCTAGTAGTTTTCTGGTGACATTTTTAGGATTCTCTATGTATCTTGTCATCTGCAAACAGTGACAGTTTTACTTCTTCTTTTCCAATTTGTATTCCTTTTATTTCTTTTTCTTCTCTGATTGCTGTGGCTAGGACTTCCAAAACTATGTTGAATAACAGTGGTGAGAGTGGACATCCTTGTCTTCTTCCTGATCTTAGAGGAAATGCTTTCAGTTTTTCACCATTGAGAATGATGCTTGCTGTGGGTTTATCATATATGGTCTTTAATATGTTGAGGTAATTTCCCTCTATGCCTACTTTCTGGAGGGTTTTTATCATAAATGGGTGTTGAATTTTGTTGAAAGCTTTTTCTGCATGTATTGAGATGATCATATGGTTTTTCTCCTTCAATTTGTTAACATGGTGTATCACATTGATTGATTTGCATATATTAAAGAATCCTTGCATTCCTGGGATAAACCCCACTTGATCATATGGGGTTTGATACTTTTAATTTGCTGTTAGATTGATACTTTTAATTTGCTGTTAGATTCTATTTGCTAGTATTTTGTTGAGGATTTTTGCATCTATGTTCATCAGTGATATTGGCCTGTAGTTTTCTTTCTTTGTGACATCTTTCTCTGGTTTTGGTATCAGGGTGATGGTGGCCTCATAGAATGAGTTTGGGAGTGTTCCTCCCTCTGCTATATTTTGGAAGAGTTTGCGAAGGATAGGTGTTAGCTCTTCCCTAAATGTTCAATAGAATTCGCCTGTGAAGCCTTCTGGTCCTGGGCTTTTGTTTTTTGGGAGATTTTTAATCACCATTCCAATTTCAGTGCTTGTGATTGGTCTGTTTATACTTTCTATTTCATCCTGGTTCAGCCTTGGAAGGTTGTGCTTTTCTAAGAATTTGTCCATTTCTTTGTGGTTGTCCATTTTATTGGCATATAGATGCTTGTAGTAATCGCTCATGATTCTTTGTATTTCTGCAGTGTATTTGTTACTTCTCCTTCTGCATTTCTAATTCTATTGATTTGAGTCTTCTCCCTTTTTTTCTTGATGAGTCTGGCTAATGGTTTATCAGTTTTGTTTATCTTCTCAAAGAATCAGCTTTTAGTTTTATTGATCTTTGCTATTGTTTCCTTCATTTCTTTTTCATTTATTTCTGATCTGACCTTTATGATTTCTTTCCTTCTGCTAACTTTGGGGTTTTTTTGTTCTTCTTTCTCTAATTGCTTTAGGTGCAAGGTTAGGTTGTTTATTTAAGATGTTTCCTGTTTCTTGAGGTAGGCTTGTATTGCTATAAACTTCCCTCTTAGAACTGCTTTTGCTGCATCCCATAGGTTTTGGGTCGTCGTGTTTTCATTGTCATTTGTTGCTAGGAACTTTTTGAGTTCCTCTTTGATTTCTTCAGTGATCTCCTGGTTATTTAGTAGTGTGTTATTTATCCTCCATGTTTTTGTATTTTTTACAGTTTTTTTCTTGTAATTGATATCTAGTCTCATAGCATTGTGGTCGGAAAAGACACTTGATACAATTTCAGTTTTCTTAAATTTTCCAAGGCTTGATTTGTGACCCAAGATATGATCTATCCTGGAGAATGTTTCATGATCACTTGTGAAGAAACTGTATTCTGTTGTTTTGGATGGAATGCCCTATAAATATCAGTTAAGTCCATCTTGTTTAATGTATCATTTAAAGCTTGTGTTTCCTTATTTATTTTCATTTTGGATGATCTGTCCATTGGTGAAAGTGCGGTGTTAAAGTCCCCTACTATGATTGTGTTACTGTCGATTTCCCCTTTTATGGCTGTTAGCATTTGCCTTATGTATTGAGGTCCTCCTATGTTGGGTGCATAAATATTTACAATTGTTATATCTTCTTCTTGGATTGATCCCTTGATCATTACGTAGTGTCCTTCTTTGTCTCTTGTAATAGTCTTTATTTTAAAGTCTATTTTGTCTTACATGAGAATTGCCACTCCAGCTTTCTTGTGATTTCCATTTGCCTGGAATATCTTTTTCTACCCCCTCACTTTCAGCCTGTATGTGTCCCTAGGTCTGAAGTGGGTCTCTTGTAGACAGCATACATAAGGGTCTTGTTTTTGTGTCCATTCAGCCAGTCTATGTCTCTTGGTTGGAGCACTTAATGCAGTTACATTTAAGGTAGTTATCAATATGTATGTTCCTATTACCATTTTCTTAATTGTTTTGGGTTTCTTATTGTAGGTCTTTTCCTTCTCTTGTGTTTCCTGCCTAGAGAAGTTCCTTTAGCATTTGTTGTAAAGCTGGTTTGGTCGTGGTGAATTCTCTTAGCTTTTGCTTGTCTGTAAAGGTTTTAATTTCTCCTTCAAATCTGAATGAGATCCTTGCTGGGTAGAGTAATCTTGGTTGTAGGTTTTTCCCTTTCATCACTTTAAATATGTCCTGCCACTCCCTTCTGGCTTGCAGAGTTTCTGCTGAAAGATCAGCTGTTAACCTTATGGGGATTCCCTTGTATATTATTTGTTGTTTTCCCCTTGCTGCTTTTAATATTTTTTCTTTGTATTTAATTTTTGATAATTTGATTAATATGTGTCTTGGCATGTTTTTCCTTGGATTTATCCTGTATGGGACTCTCTGTGCTTCCTGGGCTTGATTGATTATTTCCTTTCCCATATTAGGGAAGTTTCAACTATAATCTCTTCAAATATTTTCTCAGTCCCTTTCTTTTTCTCTTCTTCTTCTGGGACCCCTATAATTCGAATGTTGGTGCATTTAATGTTGTCCCAGAGGTCTCTGAGACTCTCCTCAATTCTTTTCATTCTTTTTTCTTTATTCTGCTCTGTGGTAGTTATTTCCACTATTTTATCTTCCAGGTCACTTATCCATTCTTCTACCTCAGTTATTCTGCTATTGATTCCTTCTAGAAAATTTTTAATTTCATTTATTGTGTTGTTCATCATCGTTTGTTTGCTCTTTAGTTCTTCTAGGTCCTTGTTAAAATTTTCTTGTATTTTCTCCATTCTATTTCCAAGATTTTGGATCATCTTTACTATCATTACTTTGAATTCTTTTTCAGGTAGCCTGCCTATTTCCTCTTCATTTGTTAGGTCTGGTGGGTTTTTACCTTGCTCCTTCATCTGCTGTGTGTTTCTCTGTCTTCTCATTTTGCTTAACTTACTGTGTTTGGGGTCTCCTTTTCACAGGCTGCAGGTTCATAGTTCCCATTTTTTTGTGTGTCTGTCCCCAGTGGTTAAGGTTGGTTCAGTGGGTTTATAGGCTTCCTGGTGGAGGGGACTGGTGCCTGTGTTCTGGTGGATGAGGCTGGATCTTGTCTTTCTGTTGGGCAGGACCACGTCCGGTGGTGTGTTTTGGGGTGTCTGTGACCTTATTATGATTTTAGGCAGCCTCTCTGCTAGTGGGTGGGGTTGTGTTCCTGTCTTGCTAGTTGTTTGGCATGGGGTGTCCAGCATTGGAGCTTGCTCATTGTTGAGTGGAGCTGGGTTGTAGCATTGAGACAGAGATCTCTGGGAGAGCTTTCACCATTTGATATTTCATGGAGCCGGGAGGTCTCTGGTGGACCAATGTCCTGAACTCGGCACTCAGCTCTCCCACCTCAGAGGCACAGGCCTGACACCTGCCTGGAGCATCAAGACCCTGTGAGCCACATGGCTCAGAAGAAAAGGGAGAAAGGAAGGAAGGAAAGAAGGAAGAAAGAATTATTAAAAAAATAAAAAGATTAAAATGTAATTAAACAAAAGAAAAAAAAATGAAGAAAGAAGAGAGCAACCAAACCAAAAAACAAATCCACCAATGATAACAAGCACAAAAAGTATACTAAGAAAAAAACCCAACAGGCAGAACCCTAGGACAAATGGTAAAAGCAAAGCTATACAGACAAAACCACACAAAGAAGCATACACATACACACTCACAAAAAGAGAAAAAGGAAATATATATATATATATATATATATATATATATATATATATATATATATATATATATATACCTATATATTAAAAAAAAAGGAAGCGAGCAACCCAATGAAAAAACAAATCTACCAGTGATAATAAACTCTAAATACTAAGGTAAACATAAAACCAGGAACAAATTAGATGCAGAAAGCAAACTCCAAGTCTACAGTTGCTCCCAAATTCTCCCGCCTCAGCTTTGGGATGATTCGTTGTCTATTCAGGTATTCCACAGATGCAGGGTACCTCAAGTTGATTATGGAGCTTTAATCCGCTGCTTCTGAGGCTGCTGGGAGAGATTTCCCTTTCTCTTCTTTGTTCGCACAGGTCTCGGGGTTCAGCTTTGGATTTGGACCTGCCTCTGCGTGTAGGTCGCCTGAGGGCGTCTGTTCTTCGCTCACACAGGATGGGGTTAAAGAGCAGCTGATTCGGGGGCTCTGGCTCACTCAGGCCGGGGGGAGGGAGGGGTACGGATGCGGGGCGAGCCTGTGGCGTCAGAGACCTGTGTGACGTTGCAGCAGCCTGAGGCGCGCTGTGCGTTCTCCTGGGGAAGTTGTCCCTGGATCACGGGACCCTGGCGGTGGCGGGCTGCACAGGCTCCCGGGAGGGGAAGTGTGGATAGTGACCTGTACTCGCACACAGGCTTCTTGGTGGCGGCAGCAGCAGCCTTAGCGTCTCATGCCCGTCTCTGGGGTCCGCGCTGATAGCCGCGACTCGCGCCCATCTCTGGGGTCCGCGCTGATAGCCGCGGCTCGCGCCCATCTCTGGAGCTCGTTTAGGCCGCACTCTGAATCCCCTTTCCTTGCGCACCAGGAAACAAAGAGGCAAGAAAAAGTCTCTTGCCTCTTAGGCAGCTGCAGACTTTTTCCCGGACTCCCTCCCAGCCAGCTGTGGTGCGCTAACCCCTTCAGGCTGTGTTCACGCCACCAACCCCAGTCCTCTCCCTGGGATCCCACCGAAGCCCGAGCCTCAGCTCCCAGCCCCCGCCCGCCCCGGCGGGTGAGCAGACAAGCCTCTCGGGCTGGTGAGTGCTGCTCGGCGCCGAGCCTCTGTGCTGGAATCTCTCCGCTTTGCCCTCCGCACCCCTGTGGCTGCGCTTTCCTCCGTGGATCCGAAGCTTCCCCCCTCCGCCACCCGCAGTCTCCTCCCGCGAAGGGGCTTCCTAGTGCATGGAAACCTTTCCTCCTTCCCAGCTCCCTCCCACTGGTGCAGGTCCCATCCCAATTCTTTTGTCTCTGTTATTTGTTTTTTCTTTTGCCCTACCCAGGTACGTGGGGAGTTTCTTGCCTTTTGGGAGGTCTGAGGTCTTCTGCCAGCGTTCAGTAGGTGTTCTATAGGAGCAGTTCCCCATGTAGATGTATTTCTGATGTATTTGTGGGGAGGAAGGTGATCTCCGCGTCTTACTCTTCCGCCATCTTGAAGGTGTCCTCCTCAGATTCTTTTTTAAAAGACTATTTCTGGTAGAAATTTTAAATTTTAGTAACAAGTGTATCTTTTTTACTTACCAGTGCAAGTGCTTCTTTATATGGCATAGTCAATGGACCTCCAATCAGATTCTTTTACTGCATGAGGAAAATGTTCATCAAATACCTTTTTCAAGGGAGGAAGAGCTGTCTCACAATGCCTTTTTTTTTTTCTTTTAAATCATTAATACTGTTAATTACATGTCAGTAAGCAAAAGAAGAGAGACAAACATTTCAAGCACAACAAGATCAACTCTCTGCATCCAATACTTAAACTCCATTTTCAGTTGCAGCTCTCTGCCTATCAGTGTACAGTGAAAACATTCAGACTTTGGCCATAGAACTGGCTTCAGAAAAAAAAAAAAATTCTAAATAAGCCAGCTCTCTGAGCCAATCTTATTATCAGAAGCACAATGAACTCATTAATCTTATTCAGAGTTTTACATTTTGTCATCATGTTTTTTGTTTACTTTCCTTCCTGAAGAAAAACATGTTTTCAGTTCTGAATCCAAACTCTTGATCATCTCCTCCCTTAGCACAAGCTAGTCTGCATCTGTATAAGGAAAGCAGAACTTCAAAGGAACTTCCTAAGTTCACTTCAACCTCAAAATAGGAAAATTAAAATGACTACATTTCCAAAGTTTACTATTTTACTTCCCTGTGGTTCACACTAAAAAATTGGGAGATAAATGGAGGTAAGATTGGGAGCAGGCGAGACAAAAGCTGCTGGGACTCCCAGGCCTTATTGTAGCCAGTTTATCTTAGGATCAAGTCCACAAGCTTTAACACGGCATACACAGCTATTCCTGATGGGCCCCTGACACTTCATTCTAATTTCAGGTTTTGACTTTTCTGAACATACTTCATTTCCTCACATGCTTATAGGCCTTTCAAAGTGCAATCCCTATTGCCTGGAACTATTTGCACCCTTACCTGTTCTGTATGACTTCTCCTCTTAACTCCTACTTATTATTCTTTCTTTATCCTTCAGCCAAGATGTCACTTCCTTTGTGAAATCTGCTGGGGCCGTGACTGGCTGAGCTAGCTCTTCAGTATGCTTCCATGGCTCTGCATAGTTTTGCTGTCTTGATATAGTTATCACAATATATCATAGTCCTTCCTGTTCCCTGATGAATTCCCAGGTCTTAGCATAATGTGCTGAGCCCAAAGGAGGAGTTTAACAAGTAGATGAATGAATACTGCATTTTCTAATACTGAGCAAATAAAATATGTATCTACTCCAGACCTGCAGAAGAAAGCATAAGACAGGTTGCTATTGAAAAATAGAATTCTTATGTAAACTATTGATTCACACAACAGCATGTATGAATCTTAATTGCATTTTGTTAAGTGAAAGAAGCCATACATAAAAGGCTGCATATAGTATCAATATGATTTCATTTATATGTCATTCTGGGAAAAGCAAAACTATAGGATCAGGAGATAGATCAGCCATCTCCAGGGGTTCTGGGTGGACGGATGGGGAAACTGTAAAGTGGCAGCCCAGGGAAATTTAGGGTCATGGAGTCGGTCGGTGTGGCACTGTGGAGCTGGATGCGTGACTCCATGCATTTGTCAAAAATCATAGAGCTGTACACTGTGCAACCTGTATGCAAGTGTAAAAGGATTAATCAGGATGTTGAGAGAACCCAGGATGGGATGCAGAGTGTGACAAATGAATCTAACCATTAGAACACCACAGTACCTGCACTGCAGGCAGGATCCAGTGAGAAATGCCAAAATTAGTGGGTGGAAACTTTAAGGAGGAATGGAGTGTTTGCATCACTTTAAAGTATCTCCTTTATTTATTAATTACTGTGGTGGTTTTAACATATGTCCATAAATTCAAGAAGTTGAAACTTAATATCCTCCTCTGGCTGAACTTGGTGACTTGCTTCTAACAAATAGAATATAGAAAGGGAAAAATAGTAACTTCACATTGGAGGAATGTAACAAACACTAGGTTAACCTGCAGGTCACAGTCAACATCGCCAGTGATAAGACCTATCAAAATCCTGTACCTCGTTTTTTTTTTTAATATTTTCTTGGCCGCGCCATGTGGCATGTGGGATCTTGGTTCCCCAACCAGGGATCGAACCCACACCCTTTGCACTGGAAGCACGGAGTCTTAACCACTGGACCGCCAGGGAAGTCCCAGAATCCTGTACCTCTTGACGTGATGTATTGAGAAGGCACATCACTTCTGTGGATTCCTCTTCCAGGATCCATAAGCTCAGTCTAATCATGAGAGAAAAACACCAGACAAATCCAGATTGAGGGGCATATTGCAAAATACCTGACCACAAATGTGTCACAGCCATAAGAGATGAGGAAAGACCAAAAAACCGTGACAGATTGGAGGAGACTGAGGAGACAGGATGAGTGCATGTAGTGTGGTGTCATGAATTGTATCCTGAAACAGAAAAAGTCATTAGTGGAAAAACGGAGGCAACCTGAATAGAGGTTAGTTAATAGTATTGCACCAATGTTAATGTTGATAGATGTACCATTGTTATGTAAGATGTTAATATTAGAGGAAGCTGAGTGAAGGGTATCTGGAAGCTCTGTTTGCTGTTTTTGCAACTCTTTTGTAAATCTAAGATAATTCCAAGGAAAAAGATTTAAAAAGGAAAAAAAAGGATATCAGATAGTTCATTGATTTGCTGAGATCACAGGAGTAGCAGGCTCAAAGGCCACACAGCCAGAAGCACTGTCCCAAATGGTGTGGTGAAACTGACCTCCCCAGCATATGGCTCTCTCTGCTGTTTGAACTGCCAACACCACTGGCACTGATTCACCCAGAGGGAGCCATGGTCCCTGCTGCCCTGGGAGTGGAGTCTTGTTGCAGTAGTCACTGACTCTAGAAAGAATTCCCTGAGCTCCTGCTTTGTATCAATAGCCTTCTATTCAAAATATGGCATATGTATGTGATTAGTGGATGTCAGGTCTTATGCCTATATCTTGCTTAGAAAAACTGGGAAAGTGAGTGTCTGGACTTTTTTCAGTTTGTCTAATGATGAATAGATAATAGATGAATATAGGAAGGGAGTTCAGATACTTGGCAGCCAAGGATAATGAAAAAAATCCTGCTATATTTTGTGAATATAATGTTCGTACAATTAGAACATTCAATCTATTATAAAAGAAGTCTAAGAGCAATTCGATTCAGCATGTCTAATTGTATAAAACAGAAAGCTAGGTAGAAAGACAAGGTAAACAGAAGAGTTTTGTTTAAGCTTTGAAAGATATGTATTTTGATTTAACTTCCTAGTATTCACTCTCTTACAACTCATCATTTTTCTCTATTGGCAATCCTGCCCCTTCACTTTTAAAAAAAAAAGGAAGTGCAAACAAAAAGCTCTGCATCGTCTGTTTCCAAGTGAAAATATTTATTCCTCTCTCACTGAAGACAAGTTTTTGTCACAAAGGTTCTTCTGAATTTAAAAATGTGCATCACTTATAAATCACTAATAAAATATTTCAGGGATTTAATTTATGAAACAAACCAAATAGATAATGATTTGTACTCAAGCCTTAAAAATCAAGTGAGCATCTATGCTTTCTTTTTTCTTTCCCTTTTCTTTTTTTCTTTCTTTTTCTTTTTTTTTAATCTTCTGTGAGCAATGAACTCAATGGCGACAGTGTGGGCAAGTCTGAGCAATTATCATCATCCAAATATCGACAAGTTTTCCTTTGTTGTTACCATGTACCTTTGGTCACGTTCATTGTCTCTGCTTCTACCCCATCTGTTCTCTTTTTAAACTTATGGACAGTTAACTGACTTTTGAAATGGAGAGAAATGGAACTAAAACACTCCGGCCAATAATTACTTTTTAACCTTCATAAGCAAGTCTGGCTGCCTCCATAATAAAGTGTCCAATGAAAGAGAAAGGGCAGCAATGTCCTTTCAAGCATTAATCATTACCTGTTGCAAGGGATTTGGAAAAAAAATTAAGAATGTCTTAATGTGTGAAAATTCATTATAAATTCCACACCCCTCAACCAAGATCTTGGCTCCTGATGGAGCTACCCATTCCTTACAACCATGATAGGAAAACTGGCCTTGGACTTCCCACTGTAACTCAGCCACACTGAAAAATGTGGCAAAGATTGGGTAGGCTTGGGCAACAGAAATCTGAACTCAGATTCATGCCTTGTAAAAATGCCCTTTCAGCAGCAGGAAGGGGACAGACACATCCACCTGGACCCAGATCTCACCTCCAAGTTACTGTTGCCTGTGAGTGTCTTAAGCCAATTCAAAGTTAAAAGTTTTCTTGGGATTTCCCTGGTGGCACAGTGATTAAGAATCCACCTGCCAATGCAGGGGACACGGGTTCGATCCCTGGTCCGGGAAGATCCCACATGCCGCGGAGCAACTAAGCCCATGCGCCACAACTACTGAAGCCTGTGCGCCTAGAGCCCGTGCTCCACAACAAGAAAGGCCACTGCAATGAGAAGCCCACATACCGCAATGAAGAGTAGCCCCCGCTCGCCACAACTAGAGACAGCCCGCACGCAGCAACGAAGACCCAAAGCAGCCAAAAATAAATTTTAAAAAATAATAAAAAGTTTTCTTTTTTATAAGTCTGAAAGTAAAAAAAACAAAAGATTCTTCCCTTCTGACTGTGTGAGAACATAGAAAAGTGAACTCAAAGAACAGAATTATAGTAAAAGAAAAACTTTATTACTGCCTCCCAGCATCCCTAGACATGGAGAGAAGGAGAGAAGGTGAGAGAAGGTCCTTTGCCTAGAAAAGATGTAAGAGTTATAAGGCTTAATATTCCAAGCAGGAGGGGAAGAATGACTCAAGTATTATGATAAAAATGCTAACAGTAATAACTAACATTGATTGAGTGCACACCATGTGCCAGATACTCTTTTAAATGCTTTATATTGCTTAACTTGTTTAGTCCTCAAAACAACTCTATGATATAGGTACTATTATTTTAATGACTTAACAGATAAGAAAGATGAGCACAGAGATTTTAATCAAATTGCCAAGTGACACAGCCACTAAGAGGTGAAAGCAGGATTGAACTCAGATAGTTTACCCAGACTCCACCGTGTGAGTCTTTAAGGAGTCACAGGTCCATAGGACTTAGGAGGAGGGCAGCAGATCCCTCAGCAAGTTCCAGCAGATTTAGTGGAGAGAGAACCAATCTGACTACATGTTCTACTGGGCCAGAGTGGTTGCTGGGAGCAGTCATGACTCTTAACAGGGTCAACCAGGCCTTTGCAGTTGAGGTCACGTGTACAAATAACACACCCATTTTCCCCAACACACATCACTAAATACCAATCATAATCCTTATTTAAACTGCAGCATTCGCCCCAGTGTTCATACTCCAGGACTGTTTTAGTTCAGATAAATAATGTTAGGTGCTGTTAAAATCCCAGTGACCTAATAAAGTAAAAGCTTATTCTCACTCTTGCCATTCTCTGATGCAGGTTGTCAGGGAGCCCCTGCCCCACCCACTTGATCAGGGACCTAATTTGCTTCCTTCCTCAACACAAGCTTGCCTAGTGTCATCTAGCAGGTGGATGAGGAAAGAGAATGAGAATGGAGGATCCCAAGAGAGGTTGTCAGAGACCAGGCACACGGCTTCTACTCATGCTTCATTGGTCACAATGTCAAGAGGCCAGGAAGTAAGGTTTAGTGTTGGTTCCAGGTAGAAAAGGAAAGTTGTGTGTATATATAGGCACTGGCGTTCTGTGCTACAAAAATTCTAACTGATTTTACCACTATGTTTATGTGGTAGGGTGTATAGGCTTCAACTAATTTAGGAGATTACCTGGGAACCAAACGGAGAAACTCTCACTGCAAAATAGCTCAAAGGATCTGCAGTGCACACTTGTCTTCTGACCACTCTTCTTTGTTATGTTCTCTTGTTCGCTCATGGGATCAGCTTATGACCTGGCTTCTGGCTTTACATTGGTTTGTTCTTCAAGCTCATATTAATCCCTTAAATTCTGTCAATGAAATGTCCCACCATAGATTTCTCCACCAGTAAGGTACCCATGATTATATTTGAGACTGTGTTTTTTTGTCTCCTCAACATTGTCTTAGAGTGAACTGCTATTAACTACGCAAATATTTCTTATTTTGATTTTATTAAAAATAAAATATGACTGATTCCTTAAAAGGTATATTTTATCACTAACTTTATAAAATACCAATACATGACAATATAAGATATTCTGAAATCATAATTTTTAATATTTGTGCTGAGTGATATGAGCTATATCCAAACTTTCAGAAAAATTCTCTAAAATTAAGAAATCATGAATATGTTAGGAGAGCAAAATGACTCATAATGGATGGGTCACTCCATTAAAGCATTTAGCATTTCTTATTGTATTTGCTTCGGAAAGTATCAACCTTGCTTTAGTGATGAAAGAACTTAGCTGATGTCCAGTGATTACAGGAGGGAGTAAAGGTTAAGAGCTTAGACTCTGGTGACAGACTTCTTGAGTTTTATTAGCTTGTGTTTTGGGGCAAGTCACTTAACCTTTCTGTGCCTCAGTCTCCTCAGCTATAAAACAGAGATAAGAATAGTACTTACCCCATAGGGTTGATGTAAGAATTAAATAAATTCAATCCTCATAACAACCTAATGGGGTGGCTACTATTATTTTATACCGACATGTGAAAGCATGAGTAGTGCTTGGCCCATACTAAGTAACCAATAAATGTTAGTCACAATCATCATCAGTATTATCATTATTATTATTTATTATTACCCCTCCCCATCAAGAAATAATTTTTTCATTTTTAGATAAAAGCTTTATTTTTATTTTGAGATAGTTGAGAGCCAAAGTATTAGACTGTGGTCCAGAAGAAATACTGCACTGAGTATTAGTTGTTAATACACCCAATGGTCAATAGTCAGCCAGCTTGAGCCCTCATTCTCAACCATAATTTATTCATTCATTTATTCATTTAATCAATACTTATTGCATTTCTACAATGTGTCTATATTATAGCTCTGCCACTTACCAGCTGTGTGAACTGGAGCAACTTTCATTACCTCTCTGAGCTTGATTTTCTTCATCTGAGAAGTAGAATAATAATATCTACTTTTCTCTCTGTTGTGGAGAGTAAATTAAGTAAGAAATTCTATGAGGCACTAGCATAGTGCCTGGCCTGTAATAAGCACTCAATAAATAAATTATTATTTTTACAAAAATTAATATGAAAAGGTCTTTGTCCTGACATATGGTTCTTTCATACAGTTTTTCAAAGTGCAGATCTTGATTCATTGGTAGGTGGTAAAATCAATTTTTAACATAAAATTATCACTTTTAAAAACCAAAATTTGGGAGCGGAGTCAAGATGGCGTACTAGGAGGATGCGGAATTCACGTCTTCTCACAACTAGGGCACCTACCAGGCACCGGTGGGGGACCATGGACACCTAAGGGGACGGGAGGAACCCCCAGAGCCCGGGTAGGACGTGGGGCATGGGGGGAGTGAAGGGGGAGGAGAAGTGGAGGCGGGACGGGACTGGAGCCCCTGAGGGGTGGCTGGGGGAGGGGAAGGGATCCCACACCCGAAGGGGGAAATTGGGGAACCATTGGGAGGGCAGAGGATCAAAAGGGAGCGTGGCCAGGTTTCCCCTGCCCACTTGGACCCCCAGGAACCTGCTGAGATCCCAGGCCTGATCCTCTGCCCACCTAGGCCCCCTCCAGCCGAACGGGTCCTGAGGGAGTGGGAGGGAGGGGAGGGGGAGCAAAAGTAAAGGCCGGACCCCCAGGACCGGCACCCATGAGGGGCGGCTGGGGAAGGGAAGGAGTTCCTACACCCAGCGGGACCCACCCACGGGTAGGGGTCCAGCAGCGACGGGGAGACAGTGGGGGAGGGGTGCGAAGGAATGGAAGGGAATGGGGCCTGTGCTTTCCCTGTCCACTTAGGCAACGGGAAGCCTGTTGGGCTCCCGGACCTAATCCTCTGCCCTCGGAGCCTCCCTCCTGCCATGCAGAGCCCAAGCCCCGCCCCTAACCACCCCCCCACCCAGGGCCCTACCACTACACTCGGAGACACCCTCCAACGCTGGGCCTAAACCCCACCCACACACCCTCACTCAGGGCCCTACCTCCAAACTCCGGAACTCCACACTCCAGAGGTCCTCCTTTCAACACGCTACCTCTACCCTTCTGCGGGCAGGTCCTAAGCAGAGGCCCCGCCCCATGCTTGAACGTCACGCCCCCACCTGCCTAGGTCCCATGCCACCCAAATCCCCGCCCCTGCCTAAGTTCCACCCCCTGCCTAAACTCTGCCCCCCATAGCCAAGGCTTTATTTTTTCTTTTCTTTTTTCCTCTTTTTTTTTTATTTTTTTATTTGTTACATGTGTTTAATCTCCTCCTCCTCCACCACTTTAAATTTATTTATTTATTTATTTATGGCCGTGTTGGGTCTTCGTTTCTGTGCGAGGGCTTTTTCTAGTTGTGGCAAGCGGGGGCCACTCTTCATCGCGGTGCACGGGCCTCTCACTATTGCGGCCTCTCTTGTTGCAGAGCACAGGCTCCAAACGCGCAGGCTCAGTAATTGTGGCTCACGGGCCCAGTTGCTCCGCGGCACGTGGGATCTTCCCAGACCAGGGCTCGAACCCGTGTCCCCTGCATTGGCAGGCAGATTCTCAACCACTGCGCCACCAGGGAAGCCCCTTTTTTCCTCTTTTAGATTGGGGTTCTGTTTTACCTTGTTGATTCATTGTTGTTGATTCTTTAATATTTTTATTTTTCCTAATAAATCTTTCATTTTTCTAATTTTATTTTATTTTTATACTTTGTTAGTGATCTCTCCTTCTGGCTTGTTCCCCACCCCCACCCCACCCCCTTTTTATTTCTTTTTCCTGTTGTGGTTTTATTTTACCTTGTTGCAATTGTTTCAATTATAGTTTTATTTTTCCTAATATACTTTTTATCTTTCTAATTTTATTTTGTTTTTTATTCTTTGATATTGTACTGCTCCTTTTTTCCCTTCTTTCTTCCTTTTTTTTTTTCTTTTGTGGTGCCATGAAGCTTGCAGCATCTTTGTTCCCAGGCCGGAGGTCGGGCCCAAGCTCCTGTGGTGGGAGCTTGAGTCCAACCCGCTGGACTGAGAACCTCAGACCCCAGGGAATATCAATCGGAGTGAGGCCTCCCGGAGGTCCTCATCTCAGCACCAAGACCCAGCTCTATCCAACTGCCTGCAAACTCCAGTGCTGGACATCTCAGGCCAAACAACCAGTAAGACAGGAATACAGCACCACCCATCAAAAAAAACAATGAAACAACAACAACAAAAATTGTTACAGACGAAGGAGCAAGGTAAAAACCCACAAGACCAAATAAATGAAGATGAAATAGGCAACCTACCTGAAAAAGAATTCAGAGTAATGATAGTAAAGATGACAAAAGACCTGTATGTGGAAAAATATAAGACACTGATGAAAGAAATTAAAGATGATACAAACAGATGGAGAGATATACCATGTTCTTGCATTGGAAGAATCAACATTGTGAAAATGACTATACTACCCAAAGCAATCTACAGATTCAGTGCAATCCCTGTCAAACTACCAATGACATTTTTCACAGAACTAGAACAAAAAATTGCACAATTTGTATGGAAACACAAAAGGCCCCAAATAAGCCAAAATTTCTTTCTTGAGAAAGAAAAACGGAGCTGGAGGAATCAGGCTCCCGGACTTCAGACTATACTACAAAGCTACAGTCATCAAGACAGTATGGTACTGGCACAAAAACAGAAATACAGATCAATGGAACAGGATAGAAAGCCCAGAGATAAACCCACACACCTATGGTCACCTTATTTTTGATAAAGGAGGCAAGAATATACAATGGAGAAAAGACAGCCTCTTCAATAAGTGGTGCTGGGAAAACTGGACAGCTACATGTAAAAGGATGAAATAAGAACACTCCCTAACACTATACACAAAAATAAACTCAAAATGGATTAAAGACCTAAATGTAAGGCCAGACACTATCAAACTCTTAGAGGAAAACATAGGCAGAACACTCTATGACATAAATCACAGCAAGATCCTTTTTGACCCACCTCCTAGAGAAATGGAAATAAAAACAAAAATAAACAAGTGGGACCTAATGAAACTTCAAAGCTTTTGCACAGCAAAGGAAGCCATAAACAAGACAAAAAGACAACCCTCAGAATGGGAGAAAATATTTGCAAAGGAAGCAACTGACAAAGGATTAATCTCCAAAATATACACGCAGCTCATGCAGCTCAATATCAAAAAAAAACAAACAACCCAATCCAAAAATGGGCAGAAGACCTAAATAGACATTTCTCCAAAGAAGATATACAAATTGCCAACAAACACATGAAAGGATGCTCAACATCACTAATCATTAGAGAAATGCAAATCAAAACTACAATGAGGTATCACCTCACACCAGTCAGAGTGGCCATCATCTAAAAATCCACAAACAATAAATGCTGGAGAGGGTGTGAAGAAAAGGGGACCCTGTTGCACTGTTGGTGGGAATGTAAATTGATACAGCCACTATGGAGAACAGTATGGAGGTTCCTTAAAAAACTAAAAATAGACGTACCGTATGACCCAGCAATCCCACTATATATGGCCATATACCCTAAGAAAACCATAATTCAAAAAGAGTCATGTACCACAATGTTCATTGCAGCTCTATTTACAATAACCAGGACATGGAAGCAACCTAAGTGTCCATCAACAGATGAATGGATAAAGAAGATGTGGCACATATATACAATGGAATATTACTCAGCCATAAAAAGAAATGCAATTGAGTTATTTGTAGTGAGGTGGATGGACCTAGAGTCTGTCATACAGAGTGAAGTAAGTCAGAAAGAGAAAAACAAATACTGTATGCTAACACATATAAATGGAATCTAAAAAAAAATTTGGTTCTGAATAACCTTGGGGCAGGACAGGAATAAAGACACAGACATAGAGAATGGACTTGAGGTCACCGGGAGGGGGAAGGGTAAGCTGGGACAAAGTAAGAGAGTAACATTGACATATATACACTACCAAATGTAAAATAGGTAGCTAGTGGGAAGCAGCTGCATGGCACAGGGAGATCAGCTCAGTGCTTTGTGACCAACTAGAGGTGTGGGGTAAGGAGGGTGGGAGGGAGACGCAAGAGGGAGGGGATATGAGGGTATACGTATGCATATATCTGATTCACTTTGTTATACAGCAGAAACTAACACAACACTGTAAAGCAATTATACTCCAATAAAGATGTTAAAAACAAAAACAATATTTAAAAAAATAGACTAGGCTACAATAGAATAGTATACATGAAAGGAAGAGGTTAATATAGAGCAATACAGATAACAGTGTTTCATATGTAGTGAAACATTAATTTTGCCTATGAAATGCCTACATGTATATGGATATTGATTGTGTGTAAAACATACTTCTTACTCTGGGTTGCAGTCAAGAAACTTTGAATGCTTTTTAACAATATATGACAGTGCTATGTTGGTACCTTTAATTGCCCAGAAGTCAGAAGATTGTGTTTGTTATGAAGCTAGTTCGAAGATATATCTTTACCAGCATGTGGCAGAAATTGCACATATAGAATTTTTAACTCAGTCAGTGCCAAGGTTGCTTGGTTTGGTGGAAAGGATTAAAACCACTACCTAAAAAGTAAAAATCAGGATTATTGATAAATTGCATTTTTATGTGCTACTTCTGCTCACTGTCATTCTGTAAAATTTAAAAAGTCATTTATCATGGAGTTAAGTCATATGAATATATGATACCTTTGAAACATTCTGCATTAAACCTGCCTTCTCAGATGCGAGGGGAAATCCAGCAGTCCTCTGTTGTTCCTCGTGTTTAGCCATGTAGACTACAGGGAAGAGAGCTGTCACCAATCGCCTGAAAAACTAGGTGAATAACTGCCACCTTCTCAGGAGTGTCCTTTGCCCTAAAAGCCTTCAATTCCAGATCATCTGTCTTTAGAGTTTCTTGGGCACAGAGGCTTCCTGTCTCTTTTTCCAAATTAAGGGCACTCAACAGAGCTGCCACACTGGGCACTAATGAATTCTCTGAGACTAATCTACACAGTAATGAGAACTGGTATCTGTCACTCACTCTCCCAGGAGGTAACAGTTCACATGCCATTACATCACCCTATTAAAATAACTTATTAGCTGTGTTGCTTGTCCGCTACTATTCATTAAGAAGGTGCGACCAAAGAGACACGTATTTGCACAAATGATGAGATTTAATTTGATTTGTTCTCCATTTTGTTTTTATGGCTGAGTGCACACATGCTGTAAGTAAATGTAAGCATTTTATACAGATCATCCGTACCTTAGGGAAGCATCAACACAATTATGACTTTTCACCAATTAAATGAAAAACAAGTTAGATGAGACTCTGCATCCCATTCAAAATGTGTGAGGAACTCGTATACTCCATTCCCTGCATTTTTGTATCCCGGGAAGTATTTATATTTTCGCAGAGGCTTTCATTATAGGCATAATACCATGAAACCATTCATAAATGATTCTGAGAGCTAAATTAGGGAGGGTAATTTTGGATGGAGTAATAGAGAGTTGGTACAATTTTTATCACAAACTCACCAAATTATGTAAACATTTCTTTGCTGTTTATTTTTGTCAATGTAATATCTCAGTAAGAGCATGGGCTTTTGTCCTTATATGGAGGTTACTTAAGTCCTGGCTTTTCCTTTTGGTGGATGGTTGTGTGATCTTAGAGGAAATTATTTAGCTTTTTTATCCTCATTTACTTCATCTGTAGGATGAGAGTAAAATAATATCTATCTCATACCTGAGGTCATTAAGAGGATTAAATGTGTTTAAACAGTGCTTGACCCACAGTAAGTACTGAATAATACCAATTATTATCATTATCCAGTCTTCCTCCTTAAAGAAAAAATCAGAAAGAGATTTTTTTGCATTTTTGTTATATTTTTAATTTTTCTTTTGATGCAGTTGTCTGAAAACTATCGAGTGTAGTTCAAAAAATATTGGAAAGCAGAATCAATGCTTTAGTAAGCTCAATGGCCCCATCAATTGCCCTGCAGGTCCATCCTCCAACATGGTTCTCTGAAGAAAAGCATTTCTTCCACGTATTGCTATGGCTCTGCCAGTTATTAGCTGTGTGATTTTGAGCAAGCTTCTTTAAATCTCCAAGCTTCATGTTCTTCTTCTTTGGAAAGGGGATAATAATACCTCCTTCATTGTATTGCTATGCAGATTAAATCAAATTAAACACACTTTGTAAAACATCTATCACTGTGTCTAGCAGGTGTAAGTATTCAATAACCTACAATTGTAATGATTATTATTACTCATAATGCCACTGACCCATCATCTGTAAGAACAGTTCTGAATTACTTTCTAACAGTTGCATAGATGCAGGCTGTATCCTCCCCACCCTTGCCTAGTCTCTCTTGTATCCTCAAAAGCCAGCAGTCCCAGGAGGTTTCCTGGAAGTGCACTTATTATAGAACAGAGCTTTTCAAACTAGACCATGTCATACTTAAATAGAATCTATAATTTTGGCTTTATTTGCTCAACATTAGAGCAAACTATACAAAGTAGCCTGTGTTAGTGTCCTAGTTGTTTTATTATTAGATCATTAATTGGATTAAGTACTATTTTAAAATGTTTTTAAATAACATTTGTATTCATATTATCGGTGAACAACATAAACCACTCACAGGCTTTCAAAACTACTGGAATTAAGAGGATATTCCAAAAATAACAATCATATAAGGACAATTATTCTATAACATAATAGGTTGAAGAAGAGATTTAATAATTTTGTATTGTTCAGAGTCAAGCTAAATTCATGAACAACTGGCAATTAAAATTGTACCCAAATGCTATTTAAAACAAACCAGATTCTTTCCTGCACTTTGGGACTTGGCATGAGAATGTTCTGGGGAGTTTTATAGCTGCATGGTGCATACAAAATGAGGTGCTGAGTTTCCGTCATTCTGCATGAAATATGTCTTTCCAGATTTGTGTTTCCCACAAATCTTATCATAGTTTTCTAAAATGCAATGTAGTTTGGTTAAAAGCAAATTCTTAATAACAATCTTGAAAATACATATAAAGAGTTATCTCCACTTTTATTTTTCTTGTCTAGACTAAAACATCCTTAATAGATAGCTCACCATCTTAAATTAGAATAATAATAATAATAATAGTAAAATGGTAATAATAGCAAATACTTCTTCCCTATTTCTACATCCTGCATAAGCCGCTTACACATATTAAGTCATTTAATCCTCATAGCAACCCTATGAGGTAGGTACTATTTTTGACTCCATTTTACATTGCAGGAAAGTGAGCCCAGAGGAGTAAAGTAACTTGCTGAAGGTCACAGAGAAAGTGGAAGAACCATGACTCAGACATCAGGATTTTACCCTAAAATATCATCTGGCTAAAATTGTTATGTGGTCAAAACTTACTCATCAATGTCAAATTTATGGCACATCAGTTGGTGATGAAGACCCCTGTCTTGGAATGCAGTACTCGTATATAATTCCTAACTAGGAAGAAAAATTCCTTCTTTTCTATGGCCTGGTTTCTCTCAAACTAAGCTAAATTTCTTTCCTGTTTGCATGATCTGGGCTAATTTACATGACTAGTTTAGATAAAGCAAGTAAGAGAAGATACTTTTAAAAATCACATTAGTATAAATTTCTACCTCAAAATTGAATCGTTTATTGGCGTTTGAAAGCAACATGGTGACTGTATCAAGCTAATCAGAAAACAATATAGGTCTTTTAGAAAAAGCTGGTTACAGGGATAGTGTAATTGACCCTCTAACATGCAGCAGCCATGTGGTTTGGGAGCTGACCCTAATTCTGGAGGCAGGTTCTGATTTGACTAAGCCAATTACAATAATCCCATCTTCCTTGCCAGTATTTCTTGAGGAACCAGTGCTTAAGCCAATCAGAATACAGCATTCCCCTGGCTGTCATTTGCTGAAGAACGAGTGACCTAAGTTGCCCCAGTCAGACTCAGTGGAGGGACTTACGGTTGAGAGGAGCTGCCTTTACTCCCACTGGAGAAAGAGATGTGGGATGAAGTTAATACTGTGGACAAGACAGAAGAACGAGAAGGAACCTGGATGTTTGATGACATTCTTAAGTTGCTAAATCCACCAGCCCTGAAGGCCACACTACCTTGAACTTCATCTTGAAGGAAAAAATACATTTTTTATTACAGTTTTGTTTTGTCTGGCTTTCTGTTAATTTTTGCAGCTCAAGCACAGCTAGGAAACACATTTTCACCCCTTAGCACCTGCCCTATAGTCTTGGTTTTAAAGAGGCAGTTAGGATCTGTGCATTTTGAATCATTGATAATTTGGTTCAAACATATGAACTGACCCAGATTCATATCTATATTTATTAAGCACATAATGTAACACATGCCAATGAAACAATGTAGACACTTTCTTATACATTATCTAGAAGTACCTTCGCAACAGGCTCAGGGAGAGAGAGATCATTATCTGCATTTTTTAGGTGAATAAGTAGAATTCAGAGTGGTTATGTTACTTTCCTCGCGTCACACTATTACTTGTTGGAAAATTCTTACGTGAGCTCAGCTCTTTCAAATCCAGTTTCCATTACCCTGGCACTTTGATTCGGGCCAGGAAAGATGGGGATGCATGAAGAACTCCACATTGTATCATTTGGAGGCAATTTCTTTTCATGGGATAGACCCCTACTTACTACCATGAACCTTATACTCTAACACTTTTTTTCCCCTGTTGTATCTTGTGGAAAATTACCAAAATCGTCGTGTGTGTAACATTCTATAATTCTATGAAAATTGAAGCAGAAATATCTATTCTGGCACAACTAACACATTTCTGAAGTTTCTTTGCAGTCACATAATAAAATTATGTGTATATATACGTATGAATATATATATAATATATAGAGAGAGATCGTATATCTGAAGCATATTTAATTTAGCTTTTAATTTCTTTATTGTCTCACGATTCTCCCTTTCTTGGATTTGCTAACTTAAAACATTCTAATGCCATTCTAATTGGAAAATATGCGTTACTCACTCTAGGGCCGCATGCTGAATTAGGTTTGAATAACATAGTAAATAAAGATGATTATCACACAACAGAGTGAAACAACCCAATGTCACTCTCAGATGACAAGATCTCTGTAGAGCTCTGCTTGTTGCTTTTAAAAGCCTGAAGTTCTTCAGAAAGTGCTACTGCAGATTCTCTTGATTCTTATAAAATAATTTGTCTGGAAAGATAAAAACTCAAATAATCAAATCTTTTTCCTCTTCCTCTCCCATCCAGCGCTTTCTCTTGAGTGTTTCTTTTAAAGCCAAGATAACTTGCATTTGTTGCAGTTTGGGACTTTAGCATGAAATTAATTTTTACCATAGCCAACAACTGGTCAAGCCCAAGTGTGGCATGCAAATTGTCCAGAGATGTTGTAAACATAGATCTCAACCATAAGGCTGGGGAAACATAGAACTTGGGGAAGCAGGATAAGTTCAGACTTTGACCAGTCATACTAGCAATGATTTAACTCAGCAGTCCTCAACCTTTTTGGCACCAGGGACCGGTTTCCTGGAAGGCAATTTTTCCACGGACGGGGGAGGGGGGATGGTCCAGGCAGTAATGCAAGCGATGGGGAGCGATGGGGAGCGGCAAATGAAGCTTCGCTCACCTGCCCGCCGCTCACCTCCTGCTGTGCAGCCCCATTCCAACAGGCCACGGACCGGTACCAGTCCACGGCCCGGGGGTTGGGGGATCCCTGACTTAACTTCAAGGAGCTCAGTACGAACTAAGAGGCATTG
This sequence comes from Eschrichtius robustus, assembly GCF_028021215.1. Taxonomy (NCBI): domain Eukaryota; kingdom Metazoa; phylum Chordata; class Mammalia; order Artiodactyla; family Eschrichtiidae; genus Eschrichtius; species Eschrichtius robustus. The sequence goes on from NC_090825.1 coordinate 66,023,850, forward strand.
TAAGGCTGCCCAGAGCGTGCTGGGCTGAATAGAAATCCACTGGATATTGATAGGTAATATGTATTCCATGGATAGTAAGTACTCTATGCATAATAAGTATTCCATGGATACAGGATGTAGGATTGCCTACATTTATTTATCCGAAGAACCTATTGTGTGTGTGTGTGTGTGTGTGTGTGTGTGTGTGTCTCTGTGTGTAGCATCTTAGCAGACCAGTGCTCTATGAAACACACCTGGGGAAGTGTACAACACACCGTATAGAAGGGCTCCATTTGAAATAGGTTAACTACATGAAAATAAAGAGGATACAATGGAGAAAACTTATTTCTTTTTAACTATTTTTGTTTGGAAGTTTTACTTTGAATCTTTTCATCGAAATAATAACATTTTGTATAGTGTAAACACTACTTTTTTCTAAATAAATCCGTCTCCATTTCTTCTTTTTACTCTCAAGGAAACTCTGAGAGGATAATTAAGACAGTTGTATTCTATTTTACAGTTGAAGAGGCTGATGCAGAGAGAAGTAAATGTCTTTTACACTTAACATAGGCTAGGTAAGGGCATTGGAAAACTAGGGCCAAATCTGTTTTGCAGCTTATTTTTGTGCAATCTGGATCTAAGAATTGTTTTAAAGGCTTGTTTAGAAAAATGAAAAGTGGAATATTTGCTATCTGGCCTTTTACCAAAAAAGTATGCCAACCTCTGGACTAAGTTATGCTGTGGTAACAAACAATACTTATATCTCAGTGGTTTTGTCAGACAAAAATGTATTTCTTTCTGACACTGCATGTCCAACACAGGCTGCTGGGAGTCTCTGCTTCCAGATCACTCAGGAAGCCAGACTGACAGAGACCTTGTGTCATTATATGCTTCTACGGCTGCCACAGCCGCTGGAAGGGAATATGGTGAGATGAACACTGGCTCTCAAAATTTCCACCTGGGCGTGAAACATACCACTTCTGCTCACATTTCACTGGCCAAGCAAGTCACGTGGTGTCACCTCACTTCAAAGGGACAGGGAAATGCTGTCCTACCTTCTGTGTACAAGAAGGAAATCCAAAAATATTTGGTGAACAATCGCACTAATACAGAGTACACATACGCACACACACACATATGTGTGTAGAAAGCTAATTCAAGAAACTATAGCCTGTGAAACTTGATTTATTGATCCTTTCTCTCTCTCTCTCTCTCTGTATATATATATATATATATATATATATATATATATACACACACACATACATATATGTATGTGTGTAGCTATCTCTATTATATATATAGAAATCTCTATTATATATAATTCTTATCCTATGTATAGTTCCATATATATATCTCAACATGTAATAGTTATCTCTTTATATAGGTAGACCTATGTATCTATCTGTTGACAAATATTAACATTAGAAGGAAACCTACAGCTGGTTCTAAGGAAACTTTTTTTATTTTATAAAGACAGGTGAGGTTAATAGTGACAAATTCAAAGTGCAAGATTCTTATCAATTTTTAGGTTCCTGATAATCTCTTGAGTACTTCTTCCTGTACATTAAACTTCTTCTTTTCTAAGTAAAAGCCTTATATCATTTTGAAATCATGCTAGATAGATTTTTATATGGTCTCATGTTGGAAGTATTTGCTCTGTGTGACAAAGAGAAGTCTGCCTACCCCCAACCCCCACCCTCCCCTCACACACAGCGAAGAACAATCTTGGTTTCCAAGAGTCATTGTGAATTGACAGTGTCCTTACTACATGCCTGCATGCACAAGGTCAAACTGTGCTCTGAAATAATCCCACACCTGAGAGCACAGTGGCCACACCCTTCCTGACTCAGTGGCAAAGCAAGAAAATTTGGGGTGATAAAGAAGTGAAGGAATCATTTTTTTCCTCTTCATGTATGTGTCCTTCCTTCAACCAGAGATTATTGGTGGGTTTGTCTCCTTCCATCTTCAGGCCTTTCTCTTTACTTAGGAGATACCAAATGAGAGACACATCAATTGTGAGGTTTCTTAACCATACACTTGGCCATTCCATCCTTGTACACTTTGTCCCTAGAGAGCTATTACTGCCAAAATGGCAAGTTACAAATAACCAATTCCTGGTGAGTGGGAAAAACCCTGAAAGGGACAATTTCTTTTCAGGAGAATAAATCATAATGTTTAAAAAGGGGAGATCTTGGAAAAAGCCACCAGTGGAAGAGTCCAAGCAGGTCTTCCATCTGTGTTTGGGGAACGGTTAACAGCAATATGTGGGAAGTCAAACAAAAATGGAGAGCAGAGATTTTCTTTGCTTTTTTTTTTTTTTTAAAGGATGTTTGTTTAAGGAAAGTATGTGTGGGGGCAGGAAGGGGGAGAGCCATGGCTCCAATGAAAGAGATGAGTCTTGGTGAGACAAATACCAGCAGTAGTTCAAAGGACTTCTTGGCATGAAGATAATAAATAAACTAAAAAGGCAATTTTCGTAAAAAATATTTGCCCAGCCATAGAGGGAAGACAGTGAAATTGTAAGGTTGCTGCTGAATAATTAAATCCATCATGTAGGGCTCAACTCATGAACATCACTGATATACATCTCAGTTGGTCTCTGGGTTTTTCCATTTTTTCTCTGAAAGTCTCCATATTTCCATTGAATTTCTTCTGGAATTAACCTGTACCTCTGAGAAATGTGATTAAACTGCTTTTAAAAGCCCCTGGTTTCCATCAGGAAAGAGAAAATATAAATGCAAAGAGAGTGCAATAGCTCCTAGCTCTATTTCCAAGGCATCTGGATGTCAGCAAGTTGGAGAATAAAGTAAGGAAGGCATTTTATCAGACACTACGGAAAGTGATGCAGAAATCCCAGAGAAGATGGCAACTTTTTTTTTAAAGGAGCACGAACATCCAGTTATAAAGGCTACATTTTGGTTAAAGATTATGTCTGCTGAAATGAAAAGAGTTGGAAGAATCATTTTATATGACTTTGTTGGCTCATGAATATAAACAACTTAAAAATATTGTAAACTCTTACTTTGAAAGGAACCAGTAATAATTTTATTATTTGTCTTCAAAGAGAAACAAGTTTAAGATTCTCAGTTTTTCACTGATGAAATTACAGGCTATCTGGTTCTCTATGAAGATGATAAAGGAACTTATATAAAATTTTATCCCCACATATTTAAACCTTTCTTATTGTTGTAAATTCAAGTCAATATATGAAAGTTAAAACATAGCTCATATTTGGACTGAAATTAAACTTATTTCAAAGAAAATATTCAAATATACAATGTATCATTCAATTTCAGAAAATAGAAAGTCTTCAGACTTTACATATTTCAGGCTTTATATGTTAGTGGATCATACTTAATTACTGAAGGGTTAATATTCTATGCACACTGTAATTAAAAATAAATAGATTTCTAAGCCACCTTGTTCTCAAATGTGCCAGATGAGGCAAACATTTCACTTCTGTAAAAATAACTTTCTAATTTTGAAGCATTAGTTGAGCCTCCCATCAAGGAATTCTGTGGTGTTTGTTCATTTATCTAAGATACTTTTTTTCAGACTCATGAATATTTATGAACTACTGGGTTCAATTGAGTGTTATAAGAAGTGAGAGGTAGTGTCTTCCAGACGTAAAGGGTGCTTTTAATTCTATTGCTTCTCCAGATATTCACTGGCATCTTGTCATGCTTGAATGAGCCATTCAAAGTAGAGCTGCCATCTAATCGAAGTACCTGAAGTGCAAAGACGAGAGGAGAATTTAATGAAGCATAAATTGTCTGTTCGGTTGGAGATAGACTCCTTTACCATAGCACAATTAAATAAAGCATAGTGAAGGCTTCCATTAATCAACCCCAGCCACCTTCTGTTTTGCAGACACGAAACCTACAAGATCAATTAATGTCTTTATTGTGAAGTGTGATGCATGGACAGTAAATGTATTCTGTGTGTGTGTGTGTGTGTGTGTGTGTGTGTGTGTGTGTGTGTGTGTGTGTGTGTGTGTGTTTATAATCAAGAGTGTACTTTGGGCTTCCCTGGTGGCGCAGTGATTAAGAATCTGCCTGCCAATGCAGGGGACACGGGTTCGATCCCTGGCCTGGGAAGATGCCGCAGAGCAACTAAGCCTGTGTGTCACAACTACTGAGCCTGCACTCTAGAGCCCGTGAGCCACAACTACTGAAGCCCACGCACCTAGAGCCCGTGATCCGCAACAAGAGAAGCCACTGCAATGAGGAGCCCGCGCTCACCACAACTAGAGAAAGCCCGCAAGCAGCAACGAAGACCCAACGCAGCCAAAAATAAATTAATTAATTAATTTTTTTTTAAAAAGAGTATACCATGACAAATATACCACTCTGGTGGGGGATATGGGGGAGGATAGTGGGGGGAGGTTGTACATGTAGGTTCAGGGGATAAAAAGGAATTCTTTGTATATTCCACTCAATTTTGTTGTGAACCTAAGACTGCTCTAAAAATGAAGTCTATTTTAAAATATGAAAAAAAAATAAAATAAAAGAGCCTACCGTGTATAAGACACTCTGTTCAGTGCTGGTAGAGGATACTAAGATTAATCAAAATGGTCCCACCAGCTATAGGAAACAATAGCCCTTATCAGGTACCAACAAACTGGCTTATTGTTTAACAACAACAAAAAACGTCATTATGCAGCTCTTCAGGCTAAGGCTGTGAAAAGTGCAGGCATTGGAATTTGGAGGAATGGCAACTAGAGTGGCTCAATGGAAAAAACCTCAGCTATTTTTGGGATAATGAACTTTCTTCTGGTTGTGAACTGTATTGAATTTCTTAATCTTATGGGTGTGTCCATGGGTGACTATGAGCATGAAAGTCAGAAGCTTAGTCATTAAGGGGAGAGAAAGCAGAGGGCTGTGGGAGGAGTAGCAATGGTCAAGTACACACTCTCCCCACTTGTAATTCTACGGGAACCAAGCAGCTCAAGACATGGAAGTGACAACTGGCTGAGAGACCAACCAAGTTCAGAAAATGGGAATGGCAACCAAGAGATCTAAAAATCCACCAATAACATGCTACTCATTCATATATTCTTTATTTTAGAAACTATTTCTTGAGGACCTATACATATATGTAAAGCGTTTGGGGTGCTATTCACCAGGTATATAGTAGTGAACAAGATTGACATGTTTCCTGCCTTTTTGTCATTGATAATCTAGTGGTGAATGGTTGGCTCTTTGTGCCAGGAGGCTATATCACCTGCCACTTTTCCTTTTACCATCACGGAGCTCCAGGATCCAGTTCAGGATCATTCATTGCACTTAGTTGTTATATCTCTTTATAGACTTCTTCCATCTAGAATAGTTCTTCAGTCTTCCTTTCATTTTCTTGACCTTGACTCTTTGAAAACTACAGGCAAGTTATTTCGCAGAATGTCCCTTAATTTTGGTTGTCTCATGTTTCCTTACAATTAGAATCTTGTTTTCCTTCCATGGCTATATAGATTGGTCCTCAGCCTAAGACTCAAGGGGACCCTTCTGCAGATCCAGAGCTTTCTCTCTGTGCAGTTCCTTCCTCTGGTAACTCTGTCACATGAATTCTAACTCCTTGGCTTTCCTAAACTCTGATCTCTATCTCCTGAACTCAGTGAAATCAACGTGCTTTGCACATTGCACATTGTACTGTGCTGTAACCTGTAAACTACCTCCAGGCAATAAGCTCTCCCCTTTCTTGCCCTTCTCTGGGATAATGGTATGGTGATTCCTGTTGTCCAATGTCTTAAAATTATTGTTTCACGTGTTTTGTCATGTTCTCTGATTGTTTAAGAAGAAAGGATTTATTTGGTCCTTGTACCCTATCATGACCAGAAGCTGAGGTCTATTATTGTCTTCTGACAATTGAAACTACAGCATAAAAATTTAGTGAGTTGACAGATGCTAAATGCCTAGGATGACTGTAGTTTCCTTCTTCAAGTGTATGTGTCTGGAACCTAGAGCTTGCTCCTGATCAGCTACTCCAAGCCATGCTCCCATTTTACCACTACATTCTCTGCAAATTGCCCCAAGGGCCCACACCTCCCAGATTAAGCAGCAGCCACCTCTTCTCAGTTACCTGCCATTGTGACCACATCCTCCTTGCAGGTGCCCCAAAGCACCACAGGACTGCAGAACCAAAAAGGTGGACACATTTGCCTCAAGATATCAATAAAGCCAGCCCTGATGATGGGAGAGCAGGCTGATCGCAATGGACTGTGCATAACACCCAGACAATGTGTGAATCTATTATTGCTGGAACTACAAAACTGACTACAGACAAGAGTGGCATCCATTTGTTTGGCTTCCTTGAGACTCATTTCAAGCAGATGAAATCCATTTTAAAAATGGATGATTATGTAATAAACTTGTGTAAGACAGGGGTTCAGAAATCTGGCATCACAGTATGAACCTTTGACAAGCACACCCTGGGAGACAGTGACAACAAGCATGAAGCCTCAGGCTGGCTTCCTACGGCTAATGGGGATGACTTTCCATGGTGAATAATGCTGTGCATTCACATTTGTGCCATCTTTACACTTTCTGTAAGCTTTACCAAAGGGACCATCTCTGCTTTCTTCCCATGTTGGAAGAAATTGGAAAAATTGGACAAGTCTTGTCAATAAAGAATTTTGGTACAAAGAAAAAATGTCCTGATGGGTCCCAACTGTGTGGCAGGGGATGATCCCCCTTCCCAACACCTGGGGGTACATGCACAGAATGCCCGTGGTGCCAGGGAGCTCCTGAAGGGACCGTAGTGGCCACAACCACAGGACAAACTCTAACCATGTGGCTGACAGGGTCTTGGTGCTCCAGCTGGCTGTCAGGCCTGAGCCTCTGAGGTGGGAGAGGCAAGTTCAGGACATGGGACCACCAGAGATTTCCCAGCCCCATGTAATATCAATCGGCGAGAGCTCTCCCAGAGATCTCCAACTCAACACTAGGACCCAGCTACACTCATTGACCAGCAAGGTCCAGTGCTGGACACCCCATACCAAACAACTAGCAAGACAGGAACACAACAGCACCCATTAACAGAGAGCCTGCCTAAAATCATAATAAGTCCACAGACACCCCAAAACACACCACCAGACGTGGTCCTGCCCACCAGAAAGACAAGATCCAGCCTCATCCACCAGAACACAGGCACCAGTCCCCTCCACGAGGAAGCCTACACAACCCACCAAACCAACCTTAACCACTGGGGGCAGACACAAAAAACAACGGGAACTACGAACCTACAGCCTGTGAAAAGGAGACCCCAAACACAGTAAGTTAAGCAAAATGAGAAGACAGAGAAATACACAGCAGATGAAGGAGCAAGATAAAGGCCTACCAGACCAAACAAATGAAGAGGAAATAGGCAGTCTACCTGAAAAAGAATTCACAGTAATGATAGTACACATGATCCAAAATCTTGGAAATAGAATGATGAAAATACAAGAAATGTTTAACAAGGAACTAGAAGAACTAAAGAGCAAAAAAACAATGATGAACAACACAATAAATAAAACTAAAAATTCTCTAGAAGGAATCAATAGCAGAATAACTTAGGCAGAAGAACGGATAAGTGACCCGAAAGATAAAATAATGGAAATAACTACCACAGAGCAGAATAAAGAAAAAGGAATGAAAAGAATTGAGGACAGTCTCAGAGACCTCTGGGATGTTAAATGCACCAACATTCGAATTATAGGGGGTCCCAGAAGAAGAAGAGGAAAAAAAAAGGGACTGAGAAAATATTTGAAGAGATTATAGTTGAAAACTTCCCTAATATGGGAAAGGAAATAGTCAATCAAGTTCAGGAAGCACAGAGAGTCCCATAGAGGATAAATCCAAGGAAAAACACACCAAGAAACATATTAATCAAACTATTAAAAATTAAATACAAAGAAAAAATATTAAAAGCTGCAAGGGAAAGGCAACAAATAACATATAAGGGCATCCCCATAAGGGTAACAGGTGATCTTTCAGCGGAAACTCTGCAAGCCAGAAAGGAGTGGTAGGACATACTTAAAGTGATGAAACGGAAAAAACTACAACCAAGATTACTCTACCCAGCAAGGATCTCATTCAGATTCAACAGAGAAATTAAAAACTTTACAGACAAGCAAAAGCTAAGAGAATTCACCACCACCAAACCAGCTTTATAACAAATGCTAACGGAACTTCTCTAGGCGGGAAGCACAAGGGAAGGAAAAGACCTACAATACCAAACCCAAAACAATTAAGAAAATGGTAATAGGAATATACATATCGATAATTACCTCAAATGTAAATGGATTAAATGCTCCAAACAAAAGACATAGACTGGCTGAATGGATACAAAAACAAGACCCGTATATATGCTGTCTACAAGAGACCCACATCAGACCTAGGGACACATACAGACTGAAAGTGAGAGGGTGGAAGATGTTATTCCATGCAAATGGAAATCAAAAGAAAACTGGAGTAGCAATTCTCATATCAGACAAAATAGATTTAAAATAAAGACTATTACAAGAGACAAAGAAGGACACTACATAATGATCAAGGGATCAATCCAAGAAGAAGATATAACAATTGTAAATATTTATGCACCCAACATAGGAGGACCTCAATACATAAGGCAAATGCTAACAGCCATAAAAGGGGAAATCGACAGTAACACAATCATAGTAGGGGACTTTAACACCCCACTTTCACCAATGCACAGATCAACCAAAATGAAAATAAATAAGGAAACACAAGCTTTAAATGACACATTAAACAAGGTGGATTTAACTGATATTTATACATTCCATCCAAAAACAACAGAATACACTTTCTTCTCAAGTGCTCATGGAACATTCTCCAGGATAGATCATACCTTGGGTCACAAGTCAAGCCTTGGTAAATTTAAGAAAACTCAAATCATATCAAGTATCTTTTCCAACCACAACGCTATGAGAGTACATATCAATTACAGGAAAAAAACTGTAAAAAATACAAACACATGGAAGCTAAACAATACGCTACTGAATAACCAAGAGATCACTGAAGAAATCAAAGAGGAAGTAAAGAAATACCTAGAAACAAATGACAATGAAAACACGATGACCCAAAACCTATGGGATGCAGCAAAAGCAGTTCTAAGAGGGAAGCTTATAGCAATACAACCCTACCTCAAGAAACAAGAAAAATCTCAGATAAACAACCTAATCGTACCCCTAAAGCAATTAGAGAAAGAAGAACAATAAAACCCCAAAGTTAGCAGAAGGAAAGAAATCATAAAGATCAGATCAGAAATAAATGAAAAGGAAATGAAGGAAACGATTGCAAAGACAATAAAACTAAAAGCTGGTTCTTTGAGAAGATTAAAAAAATTTTATAAACTATTAACCAGACTCATCAAGAAAAAAAGGGAGAAGGCAAATCAACAGAATTAGAAAAGAAAAAGGATAAGTAACAACTGACACTGCAGAAATAACAGAGGATCATGAGAGATTGCTACAAACAACTATATGCCAATAAAATGGACAACCTGGAAGAAATGGACAAATTCTTAGAAAAGCACAACTTTCCGAGACTGAACCAGGAAGAAATAGAAAATATAAACAGACCAATCACAAGCACTGAAATTGGAATGGTGATTAAAAATCTCCCAACAAACAAAAGCCCAGGACCAGATGGCTTCACAGGCGAATTCTTTCAAACATTTACAGAAGAGCTAACACCTATCACTCTCAAACTTTTCCAAAATATAGCAGAGAGAAGAACACTCCCAAACTCATTCTACAAGGCCACCATCACCCTGATACCAAAACCAGACAAAGATGTCACAAGGAAGGAAAACTACAGGCCAATATCACTGATGAACATAGATGCAAACAAAATACTAGCAAACAGAATCCAACAGCAACTTACAAGGATCATACACCATGATCAAGTGGGGTTTATCCCAGGAATGCAAGGATTCTTTACACAAATCAATCAATGTGATACACCATATTAACAAATTGAAGGAGAAAAACCATATGATCATCTCAATAGATGCAGAAAAAGCTTTTGACAAAATTCAACACCCATTTATGGTAAAAACTCCCCAGAAATTGGGCATAGAGGGAACCTACCTCAACATAATAAAGGCCATATATGATAAACCCACAGTCAACATCGTTCTCAATGGTGAAAAACTGAAACCATTTCCTCTAAGATCGGGAACAAGACAAGGTTCCCACTCTCACCACTATTATTCAGCATAGTTTTGGAAGTTTTAGCCACAGCAATCAGAGAAGAAAAAGAAATAAAAGGAATCCAAATCAGAAAAGAAGCAGTAAAGCTGCCACTGTTTGCAGATGACATGATACTATACATAGAGAATCCTAAAGACTCTACCAGAAAACTACTAGAGCTAATCAATGATTTTGGTAAAGTAGCAGAATACAAAATTAATGCACAGAAATCTGTTGCATTCCTATACACGAATGATGAAAAATCTGAAAGAGAAATTAAGGAAACACTCCCATTTACCACTGCAACAAAAAGAATAAAATACCTAGGAATAAACCTACCTAAGGAGACAAAAGACCTGTATGCAAAAAACTATAAGACACTGATGAAAGAAACTAAATATGATACAAACAGATGGTGAGATATACCATGTTCTTGGATTGGAAAAATCAATATTGTGAAAATGACTCTACTACCCAAAGCAATCTACAGATTCAATGCAATCCCTATCAAACTACCAGTGTCATTTTTCATAGAACTAGAATAAGAAATTTTACAATTTGTATGGAAACACAAAGACCCCAAATAACCAAAGCAATCTTGAGGGAAAAAAACGGAGCTGGAGGAATCAGGCTCCCTGACTTCAGACTATACTACAAAGCTACAGTCATCAAGACAGTATGGTACTGGCACAAAAACAGAAATATAGATCAATGGAACAAGATAGAAAGCCCAGAGATAAACCCACGCACATATGGTCACCTTATTTTTGATAAAGGAGGCAAGAATATACAATGCAGAAAAGACAGCCTGTTCAATAAGTGGTTCTTATTGTCCAGTGGAAAACTGGACAGCTACATGTAAAAGAATGAAATACAACACTCCCTAACACCATACAGAAAAATAAACTCAAAATGGATTAAAGACCTAAATGTAAGGCCAGACACTATCAAACTCTTAGAGGAAAACACAGGCAGAACACTCTATAACATAAATCACAGCAAGATCCTTTTTTACCCAAAAAGGATCCTTTTTGATCCTTTTTTACCCAAAAAGGGTCCTTTTTGACCCTTTTTGACCCATTTCCTAGAGAAATGGAAGTAAAAACAAAAATAAACAAATGGGACCTAATGAAACTTCAGTGCTTTTGCACAGCAAAGGAAACCATAAACAAGACGAAAAGACAACCCTCAGAATGGGAGAAAATATTTGCAAATGAAGCAACTGACAAAGGATTAATCTCCAACATATACAAGCAGCTCATGCAGCTCAATATCAGAAAAACAAACAATCCAGTTTAAAAATGCGCAGAAGACCTAAGCAGACGTTTCTCCAAAGAAGATATACCGATTGCCAACAAACACATGAAAGGATGCTCAACATCACTAATCATTAGAGAAATGCAAATCAAAACTACAATGAGGTATCACCTCACACCAGTCAGAATGGCCATCATCAAAAAAATCTACAAACAATAAATGCTGGAGAGGGTGTGAAGAAAAGGGAACCCTCTTGCACTGTTGGTGGGAATGTAAATTGATACAGCCACTATGGAGAACAGTATGGAGGTTCCCTAAAAAACTTAAAATAGAAGTACCATATGACCCAGCAATTCCACTACTGGGCATATACCCTAAGAAAACCATAATTCAAAAAGAGTTGTGTACCACAATGTTCATTGCAGCTCTGTTTACAACAGCCAGGACATGGAAGCAACCTAAGTGTCCATCGACAGATGAATGAATAAAGAAGATGTGACACATATATACAATGGAATATTACTGAGCTTTAAAAAGAAACAAAATTGAGTTATTTGTAGTGAGGTGGATGGACCTAGATTCTGTCATACAGAGTGAAGTAAGTCAGAAAGAGAAAAACAAATACCGTATGCTAACAGATATATATGGAATCTAAAAAAATAAAAAATAAAAAGATGGTTTTGAAGAACCTAGGGGCAGGACAGGAATAAAGATGTAGATGTAGAGAATGGACTTGAGGACACGGGGAGGGGGAAGGGTAAGCTGGGAAAAAGTGAGAGAGTGGCATGGACACATATACACTACCAGATGTAAAATAGATAGCTAGTGGGAAGCAGCCGCATAGCGCTGGGAGATCAGCTCGGTGCTTTGTGACCACCTAGAGGGGTGAGATAGGGAGGGTGGAAGGGAGATGCAAGAGGGAGGAGATATGGGGATATAAGTATACATATAGCTGATTCACTTTGTTATACAGCAGAAACTAACACAACAATATAAAGCAATTATACTCCAATAAAGATGTTAAATAAATAAATAGATAAATAAAAGTGCAAATGAAAAAAAATGTACTAACTTACTGTACAAAAAATGTTAAACAAATTTGTAACAGAGGTTAACAACTTTTACATAGTAGTTGATTATTGGCAGAAGAAAATTTGATCTATGTATCCTGATTTCCAGCCTGAGCTTTTTTATATAAACTAAATAAAAGTTATTTCGTAAAGTTTTATGACAGTGAAACACTTTAGAGGTAAATATTAGGGACTAGGGTTTTCTCTTTAGTATTTTAAGTATATAAAATTATAAACTATTTTTGAATGTTTTAGACTTTCGTTAAATACAAGTGATTTTTGTCAAGTACATTTTCTTTGTGTTTCTTTTTGGATTCGTCCAGGCTTTATTTCCTTAAAATGAATGTTTAACCTACTAGATTCACTCACACAATGACAATTGGCTTTCTAAGAACTATTAGATGGGCAAGAAGCCTTTGAGCCTAATAATAGTTCATTCTTAGAAACAGGAAACAAAACTTTTCCAAGATTAAACAAGACCAAACACCAAAGTTTCCAGGTCAGTTTGAGACAGAAACCACAAATTTTGTTTGGATCTAAACATGGCAGTGTAAGACTCGCAAGGATTGTCTCCGGTATTATATAGAGGAGATATATATACACAGTCTAACAAAGGGAGACCGGAAGGCCAGTTTAATCTAGCAGAACGTTCAGGGAAGGATTGAAAACTCAAGTGTGTTGTAATGAACATACACCTGGAGCCCTGAGTCTCATGTTCTGTCACTAACACACCTGGAGTAGGTTAACAGAAGGACAAATGCTTTTGGAGACATCAGCTAACTTTTCTGAGGTGAATGAATGACATACAGCACTATGCCAAGTACACCCTCCTCCTCAGAGAGAAAGCAAAGCTAAGAAATGAGAGTTCAAAGGATAGAGTTTAAACATGAAAAAATTAATTTCAGAATTCTCATTTTCTTAATTTATATGATGTAGTTAACTGGGCCAGCATCCCCTCATCTGGTTACCAGGAGGCTAAGAAAAGCAAAAAGATATTCGTGAAGTGTTTTCGAGTCACTAAAAAGAAAGTGGAAATATACATTAAAATACTTTACTTTTAAAGTGCAACTATAAAAGAAATTGTTATTATACAGCTGGAGACCAGTTTTTCATTGTCAGTGGATCTCAGGGAATACGACTATTGGGTTTGTTAGCACTTCACTGTGTTTCTTAAAGGGCCTCACAGGTTCAAAAACACAGACCATAACATTTTTTAAGCTTTTTTTTTTTTTACTATGAAATATAATACACATAAAGTATAATATATAAAATAACACTATTTTTTTTTTATTTAATTTATTTATTTATTTATTTATGGCTGTGTTGGGTCTTCGTTTCTGTGTGAGGGCTTTCTCTAGTTGTGGCAAGTGGGGGCCACTCTTCATCGCGGTGCGCGGGCCTCTCACTATCGCGGCCTCTCTTGTTGCGGAGCACAGGCTCCAGACGCGCAGGCTCAGTAGTTGTGGCTCACGGGCCCAGTTGCTCAGCGGCACGTGGGATCTTCCCAGACCAGGGCTCGAACCCCTGTCCCCTGCATTGGCAGGCAGATTCTCAACCACTGCGCCACCAGGGGAGCCCAAAATAACACTATTATAAAACAAAATAACATGGAACCACCACATACGACAAGAAATAGAACAATGTCAGCAACCCACCAGCCCTTCCCAAGGTTTGTGACATGCTGAGTTGTTCGTTAAAATAATCCCATAATGTTTTCAGAGGATAAAAACATCATAAATCATGTCTTCAAAAATTCACATCCCAGATAAGAGGCATGTTCCAGACTCACCTGAACACGGTAAATTCAAACCAACAATAAGCCAAGATTTGTATTTGGTTTGAGTGAAACATGTCAAGTTAGGAGTTAGAGATAATGAATACAGTCAGCATCCAACAGAAAACTCAGCTCTGCCCTCCTGGTACTTTGCTTCACGATGAAATTATGCTGTTAGGATCTGAGACCCACCTACCGCTTTTGGGGGGGAGGGGCACCTGAGAAAACAGATAAATATCATAAGGCCTGGAGGCAAAATTTGTGTAGGAGTAGGTTAATATTGGCCTGATCTGGCATTCACTTTCTAGAGTAAAGGAAGAACTTGTCTTTCTCACAGACAATTTACTTGGTGTTCTTGCTTCCATCTTTCCCAGACCCAGTGCTTCCTCTCAATTGGAAATTGTTTCTGGCAGCAGGTATGTGGTCACGCACAGCTAGAGATTCTTCACAAATGGATTCCAAGATAGCTTCTCTTCAAAAGAGGCCATGTACCTACTATAATATCTTTTCCTCACCTCTTCTTCACCAAATCTCCCGTATGTTTTGAGATGAGCATAGATTTCTGAAATTTTGCATACCAAGTTTGTTAAACTTTTGATAAGGATAACTCCGTAGCTGGGTGCAATTGTTAGGTGAGTAAACTCAGTCTCTCTCTGTATATGTAGCTTTATCAAGAAAAACAGAAAGAATAAATGAATAAGTGAATGAATGAATGAATGGAGTCCTACTTGTGTGTGCTTTCCAGCAGATTCTGGGCTGCTCGTGTCTTGGAACTATTTCTTGTCCCAGCAGAAAGCATTATTAGAAGCTTCCTGACTAGGATAAAATTGATTTGCACACCAGATTCTTGTATCCTTACTGGTTACCTGATCAACTGCTTCCCGTCTTCGCTGTCAAGGTGTTTTCCTCATCACCTTGCCTAACCTCTGGCTTCCCTCGTGATTGCCTCATGCCGTCTTCCTGGTGTCTACTCACTTGCCTGGGCTTTGGCTTGTGTGGCATCTGACTCCAACATGGATCCTGCAACTAACCTGGTTACGGCACAGCCTTGCTGTTAACCCCTGGCACTTATGTTTTCCATTTCTAACCAAACTGCCTTACCTTTGCCTTTGTTGGAGTCCTTGACCAACTTCTGAACTCACCTCCTCTCCCACACCCTCAGCCTTGCCTCACTTTTCTCAAGGCCTGCCTTTGCCTTGTCACATGACACATTCTGTTCGGAACACCAGGTACTGGTCATTGTTTAATGCACTCTCTGTATTTTTATGGCCATGAGATTATTTGTTTCTCCAGCTGTGCTATAAGGGCTGATTTAAGACAGGTGCCATTTCTGCACCCGCAGCATCTAGCTTTGTGCCTAGAGCTTAATGTGCCTATATGTACATTTGTTGACGAAAACTTTTAACCTGGACCAGGATGACGCAAGTGACATGGAGCCTAATCCCTATCTAATACCATAACCTTAGGCAAGAGATTTGATATCCTTGGTTCTCAGTGTCTTCACTTGCAAAACAAGGATGATCATTGGGATGTTCAGCTTCAAAATTCTTCAACTGTGCTTGATACTCAGAACCTTAATTATGAAATCTTCCATAATGGTAGTACTCAATTTTCATCCTAAAAGGGGGTTCTGCATTGTTCTCACCATTATTCAAAACTGATTTTCATAGAAAAGTGATTTTTAAGGCAAACAATCCCTATTTACCTTTCTCACGCCCATCACAGTGCTTAGCAGACAGGTTCTTCAATCCTAGGACTAATGTAAGAGATGAATCGCCACCTAGTGGACATGTCCCTAGCCTGTGCACTCCCCACCAGGGCAAGAGGGAGCTTTGTTCTCTGTGGCTGATGGATCCTACCCATAGCTTCTCCTTCCTCCACCTGACATGCATCTCAACCTTGTAACTGCTTTTGCTTTCTAAAAAAAAAAATAACAGACACGTTCATTTTGGTAAGAAAAATGTATTTATTTTGACCATATTTGATTTAATTTTTACCTATTTGTGTTTCACAGTTACAGTGTGGTAGGCATTTTAGGGAAAAAAGATGATGTCCAGCAAGCTCAGACTGAATCTTTTTAGTCTCTTATCAATTTGGTTTGAAAACAGTCCTTGAGCATTCAAAGACACCTTGGTTAGACACGCAGAAAAGGGATAGTAGAGTTCACACGTCTCCCAAGCAGAACGGAGTAGAGGGAGCCCAACTTTTCATCCAGTTCATCACCAAAGGCTCAGAGTTTTACAGTTTTTTTTTTGTTTAAAGGAAGACCATTTAGAGGCTAATTTAGGGCTTTGGATTAGTAGTTATTTCCGTGTGGAGTGGAATCTTCGCCTGGATAATGTCTTCACTGAGTTTAAGGAAATCTAAGTGACCACTGCTTAGAATGAACAAAAGGATATAACTGCACTAGGTTTTCTTTCTCCATCTAGGAAAAAATAGCCATGAGTTCTGTCAGTGGAGGTTCAAAGAAGCTTAGGAGAGGGTGGTCTTCGTTAATTACTGCAATAGCAAGAGAATTGCTACAGATCTTCAGCACAGCTTCCGATGCCTCTAAGGTACTTGATTATTTTAGCAACAGAAACATATTCATTTAGCCAGCGCTAATGATTCCTTCCAGCAGCCCCAGATTGTTCAGCTATTCATACTGTAATTGCAGCACAAGGCTCTACATTTCTCCAGCCTTCTCCACAAACACATTTTTCCCCTTTTCATTAGTTTTTCTTTGCCGCTAAGTACCTCCAGCCAACTCATGACCTTCTGAGAATTTAGTTCCTGTTTCCTACAACCAACAACCCAGCGCAAAATTTCTTCACCTCTCCACAGACTTTTGTTTAATTTCTCTCTCTGATATCTCTTACTATGTCTCAAAAAAAAAAACTTCGGAAGTTCTTTGAACCTAAAAATAACTTTTCTATTGATCCTAATATCTATTCAAACTAAAGTTCTCTCCACCCTCCCTCCTTACCCCCTTCCTTCCTTCCTTTCAAGATAATCATTCCAAACAGTTCTAACCAAGGTATTAATACAGTCTCCCTGAGTTCTACAGACATATTGCCCAGTGGCAATCCTGTAGAGCCTCAGTCCTAACTAAATCACTCAAAGGATTTTGTCAAGATTTCTAAGCCATGTTCTTGTACCTTGCTCTTGAACAGACTTTACAGGCTTGCTCTTTTTACCTGTATTTTCTAGAAGCAGGTATGTAAGTCAATCCAAATAACCAAATAGAAAGGACTCAGTAGGGGGTGGAGGGAGGAATGAAGAAATTACAAGCCTAGAGCTAGTCTTGCTCATGCTTTCACACCCGACCCCCGAAGGAAAATATACTGTCCTACGAAAGCTATTCTTGTTCCTCTGCTACATTCATACTCTTAGCAAAATCTCTACAGAGATCAGGGAAAAAGACTAATTTCAAAATGAATATACTAATTGATAAGCAATCAATAAATATCTGTCAATGTGCGTTAGGCTGTCTTAGGTGTTGAGTAGAAAAGAGAAATAAATACAAAGCATTGTACTTGGATTCTCAGAGCTTACAATATTATTTGAATGTTGAACTAACATTTAAATATTCATGGAAAACAGATAAGCAGCCATGTCATAAATCACATCTAATTTTTTCTATAGAAATCATGGTAGAATTAAGGCTTGTGTTGTTGACCAAGGACTTGATGCTCAGCCCTTCATGGAATTAAAAAATGGGAGCCACATTAAGTATAAATAGTATATCTGTATGGTATAAGTGTTTCTAAGAGGTGTATCGGGAGCTCAAACAGTGAGATGTGGTATATTCTGTCAGATGGTGGACTGACAAAAAAAAAATACGTTCACATCTTAACCCCCAGAACCTGGAAATGTGTCCTTATTTGGAAAAAAGGGTCTTTGCACATGTAATTAACTTAAGGATCTTCAAGTGAGATTACCCTGGATTACCCTGGTGGGCCTTAAATCCTATGACAAGTATCCTTATAAGAGAAAGAAGAGAAGACACAGACACAGAGGAAAAGGTTATATGAACACAGAAGCAGATATTCAAATTTTACAGCCACAAACCAAGGAACCCCTGGTACCACAAGAAGCTAGAAGAGGCAAGGAAGGTCCATTCCTAGAGCCTTCAGAGGGAGAGATGCCCGGCTACCAACTTGATTGCAGACTCGTAGTCCATAATTGTGAGAACATAAATTTCTATTATTTTAAGCCACTAAGTTTGTAGTAATTTGTTGTGACAGACACAAGATTTTAATACACATGGTAACCAAGTACATAAAACCTTTCGATGGTCTTATTTTACTCACCATAAATTCTGCCTGACCTTTACTGTAATGAATCAGAAATTAAAGTTATAGCCATATAGGATTAATGAAATTCAGTAGATTTTGTCTGGGGAGTGTGACAGCATCTTTGAAGAGATGTGTGGGGATGATAAAAAAGATTTACAGAAACTTATCCATGTGTATCTGCTTTGCTCTCACCTTTTTCTTTTCTTTTCTTTTTTTCTAAGTTCTGGGTAACACCTAAAGGAATTAGGGAGTAAGCTTTGGCTCATCTGTTACTCTCAAACCCAAGTGTGCCTGGCTTCTTGAGGCAAACCTAATTTTAAAAATTGTATTGTTTTTCTTATCTGTAACACAGTTGAGAAAACCAGATCACAAATCTTTAAAATATTCGAACCAATCCTTTAATTTACCACAGCATTACTTCATCAGTTTGGAATCCTTAAAGCTATGCTTGGATTTGATGACCAAATCGTTTTCAAAATCTGATCCTGAATGTGTATAATTAAAAGCGTTTGTATCCTAGTCATAAGACTAACTCTTTATCAGATATTGTTTGTAGTCATAATCATTAGTCAGTTTAAGGGAAATCCAAGATATAATCCTGAAGTAATGACATTGAATCCTAAACAATGCCAGGTATGTAGTAGGCACTCAATAAATATCTGTTCAGTGAATGAATTTACTCCGCTAAAAAAGAGTTTGACTTCAGGTAGTCCTCTGGTTAGAATTGCGTAATTGAAATAAACCCATTAAAGCTGAGGATACCTATAGAAAGTCAAAGACAGTGATAAGATAATACGATGTAGAAGAAACAGATGCAAATCCCTGAAGACTCTGGAAGAGTGACACTGCCTGGAGTGAGATAAGAGAGGGGTTGGGACTGGGGTAGCTAGAGGGCACACTCTCTGTCTTGAGGGAGCAGCCACTACTCAGCTGTAGCCAGTTGTCGCCATGCAGAAATTTGAAACTAATTAGCCATTCATCTCGTATTTTCAAGAGAAGCCAGAGAGATAGATGAGAACACTTGCCATTTTAAAAGTTGGCAATGAGTTCACTTTTTTAAAAAATGCTCTGTGACGACCAAACAAAACATCTGCTGGCCAGATAGAGCTAGAGTCCTCCAGTCTGGGTCTCTGCTTCCCAGCATCTTTCCCTTTCTCTGCCTCCCTCGGGTTTCTCTCTATTTCCTTTCTTTCGCTTTCTCTCCTCAGCCTCTTGAACCACTAATTGTCTAGAAACTGACGTCCCGGATAAAAGTTGTGCAGGGCAAAAAGACCGGAGAACTGGATGGGTTCTGAATGTCAGAACAAGGCTTACCTTGTGCAAGTCAGAAAACAGACCAGGAAGCAAGTAAATGGACTTTGGATGTCATAAATGCTGGGGTTTAGTCCATAATCTAATGAATATCTAATCACTGGAACATTAATTCTTTGGTTCTTAGTTTCTCCATCAATAAAATGGGGATAATTGCACCCATGTCAACTGCACCATTATTGTGAAACCAAATGAGATAATAGTTTTAAATGAGCCGCATCAATATAAAGGGCTGTAGAGTTAGTAATCATACAGTAGTTACTAGTAATGAGAGGCATATTTGTGTGCTGCATGTTCGTTATCATATGATGGTTATATTCACAGAGCACCAGAAATGTGGGTAGCCAGAAGTCAAATAGTCATAAATCAAACATGCTGTAGTGAATTCTACAAGACAGTGTATAATTCAGTGCTAAATTATGTGGTAGAGACTAAAAGTGCTATAAAATTTCAGAGAAGATTGATGACAACTAGAGTAGTAGGAGAAAGAGTCCTCAAGGAAGCCAGACTTATACTAGACCTTGGAGGCCGCAAAGGATACTCATAATATTATTGGGTTGTTTCAGATGTCAAAACAAATTTCACTTTAGAATTACATTTTTATGAATATATCCTATGTAGAGCACCAAACAAATTTAGTTGCTGGTTTCCCAAACTTCATTCATTCGTTCATCCATCCATCCATCCATCCATCCATTCATTCATTCAGCTGATACTTATTGACATCTATATGTGCCAGGAACTTTGATAGGTGCTAGGAACACATTGTCTGTGTCCTTGGGGAGCTTACCATCAAGAAGTTTGGAAAATGCTAGGTTAATCAAGATAAAACCTTTTTGGGTGAGGTTACTGTGTGTATGTGTATGCGTATATATATGTGTGTTTAACTGAAGAATTTTCAGATCTTTTGATACCCTTGAGTCTGAAAATATCTAGAAAATGGTGTATTGAGAGTTATTTTACAGATTAGCAATTGGACCCAGCGTTTAGCCACCTGCAAAATTGTCTAGAGGTTGAAGAAAAATATTGTGAGTATCATTTGAAAACATAATATTAGACTCTTCAAACATAAATTGATCTTCTGTTTCCTGCATGTATAATAATAGCCAATTTTTAGATTACAGAGATATTTGAAGGTATCCAGGAACTCGTCTATAGTGAGGTATCTAGGAACTCATCTAGTGTCACTGGTTAATAGGGCTTGTACATATGTATGACCACTGTGATCAGCAAAATGCAAAACCATTTAAAATTGTTCAGTCATATTGTTATTCTGCACTTTGTCAATTTTTAGGATGCCTATCATGGAATTGTGCTCAATTTTTATAGCTACTTTTTTTTTAATTTATTTTTTATTTTTTATTTTTATTTATTTATTTATTATTGGCTGTGCTGGGTCTTCGGTTCGTGCGAGGGCTTTCTCTAGTTGCGGCAAGTGGGGGCCGCTCTTCATCGCGGTGCGGGGGACCGCTCTTCATCGCGGTGCGCGGGCCTTTCACCATCACGGCCCCTCCCGTTGCGGGGCACAGGCTCCAGACGCGCAGGCTCAGCAGTTGTGGCTCACGGGCCCAGCTGCTCCGTGGCATGTGGGATCTTCCCAGACCAGGGCTCGAACCCGTGTCCCCTGCACTAGCAGGCAGACTCTCAACCACTGCGCCACCAGGGAAGCCCCTCAATTTTTAAATTTTATTTTAGAAAAGGATTCTCTGACAAACATTACCACCAGTCTTACAGACACATTACAATACTTGTGTAGTTTATTTTGCTCTACTGTTTTCTTACTAAAATAAAACCTCAACTTTAGGAGCTTCAAAATTTATTTGAAAAAATATTGGTCTCATATAAAGCTGACTACAGTGGCAGGTCTATATCTTACCAATAACTTAAATTTTGAAACATGGGATTTCTGTGAGAGATTTTGAATGAAACTATTGTTTCATTCTTCTCTAAATCCATAGTTCATTCATTATTCCATGCACTCACCAATAAACAAGCACCTAGTATGTGCAAAGAGTACCAAGGTTCAAGGTAGCTTTATTTCAATAATGACCATGCATTTTAAAATGAGCTTTCTACTGGTTTGCTCTAATTTCAACTTCATGACTTTGTTTTTTATAAAATATGTCAAGTATCTCTCCATTTTTGAGGGATTAAATAAAGAAGCATTTAAGTGATAGTGTTTTTAAAGTAAAAAAGTAAGTTAGATTTAAGAAAAACAGACCCTAAGGAAAAATACAGAGAAAAAATAGGCATAAAACATAAGCAGCCTGAACCAATGATTTTCAAGCAAAATTGTTTTCCAAAAAAATAATTTTCAAAGTTTTTCGAAAGGCATCTAGTTTTCTTGAAGATAAATTATGTATTATAACATTTAAGGTAAAATTCAGCTGCTTTTTTATACATTGACCTTTATCCATTAACACAAATACTAATTGAATTTAGTTTACTAAACTCTAACATTTTTTGAAAATTAAAAAACAATGTTTAATTAAATTTAAATAATAGAAACCTTTATAATTTCTTCAGTAATTTAAGCTACTTCGAAGCATAAGTAGTATTCTCTTTAAGTTCCTTTAAGAAACTATCTTGTTTGAAAGCAGAATGCAGGAATGCAGTAATTTTTGTCTCTACTTTTTCCTATAACTGCAAGCTCTTTGCTCTAGCTATCTCCATATCAATGATGTAGGTTTCTAGTAAGGCAGCCAGCAGGTTTTTATTCCCACTTAACAAATGTTAGTAACAATGGTAATGGCCAATACATAAATAAATACATGAAACAAACAAATCCACAAATCAAACCAAACCTAAACAACAACAGTAACAAATAAAGTTTTCACCTGTTGGGCCTAAAGGTGGAGTATGAGACTAGTAATCAAAAGTGTGCTTATTAAAAGGAGAATAAACATTATTTATCACCTGGCAGATTAGTGTAGATTA
Source organism: Eschrichtius robustus (assembly GCF_028021215.1). Taxonomy (NCBI): domain Eukaryota; kingdom Metazoa; phylum Chordata; class Mammalia; order Artiodactyla; family Eschrichtiidae; genus Eschrichtius; species Eschrichtius robustus. Next base: position 66,046,647 of record NC_090825.1, read on the forward strand.
AAAGTAATATTTTATCTGATGTTTCTGAGGGCACAGAGAAACGGTTGCACTAAATAAGTAAACTTCTGGAGGGAAATGTAAAATGTGTGCATCTTTGCTACCTGGTACTGAAATGTCCATCCCAGCTTTGGTTTCAGCAGATGCCAGTTGGAACTATGCAAATAACAAATAGCAGAGGACTTGAGTACTAAATCACTGTACATCCAGACAGAAGCTTAAAGCATTTTTAAAAACATTCAGTGAAATTGGTATTTCATGAAAAATAAGTTATTTTCAAATTATTTTAGTTATTTAGTATTACTACATATTATTATATTAATGATGTTAGTATCTAAATAATTTTACTCAGTGAAAACTGAGTAAAACATACTATAGGAATACTTAGGGTGTTTAAGATGCTAAAGTACACTACGGATTTTCGAAAGGAAGGTTAGTATTTAATGTTTATGGGATCAGAGAATCCTTTTTCCAAGACATAGGAAATGGAATTAGTGCTCTAGGAAACTATATTCTCTGCTTTCTACCATATAACCTCTTCTTTTAATGCTATATCCCTCAGTTATTTCAACATTTTAAAAATTATAATATTTTTGAAGGTAAAAATAAATCATAAAACATTATATAAGGTGTAGTATTATTGTTATTTAATGTACTTAAAATATATGAAGTACATATGAAAAAATATGTATATATACATATATATGAAAATATGTAAATAAAAATGTCTAGAAAGCTATGCATCAAAGAATTTGCAGTGCTTATCTCTGAAGAGTGGCATGACTAGTAATATTTCTTTTCTTAATTATATTAATATTTTCCTGTAAAGTATATGTATTGAGATAATAATTTATTATTTATGTTCTTTAAATGATTGTTTCAGGAGTATAGCATATAAAGATTAGGAAGGTGAGGAGTATGGGCTTAAACTTGAGATTTAGAGCAGAGCATTAGGACACCCATAAGAACAAGATAGGGGGCATTAGGAAAGCAGGTGCCTTAACAGGAGGGTGTCAGAGGGGAAAGCTGTATCTCTTGCAGAAAATGTATAACTTATTCACATTGGAACAGTGGTTCAGTTGTATCCATTTGTGAGCTGGATCTGGCTTGTACCATCATCACAGGGCCAACTGTGTGCACCTCTTCCCAGGAACTCATTCAGTGATACCACACTGATAACTCAAAATTGGCCACAGTGAGAGTATTTAAGCCATGGAAATTGGGAAACACTATAAATCAGGGATCCTGCACCTCTGCAGAGAGCCAATTGTTAAACACTTACCATCACAGTACTGATTATATCCAAGTTGTTCATGCACCTAAAGTATGCTTTTCTTTTCTTCCTGTTTTTAATAAATTCATTTATTTTATTTATTTACTTTTGGGTGTATCTTCATTGCTGTGCACAGGCTTTCACTAGCTGCAGCCAGTGGGGGCTACTCTTTGTTGTGGTGCGTAGGCTTCTCATTGCAGTGGCTTCTCTTGTTGCAGAGCATGGGCTCTAGGTGTGTGGGCTTCAGTAGTTGTGGCGTGCGGGCTCAGTAGTTGTGGCTTGCGGGCTCTAGAGCGCAGGGGCAGTAGTTGTGGTGCACAGGCTTAGTTGCTCCATGGCATGTGGAATCTTCCCAGACCAGGGATCGAACCAGTGTCCCCTGCATTGGCAGGCAGATTCTTAACCACTGCACCACCAGGGAAGTCCCCAAAAGTATGCTTTTCTTACTGCTACCTACCACACATGTATCTCTTATGGTAAACCACCTCTGCTTGCACAACTTAAAATCTTTAGAGGAAATGATTAGGTTAGTTTGGTCAATTTCAAGTTGATAAAGCAGGCTTAGGAAAAAAACTTTAAAGAGTGCTATCTACTAAATATAGAGATATTTTTTCCTCCATCTTGACTCCATCCAGCCATTCATCCAGCCAGCCATCATTATAACCCTCAGAAGTAAAGAAGGAAGGAGGCACTCAACACAGAGACTAATCACCTTGGATCATTTCCACCTGGAATACCTGAGGAGCTAAGGGTGTTTTCTTTTACTTGGCTCTGTGAATTGACTCTTATTTTAGATTCAAGTTATTTCTGTGGGCAGAGATACTTATTTTATTTCTATGTTTGGTGTTAATATTGGTATTTAAACTAACAACAATCCTAAAAAAATTAAGAAAGCAATTCTATTTACAATAACATCAAAAAGAATAAAATACTGAAGAATTAATTTAACCAAGGAGGTGAAGGACTCGTACAATGAAATCTACAAAACATTGCTGAAATAAAGGAAAGATAGATAAATGGAAAGACATCCATGTTCATAGATTGGAAAACTTAATATTGTTAAGATGTCAATGCTACTCAAAGAAATCTACAGATTTAATGCAAACCCTATCAAAATCCCAATGCCTTTTTCTGCAAAAATAGAAAAACCCATCGTAAAATTCATACAGAATCTCAAGGACTCCAAGTAGCCAAAAAAATCTTGAAAAGGAAGAACAAAGCTAGAGGAATCATATTTCCTGTTTTCAAAACTTACTACAAAGCTACAGTAATCAAAATAGTGTGGAGTTGGCATAAAGACATTCACTTACGTGAAATACACAGAATAGTCAAATTCATAGAGACAGAAAGTAAAATGGTGATTCCAGGGGCGGGGGTGTCGGAGGGGGGGAAGGTGGACAGAAGAATGAGAAGTTATTGTTTAATAGGTATAGTATTTCGGTTTTGGAAGATGAAAAGAGCTTTAGGGATGGATGGTGGTGATGGTTGCACAATAATGTGAATGTATTTAATATCACTGAACTGTACACTTAAAATGGTTATTTAAAATAGTAAATTTTATGTCATGTGTATCTTACCACAATACAAAAATTGGGGGAAAATAGTAAATTGATTTTTCAATAATTATGATAAAACATTGACTTTGTAGTTTTTAAAGACTTCAGCCTACACCACTTGAGCTTTCTCTTCTTTCTCACTCTTCACTGTTGTTTTTGTTTCACCTCACTTCAGGGCGTTCGGATCCAAAAAGTTCATGTTCGAAACTCTTGAAACGTGGGCACATTTATTTACAGGACTTTGACACATAGTGAGGGTGTTTCACTTGCCCAGTTCCATCACCAGTCTGAACCTGCACTAAAGGGATTTATTACAAATGAACACCTTGTAGTCAGGGCCTCCTCTTTGCCTCAGGACACTCACCATCTTGAGAGGCTCCCCCAGAGGTTGCTCAGCCTTCTGGGAACATTTTACTTCCCCCGGAGGGCTGCCACTTTCCACACCACCACCTCAGATATGTGCATGTCAGTGGTTTCACCCAAAGGCTAGGATAATTTTCTCCTCTGAATTGGCTTTCATTTGAAACAATATAAAGATGGAAGAATAACATGAGGGGAATGGATACTTAAAATGTGCACTAACGAGAACCCTCAGATCCACAAGTCCGTGAACTCTCCTCTCTGTGACTTCCCAGAAAATGATAGCCAGTGACTCAGATTAGAGCGTCTCAGGGCTGACCTTCCTTTTGAGTTGTCAGAGAGCGGCATTTAACTTGCCCTAACTCCCCAAAGCTAGGAAATATACTCTTCACAGACAAAACACCCTGCTGACACCAGGAAAGACACGAAGCATAATGTGATCTGTTAATCAGCCACCAGAGTACCTATGGCAAGAAGGTTCTTTACAAACCCTATTTAATGAGAGTTGCTTGATAAACCGCATCAGATGTAAAGTATAATAAAGTGAAAAAGTGCTTAGAGGTCTCTCTTGCAGTTTAGCTGATGTGTAACTGGGTTTCTAAGCTACCCATCTTCATTTATTAAGTTCTTACAATTGACTGGGTGCAGCACTTTTTCATTTTGCAATTCTGGACACATTAATATGTTTGTCACTCATATTTCAATAAAGCTGTTGGAGGAGGGGGAGGAGAAGGATGGGGAGAGAAGGGAGAGGGGAGTCACCACAAAGCAGGGATTTTCTTCTCAGATTTTAAAAATGAAAATAGATTGTTAGACACTAGCCTGATAATTGGTCATTGTTCCCATGTTCTGGGCCTTGGGCAAAGTCCTTTGTGTACATTATATCTTCCAATACCCACAAGAACCCTATGAGGTAAACAGTGTTATAATCCCTGTTTTACAGATGAATACATTGAAGACTTCTCTTTTGGGGAGACGGTAGAATCAATTTACTTTTCCAGGTTTATTTAGCTAGTAAAGTGGTGAAGTCACATTTCAAACCCAGGCAGTCTATTGCTATTTCAACCTTTATATGTCTGTGAATAATTTTTTAATGATGACAAAATAGGTGCACTAAAGAGTTTACTTCATTTTGAGAACTGAGAAGGAAACAAAAGAATCTCTGAAATAACAATCAGATGTTCTTTCTCATCATTTATTTTTTTCACCAAATAATTTTTCAGGTTATCTAGATGTCAAACGCTGCTCCAGAAATCTGGGACACAGGTATAAAACAAAATAAAACAAAACAAACAAACAAAAATACCATGATCCTTGCTTTATAGTTATGTAACCCATGAATTTTAGCCTTCTGGGTTAAGTGTAATAATGGAAGTACGTACAATTTATAGTAGCAGATTCCCTGGTTAAGAATCCGCCTGCCAATGCAGGGGACACGGGTTCGAGCCCTGGTCCGGGAAATTCCCACACGCCGCGGAGCAACTAAGCCCGTGCGCCACAACTACTGAGCCTGCGCTCTAGAGCCCGCAAGCCACAACTACTGAGCCCGCGTGCCACAACTACTGAAGCCTGTGCTCCTAGAGCCCGTGCTCCACAGCAAGAGAAGCCACCACAATTAGAAGCCCGTGCACTGCAACAAAGAGTAGCCCTCGATCGCTGCAACTAGAGAAAGCCCGCGCACAGCAACGAAGACCCAACGCAGCCAAAAATAAATAAATAAATAAATAAATAAATAAATTTATTTTTAAAAAAATTTATAGTAGCTACCTCTTCTGAGAGGCAGCAGGGGTGAGGTAGGGGTGAGCGTGGGACTACCTCAGAAAAACTTCATGGAGCACTATAAACTTAATCTAGGTCTTGAAATTTTGGTCAGTTTTTTCCAGATAAACCAAGGTGGGAAGCAGAAAAAGAAGTTTACAGGCTATAGAAACAACATATAAGGAGGCAGGCAGGATGGTATAAAAGAGCAGATGTTTTCAAAGGTAGAAGCCACAAGGAAATTAATTTTTAAGTCAATTTGTTATAAGAAAAATCATCCATATTAGAGTTGGAAATTTCTGGAACATGAAGAGTGTCCATTAGGCTATAGTAATTTCCAGAAATAAACATGAAACCCATTGTGCTTTGTGGCCAAGATGTGGAAAAAAAAAAAAAAGATGAACTTGAGGAGTTTAGCTGTGATAGACACTTCAGGTCACAATGTGTGACCTAGGATTGCTCAGTGTGTGGTATCTCTAAGTGGTATATCAGTAGAATGAAAATAATTTGGGTCTGGACTAAACTTTTCCTGGTAAACTAAATTTTACATGGCAACAAGACCACCTCAAAGATATTTTAATAAATGAACTAATGTTTATTAAACCTGCTTTACAAACTTTACACTTTTATGAAAATGTCATAAACTACTTTTCTAAATCCCACTTTCTCTTTAGGAAAATGGAGCACTTGAAAAGCCCAAACTTTTAATGCTCATTTTCGCCTTACAGAGTCTTATTCTTATGAAATTGCTGTCCTACTTTTGTTGGAAAATTTTAAGTCTATCATTTTTAATACCATATAAACGGATGTTTCTTAGTTATCTTCTTAAAGAATTTCTGGTTTTATTTTTATAGATTATTGGCTTAATTTGTAAACATTGCATTAACTTTAAAGAAACCTCCAAAGACAGTTTTTTGTTTTTGTTTTTTTTTTAAGGCCAGAATTTCCTGAAGATTTTGAAACTTCAGTTCATGTTTATTATGACTACCTCAGAGACTGATAGGAGTCTGAGAACACGGATAAGTTATTACAGAAAGTCCTATTGAGCTTATTTCAAGAACATTTCTATCTGTGAGGGCTAATATCCAAGGCTGATGCTATCACAAAGTTGTGTTACTTTGAAGCTTGGTAGGGGAAAAAAAAAAAAAGGTAAAAAGAAGCATTTAATTGGCTAAAAGCAATGGAACAAAACACCGATTGATTTTTCTGTGTTCTTGCGTAAAACTGAATGAGGCAGAAGACAAATTATCAAAATCAAAATAATATGTCCCCAGAACAGAGTTTATCATTACGTCCGGGATGGTAAGGATTTACAGAGCACTTAACTAAGTCTGAGGCCACTTAAATGTGATAAGCAGTTTTGCCACACACTTCCCTCCCTTTTTCTCTTTTTTCTTTTTCTTTTTTTTTTTTTTTTTTTTTTTTTAAGAGGGTGGGAGTAGGGCAGTCCCTGTTCTGTTCAGCTTCAGTTTAGAAAAGAAAAAGGGGAAAAAGTGGCCCTCTATCTAAACAGTAAGAACTTCCTGGGAAAGTTAAAGAATACTTATTCTTTGGAAATTCAGTTGTAACCTTTTCCTAGATTACGTTTGCTTTGGACCTGATGGTATCTCAGGTCTGAGAATAAAAAAAAAAAATTGTCACAATAAATCCACACTCTCATGCTCTCATAACACATATATGAGCTTGCTTGCTGCAATCTCACTCTTGCTCTCTCTACCCTCAGTCCCTTTCTCTATCTCCTCCAAAAACTGTATAGAGACATATATGGTATGTTGTACACGGACATAGCAGGCGGGATCCGTCGTATCTTGACTGCTTGAGGTAGTGTCTTTTTTCCTCTGAACTTCAGGTTTCCCTTCTGTAAAGCTAGAGTAGTCATATCTACTCTTCAAGATTATTATGAAGATATGCTTGGCTTATATTAAATACTCAGCAGTTGGTGGCCATTATTACTGTTATTTTTATTACTGTCATTATTACTTTTTATTACTACCATAATCATGTTTGGAGAATGAACGAAAGAAATTTAGAGCTCATCTGAGATTGTAGTATCTTTTGTATCTTTTAGCCAAACACTTTCCTGGAAACAAAATATTTTGGTTTCCATAACAGGATGATAGTATAATGATTAGACTTATCACCAAAACAGAAGTAAGAAATCAATGCCAGCCTTGTACATTTACCTTAACCAAGAAGAACATCCTTTTTCAAACCTAATGGTGGTTGCCCCATTCAGTTTAAAAACTACTTCTGGCTGTAAACTTTTTGAATGTAACTTTAGCCAGCATTTTAGGGTAAAATTGTTCTAAAATCATTACTTCAAGATGGCTAACAGTACTGCCCCACGCCAGCCATCTCGGCCACATGAAGCCAGCACTCCCAGGGGCCTTCACCTCAGGCCACAAGTCCTCCTGCTTCCCTTTCGCTCTCAGGAAGAACTGGAGACCATGTCAGCCATGCAAAACGCAAAGCTAATTTTCAAGCAATATGAGAGTATTTGAAAGCACTTCTACTAATTACAGCTTATGCCATAGGAGATTTAGTAGTATTTTGCTTATAGTAATACAGAACTGGTTAGAGTAGGACAACTTCTGAATCAATAAAGAATGCTTGCTTTTAAGACTATTTCATTTCCAATGAAACGTACTTGAACAAGAGGGAAAAAAATATGACTTTTCAAGGAAAGGGAAAACTTGTGAATTAAACTATGAATTTTAGGGTGTTTTTAGAAAAGTATCTCTTAGGTCTGTGGAGGCAAAATTCAGTTTTGCAATTGCTACTATCATGCACGTGTGTTTTAGAGCAACTGGCAGATAATTGCAGAATATTGTTACAGTGCATATAAAATTTTGATACTATTTTTCTTACAGCTGCAGAGTTGATATGATATATCCTACTGATAAAAATATTTTATACTTGTTTTCCTGTTACAAATTAATTATTTCAATCATCACTTAACTACATCTCCCAATTAAAGTACAATTTTAAGTACCGAAAATCAAATTGGACCCTTCCAGTAAATGAATCCCCAAATATCACATGTTCTAAATAAACTAAATTTGAATCCAATATCTAATCTTTCTTTCATAAAAAAGTCTCTAGTCATTTATGTCAAAATTGGACCTCCCAAATGGAGTTCCTATGTACCTATTTCCATCCTCAAACCACTCATTTGGTTCACAAATCACGTAATTATGAGTACAAAGGGATCTTGGGAAGTGCAATCACTTTACTGGCACATGGAAGTAAAATATGGATGCTCAATTTCCATCTTAATGCGTGCAAATGATAGACCCACACGTCCAGGCATCGTAACTGCCCCTGTGCACAGCAGGTCATGTTGGCTATCAGATTTAAGGAGATAATCCTGCTCCTCTGAACATGCTGAACAACATTCAGCAGAATTGTCTCCAACTCTATTTTTGTTTAAATGTCTTACTTTTATTTCTAAGTAGGTAAATATTGAATTCTAGTACTTAACATATTTTTATCTTTTGCCTAAGAAAGTTGATGTGTTATTATATTTTATTTTATAATGAAACTACCACATTGTCCTCTGTAAATTCTATAATCCTTGTAGGGCTTTGGGTCTAAGATTTGCTAAAGGTGTGGCCTAACCTCCTTGAGCTTTGCTGTCCGCATTGGAGAAGTGGAACTGTATTTAGGGGTGCCATGTGCAGCACAGAGGCTGTACGCTGTGCAGTGTGAAAGATGCTTGCACAACTGGACACCACAGCTCAACTATCTATGTTAGGATACAGGTTTAGTCTTTGTAACAGAGGCTCAAAATTAGTAACTTAACAAGCTATCAGTTGATTTCTCTCTCATGGGTCAATCTGATTAACTGAATGTAAGCAGATCAACACTGTCATGGCAGAGTCACAGGTCCTAGGCTCCTTCGCCCTTGCTCCTCTGCCATCCCTAGGCTGTTGTCCTATACACATGATCCAAGAAGGCTAAATGCCACATCTGCATTTCAGGGGGCAGGACGAAGGAAGGAGGGAAGAGGGGCCATGTTGCCATCCTTGAAGGACATATCCTAGAATTTGCTCACATCATTTCCCCTCCTGTCACATTGGCCAGAATTTGGTCATGCGGTCCTTTGTGATTGCAAGAGACTCTGGGAAATGTCATTTTCCCAGTAGTGATAATCCAAGAATGCTATGCAAGAAGGAGTGACCTACTGGACAGTTAGATGGGGGGAAGTACACCGACTATATTTCCTTATTTTCTATGTTCTTGACACTCTGGCATTTGGGGCCTTGATCCTGGAGGGACTGCTCCTCCTGGAGCTAGCTAATTCCTAAAGAAGAGCACGCCTCCCATTCAGAAACCAACCAAACCGGAGCCCATACCCTCAACCATCTCTTTTGTCAAATGCTCACACACCAAGCTAACACATACCCTACATCTTCCCAGAGCCAGGGGCTGGACAATTAGGGACCACCTCTACAGCCCAGGACCTGCCAAACTATTCAAACTATCCAACCCCAAGGTTACTCAGGGAACCTACCCTGTCTTGTCCATACCTCCCACAGAATAATGATGATAATAATAATAATAAAAGGCTCTGGATCATGTTCTGCTCTCGCTTCTCTTCTGGCTTTTGACCATCCTGGTCCTTCTCCAGGTGACCCTGTGGGGCATGCCATTCATCTATTTCTAGGGATCTGCGAGTACAAACTTATTCCTTCATGACAATCATTTCCATGTGTGCTGTCTTACCATACCTGACTAAAACTAATTCTGGGTACATTTTTCTTTTTTTTTTTTAACATCTTTATTAGAGTATAATTGCTTTACAATGGTGTGTCAGTTTCTGCTTTATAACAAAGTGAATCAGTTATACATATACGTATGTCCCCATATCTCTTCCCTCTTGCATCTCCCTCCCTCCCACCCTCCCTATCCCACCCCTCTAGGTGGTCACAAAGCACCGAGCTGATCTCCCTGTGCTATGCAGCTGCTTCCCACTAACTATCTATTTTACGTTTGGTAGTGCATATATGTCCATGCCACTCTCTCACTTTGTCCCAGCTTACCCTTCCCCCTCCCCGTATCCTCAAGTTCGTTCTCTAGTAGGTCTGCATCTTTGTTCCCATCTTGCCCCTAGGTTCTTCTGACCATTTTCTTTTCTTTTTTTTTTTTTAATCCTTTTTTTTATTCTGGGTACATTTTTAACATAGGGAGCAACTAGGAGTCTCTGCCAGAGGGCCTGTTACTATCTTTCACATATACTACACAGGGATAGTTCAAGGATTAAGTCACTATTGAACACTAACTTTGTAACTAATATTAACATTCTATACAAATATAAAGACAGTTATACAATCCAAGAGTAAAAGATCTTTAATATGAAAATTTTTAATATTAATATTTATTGTGTCATGCGGTTGAAACTAACATCCCTCACCACTAACTTTTATTCTGATTTGGCAAACACTGTAAAAAGAATGGCCAGATTTGAGATGTGGAAGATGAAATCTCATCCCAGTGCTTGATGGTGAAGGAGCAAGTAGAAACTAGATCCCCCAAGTTTGAGACACTTTCTATAGAGCCTTCTTGTCTTTATTTTGGTTGTTTGTGGGGACAATGGTAATAGAAATTTCTTCCATGAATTACTGAAATTTTCCTTGGTTTTCCTTGTATTACCTTTAATTTTTATCACTGAGCACACTAATAAGAAAACTAGAAAGACAGAATCTTCCATTTAGTTGCCTTTAACTGTTAACACTGAGAAAAGAGGTTTTTTTTTTTTGTCCAAACTGTTTCTCAACAGTTGGACTTCAAATGTAGGTGTATTACAAGGAAAAATCTCCCAGCAAAAGCTACAACACAAATATAATACAATTCATTTGTAGGACAAACTTTTTGTGTGGTTGACAAACTTGATACAAGTGAGAATGACCCAGTGTACTTGTTTATATTGCACATTCCTGAATTTCAGTCACAGAAATTCCAATTTAGTGCATTTGAAGAAGGGCTCAGGCACCTGCAATTTTACAAGCATCACAAGTAATTTTTTTAATATACATTTTTGTTAATACCTTTTGAGATATAATTCATATACCATACAACTCACCCATTTAAAGTGTACAATTAAATGCTTTTTATTTTATTCACAGTTATGCATCCATCAGTGCTAACATAATCCATAACATTTTCATTACCACAAAAAAGAAACACCATACCCATTAGCAGTCAACCCCATTTCCCCGTACTCCCCAGCCCTAGGCAAACACTAGTCTATATTCTCTCTATATACATTTGCCTATTCTGGACATTTCATGTAAGTGGAATCATACATTATGTGGTCTTTTGTGTCTGGCTTGTTTCCCTTAGAGTAATGTTTTCAAAGTTCATCCATGTTGTAACATGCATATATCAGTACTTCAGTCCTTTTTATTGCTGAATACTATTCTTTTATATGGATATACCGTATTTTATTTATTCATTCATCAGCTGATGGGCATGTAGGTTGTTTCCACTTCTGGCTACTGTGAATAATGCTTCTAGGAACATTTGATTATAAGTTTTTGTGTGGACATACATTTTCATTTCTCTCAGATATATACCTAGGAGTGAAATTTCTGGGGCAAATGAGTAACTTTATGTTGAACCTTCCGAGGAATAGCCAGACCGTTTCCCAAAGTGGCTGCACCATCTCACATTCCCAACGCCAGAACGTGAGGGTTCTGAATTTCTGCACATATCGCCAACACTTGTTATCTGACATTTTGATTCCAGCCATCTTAGTGGGTGTGAAGTAGTATCTCACTGTGGTTTTGAATAATATTTTCCTGATAGTTAATCAGCATCTTTTCATGTGTTTACTGGTTATTTGTATATCTTCTTTGGAGAAATACCCATTCAGGCACTCTGCTCATTTTTTAAAATTAGGTTATTCGTCTTTTTCTTATTGAGTTGTAAAAGTACTTTATATACTCTAGATGCAAGTTCCCTAAAACAGATGATTTGCAAAAATCGCCTCCTATTTGTGGATTGTCTTTTCACTTTCTTTAAGCACAAAAGTTTTCAATTGTCCTGTAGCTCCATGTTTTCATCTTTCTGCTATTGCTTGTGATTTGGGTGTCAGAGCTATAAATTCCAAATGACTTTTTGCAGTGACACAAGATATATCTTGAGAAACGCTGACTTAGTTGCAGATGGTCCTTGACTAGTTCATTCTTTTTTTAAAAAATCAATTAATTAATTAATTAATTTTGGCTGCATTGGGTCTTCGTTGCTGCGCGTGGGCTTTCTCTAGTTGTGGCGAGCGGGGGCTACTCTTCGTTGTGGTGCGCGGGCTTCTTATTGCGGTGGCTTCTCTTGTTGCGGAGCACGGGCTCTAGGTGCGTGGCTTTCAGTAGTTGCAGCACACAGGCGCAGTAGTTTGGTGCACGGGCTTAGTTGCTCTGCAGCATGTGGGATCTTCCCGGACCAGGGATCGAACCCGTGTCCCCTGTATTGGCAGGCGGATTCTTAACCACTGTGCCACCACAGAAGCCCTAGTTCATTCTTTTGGAGCCTGCTGTTGTGGATGTATTGAGAGCTATCCTCAAGGAGAGCTGGGAAGATTAGCCTAAGTACCCCCATTACGAGACAGTCTTCCATTTAGTCATTCATCTAGTAGCTATTAAAGCGTTACAGACATTATGAAAATTAGAAAGAGGTGCCAGCTGTGGGAAGATAGAATCTTTGGTACAAGTCTCAGTGGTAGTTCTGTGTCAGATGTGGAAGACAGTTTGCCCCTTTCTCCTGTCCTGTGTAGCCCTGTGCTGGGTCAGTGGCTTAACTAACAGACCTTGGGAGCTATTTCAAGCCTTGCTTATTCGCTTGGCTGGACACTTGTATAGTGCACAGCTGTACATGTTGCCCTGGCCACTTTATTGGGTGCTTTATTTTGTTATCTCATCAAATCCTTGTGTTAACACCTCTGTTGTATAGATATTGTTACACCCATATGGCCAGTGAAGATACTCGGGCAGGTCAACTGGCTTCCTTAAGTTTACAAAACTCGTACGTAGTAGTAGAACTGAGATGTGCACCCCCATCTGGTGACTTTGATTCTAACGGTCTTTCCATTATGCAACTTTCTTGTATTCTATGTGTCACTCAACTTTTAAGACCTTAAAGCTTAGTAAATTCCTCTATCTGAAACCAGATCAGGAACTACTTGACATGTCGGGAACCTATTTACCTTGCCTGAGTCTGAACTCAGATCACTACTACCTTCCCGTTGCTTCCCTACATCAGATACCTGCCCTTTGAATTCAGGGGCTTGGCAGTGTTCCTCTTCCTGTACTGCTGAACCAGAGGAAGAGCTCTTCTATCTTCATGGAGTTGCCAAAATGCTGTGAATCAGAAGAAATTCTGGAATTTGGTATGGGATTACCTAATCCCTGGAATGCCTGGAAGATTTTATTCAAATGAGACATAAAGGTCTGGGATATGAAGCTCATGAACACACACAGGTACACAAGGGCACAGAAAGAAAACCAAGGGGCTATGGCAGAGGAGACTGGAGGAAAGGCTTTTATAATCCCTTTCTTTGCAGGCAAATCTTTTTTTCACACATGAGATACATATGGCTGCATCTCTGGACAACCTGACAACTTGTTTTTCTCCTCACTGATATCTCTCACACTGCTTTCCACCTATACTATGTTTCACTGTGTGTGTGTGTGTGTGTGTGTGTGTGTGTGTGTGTGTGGAGAGGGCTGTCTATTTTCTCTCTTCTCCTCAAGGGAGAAATAAAAAGGAGGCTACAAGAGAATATTTCACAGAAATTCAGGATGTCTGTAGGAAGTGGAACTCAGCATAGGAAGTGGATTTGTTGCTCATCCTTATACCTACCTGAACAGGAGCAAAGATATTTGGAGAGAAGTGATTGGAAGGACAGAGGGCGTGGGTAGCCTGTGTTCCCGCTATGTGGTCTGGAAGAATTAGGGTTTGGGGGTATTTTGATGGGCTAAGTGACAGAGCAGAAAGTAGCTGCACTAAGCTGCCTTGCTGGTGTCCCAAGGGTGGCCTGTCAGACTAGGGGACCACAGCACCAGGGGATATGGGGCATATCAACTGAGATCAAGTGGAGGAGGGTGAAAGAAGCACAGCTGCATCTCCTAGGGCAGGGAATTGCACAGGGGGATGTCCCTTAGAGACTCTTGGAAAGTACACATGTGTCCTCGGTGGCCAGAGTTGGGACACCTGCCACACCAAGGGCATCAGCTGTCAGTCACTGTTATCCAAGGAAGCTTTCATGATCCCAAAGAAGATTATAACAGCAGCCACTTAAGTAAGAGGGTCTTGTTCCTTTCCTTCACCCTCTCTTCTGCCATTTCATAACAAAGATGCTGAAGCCAGGAAAAGGCCAAAAGCAGGGTCTCAGAGCAGCCTGCCCGGTCACATCCTCCCCTCCCCCCATTCATGTCGCTTGAGCCACAGAAATAGAAGCTTTGGTAGAAAGACAGCCTTAATTCATATATGAGGTTAGCATTTAAAACTCTGTAAAAACAGGCATATATTAATGGAAAGTGTACAGATTGTTATGAAATCTGCCCAAGATTCAAGAAGTTTATTCTCAATGTGAAGGGGACATTTGATATAGTAGTTTGGGTAGTGACTGGAAAAATAAAACCCAATAACTTCCAGGTTTTTATTTTTTCACTCACTGAGTAGAGTCTGCCCAATAACCTGCTTTTAAGCAACCTAATTTTGCACTCACCTTTGCTCTTTCCTACTTTCCCACTGTTTTCCAAACACCATCTACTCATCTGTTCCCAGGTTAACACTGTCTTCCCTCAGGTTCTTCTATTTGTGATCGATACCTTCCGTCTTCGTTAGGCATCTCTGGGTCATCTTAGGAAATAATTCCCAATTACAATCGAGTTTCTGGCTTATTGCTCAGGTGTGAGCATCCTTGATCTCTATTTCTCCACTTCTTCCGCTTCTAAGGACACAATTATCTTTCCCACAGGAGGTATCCTTTCCTAGTTTGTTTACAGTCTGATGTGCCAGTCTCTACTTATGAATAATGTAAAATTGTTCTTTCAGATCTCAGAATACATTGTCTCAAAGATTTTAAATCATGTGGAGCCTACTCATTGAGAGTATACATTGAGGAGTGCAGAATTAATGGTATTACTGTTTACAGTTCCCTTATGAAAATGCAACCACTGTTCCCACTTGATTTGCTGGGGATTTGGATTCCTCAACTGCAAGAGGAAAAGGGGGTCTCTTGGCCCCTGGAACTGGGGCCCAGGTGGAGTCAGGGCTGCTGATGGCACACGGTGAGGACAGATGGCCCCAAAAAAGGGGAGCTGGGTAGGTATGGGGAATCTTCCCTGCCTGCTACATTTTGGCCCCAACCTTCCTTATTTCTCAGGGCATAGAATACACTCAGCAGAGTGTTCATTCCACATCTATTCAACACATATACGCTGAGCACCTACTATGGGCCAGGCACTGGGCTAAGGAACTGTATGTACAGCGTGAACCTAACATATAAAGGCCCTGTTCTCACAGAACTTCCACCAGCGACTACACGTCTGAAGTAAGAGGACTTTGAAGAAAGTGAATTTATAGTCCTTCTAGACTGTAACTTCCATGAATTTAAGATTCATTTATGATTCCCAGGACAGCAATTTTTAGGCCTCATCTGGCTAGTTCTTCCTGGGGGTTGAGTTGTATGAGGGAGTCAAACTAGATCTGTGGGCGGGAGAAGAGGCACTGAGATTCAGGCTGGGGATCCTGTTAACAAGACAGCACTGGGTGTGGGAAAGGTAGCAGTAGGGATGATGCTGGTGTGGGTGGAAAGTGGCCTAAGAGGGAGGAGCTGCTGGATGGATTCACACTCCTCCCTGATATCCTAAGACTGTCATCTCATCTTACCCCAACCCAGGTAGAAAACCTGTTGTTGCCAGCCCTGCAGTCCTAGCCAGTGCAGGTGGTGATTAGAATATAGAGAATTACAGCAGCTGTAATTGGTACCCCACCTGTATCCCCTTACTGTTATCATTTCCTTGCATGCTGGACCAGCTTCTCATTGCAGACCCAGCATCATTTAACCTGAGAGCTTTCTCTGGCCACCAGAGCCCAGTCTGCCTGCACCCATGCAGAAGTGGCAGACTTACCCCCTCGGAAAAGCCCTCAACCAACGACAGGTGTATAAATATTCCAGCTCCCTCTCTCTCAGATGGGATACCACTGAGGTTCATGTTCTGCATGGTTTCTCAGCATCCCCTGGTGGGACCAAGCTCCAGTTGCCCGTAGTGACAATCTGCTTGAAATGCACCCTTCACTAGCCTCCTTCCCTGCTCTGTCTCATTCCCTACTTCTCTATAGACATTTCTTGGCCTTGCCTCCCAAATAAACTACTTGCATTCGAATCCTTGTTTCAGGGCTTGTCTCAGCAAGAGCCCAAGCTAAGATAGACATTGTGTTGTTCCTGTTTCTATTAAAAAATGTCACTGAAGTTTTGATAGATATCCCATTGAATCTATAGATATCTTTGGGTAGTATGAACAATATTAACTTTTCTAACCATGAACACAAGCCATCTTTCCATTTATTTGTGTCTTCTTCAATTTCTTTCCTCAATGTCATTTAGTTTACAGTGCATAGAGCTTTCACTTCCACAGTTAAATTTATTCTTAACTAAATATTTTATTGTTTTTGATGCTATTGTTTTCTTTATTTCTTTTTCAGTTAGTGGTTACTGTGTGGAAATGCAACTGATTTTTGTGCATTGATTTTGCATTCTGCAACTTTACTAGTTTATTAACGCAACAGTTTTTTGATGAAGTCTTTAGAATTTTCTATAAACAAGATTGTGTCATCAATAAAGTGGAACAATTTTACCTCTTCTTTCCTGATTTGGATACCTTTTTTTTCTTTTTCTGTCCTAATTGTCATGGCTAGAACTTCTAGTACTATTTTGAATAAGAGTGGTGAGAGTGGGTACGTTTGTCTTGTTCCCGATCTTAGTGGGAAAGCTTTCAACCTTTCACTTTTGAGTATGAAGTTAGCTCTGGGATTATCATATATGGCCTTTTATGTTGAGAGTAGGTTGGTTGTTGCCAGTGGATGAGGTGGGGGAAATGGGGAGAGATTGGTCAAAGGGTACAAACTTTCAGTTATAAGATGAGTAACTACCCGGGATCTAATGTACAGCATGGTGACTATAGTTAATATTACTGTGCTGTATATTTGAAAGTTGCTGTTAGAGTTGAGCGTTAACATTCTCACCATAACAACAAAAAAATGGTAATTATGTGAGTTAAAGGATGTGTTAACCAAGCTTATTGTGGTAAACCTTTCACAATATATGCATGTATCAAATAATCACATTTTACACCTTAAACGTATACAGTGTTATGTGTTAATTATATCTCAATAAAACTAGGGGAAAAAAGAAATAGATATTGTGTGAAATGGTATGGGAAGGAGGAGGTAGTCGCAGGCAGCTACCAACAGAGAGAAAAAGAGATAAAAATTCCCCAAAGGAGTTGCAGAAATAGGGGACGGGAAGGGCCATTATACATTCACAACTGCATTTTTGAGCGAAGCTATAAGTTCGATACTATATTTAAAATAAAATTATTTCAACTTTCTGAGGACTAAGAAGAATAACAGTTTTTAGCACAATGTTCTTTTCTCTAGTTTTTTAATGTCTACATTTGATACTCATGTTCAACAGCCAAGGACTCTAGTGTCCTTGGAGTGAGCAATTTCCTTGAATTCTTTTCTTGTTAGAATGACATTTAATGCTTTCCTTCCACCTTTTAACTTTTTTTAAAAACATCTTTATTGGAGTATAATTGCTTTACAAATGGTGTGTTAGTTTCTGCTCTATAACAAAGTGAAACAGCTATACATATACATATATCCCCATATCCCCTCCCTCTTGCATCTCCCTCCCACCCTCCCTATCTCACCCCTCTAGGTGGTCACAAAGCACCAAGCTGATCTCCCTGTGCTATGCGGCTGTTTCCCACTAGCTGTCTATTTTACATATGGTAGTGTATATATGTCCATGCCACTCACTCACTTCGTCCCAGCTTACCCGTCCCCCACCCCGTGTCCTCAGGTCCATTCTCTACATCTGCGTCTTTATTCCTGTCCTGCCCCTAGGTTCTTCAGAACCTTTTTTTTTTTTTTTTTTGCATTCCATATATATGAGTTAGCATATGGTATTTGTTTTTCTCTTTCTGACTTACTTCATTCTGTATGACAGACTCTAGGTCCATCCACCTCACTACAAATAACTCAAGTTCATTTCTTTTTATGGCTGAGTAATATTCCATTGTATATATGTGCCACACCTTCTTTATCCATTCATCTCTCGATGGACACTTAGATTGCTTCCATGTCCTGGCTATTGTGAATAGAGCTGCAGTGAACATTTTGTTACATGACTCTTCTTGAATTATGGTTTTCTCAGGGTATATGCCCAGTAGTGGGATTGCTGGGTCGTATGGTAGTTCTATTTTTAGTTTTTTAAGGAACCTCCATACTGTTCTCCATAGTGGCTGTATCAATTTACATTCCCACCAACAGTGCAAGAGGGTTCCCTTTTCTTCACATCCTCTCCAGCATTTATTGTTTGTAGATTTTTGGATGATGGCCATTCTGACTGGTGTGAGATGATACCTCATTGTAGTTTTGATTTGCATTTCTCTAATGATTAGTGATGTTGAGCATCCTTTCATGTGTTTGTTGGCAATTTGTATATCTTCTTTGGAGAAATGTCTATTTAGGTCTTCTGCCCATTTTTGGATTGGGTTGTTTGTTTTTTTTTTTTTTTGATATTGAGCTTCATGAGCTGCTTGTATATTTTGGAGATTAATCCTTTGTCACTTGCTTCCTTTGCAAATATTTTCTCCCATTCTGAGGGTTGTCTTTTTGTCTTGTTTATGGTTTCCTTTGCTGTGCAAAAGCTTTGAAGTTTCATTAGGTCCCACTTGTTTATTTTTGTTTTTATTTCCATTTCTCTAGGAGGTGGGTCAAAAAGGATCTTGCTGTGATTTATGTCATAGAGAGTTCTGCCTATGTTTTCCTCTAAGAGTTTGATAGTGTCTGGCCTTACATTTAGGTCTTTAATCCATTTTGAGTTTATTTTTGTGTATAGTGTTAGGGAGTGTTCTAATTTCATTCTTTTACATGGAGCTGTAGTTTTCCCAGCACTACTTATTGAAGAGGCTGTCTTTTCTCCATTGTATATTCTTGCCTCCTTTATCAAAAATAAGGTGACCATATGTGCATGGGTTTATCTCTGGGCTTGCTATCCTGTTCCATTGATCTATATTTCTGTTTTTGTGCCAGTACCATACTGTCTTGATTACTGTAGCTTTGTAGTATAGTCTGAAGTCTGGGAACCTGATTCCTGTAGCTCCGTTTTTCGTTCTCAAGATTGCTTTGGCTATTCGGGGTCTTTTGTGTTTCCATACAAATTGTGCAATTTTTTGTTCTAGTTCTGTGAAAAATGCCATTGGTAGTTTGATAGGCATTGCATTGAATCTGTAGATTGCTTTGGGTAGTATAGTCATTTTCACAATGTTGATTCCTTCAATCCAAGAACATGGTATATCTCTCCATCTGTTTGTATCATCTTTAATTTCTTTCGTCAGTGTCTTATAGTTTTCTGCATACAGGTCTTTTGTCTCCTTAGGTAGGTTTATTCCTAGGTATTTTATTCTTTTTGTTGCAGTGGTAAATGGGAGTGTTTCCTTAATTTCTCTTTCAGATTTTTCATCATTAGTGTATAGGAATGCAAGAGATTACTGTGCATAAGTTTTGTATCCTGCTATTTTACCAAATTCATTGATTAGCTCTAGTGGTTTTCTGGTAGAGTCTTTAAGATTCTCTATGTATAGTATCATGTCATCTGCAAAGAGTGACAGCTTTACTTCTTCTTTTCTGATTTGGATTCCTTTTATTTCTTTTTCTTCTCTGATTGCTGTGGCTAAAACTTCCAAAACTATGTTGAATAATAGTGGTGAGAGTGGACAACCTTGTCTTGTTCCTGATCTTAGAGGAAATGTTTTCAGTTTTTCACCATTGAGAACCATGTTAGCTGTGGGTTTGTCATATATGGCCTTTATTATGTTGAGGTAAGTTCCCTCTATGCCTACTTTCTGGAGGGTTTTTATCATAAATGGGTGTTGAATTTTATCAAAAGCTTTCTCTGCATCTATTGAGATGATCATATGGTTTTTCTCCTTCAATTTGTTAAATATGGTTTATCACATTGCTTGATTTGTGATTACTGAAGAAACCTTGCCTTCCTGGGATAAACCCCACTTGATCATCCACCTTTTAACTTTGGTTTGATTTATCAACTCTGGAAGACTTCCGGAAACTTAAAATGAATTCTGAGTACGTATCATCTAGCCAGCTGTTTTTATTATGGGAAAGTAAGAAGCACAGTTTCTTCATCTATAACTAGATTAATGCCCAGGATTCAATGTCAGTAGAATGTGTGTGTGAAGAGATTTTCTAGTAAAGGAAATAGATTTGTTGGGCTACCATTCTTCCCTGATCCATTTGTAGTCAGTGGCATGTTTTTAAATGATGGCTGAGTGAACCAGCCAAAGGACACACACACACAAATACTTTTTTCCCCCTCTAAGTTCATTTGTCATTATGTAGGTCGTAAGCTTGACTACTCTAATAAATTAATTTTTTTTCTATAGAAATTATAAACTTCTTTAGGATGGGAAGCAATTCTTACCTTTTGAATTATTCCTAAATACCTAAGGTCTAAAACAGTGCACACAGAAGGTGCTCAGTAAATGTTTGTGGACTTGAACAAAGAAAATAGAAACGAAATTGAGAACAGTCTGTTTGTGACAAGTATTTGCTGAGTCTATAGATGTTCTTCTCTTCTTTTTTTCTTGATGAGTTATACCAAATATTTAATATTGTTTGTATCACAGGGTTAAAATGTGATCACTCATCTTTTGTGACAAGGGCCTAAAGTCCCTGACATTCATCTAGTCCTTCAATTCTTTTTACTGATAGAATAAAAATAATAACTGCTGTTACTTCTACTTCCTGTTCTGATACCTGTACTAGATTTCTCCAAACATTCTTCTCACTCTGTAGAACTTCCTTTGTTTTCTGTCGTACTTCCACCTTTGCTCACAGGAGACACTAATGATGCTATGTTGGCTCTTTTCCCCAACCATGGTGCTTTCATTAAGCTCCTTGTCCTCTGGGTCCCATTGCCCTCTAATTAAATACATGGAGCCTGGTACTCACTGAAAATACACAGCAACGGCTAAAGTTTTGCCTCTTAAGAAAACCTCTGCCTTGTTCTCTGCCCTGCCGCATAGTTTCTAAGATCTCGACCGCTTCCTTGTGCTCAGAAACAAGATTCTTCGGTTTGTCTTGGTTCAGTCAGACAGATGCTTTATAAAAATAAATTAAAAAAAAAAAAAACCTTATATTTGTCAGTCTGTGGGGAGGAAAAGAAAAGAAATTGAGAAAGTGACCAAGGAGAGGAGTAAGGTTGCTATCTTTGATTCAATTTAGTCGGACTGATTTATTTATGCCTTGATCTTTTCCTTTACAAAAACGATGGCATTTTTGATACTCTCCTCCAGGCAGCCTCCCCAGGGCAAGTGCAGATGTGCTGAGCCATTTGGCTGCAGCTTGGACCGACTCAGAGAGCCTCCCTTCTCCCTAATGAAGTCATCTCCTCTCGGCATCCCAGCCTTTCCCATCACTCCATGTTGGAACTTGGCTTTGGCTTGCATAGTTCTGTCATGATGTAGATGGTCTTCCAGTTAAGTTCTGGAGAAATCTACCCAACCATGAACAGGACATTTACAGCAAAAAAAAAAAAAAAAAAAAAAAGAAGAACTCTTTCATTGAAAGAAACATTTTACTGTAACATTTTGATTTGGAGGTTGGGGAGCAAAGGCTTGGTATCTGATTTCTGGGGAAAAAAATCACATTCTTCATGGCTTTCTAAGGATATTTGTCTGTATTTAATTTATCTGAGTAATTTATATACTTCAGGCTAAAGTGTAATGAGCTTGTCACCATCACTTTGCCTTTTGTAGGTTTTCTTTTATTTTTTTAAAGAAAGCAACAAAGACCTTATATTATTGAATAGTTCTGCATTTCCTGGAAACGAAAGAAGATTTGAAGTGTTGGGTAAAATGTCTTTCCTTAATCTGTAAATTTTTTTTTTAAAGCAATCTTAGAGGGTTGACTTCCTTCTTCTAGGGTCTTTGGAATTCATTAAAGGTGCATTTTTAATCTTTCACATTCTTTCACCATCCAGAGAGGATATTTGCTTCATTGTGCCTAGGATCAGCCAGATCAGGGACTTGAAATGTGAACTCTGTTTTCGGAGTGTGGATGGGACTGGAACCTTGTCATTCCTAGTGCAGCAACAGATAATACTATGTCTAAGAACACTTCACCTGATCAATAAAAAAGGAGAAGACTGAAATGTGATCCTAAAGGACCTCAGAAGGAGGTTTAGATAAAGATAATGAAATTCTCTGGAGACCCACCTGACATCTACACCATTCTTCTCTAAGTCTTTGGCTGGCTGCCCTCTGACCTCAGCCAAGTTCCTAAAGACAAGATCAAGGCAGTGAAGCAAGGCACGTAGCTTCTGGCTTCTGGTTTCTTGTAGACACCAGCACTGGGAATGAAGAGCTTGTTTTATCTACACCTGGGACCATGGAGTTTACAAACAGAACATCCCCAGTACAAGGACATGATTTAAAGGGGGATGCACAGAATGATATTTTAATTACTGTTTAATTCAGACAAGTGTATTGGGCAAGTATAGTTTTAGTTATAAAAGCTGCAAATATATATTTTCTCATTCAAGAACTTTTGATGATTTTTCAGACATAGGAGAATAAGAAATAACTTTCTCCCATTCTCTTTTTCTTGATTAAAGAAAGAGAGAAAGGAAGGAAAGAAGGAAGGAAAGAAGGAAGGAAGGAAAAGGAGAAGAGAGGAAAGGAAAGGAAAGAAAGGGAAGGGAAGGAAAGAAAAAACAAAGAAAGAGAGAGAAAGATGTCCTCAAGGAGAGTTACATAGAAATAATACAGCTGTAGACTCTATCCTGGATGTACCAGGTATGCTTTCCTTTTTATTCTTTCTCTATCATAAATAGCTAGAGGGCGAAATCTGCCTTAGAGAAAGAAAGCAGATATTCAGGGGTGTCATTTCATTCTGGTTATTTGACAGCTTGAAGAAGTATTTAATTTTCTAAATAATAGTGTTACAAGCCAAAGTAAAGAAAAGGCATGCAGTATAAAGCTTTTCAACTTTGTCCAAGTTCTGACTAGTTATGTCTGCCTGAGAAAGTGCCTTTGCCGCGTAGAACTACTCAATCAAGAGTTGTAATGTCTATGGACATTACAAGGAACCAAAATGTTGGAGGGCTGGAGAAACACATTTGGCAAGGTAAAGGAAAATATCTCAGTATGTAAGGAGTTGCTGACCCATAATTTTAATCATGTTCCATTATGTACAGATGGTATTATTTGTAGTGAATGTTAACCGTTAACATTTGCTTGAAGACGGATATTAATCTGCTATTAGTTTCTTGTTTCTGCTCTAGGTCTCCTTTGTAGAAAAGTTTTACTTAACTGTATTATGAAGGGAGAACAGGGTAATGGAGAGATAATAAGCTTTTCAGATTGGCAGATCTACCACTTAAAAAGTGGCCGTGGGCAGGACACTTAAACTCTTTGCAACTCAACTAGGTTCACTCACATTTAAAAATGAGAACAATAATATATACCTTGAAGTGTTTCAGAGAAAGATCTAACCTAATGCCTGGGTATAAACTTCAGTAAAGACTCTTTTATTTCATTTTTCTCCCTTTCTGAGTGAGCTCATCTTGGTCATAGAGATACTATGAGGAGCACTGAAAAGACCACTGGACCAGGAGTCAAGAGTTGTGTGCTGGTAACAGCTTTGCTATTAATCGTGTGATTTTAGGAAAGTCACTTTCTGGGCCTTAGTTTGCTTATCTGTTAAATATAAATGTTGAACTCCAATTCTGTTCTATGACTCTGTTATTCTAAATATATTTTAATGGACTAGAATCTCAATGTTGGAAATGGTTGTATAATAACTGTACTAAGAATAAATAAATCATTGTGAAAACAAATAGGTTGATTTCCAAATCCTAGAGTTAATAGTTACATCGTTCACTGTAGTGAGCTCATAGATAGATAGATAGATAGATAGACAGATAGACAGATAAATAAATAATGCACATTTTGAGGACTGAAGTTCTGCTAACAAATCTTCTACCTGTTTATTAATTAAAATCTATGATCCTGCAGAACACATACAACTTTCAAAAGAAACATTACAACAAGAGTCTAGGCTGCTACAGGTTTTAAAGTATGAGCTTAAGCCAACCTACTCAAAGAAATTCAGAGCGAAAATGGACTTTCTCCTTTAATCATCACTCTGTGAGGTGTTGTGTTTGATATAATTTTATAAGTAGGGACTTCAGAGTGAAGAATTATCTCATTTTCCATATTTGGAATACTTCCATATTTGTGTAGAAAGAAAAGTTTGCTCTCCACTCCAGTATCCCCAGTGTTAAACTGATGTGCACCTTGGATTTATTTTGTTTCCATTGTATAAACTCAATACTTGACTTCAAAGAAAAGTAAGATACAAAGTCCCTCTTTTCTAAGGGGCAGAAATCCTTTGTGTCAACTGGTTGACCCTTGCTCTGTCAGGTCCCATTGGAAGTCTTCTGTAACACAATGCAGGGGACTCTTCCATGCGTTGATGTTGTTTACATAGTCGGGTGGACCTGGCTAGATATAAAAATCACATAAACTCATGAAAGATTATGGTCCCGTTTCCTGACCACAAGGATGGTGATTGATATATCCAAGGAACCTCTGTTACTCAGAAAAATTGTTAAATGTTCTACCATGAGGGGCACTTTGAAACGCTGAGGGAAAGAAAGAAAGAAGAAAGCCGAATCTAGACTTCTGTAGGTTTGTGGCAGGGGAAGAGGATCTGTTTGAATCCGACAAGGGATTTGCTTCGGGGAATTTCCTGTCCAGCCCATTATTACCGGGGTCTTTGTAGATTGCGCAATGACGTTGGGTTCCCCATTGGGCAGCTCCCGGGGAAAGCAGTGGGGAATTCTTACACTCTCCCTCTAGGTCTCAGAAGGATCTCGTTTTCTCAGTGTCTCTTTCAGGTTGGCAGAAGCCAGGAGCCTGACACTTCCCTCAGATGGGACAGGCAGGCTCGCTGGCCGCGTGAACACGCTGTAACCAAGTTCTTTGCTGATTTTACAGAGTTTCATTTGCTCCCAAGAAGAACTGACGGTACTCAATTGTCTAGTGCTGGCCTGCCCCGCAGGAGCCTGGGGGCTCCTTTCCCCTAACCCAGAACTAGCAGCACGGGGGGCGGGGAAGCGGGGGTGGGGAGGGGTGGGAAGGCAGTGGTTTCCTTGCGCACAGCGCGATGTTACTTAGTGAGTCGCTGAATGGGGAGCGCTGCTGTCCCCAAGCCGATTGGTACTTCTTGTCAGGAAGAAACGCCGAGAGGTGGGAGTGCCTGGGGAGGGAGGCAGGCGGTCCCTACCGCAAGCGCGGGGAGCTGCCTTTCCGCTCCTTTGCCTGCTTTCCAAGCCTGGGCTGTTAGGAGGGGCTGCAGCTGCGGAGCGCTCGAGGAGCCTGTGAATGAACCCTCCTCCTCTTCCTCCTCCTCCTCCTCGCTGAGTCTCCTCCTCGGTGCTGACGGTACTGTGATATAATGATGATGGGTGTCACAACCCGCATTTGAACTTGCAGGCGAGCTGCCCCGAGCCTTTCTGGGGAGGAACTCCAGGCGGGCGGGCGCAACAGCCGCGAACATTAGGTGCTGTGGACAGGCGCTGGGACCGGGCTCTGCGGTCAGCCCCGCATCCTCCCGCATCCTCCAGCACCACCCCGCACCCTTCCCCAGGCCACCGCGCTTCCTATGTGACCCGCCCCGGCAACGCCGAGCCCATTCGCGCAGCGCTGAGGTCAATTTTTCCCCTCAACTGCAGTAAAGCCGCCTTTCAAGGTAATCACGTTTCTTTTGTTCCCCCTTAAAAAAAAGAAAAGAAAAGAAAAAGAAAAACTTATAGGAAAAAAAAAATCGAGTTTAGAAAAAAAAGAAGTACGTTGTAATTGGTAGAAGGCTTTAATTAAGGCTAAGAGAACTAGCTCTGAGAAATTAAGAAAATATGTGCACTGTAAAAAATGCAGGTAACTTTCAGAAGGATGTTTGGAGAGAAGAATACAGAGGGACCTTGGTGCTGAAAAAGATCCAGACAAAAGAAGCCCGGGGTGGGGTGGGAGTAGAAGGACAAATGGAATTGGGGGAAGGGAGGGAAGGGAATGCAGAGAACCCCTAGAAACGTCGTGGGGTCTTGAGCTGGAGAGGAGGGACCCGTGGCACCTTGATCCTTTTTTTTTTTTTTTTTTTAACGTGCTCGAGGCAAAAGTTTGAATGGGGACCACCGAGACTTGCCCACATACAAGTCCCCGAAGCCGCCCTGGTGCAGGCCACCTGGTTCCCGGCCCGTGATGTGTGGTCAGTGCCCGGCGTTCCTGGAAAGCTGCTCCCAAGCAGCTTCTGACAGGGCGATCCGGGACCTGCGCGGACGTGACCCCCTCAGCCCGCGGGCGCTCTGGGAGGAGGTCCGGTCGGGGAGGTGCGGGGTCCCCGGTCCGCGTCTCTTCGGCGACGCGGGGGCTGTCAAGGCTCTCTCCGGTGCCCCTGGGTTCTTTTGTCCTACGCGCGGTGCGCCGGAGCCGGCCGGGAGGGGGCAGGGGATGGGGGTGGGGTGCTTGGAGCGCCGCGGAGGTCTGCGAGGCGCCAGGGCGGGAAAAGCTTGCCCCGAACCAGTAGGGATGTGCAAGAATTTTATCTCGCCCTGCGGAGCGAAGTGGAGGCTTTTGCTCTCAACGAGCAAACCAGCGCTCAGATCTCTCTTCAGACAAAGGTGGCGCGGGGACCCGAATCTGGGGCCTCTAGGACCAGCCCTCTCGCCCGGACTACTGCAGTCCTCCTTTTCCTTCCATTTCCCCACCCCCTCCCAGCCCGCGGCCCTAGTTGAGCAACTTTACTGGCGGGTCGTGCGGCGGCGGAGAGCGAGTGGCGGCAGCTCCGGGGGACGCCCTCGGCTGGAGCGCCCCACCGCCCTGCGGAGGCGTGGGCGCCGCCGGTCTACATCCCTGGTGCGTGAGGGCTGGGGGGCATCAGGGTTGTCCAGGCTCACTGTCTGTGTCACTGGGCGTGGAGCAGTCAGTGGGTTAGGCAGCGGAGAGCGAGGTAGAAAACTTGTGTCATAGCTTAAACTATTTGCTCTCGGATCCAGCGGCGCCGTAGCAAGTCCTGCAAGTCCCCGGGAGATGCTACGGGAGGGAGGAGAAATCTACGCGGCGCCTGGAGAGCTGTCCCGCGGTGCGCACACCCACAGGCGGAAAGACAGTCTCGCTATCTGTGTCCCGTTTCTCATCTTTGTCTCTCCCTCTCTGTCTCCATCTTCTCTGCCTCTCTTCCCCTCTTCCAGCCTCTGCTCGGTCTCTTTCGCTCCTGCGTCCCCTCCCCCCACGGCTGACAAATGAATGGCTAGTGTGAAATCCCTGCCTCCCCTGTCCGCGGAGGCTGGCAAGGAGGGAGGAGCGAGGGAGGCGATGCGCTCCTTCGGATCTACCCCCACTTGCAGTGCTTCGAGCTTGCAGAACCCAGATGTCTAGGAATAGGGAGTTTCTTGGTGGGTGTGGGCGCCCCCTGATGGAGAAATGCAGCACACGTGGAGGACAACGAGCCCCCCGCCACCCCAAACCAAATGAGCCGCTTTCACAGCCATGTATTCAAGGATGGAGCACCCTAGCTTCCTCTTTAGCTGTTAGTTTTCTACTTCGGAATCTGCGACGTAAATCTAGGGGGTTGGAGGGCCCAGGAAGGAGACTTGTCTTTAAGGGCCGAAGCGCCTTCTCCCCAGTCAGCTGAGACATGCGCGGCACTCCGGGCCAAGCCTGCAGTTTGGTGGACTAACGCACGTGGCCAAGGGAGGATCCAGGTTTCGGGGGGCTTGGCGCTCAATCTTTCTTGGGCGTCACTTTAAGAAAGATCATGCAGAATGCCGTACTTTTGGAAATTTTATTATGGCCCACGACCACTCGAACCCAAAGCTAGGGCCCCGCCCCAGACCATTGCCTAATAAGGGACCCTAATCCAGCGTTTAAATTTTCTCAATTTCACAACACTCGCCGAACGTGGAAATTTGGGAGGAGGGCGCCGGGAGGAAAAAGGAGAGAAGGGAAGGAAAGGGACGGTGGGGAGAAAGGGAAGAAGAAAGGAACAGAGACGGGGCACATGCACGCAAACAGCCGGGAGCGGACCGGCCGGGTTCCTTTCAAGGTTTTGGACTAGCTTTCGCGTCTCCTTTTAAGCCATTGTTTAAATCCCCAAAGCGATAACAAACCCTACTGAAGCGGCGTGCTGGGAGGGATGGCGGAGGAACTAGCCCCTTAGAGAGGCTGGGGCTGGGGGCATCTCTCCACTCCCCAGCCCGCGCGAAGGGAAGAACCGCACCGGGCGCTTCCCGCAGCGCCGGGGCTAACCAGCCGCCGCCACGTGGGGTGGGGCTTCAGCTCCCGGCCCGAGACGGGTGTGACTTCTTGGGCTCGGAGACAGCTGCACTGCGGGACCGGCAGTCGCTCAGCGCAGAGGCTGGCGGGGCGCCGCCTGGGTCCCCGCCCAGAGGCCAGTGGGGGCGTGGCTTTAGTCCTTCCGCGGGACAGGGGCGGGGCGGGGAGAGCTGAGCCGCTGGGCGGGGAGAGCGCAGCGGCGGCGCACCCAGCGCTTAGGCTCCGGGAGGGTGCTGGAGCCGACCAGACTTCTATCCTGACGGCGCTAAACACTCTTATTCAATAAAAAACCATTTGAATTTTTTTTTTTTTTTTTTTTTTGCCTTGCTTCTTGGGAGTGGTAGGAGGAGTTTTCCCCTTGCGACAGAAAAGAAGGAAAGATCTACTCCAAACAAACATTTTTGGCAGAAATATGAGACGAGTTTATTCTGTGATCCATATATTGACTTTAAAGATCACTTTTAGTCAGTTACAGGATAATCACATCCCATACGTCCTAAAGAGTTCGTCGAGCATGGCAAACAACTGCCATTGACAGGACTGATAGATTCCATGAGCGCAAACCTTAGGGGCTGTGAGGGTAACCCTGGTCCCTTCGCATCAGGAGCTTTAGCTCGGGCCCGGCCCATAGTGGGAGCTCAGCTCCTAGTTAGGAAATCACTGAGCGAGTGACTAGGGGGAATGCGGCTCAGAGTTGATGCTGCCACTTAGTGCTACATTTTAGACTCTCCTACTTCTTCGCTTTATCTCGGAAGAACAGAGCTTTAATGATCTAGTCCATCTCCAATTCTGACATCTAATTGATCCCCTTTCCCTTCCTTTTTGACTCCTAAAAGCTGTGACCTAAATTCTTTTAAACACTGCTTGGCAATTGTGCCAACCCTAGAGTGAAAATATTCCTCTAAAGACCTAAAATGGGATGTTTTGAGTCTAATATAAAAATAGGAAGGCGTCGGGGCTTCCCTGGTGGCGCAGTGGTTGAGAATCTGCCTGCCAAGGCGGGGGACACGGGTTCGAGCCCTGGTCTGGGAAGATCCCACATGCCGCGGGGCAGCTGGGCCCGTGAGCCACAGCTACTGAGCCTGCGCGTCTGGAGCCTGTGCCCCGCAACGAGAGAGGCCGCGACGGTGAGAGGCCCGCGCACCGCGAGGAAGAGTGGCCCCCGCTTGCCGCAACTAGAGAAAGCCCTGGCACAGAAACGAAGACTCAACACAGTCATAAATAAATAAATAAATAAATAAATAAATAAAAGAACGTGAATTTCTTTAAAAAAAAAAAAAAAAAATAGGAAGGCGTCAGTGGAAGCAACAACTAGTTTTCTGAGATAAAATCTGTTCCAGTTTGGGGAATATGTAACTTGGGATGTGAGGGCATATCAAGCAGAAGGTCTCGGAGGCTGACTTCTGGTTCTGAGTTCTATGTAAAAAAAAGGAAGATTTTACAATTGTATGTGCCTGTCCCAACTAAACTGCAAAAGGCATGGATTCCAAAGTGGCTGAACAATTACTTGCTCCAGCAGGAAGTCCACGGTCCTTCGTCTTGTGGGTGGTGGGAAGAAGGAGGAGATTCAAGACAGTCGCTAAAGATTTGTGTAAGAATTCAAAGTTTCGCTTTGTTTTCCTTAGTAGATAAAAAAAAAAAAGAAATATAAAGTTAGCCCTAAATTGTATTTCCTGCTTTTAATTTAAAGTTTAAAAAGAATTTAAATTTAATTTTAACTTTAATTCAAATTTAAAGTTTGAAAAGAATCCCCCTAGATTTGTATATGTTTACAGACATAGGTTTCTTCTTTTTCTCTGTGCCTACAAACTGGAAGGAAATACCTGTGCTATCCTAAGATACCTATGTCTGCACCCTTGTGAATTGTTTGGAAAGGCCCTAAAAAGTTAATTTAAGGCTGAATATGATTAATGTTAAAGATATGGTCATTGTTCTTTCTTTCCTCACATTATTACTCTTAAATACTTTGTGGTTAATGATTGGTCAGTAATTGAACATCAGAGCCTTTGAGAGCACAAAGATCAACCAACACTGTCACCCAACAGCCATATAAATAAGCTCTTTTTGCCTAGTGGGATTCAAACATTTTTGTTGACTTTATTCATGGACAAACATCACTAGATACTGTATTTAAAATGAGATATTGCCCTGTGACTGAACAGAACTTCTCCAGACCCATAGTTCTTTTGAGGAAGAGAATGAATGACTGTAGTAGGCTATTATTCCACCACCCACCTAGAGAAACCAGTTAGGACTCACAAATACTCATTGTTGGGGGTTACTGGCTCTGGTATGAGAAAACATGCTGATTGTTGCATAGGTCTGTACTTTACCAGAAAACACAAGGCCCGTACTCTCTCTGATTTGGAATCAGAACAAGGAGAAGTAGAGATAAATGTCTTGGCCAAGCTCCACTTCAGTTAGTGAACTTTTGCCAGTTTCCTCTGGTAGCCTAAATGTGGTTAATTACATACATATACATTTATATGTTTATACTATGTATATGTTCTCCAGGGTATTTGACTGCCGTGTTCTTATCACTGAATGTGCCAGGGGTGGTTCTATTTCAGTGGTCAGTGCAAAGCATCCTTATGTAATGTGTTTGTTTGTTGTGTTTCCCTGAAATGCCTCTGGATAGATCTATCATCTTTAAAAGGGTGTAAATGCAGATCTACACTTAAATTTACCTTTTTCTCTGTATACATCCTTCTTTTTTCTGTGTACATCCTACTTCATTCTTCTTAAGAATTTTAAGAGGTGTTTATGTCTATAAACATGAGATTACATAGTTTATGATAAACACATATATAATATGTAGGTTATAATGTTTTTATTATTAAATTACTGAGTTGGTATTACCTGTGGTGTAGTGGAGGGAGCATTAGGCTTAGAATCAGAAAGCTTGAGCTGCATTTCCTAGTTGAGAAAACCAGGTTAGACACAACTTTTAGACATTTGGTGTCAAAAATCTATTAAATGGATATGCAGTTATAAACATCAAAAGGGTGAATACCTGTGAAAGGGCTTTGATAAATGAGAACTCCACGAATAAATGGTGTTAAGATATATCCCTGGGGCTCATATTGATCTAATTCTATGATCTTAATAATAACAGCATTGCCCAAATCATGTATTTCCTACTAAACCTACAAAATGTATTAGAGAGGTACATACTGTTTTAAGAATTGTCTAGTTTCACACTTGTATGTGGAATCTAAAAAAAACAATACAAATGAACTTATTTACAAAACAGAAATAGACTCACAGACATAGAAAACAAATTTAGGGTCACCAGAGGGGAAAAGGGGAAAGGGATAAATTAAGAGTTTGGGATTAACAGATACACACAACAGTATATAAACTAGATGAACAACAAGGACCTACTGTATAGCACAGGGAACTGTATTCAATATCTTGTAATACCTGTAATGGAAAAGAATCTGAAGGAAGAATATATATATGTGTATATCTATATCTATATATCTGAATCACTGCTGTGCACCTGAAACTAACACAACATTTTAAATCCACTATACTTCAATTTAAATAGAAAAAGAATTGTCTAGTTTCATTGAACAGAAGACAGAGTCCAGAAATAGGCTCAAACGAACACGGAAATTCAGTGGAAATGAAGAATTATTCAATAAATGGATTGGGCACAGTGGATTGGTTCACTCAAAATACAAGTCAATCTTTACCTCATTTCTTATCCCAAAATAAAGTTAAGACGGATCTAATATGAAATGTAGGGAATGACATTTAAAAAAACAACTAGAGGAAATTATAAGATTTTTAAAATAATAATCTAGGAGTAAGGAAACCCGGGCTAAGGAAAAGGTGAAACGAAAACCGTGCTGAGGAAAAGGTGAAACCCGTGCTAAGGAAAAGGTGAAACCCGTGCTAAGGAAAATGTAAAACCCAGAAGCCATACTAGAAAAGATTAATAAATCTGACTAATAACAATTAAATTAGTTACATGAAAACAAATAACACATCTGGAAAATATTAGCAAAATATGAGAGACAAAGAGCTAACAACTATTTTGATATGCCAGGACCTTTTACGAAAACTAAACCACAATCTATCCAAAAGAAAAATTGGCAAATGTTTTATGCAGGCTGCTGGCAGAAAGAGAAAAATAAATGTTTTAAAATCATCTGAAAAATTGCTCAGTTTCATTCATAGTTAAAGAAATAGTAATCAAAACAACAATGATATTCTGTACCATATTTTCATCAATCAGAGCCGTAAAGATAAAAAAGGTTCAATGAAAGTTTGTGTTGGTCAAGTTGTGGGGAAACTGGATCTCTCATATATGTAAATAGGTTCATCTTTTTTAGAAAGTGATTTGGTAATAGCTATCAAAAATTTTTTTAAATGCATATACCTTTTGACCCAGCAATTCCTCTTCTAGGTATTGTCATATAGACATTGGTATGAATGTCACCCAAAACAAATGGCCAAGGATGCCCTTTGCAGCATTATTTCATAGCAAAAATTTGGAAACACCTTAAAGGCTCATCACAGGAACTGGTAAAATAAAAGATGCTACATTTATCTAGGGGAAAACTATGCAGCTGTTAAAAATGACACAGACACACTGTATTAGCTGATTCAGAATATTCTCTGAGATAAACTGTGTTTTAAGTGAAGAAAGTAATGTACCAAATAGTGTAAAATATGCACCCAATTATGTACAAAATGGGCATATTCATTCATTCAACAAATATTTACTGCGTGTCCTAGGCATTGTGGATACAGCAGTGAACAAAACATCAAAGGCTACGTTCCTGGAGCTTATATCATGGAGGGTAGAGAAAAGCAATTCCCAAATATTCATATACGATGGGGAGATGTGCTATGATGTAAATAGAGCATGAGAATGGGAATGGAGAGTGCAGTGTGTTTTAGATCAAGGAGGAACAGGTTCACCAGGCAGAGAACAGAGCAATACTAAGGAGCAATGACATGAAAAAGCTTAGCCAAGTCCAGGTGCAGGAATCCAGTCACATGTTAGTGGTATATTCACATGGTGCCATTATTCCTGTGAAGCAGATTCATGACACTTCATGTTTAAACCATGATATCTCTCTCTGCATTACAGCGTTTCCTCCTTTGAGAAAGCACTCCGTAGCAACATGATAGACAATGCTCTTTACATCTACTTTGTGGCTGAGGTATCCTGGACAATTGGTTGTCTAGGGTAACTAATTCAAAAACTAGAACACAAACCACTGTGTCTGCATCCTTAAGTCACCCTTTGCTCAGTGGAGCTTCCCCAAGATCAAGGGAGAATACTAAATATCTGTTTACTAGAACCTTGGATCTCTCTTTCTCTGAGGCAGCCCATCACCGGCCTGACCGTTATCCCCTCTGCAGACATCTCTTACGGATAGGAATCCTGTTGACCTTGTCTCTTGTGTCTCCCAGGCAATTAAACAGCTTCAGTCAGCTGTGACTTGATTGTTCAATGACTTTTTCCTCTTCTCATTGACTTCACTGGAATAGAAGACTAAATATAGGCACTGGCTGTCATATCTCCCAGGTCTTTCTGTGCAGACAGACTCGTTATCACTAACAAATAATGCTTACAAGACCCGCACAGAAGAGCAGAAGAATAGAGATGGGGGTCGGAGTCGTGCTAAAAACAAAGAAGCTCCAGAAAGTTTCTCATTTAGTAAAATCAAAGAAGGCAAACGGTGTGCTTTAACAACCATGACCATGAACACAGTCTTATAAAAATTAGAGAAATGGAATGACATCCCTGGACTCTAAGGAAGAGACAATGGAAATATAGTTCTGAGGTCAGAACTGTGGGCATTTGAGTTGCAAACTCTGGTGACTACAGGGAACAGGCATGGAGTGGAAATGGATGAGAGGCCGAGTGGGGCCAGTGATAAGCTTGGATGCACGGAGCCAAGGCCAGAGGCTGCTGCTTGCTTAGTGCTAATGATTGGCCAGCTAGAATATGGACCTTGAGCTGCTAGGTCTGATTTTCCAAAAGAAGGCAGAGATCTGGGACTTAGTGTGAACTCTCCAATTTTTAAATGTTGGCAACTTACTTAAACATAGTTTTGCAAATGTATTTAAAACATGACTGGGCTTCCCTGGTGACGCAGTGGTTGAGAATCTGCCTGCCAATGCAGGGGACACGGGTTCGAGCCCTGGTCTGGGAAGATCCCACATGCTGTGGGAGCAACTGGGCCCGTGAGCCACAACTACTGAGCCTGTGTGTCTGGAGCCTGTGCTGCGCAACAAGAGAGGCCGCAACAGTGAGAGGCCTGCGCACCGCGATGAAGAGTGGCCCCCGCTCGCCGCAACTAGAGGAAGCCCTTGCACAGAAACGAAGACCCAACACAGCCAAAAAAATAAAAAAAAATTAAATTAAAAAAAAATAAAAGTGCAGTTCCATCACATTTAAAAAAAAAAAAAAAAAGAGTTAAAAACATGACTGATCTCTCCCTTGCACTTTTAATGCACTGGCTCCTTCCCTAGCCTTGTCTTAGTGACAGTCTTACTTGAGCAAATGATGAGTATACTTGTTATATAGATGAAGAACTGTTTCCTCCCCTCCCTCAAAAAAAAGCCACTTTTATAAGGATGAAGTATGGCACAAAGAGTTAGACTTTTGAGTATCTGCCTTGGACAGGAGATCAGGATGCAGAAGACCCATTCCTGGTCAGGATTACATCTTCCCCTCTGGTTTTGTTATAAGGTCCAACACTCTAGATATTGACAAACATCACATATTATTGAGTCACAGTAAATATTAAATGTATTTCGGGTGTTAATTGGCCCACTCACCCACGTTTAAAGAGAGTGCTGACACTTCTCTTCAAAGTGTATTTCTGAATAGGAAATAGGGGCATTGGTCACACATTTGGTCAACAAACCTACCTCAAGGGTCTACTCTGAAGCTGGCACTGTGGGTGAAATGTTGTGGGAATTAGTAAGCTGAATCTGATACTGGCTCTGCCTTCCAGAAGCCTACTGTTCTACATAGGAGATAAAACATGTTTCTAAATAATGATTCAGAACACATAGAAATAAGTTACAGGACAATTTACTGTGAGCATGAAGTTGTACACAGCTATAGTAGTAACCCAGGTTATAATTTTCAAATCTAAGAGCTTTAAATACTTTTCTTTTTACTACTAGTGATATGAAACCAGGAAGAGAACACTGGTAGAAAGCTTGAATTAGAAATTTTAATAATAAATATTGAGTACTGAATATGCTGTGTATCACTGAGCTATATTTTATATGCATTCTTTTATCAATTCTCATTGTACTGCTTTTCACTATTAAATAGCTACTGGAAATGAGAGAGTTAGTAACTTACCCAAAACCACAGAGTATAAGCAGAAGATTTGGAACTTGAATTCAGGGCTATTTGACAATGGAAATAGACTTTTAACATTAAGCTTATAAAAGTTTCCTGAAAACAAAACAAAAAAAAAAAATTAAGAAAAAGTTTTCTTGAAGGACAATAGGAGATTATTGTTTGTAAGCACAATTAAAGAAAAGTTTCTTATTTGGATTCAGTTAGTACTCATGGAATACACTGTCTTTAATAGCATTGTATGATACAATCTAAAATTTCATTTTGTTGAAAACTGTAGGGTATGTGAAATTGATATCTTAATTTTTCCCTGAAATATTGTTATAGTATTGAGATACAGGTATATACTTCCTGCTTGCTGTGGTATCTTATTAAAAAAAAAGAAATGTAGAAACCTAATTTCCCAGTTAGTGTGTAACAACATCTATTAGCATATCTCAGTAATTATATGATAAATAAACTTAATTATCAAGGTTACTTTAGGATTATCAACTGTATACTTTTCATTGTAAGTTGTCAAATGGCCTATTGATGGAAAATATGAGACATATAATGTATTAGGTAAAAAAGTGGTCTTCAGGACATATCTAGAATTTTATAATTTTTTTTAGAAAGGTTCTAACACTTATTTCAATATATATAAAATAAAGCAATCAGGTAGAGAAGAATATCAAGAGTAAAGGTATAGCTGTCATAAATTATGAAATTGAATTTGAGCCCAAATTGGACTTGGATTCATTCTTATAGCACTTACTTCTTTTTAATCTAGGTTTTCTAAATCATACACAATTTAGATATTTTCTAAGGCAGTTATGCAGGGCACCAACTCAAATATGTGTCGGTTAGGATGCCTTCAGCAACAAGCAACAAAAATCCTTGATTTTATTGGTTTAAATAATAAAGGAATTTATTATCTACTATAAAGAAAGTTCAAGGTTATGGTTGGCTATAGGTCTAATGCCTGAGCACTTCAGCCCTGCCTCTCCTGATTCTTTCTCAGCTTCATCCGAGAGGGTATCTTATATACCCATGGGTGCAAGATAGATACAACAGTTTCACGAGGTATATCCTATCCTGATAATGTCCAGTGAAGAAAAGCAACTATCGCTTCCTTTTTTCTCTTCTTAAAATGAATATACCTTTCCCAGGAGCAACCCCTCCACGCAAGATCCTCTCACATCTCATTGGCCAAAATTGCATCATATACTCATTCCAAAACCAGTCATTGGCAAAAGAAATGGGACCAATGTAATTGACATAGAATAATCAGGATCATCCCCTTGGGCTGGGGTTTGACCCAGGTTCCACTAAAGTATATGGCTGTGTGAAGGAGGGTAGATACTAGAGTGGAATTAGAGTTTTGTTAGAAAAGAGAAAGAGGAATGGCTACAGGATAGCCAACCAACAATGGCTGTTATAGAACAGTCCTAAATGTAACTGAGAAGGGAATAACTGTGGAGATCAAATAGCCTTCTGCAGTTCTTCTGAGCTTAGCTCTTTGATTTCTAGATGGTCCCCAACAATGGTACTTATCCTCCTCATAATGATAGCTTCATAGATATTTGAGCTGGAAGGGAACCATGCTGAGACCCAGATTTGTTAAATGTCTTCACACAATAAATTAATGGCAAAGCCAGGGCAGGGTTTCTTGACTCTCAGTACAGGGTGCTTTCTTTCATTCTTTACCCTTCAGACAGTTGGAACTGCTTTAAAACTCATGGCAAGCACTGGCTTTTTCTGTAATTAACAGCTTCTTATAATATATTTATTTTGTTTGTTCAGCCTCCTAGAAACTAAATTGAGTTTGTGCTTTAAAAAGCCTGCTGAGATCCTTGTTCTCTGTTCTGATACCATGTGCATGAACCACCAACGGGTTTCCTCCTATCTCACATTTGATGTGAATCCCTTTCTTTCAACATCTCTCTCAATTGCTTCCCCATCTTCTCTTGCTCCATCTATGACCAACTTCCTGTTTCTAAATAGATTTTGTGGTCGCCCCTCCCTCCTTGTGCCAGCTCCTAGCCACTAGTTACTTGGGCTGTGGTCTATATTGTCCTTCCAACAGCCTACCCTGTTGTGGTTGCCCCACACATCCACATTGTTATGTGTCCCCAGTTTGGGTTCTGGGATTATTTTGGTAACTACCACATTGGGTGAGAGTCAAACTAATAATTTAAGTGTTGGGACAACTTCTCCTATTGCAAGTCTCCTCCTGTTTTTACAATCCAAGAGAAGCTGCTTCTTGTACTCTTATTACCTATAATGCACAAATAGAATGTGATGTATGGCCCCCCACAAACCTGAATGCTTATGGTTTACTTTGTGTTTTTCTTCATTTCTAGGACAAGATGTTGATAAATATAAAGAGCATCTTATGGATGTGCTCTACCTTAATAGCAGCCCATGCACTACAGAAAGGTGAGTGTGGTAACAATTTTTTTAGGACTAATTGAAATAAAAATTGAAGTACTGGGGCATGGAATGGGATTATGGAATCATTAAAATAAAGGATGAATTTTTGATCTATTCATTGCTGAACACTTTTAGCTAAAATATTATTAGGTTGAAAACAGTGGTTTTAAATAAATCAATCATAACAAAATAATGAACCAGGTGCTAAAGAAGCAAGTGGGCTTTCAGTAACTTCCCAGGTTACTTTCAGACTGTGCAAAAAGGCTCACATGTGGGCCTGGGCATATTTTTAAGTTCTGCTTTCTTCAACACTGCTCAAAAATTTTCTATATTAAAAAAAAAGACTATTAAACATTCAGAAGGATAGAGTTTGAAAAAAGTAAAGAAGATAGAGAGAGGGCTGATAGCCAAGTTTTTCCCCCACCTCCATTTCTTTTTTCCTTCCCTCCCTTCCCCTTCCCTTCCCTTCCCTTCCCTTCCCTTCCCTTCCCTTCCCTTCTCTTCTCCCCACCCCCTTTCTAGTAACTGGATAAGTACACATCCACTGTTTTTGTTAGCTGTAAATTATATATCCATCTAATGAGGGTTCTGTGATTCCAAATTTGTGGACTCTGGTCTATGAAAAAAGATACTGTGCTGAGTTTCAGTGATCTGCTCCCATCAAGGGTCTCTCCAGACTCAGCTTCCACTTCTTTCTCATACTCATTCTATGCTTCTGAGTCTCTGCAAGAATTTACAATTCCATTCATAGACCTTCTTATTCCCTTTTTTTTACATGCAGTTCCTTCTGCTTGGCAGTCCCTTCTCTTGTTCTCTACAGTTCCACTTCAGTTCATTCTTAAGACTCAGAATTTAAGTATCATTCCATCTATTCATCCATCCATCCTTCCACCTATCCGTTCATTTTTCCATCCATTGACAGTATTGTTTGAATACATTCTATGTGCTACATGTTAGTCTGGGTCTCCAGGGATATATCAGTGGATGAGTCATACATTGTCTTGGATTTCTTTAAACCTAATCTCCTTAGTTACATGAGGTAAGCGATAAACAAGTAAACAAACAATCCAAGTACTTCCGAATAGATGAATATAAAGCAGAATGACATCATAGGAAATGGCATAGGGTGGGGGGCAGGGGGGTGATAAAGCGTCTTTGAGAAAGTCATACTTAAACTGATGTGGGAATGACGAGGAAAAGCCAGCCAGCTAAGACCTGGCCCAAGTTAGGTAGTGTTTTTGAGCAACAGAAAGTTCACTGTAGTTGGAGAGCAGTGATCAAGAAGAAAGTAGGAGATACAGACAGAGAGATAGTCAGAGGTCAGTTCATATAAGTAGTAACAATATCTAATACTTAGAAAAGAGCTTCCTATGAGCCAAGAACAGTTTTAATGCGTAACATTAACTTATTGAAACATTCATTATCTATAGAGGAAACTGAGAACCTAAGAGACTTGCTCAAAGCCACACAACCAGTAAGTAGCAGAACTGGGAGATAAACCAAGGCTGTCCCAGGAGTGTGTGAGCTCTACCTCTGTTACATTTCTCATCTATATAGGGCATTGTAGCTTTAGAAATGACTAGATTTTATTTCCAGGAAGCACTGAAGGAAGCGCTGAAGGGTTTCAGCAAGTGAAAGACATGAGTTGATGAATGTTTTCAAAGTTCCATGTTTGCTATTCTATGTAGATTTGATTGTAGGAGAGCAAGAGTGGCAGCAGGGAGATCATTTAGGAGGTTATTGTGGTCACCTGTGTGTGAAATGGGGCGTGGCAGAAGAGCTGGAGAGAAGTGAATTTGATACATGGAGATGGAGGATTCAGACCAACAAATGGATTGGATGTGGTGTGGTGAGGGCAACAGAGGAATCAAGGATGAGCTGACTTCTGAGATGGTTCCCACCTCTCATTCCCCTTTCCAGCCAATTTAAAAGCCTTTTCTCTATGTTCCCATTGTCCCCTGTGCTGTGACATCTATTATAGCCCATAATAGATGGGCTATAATAGCTATGATAAGTTATTCTTCATTTTTCTTCCCAAGGGGAGCGTAGTTTCAAGAGAGCTGTTTTTTATTTTCTAGCAGAGCTCCTGACACACTGCTAGCACTTAATCAATTTATGTGTTGAGTGAATAAGTGAATGAATAAATAAACAATGTGTGAATACCACAGTGAGTGACCTGGCTGGCCATCAGAGTCTAGGCTCCACCACTCCAAGAGCCCAGGAGCTGTCCTCTTCAGCATTTTCAGGAAGTAAACGTTGAAGGTCACAGAGAGGAAAGGACAACGGCATCCAGTGAAGAGGGAAGACAGAAAGGAGATAGAGAAAAGGAGTTGGTTTGGGTGGGAAGTAATAGGAGGGAATTATAGAGAAAGTAGTGGGAGAACCTTGAGGAACAGGGCAACTATCCCTCCCCTTAAAACAAAGAAAGAACTCATACAAACAGTAGGGAAACAAACACTTATGGTATAGCTCCTTGATGGTATTTTAAAATAGTAATAATAGCTAACAGTATTGAGTGATTTCTACGTTAGGCCTCGTTCTAAGTATTTTACTTTGTTAACCTTTTTTAATCTTAGCTCTCCGATGAGACAGATGCTTTTATTCTCCCCATTTGGCAAATGAGGAAACTGCAATACCAAAAGATTTAGAGACATAGCTAATGTAGAAGATCATACATCAATTTAGTGATTGAACCTGGAGGTGAACCCAGGCAGTCTGGCTCCACAGTCCATGCTCTCAACCACTGTATTGTACTTTACCCCAAGCATCAAGTTCTTTGCAAATCTGTAATCATTGTTAAGATATGTCATTAGTTTGGGGCTAATTTCAGAAGAATTTTTACTTTTTCATGTGAGGGGTAAAAATTGAAAATGTAAGATCCATATGAAACAGATTTGCCAAGTTCATAGTGAATCACAGAGCAGTAACTAGTTGAGTCAACACAAGTACTCTTATCTTAAGGTTTTCTCTGTTTATGTCTAGGCACGCAAAAGGTCAATAACTAATGAACACTCTGTCTATTGGTTTCTGGATTTATTTTAATGCATGAAGAGCTCTTTGCTTTAAAAATACCCTTTATATTGATTATCTAGCATTGACCCAGTTATTTGGATATTCCTCTAATATTAATAAATGGAGCCATGCACAGTTATTAGTGAATGAACAAGAGAGTGACATTAATACGTGAGAGGGTGATAAATTCCCCTATACTCACTCTGACATTTATTTGGCCAAGGTCTGTGTGTGTGTTTGATCAAATTGTGTAGATAGAATTTGCATCATCCTTGCTCTGCAGAATTTATTGGCAGAGAATGAAACATAACTGATCATTCATTGTTCAGAGATTTCTCCCTTACTGTATTCATTTAGACCACAAACTATCTGGTGGGAATAGTGAAATTTTTCTTTTAAAGCAATTATTATATTTTTTTTGAATTTTATTTTATTTATTTTTTTATACAGCAGGTTCTTATTAGTCATCAATTTTATACACATCAGTGTATACATGTCAATCCCAATCTCCCAATTAATCACACCACCACCCCCACCCACTGCTGCTTTCCCCCCTTGGTGTCCATATGTCTGTTCTCTACATCTGTGTCTCTATTTCTGCCCTGCAAACCGGTTTATCTGTACCATTTTTCTAGGTTCCACATATATGCATTAATGTACGGTATTTGTTTTTCTCTTTCTGACTTACTTCACTCTGTATGACAGTCTCTAGATTCAGCCATGTCTCTACAAATGACCCAATTTCGTTCCTTTTTATGGCTGAGTAATATTCCACTGCATATATGTAACACATTTTCTTTATCCATTCGTCCATCGATGGGCATTTAGGTGGCTTCCATGACCTGGCTATTGTAAATAGAGCAGCAATGAACATTGGGGTGCATGTGTCTTTTTGAATTATGGTTTTCTCTGGGTATATGCCCAGTAGTGGGATTGCTGGGTCATATGGTAATTCTATTTTTAGTTTTTTAAGGAACCTTCATACTGTTCTCCATAGTGGCTCTATCAATTTACATTCCCACCAACAGTGCAAGAGGGTTCCCTTTTCTCCACACCCTCTCCAGCATTTGTTGGTTGCAGATATTCTGATGATGCCCATTCTAACCAGTGTGAGGTGATACCTCAATGTAGTTTTGATTTGCATTTCTCTAATAATTAGTGATGTTGAGCAGCTTTTCATGTGCCTCTTGGCCATCTGTATGTCCTATTTGGAGAAATGTCTATTTAGGTCTTCTGCCCATTTTTTGATTGGGTTGTTTGTCTTTTTAATATTGAGCTGCATGAGCTGTTTATATATTTTGGAGATTAATCCTTTGTCTGTTGATTCATTTGCAAATATTTTCTCCCATTCTGAGGGTTGTCTTTTTGTCTTGTTTGTAGTTTCCTTTGCTTTGCAAAAGCTTTGAAGTTTCATTAGGTCCCATTTGTTTATTTTTGTTTTTATTTCCATTACTCTAGGAGGTGGATCAAAAAAGATCTTGCTGAGATTTATGTCAGAGTGTTCTTCCTATGTTTTCCTCTAAGAGTTTTAAAGTGTCCGGTCTTACATTAAGGTCCTTAATCCATTTTGTGTTTATTTTTGTGTATGGTGTTAGGGAGTGTTCTAATTTCATTCTTTTACATGTTGCTGTCCAGTTTTCCCAGCACCACTTATTGAAGAGACTGTCTATTCTCCATTGTATATCCCTACCTCCTTTTTCATAGATTAGTTGACCATAGGTGCATGGGTTTCTCTCTGGGCTTTCTATCCTGTTCCATTGATCTATATTTCTGTTGTTGTGCCAGTACCATACTGTCTTGATTACTGTAGCTTTGTAGTATAGTCGGAAGCCAGGGAGCCTGATTCCTCCAGCTCCATTTTTCTTTCTCAAGATTGCTTTGGCTATTCAGGGTCTTTTGTGTTTCCATGCAAATTGTGAAATTTTTTGTTCTAGTTCTGTGAAAAATGCCAGTGGTAGTTTGATAGGGATTGCATTGAATCTGTAGATTGCTTTGGGTAGTAGAGTCATTTTCACAATGTTGATTCTTCCAATCCAAGAACATGGTATATCTCTCCATCTGTTTGTATCATCTTTAATTTCTTTCATCAGTGTCTTATAATTTTCTTCATATAGATCTTTTGTCTCCTTAGGTAGGTTTATTCCTAGATATTTTATTCTTTTTGTTGCAATGGTAAATGGGAGTGTTTTCTTAATTTCTCTTTCAGATTTTTCATCATTCGTGTATAGGAATGCAAGAGATTTCTGTGCATTAATTTTGTATCCTGCTACTTTACCAAATTCATTGATTAGCTCTAGTAGTTTTCTGGTAGCATCTTTAGGATTCTCTATGTATAGTATCATGTCATCTGCAAACAGTGACAGCTTTACTTCTTCTTTTCCGATTTGGATTCCTTTTATTTCTATTTCTTCTCTGATTGCTGTGGCTAAAACTTCCAAAACTATGTTGAATAATAGTGGTGAGAATAGTCAACCTTGTCTTCTTCCTGATCTTAGTGGAAATGGTTTCAGTTTTTCACCATTGAGGACGATGTTGGCTGTGGGTTTGTCATATATGGCCTTTATTATGTTGAGGAAAGTTCCCTCTATGCCTACTTTCTTCAGGGCTTTTATCATAAATGGGTGTTGAATTTTGTCGAAAGCTTTCTCTGCATCTATTGAGATGATCATATGGTTTTTCTCCTTCCATTTGTTAATATGGTGTATCACGTTGATTGATTTGCATATATTGAAGAATCCTTGCATTCCTGGACTAAACCCCACTTGATCATGGTGTATGATCCTTTTAATGTGCTGTTGGATTCTGTTTGCTAGTATTTTGTTGAGGATTTTTGCATCTCTGTTCATCAGTGATATTGGCCTGTAGTTTTCTTTCTTTGTGACGTCTTTGTCTGGTTTTGGTATCAGGGTGATGGTGGCCTCATAGAATGAGTTGTGGAGTGTTCCTCCCTCTGCAATATTTTGGAAGAGTTTGAGAAGGATAGGTGTTAGCTCTTCTCTAAATGTTTGATAGAATTTGCCTGTGAAGCCATCTGGTCCTGGGCTTTTGTTTGTTGGAAGGTTTTTAATCACAGTTTCAATTTCAGTGCTTGTGATTGGTCTGTTCATATTTTCTATTTCTTCCTGGTTCAGTCTCAGCAGGTTGTGAATTTCTAAGAATTTGTCCATTTCTTCCAGGTTGTCCATTTTATTGGCATAGAGTTGCTTGTAGTAATCTCTCATGATCCTTTATATTTCTGCAGTGTCAGTTGTTACTTCTCCTTTTTCATTTCTAATTCTATTGATTTGAATCTTCTCCCTTTTTTTCTTGATGAGTCTGGCTAATGGTTTGTCAATTTTGTTTGTCTTCTCAAAGAATCAGCTTTTAGTTTTATTGATCTTTGCTATTGTTTCCTTCATTTCTTTTTCATTTATTTCTAATCTGATCTTTATGATTTCTTTCCTTCTGCTAACTTTGGGGTTTTTTTGTTCTTCTTTCTCTAAGATTTCCTCTTTTAGAGCTGTTAGCAGTTGCCATATGTATTGAGGTGCTCCTATGTTGTGTGCATGTATATTTATAATTGTTATAGCTTTTCTTGGCTTGATCCCTTGGTCATTATGTAGTGTCCTTCCTTGTCTCTTGTAACATTCTTTATTTTAAAGTC
Organism: Eschrichtius robustus; assembly: GCF_028021215.1. Lineage (NCBI taxonomy): Eukaryota > Metazoa > Chordata > Mammalia > Artiodactyla > Eschrichtiidae > Eschrichtius > Eschrichtius robustus. The sequence goes on from NC_090825.1 coordinate 66,091,642, forward strand.
TATTTTATCTGATATGAGTATTGCTACTCCAGCTTTCTTTGGATTTCCATTTGCATGGAATATCTTTTTCCATTCCCTCACTTTCAGTCTGAATGTGTCCCTAGGTCTGTAGTGGGTCTCTTGTAGACAGCATATATATGGGTCTTGTTTTTGTATCCATTCGGCAAGCCTGTGTCTTTTGGTTGGAGCATTTAATCCATTCACGTTTAAGGTAATTATCGATATGTATGTTCTTATTACCATTTTCTTAATTGTTTTGGGTTTGTTTTTGTAGGTCCCTTTCTTCTCTTGTGTTTCCCACTTAGAGAAGTTCCTTTAGCATTTGTTGTAGAGCTGGTTTGCTGGTGCTGAATTCTCTTAGCTTTTGCTTGTCGGTAAAACTTTTGATTTCTCCATTGAATCTGAATGAGATCCTTGCTGGGTAGAGTAATCTTGGTTGTAGGTGCTTCCCTTTCATTACTTTAAGTATATCATGCCACTCCCTCCTGGCTTGTAGAGTTTCTGCTGAGAAATCGACTGTTAACCTTATGGGAGTTCCCTTGTATGTTGTCATTTTTCCCTTGCTGCTTTCAATAATTTTTCTTTGTCTTTAATTTTTGCCACTTTGATTACTATGTGTCTCGGCGTGTTTCTCCTTGGGTTTATCCTGTATGGGACTCTGCACTTCCTGGACTTGGGTGGCTATTTCCTTTTCCATGTTAGGGAAGTTTTCGACTATAATCTCTTCAGATATTTTCTCAGGTCATTTCTCTCTTCTCCTTCTGGGACCCCTATAATGAGAATGTTATTGCGTTTAATGTTGGCCCAGAGGTCTCTTAGGCTGTCTTCATTTCTTTTCATTCTTTATTCTTTAATCTGTTCCGCGGCAGTGAATTCCACCATTCTGTCTTCCAGGTCACTTATCCGTTCTTCTGCCTCAGTTATTCTGCTATTGATTCCTTGTAGTGTATTTTTCATTTCAGTTGTGTTGTTCATCTCTGTTCATTTCTTCTTTAATTCTTCAGATCTTTGTTAAACATTTCTTGCATCTTCTCGATCTTTGCCTCCATTCTTTTTCCGAGGTCCTGGATCATCCTCACTATCATTATTCTGAATTCCTTTTCTGGAAGGTCGCCTATCTCCACTTCATTTAGTTGTTTTTCTTGAGTTTTATCTTTTTCCTTCATCCGGTACATAGCCCTCTGCCTTTGCATCTTGTCTATCTTTCTGTGAATGTGGTTTTTGTTCCACAGGCTGCAGGATTGTAGTTCTTCTTGCTTCTGCTGTCTGCCCTCTGGTGGATGAAGCTATCTAAGAGGCTTGTGCAAGTTTCCTGATGGGAGGGACTGGTGGTGGGTAGAGCTGGCTGTTGCTTTGGTGGGCAGAGCTCAGTAAAACTTTAATCCACTCGTCTGCTGATGGGTAGGGCTGGGTTCCCTGCCTGTTGGTTGTTTGGCCTACGGCAACCCAACACTGTATCCTACCCAGGCTCTTTGGTGGGGCTAATGGCAGACTCTGGGAGGGCTCACGCCAAGGAGTATTTCCCAGAACTTCTGCTGCCAGTGTCCTTGTCCTCACGGTAAGACACAGCCACCCCCCGCCTCTGCAGAAGACCCTCCAACACTAGCAGGTAGGTCTGGTTCAGTCTCCTGTGGGGTCACTGCTCCTTCCCCTGGGTCCCGATGAGCACACTACTTTGTGTGTGCCCTCCAAGAGTGGAGTCTCTGTTCCCCCCAGTCCTGTCAAAGTCCTGCAATCAAATCCCACTAGGTTTCAAAGTCAGATTCTCTAGGAATTCCTCCTCCCGTTGCCGGATCCCCAGATTGGGAAGCCTGACGTGGGGCTCAGAACCTTCACTCCAGTGGGTGGACTTCTGTGGTATAAGTATTCTCCAGTTTGTGAGTCACCCACCCAGCAGTTATGGGATTTGATTTTATCGTGATTGCTCCCCTCCTACCATCTCATTGTGTCTTCTCCTTTGTCTTTGGAGTGGGGTATATTTTTTGGTGAGTTCCAGTGTCTTCCTGTTGATGATTGTTCAGCAGTTAGTTGTGATTCTGGTGTTCTTGTAAGAGGGAGTGAGAGCACGTCCTTCTACTCCGCCATCTTGAACCAATCTCTCCGGGAATAGTGAATTTTTGTTAGCATTCATTTTTATTTCTTGCATTGTCAGAGTTTCAGACAAGTTCTTGCAGGTAGCAGGTTTTTTTTTTGTTTTTGTTTTTTTTTTTTTTAGCTTGCATAGTTGGTAAACATTATCCTGTGAACTAAATTTCTAAATTTCTACTAAATTTCTCTCTTAAAATATTTAGATTTGGTAAACTTAGTTCTTGTTACCCAGTGCATTATGACCCAAGATTTCATACACAAAAGTCTTGGCCACACAGCTTTTTGTTAATCCTGTTGTTAAGATGGGATTCTACATGAACATTTATTTACATCCAACTGAAGCTTTTAATTTTCTTGTATCTGTAAACATCCAGAACAATAAATAACCCTTGGGAAATTGCCTGCTGATGTAAGTTTGTTCTAATATATTTTTTCCTTACAGCACAGTTATTGAGTAATGCTCTAAGTGTCAGAAACCTCCCAATCAGATAGATAGAGGTGGATCTCATATCTGCCCCTATACCTCTAAAATTGTGAAAAGAACTGTAATTTAGTAATAAATATTAAGGAATTGAAAGTCACTTATCTTAAACTCATTTTAAAAGAAATCATAAAGGGTCTTATAATTTATATCATAATTGATGTTGATGGTAAAGATGTTTATTCTCCATTTAAAAAGCAATCTTTTATTTGTGAAGTTAATATTCTATAATTCTTCAGGAAGGAAGATGGGATTTCCTAGAATATATGATGAATATAAATTAGGAGATTTTTAGTTCATAAAATTTTCACCCCTTCATTTCTCAGGACCCCTTTTCTTGGCAAAAAAGTACAAAATATCTTTTTGTTGTCTTCATCTCCCTAATGGGATCTAATCTTTTTGAAGTTAAATTTCATTCCTTAGCATCTGTATCATTTCTAATGCATGTCCATTTTGAGATGTGTGTTACTAATGCCTTTAAGCACTAATACACCAAGTGTTAGATACATATCATTTTGTTGATTAACATTATTTCACTCCACCTAGAGGCTACTATTACTATTCATCATATTTGCATGAACTGGGAGTTCCTTGTGCACTAATGATAATTTCTATTCTTATTACCAACACATTGTCTACCCAACTAGTAGAGACTGGAAGATGGGGGAAAAAGGGAGAGGAGAGGTATAGATTCCTATAAGAGTGAAAGAATGTGGGTTTTTTTGCATGTAATGGTATTAAATTGTAGTCAATGTGTTCTTTCTCATTAAAAGTTTAAGGGCTTAAACAGAAAGGCATTCTGTAGATGGATACTTTAGAAGGTTAGGTGAACAGACACTAACTCCCCACCCCCCCCCACCCCCCCCCCCCGCCTAGGCCAGGATATAATCTAGAGGTAATGTTTCACTGCAAAGTGATTGCAGCTGGATTTCTCATTACAATGAAAGTCTTTGGTTCAAACACTGAACCAAAGAGCGTTCTTCAAGTGCTGGACTTCCCCCTGTTTTACTGAAGTATGTTTTAAAATTTTAAAGTCTACTGAAGTATGTTTTAAAATTTTCACTTCCCCTTTGAGTTGTTTTCATTTCCTCTAAGGTAATGTGGCAGTTAACTTAATCATTTTTCTTCTTCTGACCTGTAGACTTAAATTTGTTTTTTAACTGTTCTTCCTAACATTGGTCCAGTCTTTTAAATCTGCATTGCTTAAGTCTGGTCTTCTCTTGCCCTTGATTCCTTGTCTTCCTACACTTGCCTTATTTTATCACTTATTTTGTTCATGTTAAACAATAAGTTACAAATACTTTAAAATGAATACCATATTTTTAGCACATAAAAAAATAAGCATTATTAATCCCTGTCTTTGTTATAAAACATTACTGAAATTGTGTACTATTCTCTGTATATAAAATCATTCTAATTATTTCACATATTGAGGATGTAACCAACCCCCTGTAATGGTTCTTATCCATTCACATATTTAATAGACTCAGTGTGTTAATTTAGTATTTTCTCTTTCCTCTAGTCAAAGTGGAAAAAAGCCCACCTGTTAAGGGCTCCCTCTCTGGAAAAGTCAACCTACCTTGTCATTTTTCAACCATGCCTACCTTACCACCCAGTTACAACACCACCAGCGAATTTCTCCGAATCAAATGGTCTAAGATTGAATTGGACAAGAGTGGAAAAGATTTAAAGGAGACTACTGTTCTAGTGGCCCAAAATGGGAATATCAAGATTGGTCAGGGCTACAAAGGGAGAGTGTCGGTGCCTACACATCCCGAGGATGTGGGCGATGCCTCACTCACCATGGTCAAACTGCTGGCCAGTGATGCAGGCCTCTACCGCTGCGACGTCATGTATGGGATTGAAGACACACAGGACACGGTGTCATTGGCTGTAGAGGGTAAGGCTTTGGGAATCTAGAAGAAGGTAGTATAACATGATACCTGGTTCAGAAGTGTGGTGAAACAATATTCAAAAGTAGCCATTGCTCAGGGTTTGGACAAGGGGAAAAACATCAATCAACCCAAAAGTCCATGTCTTTCACCAAAAATGAACTGTTATTTGTTCAGGAATCAAGGAAGGTGACTTTATACTAGATATAATGAATACCTCAAGACATGGTTTATAGCTCAAGAATCATTACTTCATTATTGAGACCTATCAGTGGTTATTTTTTAAGACTGTACAGACTGTTCTACATTTTGTTTTAATTTTTACTTATGTGTATATGTGCATATACATGCATACACATACACACATACAGATATATACATACACACACACAGGAAAAAACCCCTTTCCTCCTTTTTCTCACTCTCCTAGGATGATTAGTAAAATCTTTGAATTTGCTTTTAAGAAATATAAATAATATCTTAACTTACATTGAAGAAATAAGGCACCTAATAAGTACCATGGTCTATATCATAGTGCTTTGAAAAGGCTAGGACTCAATAAACAGTTGAATTGGATCAAAACAAGAACTCAGTGAATTTTTTTTAAGGTCAGTGCACTGGTTGTTATCCACTGTCTTGCAATGAGACATTTTAGTTTTAGCCCATGTTCAGTGGTGGTTTGTATGTCATTTGAATTTAAGTTAGGAGACAAAGCAAAGAAAAATTGCTTTAATTGGGTACACACATAATGCCATAGCTCTTGGAAGAAAAATATTTTGGCAAGTTATTAAGCAAAATTCTAATACCCAGACATGATGGAACAGATTTTTCTTCCAACCCTCCACTTCCCTATAAAATATTTACCTTTCAGAAATATATACAAAGGGTTTTATTAAAACTCTTTCTTGTGTAGCCAAAAGGAAATATTTTGAATTTCAGATGTGACAGATTAATTTTCTGAACATCCTTTTCCATTCAGAGTCTATCGCTCCCTTCTATAAATCTATTTTTATGTTTTCCAGGCATCCACTAAACACCCTGGGCTCTTTGCTCTTTTAACCTTTTTATCATTTACTTTGGTTTGTCTAGTATTGTTTTTTCTACTGATCTCTCTCTTCCTCTTTTTGTATAATGTAACATACACTATATATATATATATATATATATATATATATTATATATATATATATATATAATATATATATATATATATATATATATGGTGTTAGATACACATTGCATATAAATTTATATATACATATATGTTTTTAAAATCCCACAAGAAGTTTACAACTTCTTACAATTTTCATCATTAAAGAATTAGCAGTGGATTTGCCCCTTGCCCCCTTTGAAACAATGAAAATCCTCCACTTAATCTCCTTAGCCCCATGAGGTCTTCAAATTATCCCAGCAATTGCAGATAGTTATACAGCCTGGTATTCCCTGCCTTGGTCATGGAGGCCCCTTTGTGCCCCCTTACTGCCAATCTTCAGTGCACATGGAAGATTTTTAATTACCAAGAAGGCTATTTGAAGCTTTGATCAACATAAGACTAATTTAAAACCATTCAAAGTCTGGCTTAAACCTTAGAGATCATTATAAACTATCTTTCATACTTACTAGATAGTACCATATATACTTCCTGGCAATTTTAGAGTCATTCTACAAAGCTACAGATTTTATGAAAGGCATTTGATCAGTTTTTTCTTAGCAATATCAGAAATGGGAAAATGAATGTTAGTTGTCAGTGCATCTACTTGGTGCCTCTGCAGGTCTTTCTGTATTGACACTGATCAAAGGTGCTTATCTATGACATGGCTAGTCTGTTCCCCGTAGATACTTTATTGGCACATACCTGTTTTGGAAGAGAGAGACAATCTAAGGATAGGCATGTGGGAGACAGTCTTATAGCTAGAAGTCAGGCTGTAAGAGAGAGAGAAAGAGAGAGAGAGAGAGAGAGAGACTTGTTGTCTACTCCAGGAAATTACTAGGAATAAAAGGAGAGTGGAAGATACCTTGGAAACCAAAATTAATTCCGCCTAACAAAAAAGTGGTCTTAAATGATATGACTTAATAAAATCTCATCCATAAGACCCAGTTACCCCAATTTCTATTTTACAGTGACTTCCTAGGCACATTAGCTTGACTCACTTTGCTCTTTTATGAAAATGAGTCACCATATTTACTCCAGTTAAAAATGGAGATGCTCTTGCTAAAGTAGGAGAAGAGGACCAAAGCTCCACCCCTTCAGCTGCTCTTTCCTCAGGGCTTTGACAATTCTTTGAGCCCTGAAACACAGTTCAAGAACCACTAGTTTATGTAACTCCTAAAATACAACAAAGTGGAATTTGAGGCACATATCTGGATGCCTGGCTTCTGCCCATGGGAGTCTGGAGAATTTTATTTCAGGCCTCCTTTGGGATAAAAATCATACATCTTACCTGTCAAAGTGGAGACCCTAAATTATAAATATGATAAACATTTATCACAGCAGCCTATCTGACATTTTAAAATTCTTTATCTAATTTGACCTTCCTATCAATCAAATAACCTAAGCAATACTAGTTATACTTTATGAAGGGGGAAATTAAGACTTATATATGATTAAGGAGCAAATTAGGGATTGGAACAGGCCTTCTCACTCATACCTAGTCCAGCGTCTTTTCCATTTTAGTATATTGTCTCTGGAAGTAAATATTACAATGTTTCATGTTTGTAGGAAGTGGTGCTGGTGAAGGCTCCATGTGCTTCTATTGAGTTGGCCCTGAGTAAAAACATGAAGTAGGAGAAGTTGATCTTGTGGCCCCCTTAACTCTGTATCTCTTGCAGCACCTACTCCATTTAATTGTCCAAGGTTCCCATAATAGCCTGAATACTACCTGCAATTAGGACAACTAGTCACCATTTGGGATTTAGTGGCTTAAATCTTTTTTTTTTTTAGATTGTTTACATGGGAACAGAAAATTCTTGAAACTCTAATGGAGCAGAATAGGACACCTAAGGGAACAACATTTCTGGGGCTCCTCAGATCACCATAATTTTGCATAATGCTACATAAAATAAAGTAAAAATAAAGAAGTATCATGATGTTATTACCGAGTTAGCAAATAATTTGACGTATTACTCCAATGAGAAACTGCACAGTATGGTGGGAGACTTGAACTTGCCCTTAATTGTTTGCTGCTCTCTTTGCAGGGGTTGTGTTTCACTACAGGGCAGCGACCAGCAGGTACAGTCTGAATTTTGAGATGGCACGGAAGGCTTGTTTGGATGTTGGGGCTGTCATAGCAACCCCAGAGCAGCTATATGCCGCCTATGAAGATGGATTTGAGCAATGTGACGCAGGCTGGCTGTCTGATCAGAGTGTTAGGTGAGCGATCTGGGGGCCACCAGCTTTAATTCATCTATTTGGAGCGAGAATAAAGTGCTACCTACTAGTCCTTTATTTCCCCAGGTATCCCATCCGGACTCCCCGAGAAGGCTGTTATGGAGATATGATGGGGAAGGAAGGAGTCAGGACCTACGGACTCCGTGCTACTCATGAAACTTATGATGTGTATTGTTACGTGGACCATCTGGATGGTAAGATGTTCAAAGTTCTATAGCTTCATTTGACCTAAGAAAATTGAGGAAAGACTGGGAGCACTTGTGGATAGAGCAAGTCTTCATGCTTGTTTGGATTCCAAACAGCAACATTTAGTTTAAATAACCATATGATTCTGTGGTGAAATAAGCTTAAATTAAAGTGGAAAGAGGACGAGGGCTGTGTAAATGGTTATGTAGGTTTGAAATGTCTTTAGTTAATGGCAGGTTTGCTTTCAGTCATGCTGCCATTGGCCTGTTTCCAATACACTTTTAGAGCATTAAGAATAGAAACCTGTAAGGGTGGTACCTATTCTTGTAAGAACTTCAGGTAAAATCCTGTGATGACAAACCACTGTGAATCCAAGTGCTGATAAACACCCCGAAGTGCAGCTGAGTAAGGCAAACTAGCCCAGGAAGGATTTTCATGGTTTGCTTTTCCTTGTGTTCACTTTGCTACATTAATATTTAGAGCAATCATTCATTCATTCAACCAATGAACACATTAAAAGAAAACACCTACTGTGTGATAGTTACTCTGCTCGTGGTTAGGACTATGAAGCCAAGTAAGATATAAGCCTCGCTTTAGAGATGCTTAGAGTTTGATTGATTCTGGCACTACCATTTCTCACTTAGCATGAGTTAGATTCTTAGAGACAAGTTTGAGTTCTCTTGTGGCGATGTTATCTAAGGACACAGTGCAGTTTTATTATAAGAATAGAAATTTCTGTGACTTTTGAAATGGAATTTCATTTGTAGCAACAGGTATCTTAGAAGCCTAAATATATAAATAGAAGTATTGCATTGAGTTATACTTTTAATTTTGGCTGGCTCCACAAGAAGAGAATGATCTCAATTTTCTTATGTGTAAGATAAGGAAATAGGACTAGATAATTTCCATAGTCCCTTCCAACATTAAAATTCTATGATGCTATGAATTGAAAAAACAACCTCAGAGCCTGAAAGCTAGAAAATAAGCAGCTTATATTTGCCTAATGCCCTAAATTTGAATAGGATGGCCTGCTTCCAAGAAAGCTGCTAAGTGTGGTTCTCTAGCATCTTAACATTCTTATTATAACTATTATTTAAGACTGATAAATGTGTTTTCTAAACCATAACTTTGATTCTAACAATTTCCATTTTTTACAAGGACAAAGGGAAAAGATATGTAAAATCCATGCTATGAGATATAGATAGATATAGCTTAGCTCCTCCCTTTAAATTTAATTTTATTTTAAATTTAGTTAACTTTTTTCATAGAATAGGAGCTGGTCGGTAGGGGATTCTGGTTCTAGGAAATAAATTTGGTTATTGCTATCTCAGTAAGATGGAAATTTGTATTCAAATTCACTAAGATGGAATATGTTTTATCACTGTGGTTCTCCTTTGGAATAATATCTATTAGAGTGATAGTTTTAAAAAATTCTGGAACACTGGTAATGCTGGAACTAAACCAGAGATAGTTTTTGAAAAAGTATACATAGCTTCTAATTACCTAAAAGATCTTAATCAAATATAATTGAAATGCGGTTTTCAAGTATAAATCCGTGGCCAATTTGATCCCAGTATGAATAAGCATCACAAGCCAGACTCCTTGATGGAAAGACAGGCTTAAGTATTTACAATGCTACCGGAAGGAGCACCGAGGGGCCCCTCTGCATGTCTCTTCTTCAGTCTTATCCTGATGGAGCTACTGAAACCCCAGTCTCTAAGGCTGCAGAATCCCTAACTTCTTTGAAGGCCAGAGGACTTTCTGCTTCTGCGGAAGTTCCAGAAATTCCACGCCCTGTACAAATTCTGTGTGAGATAATTTTGACAGGTCTTGGTGGTAAAAGCCCTACCAAGGATTCCTAGCCACATTGTACCCATTGAGAGCTGGCTTCCCAAAATCTCTTCAGAGGATCATAACTAGTGTTCAGGGAAAATTGAACTCTGTCAGAAGAGTCATTCTGAGGATGTATGCATACACCACAATGAGAAGGATTTATTAGTCATACAGGAATTCTTCTCCACCTCCATAAACATCGCCGCTTCTAGGGCAACTGGTATTGTTCAAACCAGTCTCTCCTCCAGTGTAACCCAACTGTATTTCATACAGTTGTATATTTACTTGGGATAAATGTTCCACATATTTGATAACTGAAAACTTATAATGTGTAATATAGCATAACTTTAGTTGGATTATTTATACCAAAACAACAGAATTTGAACTTTTTTGTCTTATCACATAACAGCTGGAAGAAAAAGATAAAAGAATAAGTATAAATAGGAATTCAAGCACTGGCTGAAATTTGTGTCAGCAGAGTAACAAGACGCCCTGACATGGGCAACCTTGGTAACCTATCGCCTCTCCTTCTCTGGCCTATATTTTCCACGTTAGCCCTACCCTTTGGCTTTTCTTTCACCTGGAACAACTACCACCCTACTATTCCAATTCCCTGACCTTCACACAAGCTTCCCAGCACTTGGATGTGTCTGTACTATGGGCTCTCACACTGATCCCATATCCCCTTCCTAAGTCCTAGTTGGTCTCTCTCACCTTTACCATCTCCAATCTTTGAATGTGTGACTATAGTCACTCTCCTGCAAATGTTTGCTTATTCCTCCATCTCTCCTGCTAGACCATGGATTCTGGGAGGGAAGGAATCATGTGTATCCCCACTATGTCCTTGGCACATAGTAGGTGCTCCATAGATTGAGTTGAATAAAATGAGTGAATTAATAAATTAACCTCCAAACTAAGTGCCCACTCTACTCACATCGCTTTACACTTGCCCTTTGGATAACTTCACACATGTCCGGGCTTCATCACAATTCTACTTCCCAGTTTTTCATTGCTCCAATGTCCTTACTGGTTCATTTAATTTCACTTTTGCTCTTTTGTATGTAAATAAGTCAAATGCCTTGTGGGATGAACAGGGCACAAAGAGACACCAAGCAAACAAAAAAAATGAAAAATGATAATTTTTAGTTTTGCGTGTCTAGCCCTGAACTCTCTTCTGAATTCCATACCCACAGTTCTAGTTTGTGAATCATTTTTTTTTAATAAATTTATTTATTTATTATTACTATTATTTTTTGGCTGCACTGGGTCTTCGTTGCTGCACAAGGGCTTTTCTCTAGTTGGGGCAAGTGGGGCTACTCTTCATTGCGGTGCGCGGGCTTCTCATCGCAGTGGCCTCTCTTGTTGCAGAGCACGGGCTCTAGGCGCACGGGCTTCAGTAGTTGTGGCATGCGGGCTCAGTGGTTGTGGCTCTGGGGCTCTAGAGCACAGGCTCAGTAGTTGTGGCGCACGGGCTTAGTTGCTCCGCGGCATGTGGGATCTTCCCAGACCAGGGCTCGAACCTGTGTCCCCTGCATTGGCAGGAGGATTCTTAACCACTGCGCCACCAGGGACGTCCCTGTGAATCATTTGTGTGTCTCGTCTCTGGTTTTCTGTTTTATCTCGCAAATAATCCCCAAGCCTTTAACAGTTCTTCAGGGGACCTGTTTTATGACCATCAAAGCACGTAAACACCATGGCCATATCATTTCCCTACTCAGCGTTGTGTAGTGTGAATTTCCTGTTGCCTTCCTCCTCAGACAAACTCTGCCTGACTTGCAAAGCCCCTCCGTCCCTGGCTTGGGAGTAACCTATTCAACTGTGTTTCCCTCTCTTCAATATGATGCTACACATGCACATCAGTCATCCACAGACCCTCTGCTACCTCCTGCCAGCATTTCTGCTTTGATCCTCTCTGAAAACACAAGCCTCTCACCTTTCCAGCATTTTACTCTTCCCTCTGCCCATGAACAGACTGCCTCCAAGAGCCCATCTTTACCTCTTCCAGCTCACACTGACATTTCCTGATTCTGAACTCCCACTTTTCTTAGAGTTAGTTCCACATATCTGGTGTTTAATTCTTCTCTGGTTGCTTTATATTCATCAGACACAAACTATTACTTGTTATTTTTGTTTCGAAAAACTTCTGTAAGCTCCTGATAGAGATAAGGCCATAGTCATCTTCTGTAACTCTCCCAACCACAATGAAGAACCTATTCCAGTAATAGACACATAATAGTTACTCAAGAACTACTTGGTGGTAATTGCAGTATTTCTCCAGACTTTGTCTCTTTCAGAGGCTGTCTCCACCATGCTACCATTTCTACAGTACTTGAAAAAAATGCCAAGCTTCGTCCACCAAACTTACTAAAGATTTTTTTTTTTAATTGGATCACCATGATACTAGTTTTTTTCTCTTTGAATTTCTCCTCTCACTCTTTTCTGTGGTGTCTCTTAGAAATAATTCCTTCCTAGAGACACTCTTTTCTCCTTTCCAGCCTCTCACAGTCATTGCCTTTTCTTGCCTTCCCTGCCAATTGTCCTCTCTGGCACTGGTTCCTTTGTCCCTATTCATAAATTACAGGTTTATTTTTCTACTGCTTCCTCATGTCAAAACCCATGATAGCTCTATCACCTCTATGACTTGTCTAATGCCTCCATGTCATGCTTGTGTCTGACCTAGAACCAAAAACAACCTTTCCTTTTTCTCTTAATGAGCTCCTTTAGATATGAAAAGCTAAAAATTTAGGTAAAAGCCTGAATGCCGTTAAACATGTCCTAGAGCGAGGCTTAGTTCCAGCTTCTTTAGAGTCTTTGATAGGATCAAAATCAGATATATCAAATCTGGAAACTGTGTGATTTCCTGCCTGTGGATGCTCAGATTGACTTAATTTTAATGGACTTTACAGCATGTAATCTACAGAGTGCTTCACCAATGGGAGTTATTTAAGAATTAGTGATAACTGGGTTTATTCAGTTAAAAAGCCCCATGTCAGCTAGAATAGCTTCCTGTACACTCTGGTTCAGCACATGGGTTCAAATATTGATTTTGGATTATAGAACCTCTCCACATTGGTTGAGGGTGGTGCTAGAAGATGCTGAAACTTTTTAGTTATTCTCTGTAGAACTCACAGAATCATAGATCACAGTTATGGCTGTGGGTTCCCAAATAGACTTTAGATATTAACGCACCTTGCTAAGGATTTGAAACTGAACTTGGAGTTGTTTTTGTTTAAGTGTTTGAATGGTCTAGCTAAGAGCCACTGAGGAAGGTGACCAGGCATGGCACCCTGCAGCACCTATGGAAAATGCGTCCTCATTCAGTATGGTGACTTGAATAGATTAACTGTGAGGTAGCTTCATAGGTAGGGTAAGGAAAGAAACTATTTATTGTATGGTTGCATTGCCATTTAACTTAATTCTCACAAAAACCTTGACAGGCATTTATTTAAAACCTTTATTTTTACACATAAGGAAACTAAGGCACAGAGGTTAAGTGACTGGATATACCCTTTTTCCTGTTCTACTGTAGTAACTTTTCAGGACCACCAAAGATTCCCCAGTAGAGCAACAGGCAGTCTTACAAACCAAGAGGATGTAAAGTGCTCTTAAATCTCCCCCAAATCTCTGATTTCTCACGTAAAAATATCCTAATTCTTATTTGAGTAATGATTGCATTCCTGTTTGGATTGCAGTGATTGGAATTGCTGGGTTAAATGATAACTCTATTTTTAACTTTTTGAGGAACTGTTTTAAAATTCTTACCAGCAGTACATTAGGGTCCTGATTCTTTCATTCTTGCCAACATTTGTTTTCACCTGACTTTTTGATTATAACCATCCTAATGTGTGTACAATGCTATCTCATTCTGGTTTTGATTTGTATTTCCCTGATAGCTAATTATGTTGAGCAACTTTTCCTTTATGACTATTGGCCGTTTACATATTTTCTTGGAGAAATACCTATTCAGAACCTTTGCCCATTTTAAACTGGGTATTTGTCTTTGTGTTATTGGGTTGTAAGAGTTCTTTGTATACTCTAGATTCAAGAGAGTCTGTTCAGATACATGATTTGTAAATATTTTCTCCCATTCACCGATCTGCATTTTTACTTTTTCAATGGGATCCTTTGACACACAAAGTTTTTAATTTTGATGAAGTCCAATATCTACTTTTTCTTTGATAGTTTGTGCCTTTGGTGCCATATCTAAGAACATATTACCAAATCCCGAGTCATGAAGACTTACTTCTGTGTTTGCTTCTAAGAATTGTAGAAGTTTTAAGTTTTACTTTTATTTTTATCTATTTTGAGTTATTTTTTGTATATGGCATAAGGTAAGAGTCCAAATCCATTCTTTGGTATGTGGATATTCAGTTATTCCAGAACTATTTGCTAAAAAGACTATTCTTTCCTCATTTAAGGGCCTTGGCACCCTGTTTAAAATCAGTTGATCATAGATATATGGTTTAATTTCTGGACTCTCATTGATCTATATGTCTATACTTATGTCAGTGCCACATTGTGTTGAATACTATTGCTTTGTAGTAAATTTTGAAATTGGAAAATATGAGACCTCCAACTGTGTTCTTGTTTTTCAAAATTGTTTTACCTCTTCTGGGCCCCTTGAGTTCCCATATGATTTTTAAGATCAGCTTGTCAATTTCTACAAAGAAGCCAGGTGAGAGTGAACTGAATCTCCAGATCAATTTGAGGTGTATTGTCATCTTAACAATATTAAGTCTTCTGATCCATAAACACGTGATTTTTTTTTCCATCTTTTTTTTAGATTCTCTTTACTTTCAACAATGTTGTATAGATTTTATAGCTTTCAGAGTATAAGTTTTGCTGTACTTTTGTTAAATTTAATCCTAAATATTTTATTCTTTTTGATGCAAATGCAAATGGAATTTTCTTTATTTCTTTTTCTGATTGTTCATTGGAAGTGTATAGAAATACAATTGATTTTTGTATATTGGTCTTATATATTGTATCCTACAACCTTGCTGAAATTGCTTATTAGTTCTAATAGTTTTTTTAATGGAATCCTTAGGATTTTCTATATACAGTCCCTTTTATTTTATAATGTTACCTTAAATAAGCAGAAAGTAGAAATGTCTTGACATAAAACCCTTGAAACATGTGACAGTCATTTGCTTTAAGGTTTTGATATCAATTTCTGGAATTCTAAGTTGGAAGAGCTTCTTTGGAAATACAGTGGTCATTTAACTCTCAGCTGTGAAAAGTAAAAAAAAACTAGGCTGATTCTCCTGTGTTGACCTGCAGCCATACTGAGCCTGTCAAACCAAATAACACATTCAGTCTCATATATTTTGAAGACTCAGACGTCCAGAAATGTTTTAGAACCTCCTTCTCACTCTAATTAAAATCTTACTGCTCTGTCATTGGGAAAGAATGAGATCCGACATCCTGCAAACCATAAAAATATGTTTAAATTTTAGTGGGATTTCCTGTGTCTTTAAACCTTTCAAATGACATATATAAGATCTTGTGTAATAACACATTGACAAATATGTGGATTCCCTTTCCCATGAATATGATCTGATTTAGAGAATGTTAACTGACTATCACAGCTGACTGATGACAATTCTCTAAAATTAATTAGAGGTTAAAATTTTCAAAACCCAGTGTCTATGCTTTAAGCCACATTATGCGTCTACTTCAGCCTAAAACAAGTGAGAAATCTGAAAGGTGCTGACCTGGCTTTCCAGTCTCATTACCCCTCAAATGAGAAACATTGCCAGCCTAACACTAGAATTGGATGAAGTTACCTTGGCAGCCCCAGAAGTTTTCTTGTCACTGTTAACAGAAGGTTTGTTTCTGTACAGGTTAAAGGATCAGATCTCAGGGGGAATTGAGATGCTGTTGAATTACCTACAAATATGGGCTGTCAAGAGATTATATAGTAGTGTAGGTTAGCTGTTAACCAGTCATGTACAGCTGATGGATTTCGTGATCCAGGATAATGAGTATTAGTCTTTATTGCTTTGATCTTGTATATATAGACATGGGCAAAAAAGAGAGAGAAAGGCAGAAAGAAAAGAGAAAAAGAAGCTTCCTTTGAAAAAAAATAAAAGTCCAAAACTTTAAACCTAGTAATAATTATGTTGAATTGTCTTTATCACCATAATACTTGCCATATACTCTAAGTGGTTTTATCCTATGGGCATTTCATGGGACTGTTTCCAGTTCACACACCATATCTACTTTTGCACACGTTTATTACTCATATACCATTTTGATCCAAATAGGAACGAAATGTAGTAACAATCACAAATCTTGAACTTCCTTACAGTGAGCAAAAAATCAAGAAGTTCTGTTCTCAAATGGGCAAAGGGACTCATGATTAGTTTATAAGAATTGATTTTCAGACCAGACAGTTCAGGATAGAAAGGTTATGAGCACAAATAAACAGAATAAACATAAACATTGATCACACTACCCAGAAAATAGACGCATCTAGATAATTGTGGTGATATATCAGCTTTGACTATCACAGACAGCGGCCCATCAGCTGCAGTCCAGGAAAGAATTGAATAATTATCTGTGATCTGCTGATGCCAATTCCCCGTTTCACCTTGGTGATCTCAGGGAATTTTCAGTGGAAGAAAAATATCCTATCTTATCTTTGCTCTGGACCCAGGCTCTTTCATAATTTTTCTGAGATACTCCTGAGTGTAAAGTCTAGCTTTTGAACAGTGTAGGTCATCTTAATGTTTTGATTTGTTTTCATCATTGCTTGCCATTTTAGTATGTGTCATTTTAAAGTCTGCTAAGAAATAGCTTTTCCATTTAGCAATCAGAAGTGTGGAAAAATAACATGCATGGTCCACTTTCCAGGGAGTCTTTTAGCAGTTACTTGTCAAATTTAAGTATTTTTTTCTTAATATTTCTGATGATGTTAATTCCTATGATTAAGACGAGTTTAGTTTGTAGAATGTCACCACATATTAAAGTCTCACCAGCAATGTCTTCCAGTTTCTTCTAGGAGATCCCTGGAAAGTTGGAATAACAGGAATAATTCAAAGCCAGATCATTTAACTTGAAATTTTGGAAAATTAGAGGTTATATATGTTTTCCACATGAACGTGCAAATTATCCTGTGTGTGAAATCCTCTGTTCTGCATTATAGTTTATGTGTGTACTAATGCAAATATATATGTATACATGTCAGTAAATTCTTACTTACAACAACTTAAGTTAACTTGGCATTTTACCTTAAGTCATGCATCGTTTTGTGTATAAAGGATATTTTGTGTATTTCTTTCCTGACATTTTATTTGCTCTCCTTAATCAGAGAAAAATTGATAGATAATTTTTATTATTTAATTATATTATATCATAGATAATTATTTATTATCTATAATAATCTATGAGAGATACAATTATCTCATAGATAGATAACATTTAGAAACATGTTTCAAATCTGTATTCTTGTTACAAATTTGATAATAAATGTCCTACAGATGTACCTGCTTTGATGAGGCAACTTCTGGAACTGAATAGTAGACTCCTTGTTAACTTACAAAAGTGATGCTTGTCTTCCAGGAAGGCATATATCCAGTAAAGCTAAAATACATTCAATTGTTCCATCACAGTATTCAAGAGTAGAGCTAGAACACAGCCTTGTCCGACGCTAATAACAGGCGTTTTCTCCCTCAAGGAAGGCTTTGCTCTCTCCTCTCACTCTTAAGGTGATACTGTGATAAAATTCAGAAGGAACTTTTATTACTTACATCAGAGGCCAAAAGGTGCCTTTAAGATACCCTCAGGGTAGGAACTTATACAACCTGACCAGTGAAGTCCTGTTGGAGAGAGAGAGAAGCTAAGCAAATGCACTGAGTTGCTTTGCTTGATTTCCCATGTTTGCTTTCTCTTTCTCTGTTCCTTTGGTTCCTGGTTTGGCTTTGCCTCTGGACTTTAGATTTTATCTCTAATCTTTTGCCTCTTATCTCTTGGTATATCCTCATATGGTCATTCATTTTGGACCAAGCCTAGGTTTACATTCCTGTTACTAGCCCGAACTTAATTTCTGTCTAATGTCATTAATGCTATGAATGACTGATGTTAGAGTTTTGAACATATAATTTGACCTATAAATAATTCCTGACTATAGATTTTTAAACTGAGAGTAGATCAATAAAATCTTTGAAAATCTTAACATCTTGACTGCTTTTCTCAGTGTAAAAGTAGACAGTGTTTAGCCTAAAGCCTGCATTTTTCTATGGGATATGGGATTGAAAGACTTGCGCCTACAGTTAGTGACTAAGAAGAAAGACTGCTACTTTTGTCTGCTCTACCTTGCTTGACTTTTTGCAAAAGCTTCTTTTTAAGAAATGAGACACTTCTGTGTTCAGCTTAAATATGGTCTTGGACACTTTATCAGGGTCCCTGCTCTGCGCCAGATTCCTTTGCTCCCTTGCAGTCTCTGATACACCCCTGGGAGACAATGGACTTCATATGCCCTTTGCTTTGTTTTTTGGCTCCTGCTTTGACTCTGTCTGATTACCTGGTCTACGCAGTCTGCTTCTATCTCGAGCAGGTTAACTCATAGGCTACCAGAAACTTAATACTAAGTTATCTTTGTTATGGCTCAATTGAGATTCCTTTTCCTGATTGAAACATACATGTCTCTAGAGCAGTGTTTTCCAAACTATCCCATGAAACAGATCCATGGACTGTTAATTAGTCTTCTATGAGAAAAGGAGATTACTCTGGTCAAATGGCTTAAAAATCCTAACTTCTTTGTGGGGACTCCCAAATAAATACTATAATATTAACTACTCTGAGAAGTCTTACAGAAACGAAGACCTGTCAGATGACTTGTATTTGTTTCCTAAATGCCAATGTCCACGAAACCTCTTTTCTTCGGAATACCTACTCATGTCTCAGGGATCACCAGTTTTCTGTAGAAGACATTTTTGGAAATTATATTCTTAAGACTTGGACCATAAGTTAATAACCTTCCCAATCCACATCTTCAACAATAAGCTTTTAACAGGTTAATTCTGACTTAAACAGCAGATCTCCTTACATTTGTATTATGTTAGATAAAAAATATATAATGTCAAAGGATTATCTATTTAAAACCAGGCAACTAATGAATCAAAAAGTACTTGACAGGTGGTTATTTTAGTTTTGTCAATAAAATGTAAAAATAGATGTCTTAGAAATCAAGGACACAGTAATATGAAATAGTTCAGTTATTGCTATCTGTTTATTACCTATTAATTCACTTTTTATTTTTTCTTTCTGGTTTTGGTTTTAGTATGAAACTGATGCCAGGATATTCTGGCATATTTGAGAAAAGTAGGAGATGTCTGGCCTTAATAATTTGAGGTTGAAACATAGGAAGGGCAAAGTTTAGACATTCAACGTATTGCTTTTGGTAGAGATTGAGTGTCAATTCTAAAAGCTTTAAGACTCAGTAAGAGAATTCCATAGTATGGATGCTTCACTATATCATTAGATTTTTGAAGTGGACAAGGTAATGTTTATGTTAAACAGTTATGACTTAGGAGGGCTTAGACTTTTTTGGGGGGGGAACAGAGTTAAAGTAAATGTTTTTCTTTTCCTTTTCTCATTATTTTGAAATGAAACAGCAATTATGACATATATGATGACAGGCCACACATTCTCTTTAGAGATGAATTGGTTTGATTCTCACCTTAGGGTAAACTCAATTAATGCCAGTTAAATCTTCCTTTTTTCATCTGAGTTACATGAAACCCAATGGTGATAACTCTTTCAATAAGCTTTTAAAATTTTATTTGCAATGTTTGATAAAATTTTACATATAAGTGAAAAGGAAAATAGGTGGCCTTGGGGATGACAGAATTTAGTTAAACAAGTAAAATCATTATTTTTTGGTGATTGGATAGATGGAAATTGTATCCTCCAAACAAGTGAATTAAATCACTGTTTTGATATAAAGTCAGATTTAACAAGAGTTTTTATATGAAAAGTTCTATAAGTAGTTCTTTATTGATTTAATAATAATAAGGGTACTCTCTTTTTAACCTGCCAGCACCTACTGAAGCCTTTCTTTCCTTTAATACCCCAAACATGTTTGCTATTTAAAACAGGGAAACCAGTTACCCAGAAAATCATGCCGTCATTTTTCTTCGTTAGCCCTTTGGTATGGCTGTGTTTGGAGAAGTTGATTTCTTCCATCATATGGACTAAAATTGCTGTTCGGAGAAGCAGAGTTTTACTCAGTTAATTATATTTATTTCTCTGCCCTGCTCTGGTTGGCTGATCACTCTTGTTACTGAAAAGGAACAGTACTCTTGCCTCATTGTAGAAGTACCTCACAATGCAGAAAACGAAGGCAACAAAACTGATATTGCAGCTGTAATAACAAATCCAAGTGTTCCACCTTGGAAGGAAGCGTGCTGGTCTGCTGCCCTCTTTCACACTTACATTCCTTTCAGGCCAAATGCAAGTGTAATGTTGAGGTGAACGGGGCTGCTGAGGCTGCTTGGGGTGACGCAGTCTCTCTGTCTGCCTTTCCCCAGGTTGCTTTGAGCCAAATCCATAGGTGAGTGAATCGCCTGTCTCAGACAGCAGCTACCCAAAGCTCTGCAGCAGAGTTAGTCCTCTTTAATGTGCTGCTTGGGAAGGATGGAAGAAAAAGGGCCTCTTGTTTCTGAACAAGAACTTGAAATGCCATTCATTTAACAAATTATTAAGTACATACTATGCAACTGGTCCTGTGACCCTTAAGCTTTTAAAACTTAGCGGGAAGGGAGACATTCTAGGAATGGGGAGGGGGAATCTTTGTTCTTATAGTATATTTTTGGATTTGAGATTACTGTCCTTTGCCAGCCTAGATAATTAAGGACAAAAACCCATTCTCACCTCTACCTTGCTTTTTTCAGTCAGGTGAAAGTCATTTTTCTTTCTCTTCTTCAAATAGCTCTTATTGGGATTTGGCCTAGTTTCGTTGGTAGCATTTTTAGATTTGCAGTGAGAAGAGCTGATATGGGTGGTTTGGCCTTTTTCCCCTGACTGATTTTTCTTGTGTTACAAAGCTAGGACACACGCACAGAGAGTAATGGCTCTACTCATTTTAAACAATCCCTTGTTACATATGGATTTAGTTAGGTGAAGATACAAATCATGAGAGCTCTGCATCCCAGCTGTCTAATGTCTCATAGAATCAGACAGTGGCCTCAGTGAGATAGAAACAGGACCCACAGCTGCTGTAATAATGGGCTATCAATATTTTAGCTTCATCTCTACCTCATTTTATACTCCTCCTCCCGCCTGCTATATTTGCTTAGGTATTCTCTAATTCTGTCTCCTTTAGCCACTTATGTGCTCATGTGTAAAAAGCATCATTTAATTCACATTGCATTTATTTCAGCAAGTTGTTATGTTAGTTACCCAAGTAAAATTCCAATTTAACAAACTCTCTGGCATTTCCAGAATACTTTATTGTGACATGTTAAGTGATAATGAACATACGAATTGGGTCTAATTGAGCCTGGCGATGAACAAAGTAAATGTTCTGCCTTTCTTTGTTCATCAATAAGCAAATGTAAGAGTCTCTCCAACCTAGTTAGAGCCCCTGCTAGCACATACAGTAACTTTGTGAGAACCGCAAAGGGCGCCCCTTCTGGGCAGACAGATTGCAAAAGGTATCCACCCTGGGCAGAGCAAGCAGAAAAAGGGTGCCCCTTCCTCCAGGGAGGCTTTGGTACCTTTGGCTGGTTGAATGGGATACTGGCCCCCATACACTCTCAGCCCTGCCCAAGTGCAGGCCATGACCTGCATAACTATCAAGGCAGCCCTGTGCCTAGGACAGGAAGGCAGGAAACAGCATTCCATTCTGCCTCTTTCCCTTCCCCCCTCTTCAAACCCTGGAGGTCTTCTTGTTTTGTTGTTTGCTTTGATGGGAGTTAATCCATTTTGATGGTAGAGATAGATGAGAGAGTCAGATAATTACTATTTGATTTTAGGGTAGACGAAGAAAAATAACCTCAGTGACATTTCAACGCAACTTCCTCTTTCCAGCATGCAATGTTAATAAGTACATCACAACCTTTTTCATTCAAGAGAAAACCCGTTTCCTGGCTGGTAAACCAAAGAAACAGTTGGAAAAGTTTGTTCATTTTTAAGAATTGATTGTAACTTTATTATCAAATGACTGCTTCTACGGCCTATGGGAATATATATAAAACGAAACTTTTCTGGCGTGTGTTCTCTTTTTTTATTGTGTTATTTCTTATCATACACTAATAATAACAAAATGAGGTAACACTGAGTTTTCTGCTTTAAAGTATAGAAGCTGCTACCTTGCCATGAAAAAAAGAATTACGTGCTTTTCCCCATCTCCCATAAACAGAAAGGGACTGAATAGTAAAATTTAGACCCTTTTTCCTCTTCTTATTGCAGGTGATGTGTTCCACATCACTGCTCCCAATAAATTCACCTTTGAGGAAGCTGGAGAAGAGTGTGAAAACCGAGATGCCCGCCTGGCGACAGTGGGGGAGATCCAAGCGGCGTGGAGGAGCGGCTTTGACCAGTGTGATTACGGGTGGCTGTCGGACGCCAGCGTTCGCCACCCTGTGACTGTGGCCAGGGCGCAGTGTGGAGGTGGTTTGCTTGGGGTGAGAACCCTGTATCGTTTTGAGAACCAGACAGGCTTCCCTCTCCCTGATAGCAGATTTGATGCCTACTGCTTTAAACGTAAGTGTTTGGTACCTTTTTAAACATTACAGATTTTTAAAAAAATACTTCGAAGCCATGCAATTGATGTTCAACGAGCCATTGGAATGATTCCATGTCTTGCAGTGTGTGCACGGAATGCAAACAGTTCAGTGACTTTCAAAAACAAGGAAATGCAACAGCAGTGATACGGTTAAAACAAGAAGTTTGACAAATGGTGTTTTTAGAGAGGATGAGGAAATGTCAGGTGAAGGCCTTAACCGTGATGCATTGCACTTAGAACCATAGAACATGTTTCTGCGTACTTATTTTACATTAATTGCAGTCCTTCAATGCAATTAGATTGTTGACGCTATAATGCTGGGACCAGCTGTGGCCGAGTTGAATCCTTGAATTCTGTTTATTTCGTCTTTGTTTGCTGTCACCCTTTCTTTTAAATGGCGGAGGATTTAAATTTCAGTTATTGCAGGTGAGTACTTGGAGCTGACGTGGATAATACCTAAAAATGAACCATGCTATAAATAAAAATCATATTTTATCTCATTTTATTTCAAATAATGGAAATATGTGCCTTCAAATGCTTAATTCTCTAGTATCACGTTGAAGTACAGTATATGTTTTTTGCAAGCTCTAACATAAACAGGCTATCTTCAGTCAGGCTTACTACTTAAAATGGATTTTAAGTAAGGTTTCTCAACATTCATGATATAATTATTTTAATTCTTCAGATGTCCTTAAATTATTTTAGCACTAGTAGTCACATGCTATAGTGCTTGTAGAATGCTTAATTAAACAAGCAAGTAATCCAGAGTCTCACTGTGATATTTAGTAGGATCTATATTGTGCCAGCAAAACAAATATCTCCTAGAATTTTTGGTGACCTTGAGTATGTTCAAGATAGAGCCACGTTATATTGAAATACAGTGAGAACTTTTTACTAAGTTTCCAATATATATTGTAATAGCGATACATACAGTCATCCCTTGGTATCCATGGGAGATTGGTTCCAGGACCTTGGGAATACCAAAATCCGCAGATGCTCAAGTCCCTTATATACAGTAATAATTGCATATAACCTACACACACCCTCCTGTATACTTTAAATCATCTCTAGATTACTTATAATACCTATACTATGTAATAGTATATAATACCAACTATGTAAATAGTTGCTGGCACATAACAATTTCATGTCTTGCTTTTTGGAACTTTCTGGAGTTTTTGGAACTTTTTATTTTTTTTAATCAGAAGTTGGTTGAATCCTCGGATGTGGAACCCATGGATATGGAGGGTCAACTGTAACTGAAATGAGTAGAAAATACACTAACTTATTTTGTAATTGGTTTCTGAAGTGAAATATACAGACATTCTTCATCAACCAAAAAGACACAGAACTGGGATGTCTGAGTAGTCAGGAGAATAGATGTTTGTGCAACAGAAAGGTATGATTTCACATACTGCTATTTCCCAGCTAAGATACTTCTGTTTGGATCTCTTCCTGTAAACTCAACTTTCTGAGTGTTAAAGCCACGTGTTGTGTATCAGTGTGATACATGCTGGCCATGAAAAGCCATTGAAGATATTAGTTTTTGTTCCTAGGCCCTGAAACTACAGAAAAATTCTTAATCATTTTTAGGAAAACAAACAAACATCAACAATAATGACAAAACCTTATCCCTAGAAGTAGAAAGAAGTAGAAAGATATCATTCCTTTAAGCCATATACCCATAATGGGTTATAGGTATATTTTCAAGTAGTTCAAGCTTTAAAATCAATTTTTCACTAAGTGACTGATGTGATTAAGGAAGAAAATCAAATCTGTGTGTGTGTGTTGGAGAGGGGATGGGGACACGTGGGTTAGAGAGGTTAAATTAAGGAAGGAGTTGAATTATCCAGCATGACTACCTTGTTTGATTTTATTTTCTTGTGCTTTACAAACCTGGCACTAGAAAACTTTTAAACATTTTTGTTCTCCTTGAGAACAAATTTAAACCAAAGCCTGTCTGTAGCCGCAAAGAATTCATCCTGATGGGTTTTAAATGATTTATTTAAATAAGGAATTCACATGAATGTACAAAATAACAATGTAGTTAGATTCAAATAAAATAACCACCTACTAAAAATCTATATAAAATATGAATAAAATTTGAAAGTTTAGGTCCATTTTTTTTCTCCCTAATTCATTTGAATCTATATAACTTAGAAATACATAACTGGCAAATATAATGGATTCAAATTTTCATTTTTCTCCCCACCTAAGCTAAAGGCTAGATTCTTATTTAGTTCTTCTGTAAGACTCTACCATACTCAAAATTTATTCAGCATATAAAAGTTTAAGAAAGTTTAGTCATACATAAAAGCCTTCCTTAAACCACACACAATGCCAACAGCCTCCCCAAATTTCCAATTCATTTTTCAAAGATTCTTTTAAAATATACACTTTTTTACTTTGAAAAATATTCTCAAAATGACTTGCCTGCTGTCCAGTTGCCCACATAGCTGAGTAGTGACTAAATTTATGGAGTTTAAGTTGGTAAGAGTTATGGCCTTAAGGACAATTCCAAAAGTGATTTCAGAGATGTACCGCTGGCTGGTTAAGTAGAAGAATTTAGAAATATAACCATATTTTTCTTGTTTGCTTTTACCGAATGTAGAAAGTGTTTTTAAGGCCACTTCATGGTGAATAAACAATACCAAATCTCACTTTGCTATATAATTCCCTTTTCCTTCTAAAATCACTGAATAGAACATTAACAATGGCTGATGATAAATATAATTAGAATCTGTTCTTGTCAAATAGATTTGAAAAACAAGTAAATTAATATCCTTGTGAAATAAAGTTTTCCTGTACCTTTCCCTTTGATGATTAAATTGTGCACTTTTCATTTTTCTTTGACCTCAGGGTTAAGCAAGTTCTATGAAATAGAGTTATGCAGGGCTTTGAAGGATCATCCATACTTCCCAAATTTAAGTGAATCAAAACTATTGAAGACCCATAATAACCTCTCATTTAATATTATTAAAGATCTCCAGGAGAAGGAGATAGGGAATGTTTCCTAGAAAACCCATTCCAATATCCTATTTTTCCAATTATCTAAATCCTTCGCATTAGAATTTGAGTCCATCTTTCCTTCTTAAGTTGGAGACCAAAATCTAAATAACAGCCTTTCTACTATTGAAAACAACTGTTCGGTTGTCCCTCAGTGTCTCTCTCAGTTGAAACAATTTCCTTGTTCTGAAATTTTAATTTCGAGGCCTCTAATCACCTATGCCATCTTGCTTTGAACCCTCATTGTTTTTCACATCCCTCTGTTGGATTAAACTTGGAGCTAGAGATAGTGGTATAGAGAAGGCTAAATAAGTACCCACCACTTCCTATGCTATCTTTCTTATATATTTGTTCATTTTTACAATTGACCTGCCCTTCTAACCTATGGTCAATATGTTATATTTTTTGTGCCCTAGATCATAATCTGACCATAGGTGTCAAAACTTATCCTTCCCAAATTGGTATTTTTTAAATGTCTCTGTTTATTGAATTTGAATTGGTTAGCATTCAATCACTCGTAAAACTTTAAAAATTAATTTGAATTCTAATCTCATTGTTCCAAACTTTACTCTTTCCGCAACCATGAACCTGGAATCAACTTATTGAATATCCAGTGATTTCCCTATAATGTAGGCAGTATGGGTATAAGTTAAATCGACCATCATGCTGCTAATAGGGTTTTTATCTTTTATTAGGAAAATCTGCCTCATGTCTCACAACAGAAGCACTGGAGAAGATAGTCCATAGGATATAAAATACCATAAAGTACAGTGATGTGAAACATCTGTGTGGCAGACAGCTGCAAATGTTGGAAGGGAGCTGTTGTGGGAAAAGAATCCTGCTGCTTTCTGTTGGCTTCCTCGATAATGAAGTTGAAGGGACACTGGTAGTTTTCCAGGGCAAAAATTTCTCCATGTGAATCCTCCTTCTGGAGAGACACTTTTAGAATAATCTGGAGTTGTGCTTTCACCTTTGTAATAGTCATCATTAATACACTGGCATTTATTCTTAAGATATTTCTTTGTAGATATTTGTGTTTTTTAAAGTTAGTTCCTTTGTTTTGGAATGGTTGAAGCAAATGGCGCAGATGCTCAGATATACTGAGTTGTGATGGAAATCAGCTGTTAAGTTGATGAAAAAGCAACCCAACCCCAAAAGGAAGTCTGAGGTTTTCCATTCCAAATACTAGAATTAATCAACTTAATTATAAGCAGACTTTTAAACAGGGCTCCCAAATTATTGAAAACCCTTGTTTTTGAAAACAAAGTCACATAGATCCTAGCTTTGTAAAGGAGATTCTCTGAGACATACTACTGTCATATTACTGTGTTCCAGGCCTAGAGGAAGGCAACACCAAACAGTTCAGTAATAATTGATAATGACAGACAGTTACGTAGTTTTTGAAATCTGAGTCCTTCATCTTTAAAACGCTATAAAAGTATTTTCATAGCACTGTGGAAAGTTGCTAACGTAGAACTTGGGTTGGAGCATAGGAAGACCTGATTCACAGGCCCTCTTTTGGCCCTATCACAGTTATCACCTCCTTTTAAGTGAATTTCATCAGCTATGGAACTACTCAGAGGGAAAAAGCAAAATTAGCTTTTTTGTTGCTGCTAATAATAATATGATTAAATTTTCTCTAATGTGCAGTGTGCTAAGTGTTTATATTATGTTTCCATGGGAACTTTCTCTGTATGTACATTTTACTGTTTCCCCAAAGAATGCAGTTATAAAACAAACATGATATTTGGCAGTTAAATGAGGTAACAGTTATGGAATTTCAGAGGATAGAGAATTGAATGAAAAGAAAAATAGTCAACCTCACTTAGGTTCCTTAAGTTGTTCATGTCAATCAAAATAACAAAAGCTTCTTCCAGGAAATGAATGCAGAAAAAGCTTTCTTTAAAAAAAGGGAAAAAAAAGTTATTTAACATGTTTTTGAAGAGTCCGATTCTTTTTTGTTCTGTTGTTTAGTTTTGTTTTAATACAAAGGGATAAAAAGTGGCAGACTAAAGAATTTTTAACTACATCATAATGAAATGGCCACCAAGTTTTTGTTATAAAATTGATGAATCTGGGCTTTAAAATGGTCTGGGGAATGACCACAGCTAATAACAGCTCATACCAGACAAAAAATAGGAATCTGTTACAGCTCAAGTCTGATTTACAGCAAAATCACATCATTTTATCATTAAATTTTTAAAATAGACTTTATTTATTAGAGCAGTTTTAGGTTCACAGTAAAATTGAGGAGAAGATGCAGAGATTTCCCATATATTCCCTGCCCCCATTCACGCGCAGCCACCCCCATTATCAACATCCCGCATCAGAGTGGTATGTTTGTTACAACTGAGGAACCCACGTGGACACAACATAATCACTCGAAGTCCATAGTTTACACTAGGGTTCACTCTTCGTGTTGTACATTCTGAGTTCGGACAAATATATAATGACATGTATTTGCCATTCTAGTATCATACAGAGCAGTTTCAGTGCCCTAATATCATTAAGTTTTGATGGAGTAGCTGGAGCTCAAAAGTATCCAG
This sequence comes from Eschrichtius robustus, assembly GCF_028021215.1. Classification (NCBI taxonomy): domain Eukaryota; kingdom Metazoa; phylum Chordata; class Mammalia; order Artiodactyla; family Eschrichtiidae; genus Eschrichtius; species Eschrichtius robustus. The sequence goes on from NC_090825.1 coordinate 66,119,792, forward strand.
TTTTGTTTTCCAACGACTCTGGTTTGGGGATTATTAAGAGTAAGCCACAAGATATTACAGATACTACAGATATTACAACTTTTATCAGGGGAACAGACATTACCCATACAACTAGTTTTAAATCATACAGGATGTAGCAAAACAATGACTACAGATTTCCTCAGATCAGTTCCTTCTAAGTCTAGTGGCAATCAGTTTTTGATTTTTGAAAATCTGAATTTAAAAAAAAAATAACAAAATCTTTATGTGCTAAGCTGCTGCATTTTCTTTATGTTGAGATGGAATCTTATCTACAACACTGTCACTTTTATACACAACTTAAATTTCTTTAAACAGGCCAGGCCATTCTCTGTAAATCTGGAGGCATTATAATGTAGCATTTTATGATGACATGTTACTTTTTATTGCCTGAGCCCATTCTTTCTGATGCTCAGGGTTGTTTCCAGTGATTTGTAATTACAGAGCTAAAATATATCATGTGGGTACTTTACTTCCTGTTCTATGTTTGCATTTCCTGCTAAAAGTAAGGCTGGAACCAAGACCCTTAAGAGTTACAAACATAATAGGTAGAACATAGAACAAGAGGTAGAACTACAACAAATGCCAAGCAGCCTCGGCCAGAGGCATTTTATTATTTATTATAAACAAGGCTACTCTGCAGACTTGAAAGGAATATGAAGACAAATGTCCAACACCTGGGATCAAGTGAATAGTGGTGTTAATATCCTGTTTTTATGAAAGCCTCCACATTATGGACAATGTAATCACTGATATGTAACTCGGGTACATTTGATGTGGCTTTTTTGTTGTTCTGCAATCTGAGGCACTCCCTCTCCCCAGAGACATCATGTAGCTAGAGACAGAAGCCTCCAGAATAGTAGCACTAAGTCCTCCTACTAGACTTCAAGTTGCTGCGGTAGTTTCTGATAAATAACATACCTACTGTTTCCAAACTCTGCATTTATTTATTTATTTATGTTTAACTTCTCCTTATCTTAAAACTACATAGTATTCACTTCCCTTAGCCAAGAACAGTCATTCATACCTATGGGTAAAAGCAGTGTTAACCCTTTCAGTATAAAACAAGTGATCAATTTGTGATGATTAAATGTTCAATTGTCTGTCTTCGGATTAATTTAAGTATAGTTTTTAGACTCCTCTCCATCAGAAAACACTTTGGGGTCACCCCAAAGTACACAACAGCACTTAACAAACACACTGGATGTACAAGTTTTTATTAGTGACTTGTCTAATCAACTCTTTGAAATTATTTTTCTAGCTAAACAGAATATATCAGAGGCTACAACCATCGAACTGAATATGCTTGCAGAAACTGCCTCACTCACTTTATCGGAAGAACTACAAACGGGACCCGACAGAACTACACCAATCGTCCCTTTAATCACCGAATTACCTGTCATTACAACAAAGTTCCCTCCTGTGGGAAATATAGCCAATTTTGAACAGAAAGCCACAGTTCAACCTCTAACTATCACACACAGAATAGCCACGGAATCACCCGCGCCTGACGGGAGTACTAAGAAGCCTTGGGATATGGACTATTACTCACCTTCTGCTTCAGGACCTCTTGGAAAGCCAGACATATCTGAAATTAAGGAGGAAATGCCCCAAAGTACAACTGTCATCTTCCATCATGCTACTGATTCATGGGATGGTGTCAAGGAAGATATACAAATACGAGAGTCAGTTACACAAGTTGAACAAATAGAAGTGGGTCCCTTGGTAACATCAATGGAAATCTCAAAGCACATTCCTTCCAAGGAATTCACTGTACCTGAAATGCCATTTGTATCTACAACAATGACCCCGGAATCCAAAACTAAAAAGAGAGCAGTAAGCACAGTCTCTGAATCAGTGACCACAAGCCACTATGGGTTCACCTTGGGAGAAAATGATGGTGAAGACAGAACATCTACAGTTAGATCTGGTCAGAGTACCTCGGTCTTTAGCCAAATACCTGAGGTCATAACAGTGTCAAAGACTTCAGAAGACACCACCCGCACTCAACTAGAGGAGGTGGAGTCAGTCTCAGCACCGACGATTTTTTCACCTGTAACTATGCCCGACAGTGATGGGTCATCCATGGACCACTGGGAAGAGAAACAAACTAATGGTAGGATAACTGAAGATTTTCTTGACCAGTATATGTCCACCACACCTTTCCCATCACAGCATCATACTGAAGTAGAATTGTTTCCTTATTCTGGTGATAAAAGATTAGTTGAGGGAACATCCACAGTTATTTATCCCTCTCCACAAACAGGAAGAGAAAGAACAGAAACACTAAGACCAGAGATGAGAACAGTTACTTATACAGATGATGAAATACAGGAAAAGATCACCGAAGATTCATTTATAGGAAAAATAGAGGAAGAAGGCTTCTCTGGAATGAAGTTCCCTACAGCTTCTTCAGAGCAAATTCATCATACAGAGTATTCAGTGGGAATGACCAAATCTTTTGATTCCCCAGCACTGACAACAACAAAGCTAAGTGTGGCACCGGCAGAGGCAACAGATGTGGAGAAAGACTTTACGACAACTCCAAATGGATTAGAAACAGATGGCTATCAAGATACCACAAAGTATGATGAGGGTATTACAAGAGTGCATTTGACCCAAAGCACTTTAAATGTGGAGGTGATTACTGTATCAAAATGGTCATTGGATGAAGATAATACAGCATCAAAGCCTTTAGGGTCCACAGAACATGCAGGCTCTCCAAAATTGCCCCCTGCCTTACTCACCACTACGGGAGTGAGTGGAAAGGGTAAAGAAATCCCAGGTTTTACTGAAGATGGAAGAGATGAATTCGCTCGTATCCCAGATAGTACTCAAAAGCCATTAGAGGAGTTTACTGAGGAAGACACAACAGACCACAAAAAATTCACAGTTAGATTTCGGCCAACTACATCAATTGGCATCACAGAAAAGTCAACTTTGAGAGATTCTACGACTGAAGAAAGAGTTTCTCCTATCACAAGCACGGAAGGCCGAGTTGTTCATGCAACCATAGAGGGAAGTGCTTTGGATGAAGGAGAAGATATGGATGTCTCTAAGCCTGTATTTACTGTGCCCCAGTTTACACACACTTCAGATGTGGAAGGATCGGCATTTTTTAATTATAGTAGCACCCAGGAACCTACTACTTATGTAGACACTTCCCATACCATTCCTCTTTCTGTAATTCCCAAGGCAGAATGGGGAGTGTTGGTACCTTCCATTCCGTCAGAAGGTGAAGTTCTAGGTGAACCCTCTCAAGACATACATGTCATTGATCAGGCTCACTTTGAGGCTACTATTTATCCTGAAACTATAAGAACAACAACAGAAATTACACAGGAAACAACTCAGGAAGAGTTTCCATGGAAAGAAGAGACTCCGGAGAAACCAGTTCCTCCTCCCAGTTCTACAGCTGACACAGCCAAGGAGACAACAACACCCTTGGATGAACAAGAGGGTGATGGGTCAGCATACACAGTCTTTGAAGACAGATTTGTGATAGGTTCTGAGAGAGTCCCAGTTTTAGAAACAACTCCAACTGGAAAAATTGAGCAGAGTATGTCTTATCCACCTGGTGCTGTCACTGAGCCCAAAGCAAAAACAGATGGAGTGGTAACACTAATACCAAGCATGGGGCCAAAAGTATCTTTAAGCCCAGGGCCTGAACAAAAATATGAAACAGAAGGTACCAGTCCAAGGGGATTTGTATCACCTTTTAGCACCGGTGTTACCCAGCTTATAGAAGAAACCACTACTGAGAAAAGAGAGAAAACATCCCTAGATTTTATTGATTTAGGCTCAGGATTATTCGAAAAGCCCAAGGCCACAGAACTCCCAGAATTTTCAACAATTAAAGCCACGGTTCCAAGTGATATCACTACTGCTTTCAGTTCAGTAGACAGACTTCACACATCTTCAGCATCTACTGAGAAGCTGCCTCTCATTGACAGAGAACCTGATGAAGAAACAACCAGTGACATGGTAATCATTGGAGAATCAACATCTCGTGTTCCTCCCACTACCCTTGAGGATATTGTAGCCAAGGAAACAGAAACAGATATTGATAGAGAATATTTCACAACTTCAAGTACTCCTTCCGCCACACAGCCAACAAGACCACCCACTGTGGAAGGCAAAGAAGCCTTCAGACCACAGGCACTTTCCACTCCAGAACCCTCAGCAGGGACAAAATTCCACCCTGACATAAATGTTTATATTATAGAGGTCAGAGAAAACAAGACAGGTAAGTCTTTGCTTTCTAGACATACCAGTCAAAGCAACCAGCATTTTATCTTGAAAATTACTTTTGGAAAAAAAATATCAACATGCCAAATGCTGCCATTAGAAGATAACTGGAATGTGAAAAAAATTCTGTTTTAGCTTCATGTATTTGTACAAGAATTGGAAGAATATGTTAAACAATTTGGAAGAATGTTAGATATTATTTTATTTAAAAAGTCATAAGAAGCCCTGCTTTGTCATCTAATATAACCAAATCATCACTGTTACATCACTTCAGAACATGCAGAACAAAATGTTTTAATTTCAGTGTCTTGCCATGTGTTACTACTCAAGTGTAGTACTAGACTGTGTTAACATTCCATTGGTCTTTAACTATTAACCTTCAGTACTTACACTGTGGACAGCTAAAACCGTATTGCATATCCCTAGGGCTGATAAAAAGACATCTAAAGGTTTGTTTTGGGTTTTCTCTTCCATGATTTGCAGGTTTATTATACAACGTTTAGGGTGGGTAATGTGGGTCTGTAGTTTAAATGTTATTTTAAAGAAAGTTCAACATACTTTCAAGCCGTTGTCCTTGGGTATTTTAATGAGGCTTTACATATTTAGAACAAATACAGTCTAGCTCAGTTCTAGGAAATGGTGTCATCTATTGTGTCAAATATAATTTCAGAAAGTGGATATGTCAGCATTACCTCTGTTCCCTAAAAACCAGGCTGTAATTTTATTTATTTTATGATTTAGTTATTTTATCCCTAGGAATATTCACAGTGCCTTCTCTTCTGTTCAAATATTTTATATATCTCTCTGGCAAAATTCTTAAAAGCTGTTTCTTTACGTTGACTAATACTTGCAATTTTTATCGTCAAACATAACTTATTCCTTCCTAAAGGTCAGTCCCCTGTATCTTCTAAATTCGGTAAGCTGAATTGCGAATACATAGTGTATGCAATTCAATAGATCTATTCAGCTTTGTTTGTCTTTTTTTAATTTAGAAGTTAAGATCATTGATTTTAGTTAAGTTGCTGTGTTTTAGTTTTAATATGTGGATTAAAGGAATAAATACTCATTTTTTCCTTGACCTGGCTCTGAGAAGTCAGGCTAGAAGAATGATCTTGAGCAGGTTTTCTCTCTTAATGTTGGGCTATACCCCTCAAGGTGTCGTTTTTCTTAAGAGGGATGCCACCCTCATTAGCCCGCTCAGGGGTGCACCTGTTGGGAACACAGGTGGCTCTAATGTCAAGTCAGCTGGCTTCCAGTGCTGTTAGATGGTAACTTGGCTTCTATCATCCAGAACTTTCTCAGTGTAAAAGTTCGTGTGGGGCAGTGAACGGTAGAGAAGAGAATACACTCCCAGAATATTGACGTTAATCTCCACTTCCCAATACCGTTGAACGAGACCAGGATTGGAGCATTATTTTCCTGCTAATAATGCTGTTTCTTGGAAACCATAACATATTTCTTCTCTCTTACATTCCTCTTCCGCCTCTTGGAGCTGGAGTTGGAGAGAGAAGGCGAGCTGCCAAGTAGTGGGAATGAGGATTCCTGTTAGTAGGGTTGGAAAAGTGACAAGAAGATATTACTGTGAAAAAGAAAGAATTGAAGAGAAGCATAGGGATTACTGTGAACGCTTAATTTGAGAATTAAAAAGAAATACTTGAATGACTAACTATACAGAAGTTTTTCCCAATTTAGATTACTCTCTTGTTAGTGTAGATACTATATTGAATCAAATGATATAGAAAACTGTAAAAAAATGTTCTGCATTTAAAAATTCTTCTAAATGGGAAACTGTGCGTTCAGGTGAGGGTGATCAAATTACAAAATGGAAAAAGTGAAAGTCAATCTCCGTGGAAGAATTGGCAGTCATCAGGGAAAAAAAAATCTAAGTTTATAAATGGTTACTTGAAATGGAGGGTCTGAGTAACCTAACTCAGAACCCATTTATACAAAGCGTGTATTTTTATCTGAATTGTCAACTTAATTCAGCTGGGTCTGGGAAACACAACTAGGTGTTTCCTCCTCTTTCTTCCACTTTGAAAACATGTGACCATGATTTCCCTTCAAACTAATTTTTGTTCAGCATTTATAACAATGGGTCAGAAAACTCTGTGGAAAGGGAATACTTGGTTATCTCCTTCGGCACCGGTTTCCAGTGAGTGGGGCGGGGTCTCGGGTGAGGATAGGACACGTCTCTATCTAGTTCCCTCCCTCCATCTCTCTCTCCTTCCCACCACCCCGGCCCCCTCATCTATCTGGCTTTTTTGTGTGCTTTATATATGCCATTCTCCTTAAGAATAAAAACACTGTTTATTGTCTTGATAAGACAATGAGGTTGACTCAGATCCAACTGCTTTACTTATACTCATTTGTTTCCTATGAGAAGCTTAATTTTTCAAGGATTTTTCATTTTGACAAGGGCAAACCCTTAAGCAGATGTTAAATTAATGAGTTTTAGGACAGGTGTACATTAATAAGGAAAAATACATATATGCCTGGAAAACCAACCTTTTTATGTATTAAGGCACATTTTTCCAAACTGGAAAATCCTTGGTGCATGTACAAATTTATATAAATCTATTCATAAACATAAAATTGAACTCTACACATACTGTATATTCAAGTAAGCAAAAATACCACACATGCTACACTAAACCAAGGCATTCATAATTTTTTTGCTGCACTCAGCAAGTCATATAAATCTTGATTTTTTAGAAAAAAGTTTTACTATTATGAAACAAAACATGCTATGCAGGACATGTTTATGTTATATTTGTTCCAATGGATCTTAATAGCAACTTAGGGTGCTATTGCTAGAGGGCAACTGTAGTTAGCAGTTAAACAAAATCTGAAGGAACTTTCCAGCTCATAAAACTTTTATGAGCTGAAAAGTGCTATAGGGTGGGTTTAACAGTGGTTCAGGGGATACTGAAAATATGACTCCTGTCTATTTCAGGAGTAATTTGCACACCTGCGTTTGAAAAATTATTGAAAGGTTTTCTTTGTGAACATGTATGAAGTCTATAGAGTTTAAAGGCATAGGAAGAGTTTTATCAATTCTGGACTTTTTTTCCTTTTTTTTAAGGAATGTTCCTCGAAATCATCTGAAATGTCACAAGTTAGTGTAACAGGATTCTGAATGTTTTTAAAAACTGATATACTGTACCTTTAACTCAGAGAATAATGTGGAAGTGTACAGATATTAAATTTAACATTATTATGCAAATGTTCAGGGTTATAACCTTAAAATAGGTGGCTAATTAGTTTTTTTAAACAAGTTCGTGTTTACTACATACTATTTGTCAGGCCTGCTTGTTATTATTTTCTTGCCAGGTGTTCCTTTTTGCTAGTTTTATAATTTATATCTATCCAAATCTAAGTGTAAGACAGGTATTAAGCCAATATTAAACTAAAATGATATATATATATTACATATTGATAAAATTATTAATGAAATGGCATTAAAGATTAATGAGGTTTTGAGAAGAATAATTTTGGCCTCTAAATTAGAGTTCATTTGGCTCTGTTTCCTTATTGAGAATTATGGTACTTTATTGCTGACATCATTCAGAAATAATTCCCATATGAGTAATCCCATCTGCATTTTTGTTTTATACATTCGAGAAATGTATATAGAGATAAAGATTTCTTTTCTGAATATGATGCCATTGAGGAGAGGGGAAAGAATAAGGGACGTTAGTTCTGAGAACAGGATGTCTGGGTAAACACCAATATTTATACCATTGATTGCACAGTCATCATTTTTTGAAAGGTAATATTAGCCCAAGATAGCCTCATATAATTTTTTAAAATCACATTTTTCATTTTTATAGAATTTATTATGTAGGAAAATTATTTTCAGAGTTTTAATTCTAGGATCAGATTCCTTTCTTCAAATAAAATGTTATTCAGGGCCTCTATATTTTGAGTAGATAAAAAGAGTGGCTGCTCTGGTTAGTGTTTGAGGGGGGTATCAGGAGGCCCGCTTTCTTGGGACCTCTCCCTCACCCCCAGTGACAGTTTCTAAAGTAACATGTGCCTCAGAACACAGCTAGAAAGAGAATGATAACATGTAGGTAATTCAAAATAAGCAGCAACATTTAATTCCTGAATGAATTGATTTTTTTAAGTAAAAACATTTTCTAAATTGGCCTAATTATCTATCTATCTATCACTATAATGATACACATTTATTAACTTTGACCTTTGAATAACTCTGTATGATCCCGAATAAAACAAATTAAGCAAATCTAGCTTCAGTCTTATTGATACCTATGTGTAATCAAAGTCATAGATAATTACATTTCAGAGTATGTGCAGAGCAAAGTCATCAAGCACACACTTAGAGTCTGATACTTTCAGACCACTTTTTACATATTTTATCATGTTTAAACCTCAGAGATAATTTGTGAGGCAAGTAGGGAAAGTATCGCAGATGGGCGAACGGAGGCACACTGGGTCTGACACTTTGGCACTGGTCTATGTCTTGGCGCTCCTTGGAGCATTTTTGCAGTGAGGCAATTCTCTCCCCTGATGAACTCAGAGGAATAATGACTCTCTATTGGCTCAGGTGCCCCCCTGTCCATCAATTTCTGAAAGAACATAGACTCTGGAAAGACTGGCTTCTCGTTGGCATTCTATTGGTTTAAAAGCAGATGGCTTATATTTAGTTTGCTGCTAATATGGGACACTGTGTATGCTATTCAGATACCTGCTATGGCAAAAGAACAGCATGCTGAAATCAGTAGCTCTGATTCTGGGCTGTTTCTCTCCTGCAGAATTTTGGAGCATTTCCCTGAAAGTGGATGGGGCGGGTGCCTGCACATTTGAGTGGTTCCCTTTGCTGGGCTCCAGCTGTGGCTCCCTTCCAGAGAAGCACATTTTTTTCTGCAGGGAATTAGGATGGCTTCCCCCATTTCTTCTTGGCTGTCTAGAAAAGGATTGAGTTCTTCTATTAGTCAAATAGTGAAAAAAGAAGAGACTGTCTATCTTCCTTTCGCTTCTATAGTAGGAAAAACAGAATTGACCTTAATGTTTCTAAATTATTAATGAGCTTAACACTGCACTACAGACCAAAAGTTACCTTTTTACAAAGTCCTCCTAAGTGAAATATTTTGTATGTATAACACATACGGTCCCATAGAGACACACATACAAACATACATAGAGTCTCAATTTTTTAAAGCTTTGTTTTTTTTCTAATTTACTTTATTTAATTTATTTTTGGCTGTGTTGGGTCTTTGTTGCTGCACCCGGGCTTTTCTCTAGTTGCCGCGAGCAGGGGCTACTCTTTGTTGCAGTGCGCAGGTGGCTTCTCTTGTTGCGGAGCACGGGCTCTAGGTGTGCAAGCTTCAGTAGTTATGGCACGTGGGCTCAGTAGTTGTGGCTCTCGAGCTCTAGAGTGCAGGCTCAGTAGTTGTGGTGCACGGGCTTAGTTGCTCCGCAGCATGTGGGATCTTCCCAGACCAGGGCTCGAACCCATGTCCCCTGCATTGGCAGGCGGATTCTTAACCACTGAACCACCAGGGAAGCCTTACTCTCAAATTTTTAAATGCTCTATAAATATTTTATTAACCCACTAATCTCAAGGAAAAATTTAAGAAATTGAAATTGTATTTCTCACAGGTTGAGTTTTACTAATAAAAGAGATGTTCCGTAGATAGCTAAAAGGAACTTGTTGTCTTCTTCCTAACATGAACCAATGCCTATTCTTTCTGAAAATGGCATTTGCAATTACAAGTTGCTATTATCAAAACTACTACTGAGGTGGTGCGTTAACCAAAGGCAGATACCACTGAGTTCTTATTGGCAGTGACATCTAGAGAAAGGCATACACTGTCTTCCAACAGAGTACAGTCAATCAAGGGTTCTCTTCAGGTAAAGCTACAACATGCCTTGTTCTTTAACAGAATTAAAAGGGGCAAAAAATAAACATAAACCATAGGCCCTGCTCCCCAGGATTTGAAATGTATTTTGGGGAGCCAATATTAACACAATCAAATATAATTGCAGTACAGAAACACATAATTACACACTTGGTATGAGGTACTAATTGTGAATGACAGATGAGGTCAGCAAAGAAGGGATCAATGAATGCAGGGGATTCAGAGAATAGTTCATGAGGAGGAAGATATATAAGTTAGTCCTTGTTGGAGGGGTAGATCAAAAAGAAATTACCAGAAACTAGTTATTAGCCAATTGCTTCCCAACAGAGGCTCACCAGTGGGGCTAAGGAGCCCCAAGTACAATCAGGCATTTTTCCAGATAGGGCTGGGATGACAGAGCGGGCATCCCTCCTTCAGAAGATGAATGCCTTCTTAGGATTCACCTAGAAACCTATACAGATTCATGGATACCAGAGATATTCAGGCAACTTCCTCAGGAGGGATTGTTCTCACATTTTTCTGTTTTTTAATTACTGATACTTTTTGATAAAGATAGTATCTTCTGTAAGTTAAATACGTTGAACTTTTCAAAATACATCCCTATGAAGTATCATGGTTCAGAGTTACACATTTGAAAAGTTAAATGACAGAAAACTACTTTTTAAAGAGTGGGCTGCATGTTCTAAATGGTGATCTATAGGTTTATGACATCTTAATTCAAGTGAAATTTGAATCACTAATATTACAGAAGCAAGTGCTGGGGAATCTAGAGTCAGTCTCTCCTTTGATTCTCGGCAATGTGGGCCCAGGAATTTCTTAAATTTTCTGTCAGAATTTTTTGCCAGTAAAATGGATGTAGTGGTGATTATTGTATAAAAAGAATAATATTTCCTAAATTCTGACCCATATTCTTTTTTCCAAACCACAGGGATTATGAAATAAAAAGATGATTATCTATATATAAACACATATATGTATCCAAACATATATATAATATACACGTATTCAACAAATAGTCAAATAATTGCCATGCACTAAGTACTACACTAGAACTGGATTTTTGAAGCACACACTGTCTGATATTCTGAACGACCATGGATAAATAGTTGGTTTGCTCCATGGGATACATGGAAGAGGCAGTTGATGTAGTGGAAAGAACCTTTGGAAACAGACCTGGGTTCATGGTCAACATTGTTATTTGTGATCTGTTTGGTCTTGAGTAAATTGCTTGATCTCCATAGACCTCAGTTGTTATACCATTAAAAATACACGCTAATACTACAAACTCACCAGATTGCTTAAAGGAGAAAGGATCTCTTCCAGGGCTTGCCAGTCATGGTGGCAGACACATCGCACATTTAACACTCCTTAAGTGACTAGAAAGCACCAAGCACAGTGCCTGGCACATGGCAATGACTTAGTACAAATTAATTCCGTCTCAGCTTTAGCACTTATTTCATTCTGAACTTCTAAATGTAGGAAGATTTAGACTGGTTTGTATTAAATAGGTTAAAAATGGAATTATCTTAAAATTCGAGATGATTTATACCAGGGAGCCAAATATAATTATACTATAGTATCTGCTTAACTGCAAGAGCTTGTTAAAATTTTAGTCTTCTATGGATCGTGTTTGTCTAGGGTGATGCCATTTTGGGTGCAAATCAGAAGCAGCTGCAGCCCTTATTTAAAATTTAAATATAGTTATAGTATTGATTCTATAGTATCTACATGTAGAATTCATTAGCTTTCTGCTCTTTTTCATGTGTGAAAATTGGGCTTGTGATTTTTGATAACTACCAATTTAATTTTGTTTCAAAGAAAAGATCTTTTTACGAATTCTTTATAAATTTTTCCAGGTGCTGGGCCAGGCCTGTTCTTGCATATTCATAGAAAACATGGGCATTCCCTGCTGTCTTTTTGTTGTTGTCAAGGAAACCCCCCAGTTCTCTACACAGGGATTACATTCTTCTTTCTTAATAGCTCTTAGATCATTCATTTGTGCAATGAATAAAAAATGTATTCACGGGCCCAGACAGTGTTCAGAACTTTTTGGGGGGGAGGGGGAGGGGCGTAGCCAAGGGGAGAGACGTGTGGTGAGAGGAGCAATAGGGATAAAAGAAATGGAAAAAGAAATGCTTTGTGAGGTTCCATTTTAATGAGGTAAAGTGAACATTTTATTTTGAAAAAGGCATTACCTATTTTTGTCAGTTTACAAAATTTATAACATTGCACCTCAGTGAAGCCAGTTTGTCACGTACAAATAGAAAAGCTGGTTAATAAGTGGCTTTATTGATAGAAGGATTCCAAGAATGGGGCCCTGGTTGAGGGCGTGGGGATGTGTTTTAGTGAAAACTGTTGTATATTTTTTTTCATTTGTATGGAAGTACTTTGATTTTTTTTTTTTAGTAACACAATTGAGGCAATAGAAAAGGTAGGCTATTCTTTCAACCTAGGGCATCATGTGGACAATTGAGAACCTATTTTATTGCATTAGAAACTGTGCTCCTTAGAGAGATATGCCAGTGTTTAGACTTTGAGTATGGATCAGGAGGGAAACATTGATCTATTGGCATGAAGGCTACAATTATTCTTAAAAAGAGTGGTTTGATTTGGGGGAGGAACATAAATTATGGTGAACCTTCTAAATACTTGCTAGAATTATTGTGATAATATATAAAGCATTTTTCCATAAATAATTTGAAGTCTAAGTAGGAGATCTGAAACTGGAAAGAAAGAATCTGTGGAGTGAGAGGAAAAGTTTAGTTGTATATCAGCATCCGTGTCTATGAAAATTTGACGTATTGTGTCACAGTACTATACCCGGACTTGCTTGCACCCAGTATATAATCAGCACACACTACCTTGACTGGCTTCTAGTGACTTTATCTTTTCATTTTAAAACCACAGTATTCCTGGCGTCTCACAGGGTGAGTTAGTTTCTTCGGCCGTATGCTGCGCATAGTAGGTTTTGGTTTTTCTAAGTTGAGAAAGGGAAAAGAAAATATACTAATGTATGCTTTTGTAGAGTACAATGGAATCTACTAAAATTATCATTTTTTATTGTGTTGCAATCTTATCTTGCTCTGCTCTGCTCTATAGGGGAACCATTTTACTCTCTGCAGATAAAACATTCTCTGCCCATCTCTTCACACTCACCTCCAGGAAATATTTTAAAGGCTTGTTGAAATAAAGTCATTCAATCAAGCTACTCTGCGGCTGGGGGAAAGAAAATAATGTCATCCATAGCTTAGTTGGGAAGGCAACTTGAAATAATTAGTAAGCAACAAGAGTATGCAATAAAGGCTAGTTGGTTGCTTTAATAAAAGGAAAAATAGAGGTAATATGAAGTAAGTTAATATAAGCGGCACCTTTTAGCAGGCAAAGTCTCAGAATTGAGCTCACAGGGAACTCTGGGCGTTTATCCCCTCACTGAGCAGCTGTCCAGTTTACTCAGGAGGACCCAGAGTAGCACCGATCACGTGTCAGCCAGCTGACCAACAATGATGCCATTCTGTACAGGGGCTTGAGGAGCACCAAGAAATCCCCCAGGGCATAAATACTGCTCACACTGCTTCTCAACCTTGGATCCATATCAGAATCACCAGGGAGCCTCCAGATAAAAATATCCACTACCCCATCCTCCACCAGATAATTTGAATCTGAATTTCTAGTGATAAGGCTCAGGCCTTTGTACTTTTTTTGTTTGTTTGTTTCTTTTCTTAAATTTGCTTTATTTAATTTTTTTTAATATTAGGTGTCTGTATTGTTAAATGCATGTGATTTTGATGCCTAGAGAATGTTGAACTCTACTGGTAAAGTAAAGGCTTTCTGACCTCAGACAGAGGCTGAACTATAGACATTCCTGGGGAAGGGGCTGCTTTAAGCCTCTGCAAGTTTAAGTTGTATTTTACCATTTTTAAAGAGGAAAAATAATATGCTTAATTTAGTCTCCCCTGAGTGAAACTGTGGTCTTTGATCATGTTTTGGGAAGTGTAGCTTTTCTCACAAATGTTAAATGAACCTTGGCATCTGTAAGTAAGGAAGAAAGTAGAATTAACTATCATTGAAATATATGTTTTTTAAAGTCTCAGAACAATTGTAATTGAATCAAAAGTGATAGTGAAGAGTGGAGAATACATCTGGAATTACCCGGAACTGCATACCTCACTTTGCTGTACCCATATTACCTTCTCTCTATCAACATGGAAATTAAAAGGAAATAAATATGCTTATAGCTTAAGGACTCTTTTGGCTATACTGCCAAAGTGAATTTGTTCATTATATATTTACATTTGAGAAAAACAGTGTGATAAGCCTATACAGCCTCTAGATTTGGAAAGAAAAAGAATGATAAAAAGAATATTGAGACTGTGCCTGCATATTTACATTATCTGATTTTTATAACCATAAAAGTCTTTAGTATTTGAGTTATCTGTATGCTCTTTTAGTTGTATCTCAGAATTTGAGCTATTATTGCAGCCAAAAAACAACAATTTTTCAGTCCAAAAAAAAAGACAAGTCTTTCAAAGGAAGTATCAAAGTAGTAAATGTAAACTTTTCCATTCTTTTTTTAAAATTAATTTATTTATTTTTGGCTGCGTTGGGTCTTCGTTGCTGCACAGGGGCTTTCTCTAGCTGCGGTGAGCAGGGGCCACTCTTTCTTGTGGTGCGCAGGCTTCTCATTGCAGAGCACGGGCTCTAGGCATGCAGGCTTCAGCAGTTGTGGCGCATGGGCTTCAGTAGTTGTGGTGCGCAGGCTTCAGTAGTTGTGGTGCGAGGGCTTCAGTAGTTGTGGCTCATGGGCTCTAGAGTGTAGGCTCAGTAGTTGTGGCGCACGGGCTTAGTTGCTCTGCAGCATGTGGGATCTTCCCGGCCCAGGGCTCGAACCTGTGTCCCCTGCATTGGCAGGCGGATTCTTAACCACTGCACCACCAGGGAAGCCCCAACTCTTCCATTCTTGATGATAAGTAAATGTGTAGGCATTCATCCAACTAAATTCCCTAAAGAAGGGCTAAGTGGCTAGTGTACATCCAACTAAATTCCCTAAAGAAGGGCTAAGTGGCTAGTGTAAGGAGAGCATTACATGTTTAAAGGATCCCTTCACTTTAATTATGG
The DNA here is from genome assembly GCF_028021215.1 of Eschrichtius robustus. Classification (NCBI taxonomy): domain Eukaryota; kingdom Metazoa; phylum Chordata; class Mammalia; order Artiodactyla; family Eschrichtiidae; genus Eschrichtius; species Eschrichtius robustus. Next base: position 66,135,055 of record NC_090825.1, read on the forward strand.
AATATAGAAGTTAGTAAGGAAGGTGAAACAAGCATATAATAACAACTAGGGAAGTTATAAATAAGAATAATATGACATAAGTCCTATGGCATACAAATTAAAGATACAGCCAGTTTGGGCTGATGAGTTTTAGTGAAGAGGTATCTAGGGGCTTCAGCTGGATCATTCATAAATACAGGGATAAAGTTCAAAGGAGGGTTTATGAAGATTCCAAGTTGGGGGCAGGAGTGTTCTTGTTGAACAGAAGTGTGAGTTGGGAATGAGGAGGACCTTGAGATGGGGGCTTGGATTCTCTGCATCCAACTTAGAGATGCAGAGAATGAGAACAGAGAATAAAAGGCAGAGGATAAATGTGGGTACAGTGATGGAGCTGTTTGAACACCCTACTGAAGAGGTCAGGTAGCAGAGATGACTTTTGAAGAAGGGGTGGTGTAATTAAAATAAAATGGTGTTTGGTAAGTTTAGTTTAGTAACTATAATTTGGAGGCTTAGAAGGAAGTATATATATATACACACACACACACACACACACATATATATATGTATATATGTATGTATGTATGTATTTATGAGAGGCATTTGTTTTACTTTAGTCAAAGCTTTTTTACTCAAATTTTAAATCCTTGATTTTGACCAAAGTACTTTTCTGGTGTTAGGACATCTGGTAATTATTTGTCTATTATCTATCTCTCTAGCATCTATTTATCTATGAAAAGCTTTGACAATCTTAGAGAACTAACATGAAAAAGATGAGAAAAGTACTGCGGTATGGTTGGTTTTTGTTTATTTGTTCTGCTTTCAAAGAAACACTTAGAAACCAAAATAACCTGGATTTTCTTTCATATAGCTCTTTATCTTATTGTTCAAAAATGCTTGAAGGGCCCAAAATTCCTTGATTAAGCTCTCCAGGAAAGCCCTTACTCTTTAAAAATTGGAAGTTAGGAAGTCCCTTGAGCCTCTTCTATAAGCAAGAAAAGCCCACACTCAGTGATAACTCCTTAAGCGCACTTAGACCAGAAGACTGTATCTAAACACATTCTTTCCACTTGAAAGAACAGCATTATTAGAGGAATTATCTGAATTTGGGAAAAGAGATGATTCCCATTTATCATCCCCATATCATGTCTGCCTCAAAAGTGAGGCCATCAGAAACACTTATCTTGTTTATTACCCTTTCTGGGTGTAAAATTCATGAATTGAAAAATATGGAGCTCCTTGCTCAGCAAGAGGGAGCTGTCAGTAAGATAGCATGCTTGGGTGGCCCACCAAATGAACCTCAGCTAGCAGAGCTAATAGGGAGATGCAGGTCACAGAATCCAATTTTCATCTCCCAGCCTCTAGCGTAATCTCTCACCTCTGGAGGAATTGGGTATTGATATAAATATCGCGTGATTTTCAATTATTAATGTAATTAAGTACGCAAAAACAACTGACAAGATTTGGGGAGGATGTTTATATCTTGATCATTAATGTCAATTCTTTTTTCAACATCCTGAGTTGGCACCATTTTTAGTGCCTCAGATTTTGAAAATGATGGGGAATTTAGGATGTCTGAGACAATCTAGTTGAAATGCACATTAGGTGGTTTTCTTTGCTTTATAAGGTGCCAGTTAGCATTTTACTTTAATTAAGAACATATCAAAGGTGAATGAAATTGAAGCATTTGCTTATGCCTGGTTATTAGATTCATAGGTATGTGTCAGAAAGCTTAAACATCTTAGAGAACTTCAAGTTTTCTCTATTTTAGTTCTATAAGTGTTTCTTAAGTACTTCGGTATGGCTGTCTATTGTACTTTTTAAATAAAGAACGAAAATCTTTTTTGATGCACATTAAGATGAAATCTATTTTAATAAAGAAATGTGATCCTAATATCTCTCTGCTGAGTAGATTTGTATATAATTACATTTAATTAAAAGTTCTTAAATTGTAAAATTCCCTATAGAGAACATGAACTTTAGCCAGCTGCCTCTGCATCTCAGCAACTATGTTTTGTGTCTGCTAACAGTTAAGACTGGAAGACTTGTGCTATGTCTACAAAACTCTGCCATGAAGTACTTAAAAATACTTGGTGAATAATTTGAGGTCAGCTAGCAGTAAAGCTTTGTGTGAAATGCCATTAAAAAAAAAATCTATTAACCGTGGTACCAGTATATTCAAGTCAAGCTGTTAAAATACATTCATGTAAACATAGAAAAGATTATACATACACCTTGTGGAGTTTTGTGGTTTGACTCTTGCAATCCAAATAAAAGTTATATCACCCTTAGAATAAAATTCTAAAATAGAGCCGTCTTTTATAAGGACTTGTTCATCTAAGAGCTGGGAATATTAATTACTCCCTGAGGTTGCACTGTTGGCACAAAGTAGAGCAGATCACAACTTTGTAATGAAATACCTGCTTTCACAATAGCACAGGTGTCCCCCTGCCACACCCTACAAAGAAACTTTTCTGGTTTGCAATAATTATAGCTCTTGCAACTCTCTCATAGCATGCGTGGTGGGTGATGGTGGTGACAAGAAAGGGGGATGAAGAAGTAATTTCAGAAAATAAATAAACAAAGAGGAGCAAATAGGAACATGGGTGAGATGTAGGTGGCAGCAGTAGGAAAGAATTCACCTATCTATACTAGGTAGGTTTCATGAAATTTTTAAAATATGGAAACAAACTAGCCACGCTGAGAATGAAATGTAGATTTATCTGTAGAGAATCTGTTGGCAGAAAAAAATTATCTTCAAAGCCCTGGGCAATGAATATTTTTGTCACCCTCAAACCAATACTAAGAAAATGGAAGAAACCATTTGGAACACAACTTATTTTAATAATAAATACTAGTAACTTAATTGTGAGAAGATTCCTTGGGAATCTTCCTTCAGAAAAAGGAAACAAAATAATTCCAACTCACATTTCATATCTTCATTTTATTTAAGAATTCTCATTTAGTGAAATATTTTTACAGTACATATCCAGTGAGCACTTTTTTTTTTTTTTTCCAATGAGCACTTTTAAAATCACTGTTTATTACGATGTGCTGATAGTTCTTTGGTCAGTGCCAGCTTCAAGGTACCATGAGAAGTATAAGATGAAACAGCTTAAAGTATTTCTGTGTTTTCTACCATTCTGAGGCAAGTCAGATCAGATGCTTATAAGGCAAGTGGAAAAAGGAATCCTAATTTAAATTTAATGATTGGTACATTCGCAATATGTACACTGAAAAAGTGTCCTTTTTTAAAAAAAATAGGGAGAAAAGAGTTATAGTAAGGTCATTTCTCTAAACTATTGGCAAGAGCATTTGTTTCAGAGAGAGAGAGATTTGGAAGATACCCTTGGAGGTCTTAGGTCTCTGTAAAGTTGGTAAGCATGTGTCTGCCATATAGTCTCATAGATAATAGGTACTCAGTAAATTTTGTGCAATCAGTTGGTCCTGGGGAGATAACATGTTTGGGTGCCATGCATGTTTGTGGTGGTACGTTTAATATTGCGTGCAAAAACCAGTATGATGCCGAGCTGTGTTGTGAAGTATATGCAAAGACCACTCTCTGCTGTGTTTGTATGGCTGTGATTGAAATATTGTGATATTTATTTAGGTTAGAAAATATATTCCATCTAATATTTGAGTCTTTTGGTGAAATTTTCTAATACAATGGTCTAAAATACTAAGAAGGCCTCATAGATTTATGAGCAATAAGAAATGTCAGAGTTCCTTACCCAAGTGGAAAATGGACTAAAAGAATATTATCCTTTGTTCATTGAACTAAAACTAGAGAATATAAGGTGAATGTCAGGGACACTAACTAATTGAATTAAGTGGACAATAAGAGTTGATAGTCAATGAAATTACTATATAAATTGTTGATTTACAATGACTTCTTTGTTTTCTTTGCTAGAAAAACATTTTATTTTAAATTATTCATTCCTTTGTGAAACATGTAAGTGAGCATCAGGGTGTCAGTTCCTTTGACATGCTGACATTTGACACACTGACATGCCTCTGTGTCTTTTCTCTTTCTGCTTTATTCCACCCCACTTATTTTTAGAGCTACCAACATGATACTTAATGAAACCTCTATCTATAATTATTCACTAAGAAGATCGTGGGATATGTTTATATCAGTTTTGTTTTCTAAAAAAGTAAGGAATTTATTTAGAAATCCATACAAATCTATAATAACATTGAGTATTTTTACCCTATTCCTAGCCTAGGAGTTTATAAATAAAGAATACCAAGCAGTTATTTCCTTATTTATCCTTGTGTTTGGCTGGAGAAGCTTGGCTGAATGGTTAGTTTAATCTCAACTACTTGTAAAAAGGTACAAAATGTGGTGGGGATTTTTTTATATGCTTGACACAGACCCATGCTTCTTATTGAAATTCTATCTGTATTTAAATATAAGATGCTGTGGGAATTTAGCAACTGTATGTGTGATAATTCTTAATAGTGAATTCTCATTTACACCCAGTGAAACCTAATGAAAAGGGTTGGATGTAAAATGACACTATAAGCAATATAAGATAGGCGTATTTTTGAAGTTCCTGTTAAACCCTACAGAGTTGAACAGAATAGTTTAACTGAGTGTGGCTTAATTCTACTATGTTCAAATAGTATTAACAATGAGAGACTACTTGATTTGGTGATTAGATAAGATTCTCAATGTGACATTTCAAGAGATTCATTTGTACAGAAGGCATTTAAAGATGTATTCTCTCATATACCTATATATGCACATGCATGTAGAGTCTCTCACATTCTTTTTTCTTAGTGAAAGGTAGCCTTCAACACAAGCCATATTAAAAGGTGTTTATCATCTGAAGATGTTTTCTTTTAAAATATATACACCATGAGGCAATATAAGATCACAGTATCAACTTCAGTGATCTAATATTGAACGAACTTATTCTTTTTGGGAAAAAAAGGTAAGGCATTTAGCCATTTCCTTAAGTTTGGCAGTTAGGAGTAGTTGTAACATCTGTGGCAGAAATCATCTGTATTAATTTTATATTTTTATAATGTACTGGAGTTATGTATTGACCTCATTTCTCTTTATGGTAGAAATATTTTTCATTCATTTGAATACCTATGCTCCTTTGTTTACATAGTTGAAAGGCTGAACGTATGGGGTGGAGATATAAGGAATGATTTGTAGTGTGTGAAAGTTAAATAGGATGGACATATATATGTATATATATATATATTTAGGGAAGAGTATCCCACTCCAACACAAATAGTGTTTTATGGAGACAATACAGTGAAAATGGGATACAGAAAAAAAAAGAGTTTTCTTTTTTGTTTTTATTAGAGTGAAAGGGATAAATGTAAATATGGTATATGTTCCAGTTACATAAAAAGTCTTATGGTCTTTGGGGGTTTTTTTAGCAAACCATAGTTAAAAACAGAAGGAGCTGCGTAAAGTTTCTGTTTTTTTTTTTTTTTTTTTTTAGTTACCTTTTTTTTTGGCTGTGTTGCGTCTTCGTTGCTGTGTGCGGGCTTTCTCTAGTTGTGGTGAGCGGGGGCTACTCTTCCTTGCGGTGCGTGGGCTTCTTATTGCAGTGGCTTCTCTTGTTGTGGAGCACGGGTTCTAGGCACGTGGGCTCAGTAGTTGTGGCACACGGGCTCTAGATCTCAGGATCAGTAGCTGTGGTGCACAGGCTTAGTTGCTCCGCGGCATGTGGGATCTTCCCGGACCAGGGATCGAACCTGTGTCCCCTGCATTGGCAGGCGAATTCTTAACCACTGCGCCACCAGGGAAGCCCCGTAAAGTTTTTATTGGTAGTTCATATACTTCTTATGTATTTATGTTGACATAAAGAATATAAACAATATTGCTACCTTCTCAATAGAGTATTTTTCTTTTTTGACATCGGTAAATGCTAGATACTGATCCTTTCATGCGTGGAAGGGTGCGGCTTTTTAATTAATTAATTAATTAATTTGTCTGCCCCCAGTCTTCGTTGCGGCGGCATGCCCCATCTTTCGTTGTGGCATGTGGGCTCTAGTTCCCTGACCAGGGATGGAACCCAGGCCCCTGCCTTGGGAGCGCCAAGTCTTGACTTCTGGCCCACCAGGAGCATCCTGGGAGCAGCTACTTACAACAGGAGCCATCTGCCTACCGATGGGGGGCAGGGGTGACTCCGTCGTATTTATTCCCCCTCTAAGTTCTCAGGTTCAGCCTAAGTGTGTGTGGCATGGATCAGGGCTAGGCTGAAAGTTAACTCTGCGACAGTGTTCCTGGGGCCAGAGGAGGAGACACGGGGCCATCCCCCGTGCTTCTCTTTGTCTTCTTCCTGGGTTAGCACACCCGCAGGTACCTTTTTGCACTGCCGTGACACTGAGACTAGGACAGCTGCAGTGACAGGACCCTCTCCTAGGATGACTGAATTCCTCTCTGATGAAAGTGAGGGTGCAGAATGGCCTCCCTCCTGGCATTTGGACAAGGAGCTTTGCTGGTGGATATCTGGAGACAGAAAAGGCAGTTGGGCTTAGTGGTTGGTACCCTGTGGCAATCTACAATCTAGGAAATGTTCTGAGGATAAGTGTTATTTAAAGTATGCTAGTTCTAATGTTTGGCTGTGACTCCTGAACTTCCTTTGGAGAAAAGGTTAATAAAAAGAAGGATAACTGACTGAATCCAGGTCACCTCTCATGAAGGATAAAGGTGTAAAGGTGTGGAGGGCTCTTCTTTCCTGGTGCTTTCAGCGAGCCATCCCTGCATGGAGACCCCCCTCTCCCTCCAGGGCTTCCTGCCCTCGTGTATGGGATGTGCCTGCAGCCTACGCAGCTAAGTCTTGTCTCACTGTTGCATTGGGGTGGGGTTGTCATCACACTGTGAAAGGGCTATAAAGACATCTCTCTTTTGCTTTTCTAGGACAAATTATGACAAAAGGCCAGAAGGACTCGCTTCTCATTTCCTTATTGAATACAGGGCGTCTAAGCGTCCTCCTACATTAAGGACAGCAGTCAGTTACTTATTCTGTATGATCTGGTGAAGTGGTCTTAACTTTTAAATTTTTTTCAGGTCACACAAAGATCAATTCCTATATTTCATGATTACAATGTGTGTATGTGATTCCTTGTTCCATTTTAAGGACGTTGCTGTGTTAAACATGTTGAAGGCTTTTCATAACCCGTTGCTACAATCTTAAATTGGATTTATTTTTCCCATTGTTAATATCAAAGAGCAAATTCGAAGACTGAGAACCATGTATAGAAGGGTGATTGCTCTTAATGTGAAAAGATTTGAATCCTTCTTTGTGTGTGAGAGTGTGATCAGCCAGCCTTGCTATCGATTTCTTCTGTCGTACACTGCCAAATCTTCTATTTAAGTATTGTGAAAACTCTTTGTTTTTTTCAGGTCGAATGAGTGATTTGAGTGTAATTGGTCATCCAATAGATTCAGAATCTAAAGAAGATGAGCCTTGTAGTGAAGAAACAGATCCAGAGCATGATCTAATTGCTGAAATATTACCTGAGCTAATTGAAATTGATCTATACCACAGTGAAGAGGATGAAGGGGAAGACGAGGAGTGTGCCAATGCCACTGACGTCACGACCACCCCATCTGTGCAGTACATAAATGGAAAGCATCTGGTTACCACTGTGCCCAAGGACCCAGAAGCGGCAGAAGCTAGGCGTGGCCAGTTCGAAAGTGTTGCACCTTCTCAAAATTTTTCAGACAGCAGTGAAAGTGATAGTCATCAGTTTGTAATCACCAAAACTGGAATGCCTACTGCCACGCAACCTAACGAGTCTAAAGAAACAACTGAATCCCTTGAAATTACATGGAGACCTGAGATTTACCCTGAAGCACCAGAGCATTTTTCAAGTGGCGAGCCTGATATTTTCCCCACAGCCCCAGGCCATGAGGGAGAAGCCACAGAGGGGCCAGAATCAGTCACAGAGAAAAGTCCTGACCTTGATAATCTGGTACATGAACATACTGAATCGGTACCTCTGTTTCCTGAAGAGTCTTCAGGAGATGCTGCCATTGACCAAGAATCTCAAAAAATGGTCTTTTCAAGGGCTACAGAAGGAACATTTGCTGCAGAGGCAGAAAAAAGTACTTCTACCACCTATACTCCAAGTATAGTTGCAAGTTCTGTATCAGCGCATGTTTCAGAGGATGTATCATTTACCTTAACAGGGACTCCACGGCCTGATGAGCCATTGTCCACAGTAGAAAGCTGGGTGGAAATAACCCCTAGACAAATTGTAGAGTTCTCAGGAAGTCCTTCAATTCCAATTCCAGAAGGCTCTGGGGAAGCAGAAGAAGATAAAGATCAGATGTTTGCCATGGTAACTGATTTATCACGGAAAAATACTACAGATTATCTCGTTACTTTAGACACTAGCAAGATAATGATCACAGAGAGCCTTTTGGATGTTCCTGCAACCACCGTATATTCGGTTTCTGAACAATCTTCTGCAGTAGTGCCTACCAAATTTGCAGGGGAGACAGACACTTCTGAGTGGCCTTTCAGTACACCTCTTGAGGGAAAGACAAGGAAAGATGAGGAGAAGGGAACTACAGGTACGGCTTCTACAGCTGAGGTACATGCGCCCACACAGAGATCAGATCAATTAACTTTACCCTCTGAATTAGAAAGCTCAAATGAAGCTACATCTAGTGATTCAGTATCTGCTACCAGGAAGAGTTTTATGTCCTGGATGACACCCACAGAGTCTGAAATGGAAACAGCAAATTCTACTCTTGCCTTTACAGAAACTAATGTTTTAGACCATCTGGGGGCACAGACTGCTGAACCCAGCCTTAGCAGTCAACCTGGGGTTCGGGAAGTGCCGCCCACTGTCCCAGGTAGCCCCGTCTCTGTCTTTGTGGAGCAGGGTTCTGGAGAAGCTGCTGCTGACCCAGAAACCACCACTGTTTCTTCATTTGCATTAAATTTAGAGCCTGAAATTCAAGCCAGAAAGGAAGCATCTGGCACTTTGTCTCCACACGTGGAAATTGTATTCCCTTTTGAGCCAACTGGACTAGTTTTGAGTACTGTAATGGACAGAGAGGTTGCTGAAATTAAAAGCCAAACATCCAAGGAAAACATGATTTCAGAGATCCCAGGAGAGCCAACTCCTGGGGCAGAAATAAAAGGCTTTTCTACAGATTTTCCTTTGGGGGAAGATTTCAGTGGTGACTTCAGAGAATACTCAACAGTATCTCATCCCATAACAAAAGAAGAAATGGTAATGACGGAAGGCTCTGGGGATGCAGCATTTAAGGATACCCAGAGGTCACCATCTGTAATACCTACTTCAGACCACAGTAATCACGCAGCTGACTCAGAAGAGCCTGGTAGCACCTTGGTCAGCACTTCAGCCTTCCCTTGGGAAGAGTTCACAGCCTCAGCTGAGGGCTCAGGTGAGCAATTGGTCTCAGTAAGCAGCTCTGTTGACCAAGTGTTTCCCAGGGCTGTGGGAAATGTCTCTGGGACAGATTCCCCATGTATTGACCAAAGATTGGGTGAAGAAGGTGCTATCAATGAAACTGATAAAAGATCCACCATCGTGCCAACAGCAGAAGCTGAAAGTACTAAAGCTTCAAAGGGAAAGGAGGAAGTGAAGGTCAATGGCACAGTTTCAATGGACTTTCCTCCAACTATGGAGCCGGACAAATTATGGCCCAGGAAAGAAGTCAACCCTGTAAGGCAAGGAATTGAAAGTGAAATAGTGTCACAGGAAAAGATTCAAGAACAAAAATCTTCTGAACCCCCTCAAAGCTCTGTTGCACCAGAACAAACAACTTTCGATTCCCAAACATTTCCTGAAACTGGACTCCGAACCACAGATTATTCTACACTAACAACAAAGAAAACTTACAGTAACAATAAGAACATGGAGGGGGAAGGCATTTCCTCAGTTGACGTGTCTACTCCAAACCTAGATTCAGAGAGCTTAGAGTCGTATACTACTCTCCCTGAAGTTACTGAAAAATCCCATATTTTCTTAGCTACTGCCTCAGTGACTGAATCAATACCAGCTGAAAGTGTGATTACAGGTTCAACAATCGAAGAGAAAGAAAGTATAAAACCCTTTCCCAAAGTTATGAGACCAACAATTGAAGAGTCAGATATGGATCTTTTATTCTCTGGACTGGGATCAGGAGAAGTTCCGCCCACTACAGGATCCGTGAACTTTACTGAAATAGAACAAGTCATTAGCACATTATATCCCCAGACTTCTCAAGTGCAAAGTTCAGCAACCAGCATCTTAAGTGACACAACTGGAGACGATGAGGGAATGGGAAATGTGGCAAATGAAATCAGACCACTCATTGCCAAAGTAGACAGCATCTTCGAAGCCAGTGAGACAGCACCCAGCACAGCCTTACTAGAAATTTTAAGTGACACCACAACAGAAGGACCCTTCACGGCAACTCTCACTTCCTCTACAGACACGGAACATCCTCAAAATCAGACACACAGTTGGGCAGAAGAAATCCAGACTAGGAGACCACAGACTATGACTGATCAAGTCTCTAACGAGAGCACTTCAACAGCAGAAACTAAAGAAACAGCAACCCCTTCCACTGATTTTCTGACTAGAACTTATGGTCCTGAAACAGCCAAAGGATTTGTTACATCAACACCAAAACCATCTGACTGGTTTTATGAACATTCTGGAGAAGGATCTGGGGAATTGGATGTGGTTGATTTAGTCCACACTTCTGGAACTACTCAGGCAACTAGGCAAGGCAGCACCACATTTGTTCCTGATAGATCCCTGGAAAAACATCCTGAGGCTCCAAGTGCTGAAGCTGTTACTCTTGATGGATTCCCAACAGTTTCAGTGGCGCTGCCTCTTGATTCAGAGCAGAATGAAAGCTCCCCTCGTCCAACTAGCACACTGTCAAGTACAGTGTCATATGAAACGTCCACAGAAGGTGCTGCAGACAGTTTCCAAGACCACTTTGGGGGATTCGAGGATTCCACGTTAAAACCTGACAGAAGAAAAGCCACTGAAAATATTATTATAGATCTGGATAAAGAGGACAAGGATTTAATATTGACAATTACAGAGAGTACCATCCTTGAAATTCTACCTGAGCTGACATCAGATAAAAATACTATCATAGATATTGATCACACTAAACCTATATATGAAGACATCCTTGGAATGCAAACGGACTTAGATACAGAGGTACCCTCAGGACCACCTGGCAGCAATGAAGACAGCACTCAAGTTCTAGAGAAGTATGAGGCAGCTGTTAACCTCTCTTCAACCGAGGAAAACTTTGAGGCCTCTGGTGATACTCTTCTGGCTAATGATACTCAGGCAACACATAACGAATCGATGCCTCCTGAAAACAGAAGTCAGTTAGATCACACGGGCTTTATCTTCACACCTGGGATACCCATCCCTAGCCCAGAAACAGAATTAGATGTTTTGCTTCCCACAGCAACATCCCTGCCCATTCCTAGTAAGTCTGCCACAGTTAATCCAGAGATTGAAGAACCAAAAATTGAAGCAAAAACCCTGGATGACATCTTTGAATCAAGCACCTTGTCTGACAGTCAAGCTATTGCAGACCAAAGTGAAATAATATCAACATTGGGCCATTTGGAAAGGACACAGAATGAGGATGAAGAAAAGAAACATGTAGGTCCCTCTCTTCAACCAGAATTCTCTTCCGGGGCTGAGGAGGCACTGATAGATCCTACCCCCTATGTAAGTATTGGTACTACCTACCTTACGGCTCAGAGTTTAACAGAGGCACCTGATGTGATGGAAGGATCCAATCCCCCAGCTTCCATGGATACATCAACAGTTTTAGCTGTTGCAAAGCTGTTCTCTCAGACACCATCACCTCCTCCACTCAGTGTCCACTTAGGCAGCGGGGCCTCTGAGCACTCAGAGGACCCCCAGCCAAGAGCTCTGCCAAGTACAGATGCCAGCACATCCCCAATACCCCCAGGAAAACTTGCAAATATTGAAGTGACTTTCAAACCCTCAAGTGAAGAGGACTTTCACATAACTGAGCCTCCATCCATATCTCCTGACACAGAGCCTTCAGAAGATGGAAGTAAACCTAAATTATTAGAACAAATGGAGGCTTCTGCCACAGAACTAATTGCTCAAGAAGAAACTGAGATTTTCCAAGACTCTCAAAACAAAACCAGTGTTCAACTTTCTGGAGACACAGTCAAGGTATTTCCCAGTATTGAAACACCTGAGGCTGGGACTGTTGTCACAGCTGCAAGTGAAATGAAGTTAGAAGGTGCTACACTGTGGCCACATTCTACTTCTGCTTCTGTGATTTATGGGGTCGAGGCAGGTGTGGTGCCTCAGGCCAGCCCACAGACTTCTGAGAGGCCCACCGTCCCTTCTCCTCTGGAAATAAACCCTGAAACACAAGCAGCTTTGATCAGAGGGGAGGATGCCACAGTAGCAGCACCAGAACAGCAAGTATCGGTGAGGATTCTTGATTCTAATAATCAGGCAACACTAAGCACCGCAGAGTTAAATACTGAGCTTGCAACACCATCATTTTCCCTTCTGGAAACTTCTAATGAAACCAGTTTCCTGATTGGCATTAATGAAGAGTCAGTGGAAGGCACAGCAATCTATTTACCAGGTAAGGGCACAACACTGATAAATCTGTTTCCAAGCTTGGAAACAGTCCTTTGGTCCTAACATAGATGTGTATATAATTTTTGTTGTGATGTTAAAATCAGTGAAGGTTTTTGTATTGTTCATATAACAGCAGGACAGGCCATAGTATTGATTCCATAATGAGATACAAAGAAAGTAAGTATAGACTATTTGGGGGCTTTAAAGATATGCTTTGTATTTTTCTGGGTGTAAGAAACAACACACAATTGCAACATGGAAAAATTGAAATTGTTAATGGTATAAAAATTCAATTTGGTTTTACCCACAACTAAAGTATTGCTTTGTCTTATGTCCCATAGTTATACATCTTAGTTTGAAAAACAGGAAAAACATCTTATTTTTAAAATATCTCTCATGAATGGGTGCAATTATGGCAATATCAAGATCTGTCAGGTCTTTAAAAATGAGAATAGTAAATAACTTTAATAAACACTTCACATAGTTCATGCAATATTGGTTATCAGTTCATACTTTTGTGTAATTCCCTTACTCCAGATAGTCTACATAATGCTTTTAACACAATGCCTAGCCATAAGGAGAATTCATCCAGTATATATTCAAGCTCTGCCTGTTGAGAGAAGATTTCTGATTTTTTACTGAATGGACAGAAAGCACGAATTTGATGCTGGTTCATATAGACTGTGTCATTTAAGCTTCACAAAAAGGCTACAATGCACACGTTATTATCCCCATTTAAAAGGGTAGGACGTGGAGGTTCAGAGAAGTTCTGTAATTTGCCCGGGGTTGTAGCCGCACACATCATGGCAAAAGTGGGATTTGAACCCAAATCAGCCCCACTCCAAAGTAGGTGGTTTTTTCTACTGGTCTTTGGTGGTTTCCTATTAATATAGTATAAAAATGAATAATTGATATTTAATGATATGTAAGTCAGAAATCTTGGACTGCTTACTGTGTAGAATTTACTTTCCTTTTAATCTAGCTTGATAATGTTGAAAAGTTCACTTTAATGGTGTTTTCCAAGAACAATGGAAATAACAATGTCAGTGGAAACCACAAGTAGCTATCACCACCTAGTTGCTACCTAGAAAAAGAAAAAGAAATCAGTACTTCTAGGACTGTGTTGGTTGAAAATATGATATTTTGATATCATATTTATATGATATCAAATATATGAAAATATTTTCATGAATATGTTTTACAGCATGGCTGTACTTAGAATTATTCTTCTGATCGTTTCAAACTTATCTTTTGCGCTACCAATGCTTCAGTTTGTTGTGCTTCAGATAGAGTGAAATAGTCATAAAGTGTAACTTTCATAAATGACTTGAAGTATTTCGTGAATAAAATTGATCAAAGGTGGCTGATGGATTTTTTTGTTGTCACTCTTTACTTAATCTGTAAATGATAACCTAGTAATCTGGCCAATATTTATTCTTTTGTAATTTAGTTGAAATATACTTCAGGTTAGAGAAAATATGATATAGAAATCACTGGTAATAACTATATATAGAGAGAGAGTTGGATTTGACAAACGAATGAGAAATGTGTACCAGTTATCCAGTCCACAATGTTTACCTAGAATCAGAGCTTGCGTCTTCATTGCAAAACACATTGTCACTTTAGGCTAATTCAGTAAACAGTAGCTCCTGTTGGATTGCCTGGTCTATCTGTTGCAGTTTCAGCTTTCAGAGATGACTACAAAGTGTTTAGGGGAGAATAAAATGCACAAAAACAAAACTATTCTAATCTAAACTACTTTAAGTTCACAGCCCCCTTCCTTGTCAAGTCCTTGTCCCATACTCTCGCATGGTTTCTCGTGTCTGTGGTGGGAATAATGCTGTACTTCACATTTGTGTGGCACGCCGCACTTTACCAAGCCCTTTCACTTAAATGTCATTTTGATTTTGCACTAAGAGCAGCATGTAGATGTGCTGTTGACCATAGCCTTGTCATCTAGGCAGTGTGCTTTCAAAAGCAGAAGGCTAAAATGGCTAGGGTGATTTTAAATATCTTTAGAACTATAGGAGAGTCTTAGCAAAATTGGGGTCGCTTTTGAAGAAATAGTTGCAACCATCTGAGTTAACCTAATTATCACGTTGAACCCACACACGCGAATGTGTATCTATCAAGTCTTTCTAGTAGTCCAGAATTTTCTTAACACTCAGAAAGTGTGAGTTTGACTTTCCTGGGTGGGAAAGGCTCAGTTATCTTCTATAGCAGTACCTGTTTATCCAAATATTCATGTTTCATAAGTAGACATCTTTTCTTCGCGTACATTATTTCAGACTTTCAGGACTTCAATTTTTGACAATATGGTTTTTATTCCATATATGACCTATTTATTTCAATTCTTTTGTAAAACATTTAACTCTCATTTGGATTCTTAAACATTTGAAACAAGCAATTCTGGAAAAGTATTCAAATAATATATATAAGCTATTAATGTAAATAAAGTTATCCATGCAATATTACAGAATAATATAATATATATATTACAGAATAACATATGTAATAATATATATATTACAGAATAATAATAATATATTACAGAATAATACATAGTGTAAAAGTACTTGCATTTAGAAAATACGTATTAAACTGTTTTCTCCTCATAAATTTGTATCTCTGGCCTTTATACTGATCCGCTAGGAGTGTCAATTTTGTGTTTTAATAAGAAAATTGTAATAAACATTTGGGGTTTCATTTAAGGTGAGGTTTTTGTATTTGGGTTTGTTTTTATACAGTAGAGTTTAATCCATGTGTTGCTTTTCTTCAAGTATAGTTTAAAGGAGTACATTTGGAACGTGTTTTTGGAAAAAGCATATTAATGTAGCAGAAGAGACTTCAGTGCACACTTTCGAAGAAAAAGTTTCTGAGCATTAAGTGGTAAAAGGCAATAATAATTCAAATGATGGTAACAAGCCAATGCTAAAAAGAATGCATGTTCTGTGTATCCAGCCATTTCACATGAACTAACCTCGTTTAAAAGAATACATTTTCCATTCACTGTGCACATACGTGTAATCATTTTGACTAAAATCAATTGCCATTATCATGCCAACTAAATCTGCAGTAGAATGTATTAGTTGCCAGATACCATACAAAATATTGTTTAAAATAATGATGATTGAATCCCAGAAATGAATAGATGCAATTTGTAATAATTAGTTATAATGCCAAGAAACACTCCAGAGAGAAAAGTTAATGTTAATTTTTAATGTGTAGTATCTCTAAATTGCTATGGTAAAGCTTATGTTATGATAGCAAGAAGTGGCATTTTATGCTAAAATATGTTGAAACTTAGTGATGAGCCTAATTGCTTTTCTTTCTTTCCTGAACATGGTAGGACCTGATCGTTGCAAAACAAACCCGTGCCTTAACGGGGGCACCTGTTATCCTACTGAAACTTCCTATGTGTGCACCTGTGTGCCAGGATACAGTGGAGACCAGTGTGAGCTTGGTAAGATGTTCTCACGTGAAAGACCGTAGTGCTTTTCCAGAAGATGTACTGGGGGGGAATTTATATTGCTTGAATCAA
The DNA here is from genome assembly GCF_028021215.1 of Eschrichtius robustus. NCBI lineage: Eukaryota > Metazoa > Chordata > Mammalia > Artiodactyla > Eschrichtiidae > Eschrichtius > Eschrichtius robustus. Next base: position 66,151,172 of record NC_090825.1, read on the forward strand.
TCAGAGGATTTTGGAGAAACCTATGTGTAGATGAATTACATGTTAAGTGAAATTAAAATCATAGAGTAAGTTAAGTAGGGTGTGGGAAAGAGGGATAGATATTTACTGAATTTTGTTGATATACCCAAGACTCAGTGAAGCTTACTGGGATCAGCTGTGTGTCTTTGTGTGTTTTTTACACAGAGGCTTTACAAATGTAAAGTTGCGTAAGTATTGACAAAAAATTTTAATCTGTCCCCACATCTGCACATCAATAAATTATCAATTTCAATACAAATTTTTTAAGAAAGCTCTTTTAAAAAATAGGGAGTTTTTATGTTTTGAGATAACTTGTTGCTCTGATGTGGAATGGGAAAGCTCCTTCTCTGGCTGTCCCTAGAGTCCAGCCTCAAGGGCTTGTGACATTGGTGTCTTCCTCCTCTCTTTTGGGTTCCAAAGAATATCACTGTCTCTTTACTAAATCAGTTCCTTTTACTCCCATTCTTATTTAAGTTTCCTTTTCCTTAAAAAAATTTTTAAAAAGGACCCCAGTTTTGATTTGGCTGAATATAGATGTTGACTCTAGGAGAGAAATGATGGGATCTACTGACTAGGTGCTCCTTTTAGCAGCACCATAATGGTTTACTCATAATGATCGAGTAAGGAAGGCCCATGGATTACACTTTAGATTACCCGGCAATATTGAGATAAAACCCCCAGCATTCATGTTAAAAGAATACTTATCTTTAAAAAAAAAAGTCAACAGAGCTAGTAAGCTCTATTTATGTGCTAATCAGTGAGGCTATAGAGATCGCAATAGATAACATTTAAGAAGTAATTATATTTTAAATATCAAATTTACATATATATGTATAAAAACATTTCTGTGGCCCCCATTCTTTTTCACATTACAATCAGTTAAAAATAATGAGTTATTATATGTGAAGCTGTTAGATCAGTGGCGGGCACTTAGCGAACACTATAAAAGTATTTGCCATCATTATTATATAATATTTTCCCTAAGGCCATTTCTTTAGGGAAGAATACAGTATATACCTCTTAGAAATTTAATTTACTTTGAATATTCATTTTTAATACTTAATATAAACATGAATTAAATTTTTAGTGGAATTACAAAATGCTATGGAATAAAGGCATTCATTTCATCACAAGAGATCATAGAGGTCTATGTTAGAAAGGTTGCATTTGATATAGATAAAAGTTGGGGAAGATTTTGATAAGTGGGAGAGGGAGACTCAACACAGCAAACAAAAGCACAGAGACCACAAACTGCAGAATGCATCCTAGGGGCTACGAGTATTCAGGATGCCTACTTAGGGGTTTGTGAGAGGGAAACATTGGGAAAGAATATTGGAAAACTGGTTGGATCTAGATAGGTCTAAGAAGGTCCTGGGTCCAACGTACTGAAGAGGTTTACTTCATACTCTAGTCGAGTGATTCTGAGACTTTAGCATGCGTGAGAATCCCTTATAGGGCTTGGTAAACTACAGTTTGTTGTTCCCATCCTCCACAATATCGGATTCAGTAGGTCTGGGGTGGGCCTGGGAACATGCATTTCTAATCTCAGGTGATGCCAATACTGCTGGTCCAGGGACCACACTTTGAGGACCACTGCCCTGGATAATTGGGGCCCTTGGAATGTTTAGAAGCCAATGAGTAAAATTATCTTGATTGTGTCTAAAGAAGATGACAATCAGCAGAGTGAAGGATATATTGGAGAGGGAAGAGCCCAGAGGCTATGCTCAGTTAAGTATTTTCAGTGTTTCACATGTGAGGTCATCAGAGTGTGAGCTGGGATAGGGGGTGGGAAGGCTAGGGGGTTTCTTTATTGGTTTTAGGACTCATGTGACTCATCTAAAAGCAATGGAGATAATGACCCTACTCTGAATATATTTGAAATTTTCTTTGGGTTGCCAGATTTAGCAAATAAAAATATTAGAAGATCAGTTAAATTTGAATTACGGATAAAAAAAGATAATTTTTTTTAGTATAAGTATGCCCTAAATATAGCATGTGACATACTCAAGTTTCTCCTTTTTTTAATCTGAAATTAAAATTTAACTGGCTATCCTGTATTTCACCTGGCAATCTTACACTAAATAAGATCCTTTGACCTGTTTTGAAAGTACTTTTGTGGCCTTTTACGATTTTATTTCAGATTTTGATGAATGTCACTCTAATCCTTGTCGCAATGGAGCCACGTGTGTCGATGGGTTTAATACCTTCAGGTGTCTCTGCCTTCCAAGCTATGTTGGTGCACTTTGCGAGCAAGGTAAGAGCTCTTGCAACATTTGTATGATGAACAGGTTGATACTTCAACTGTTAGTTCTAGACAGCCCCCTTTTTTTTTTTGAGCCAGTTTGGCCATGCTGCAAATTCTTTTTTGCAGAGGAAATTCAGAGGTTGCCTAAATACATTAGGTTTCCTGATGTGTTCGTAGCTCACAACATCTGAACAACAGTGTTGATTTGATCATTGTTGTTTTACTGATAGAATGGAATTGCAGACAGGCACACTGAGCTGAATTTAAGGACATCTGTCCACCTAAAAGAATGTTGCTGTATGTATTCTTCCTGGGGACAAACTAGGCGTTGATCTTAATCCATGTGTGTGGCTTGTACCAAGCAGTATTGAATTCAGTGTTAGTTGCCTTTATTTTCTCCCCCTAAGCACGTGAGACTCAATGGACTTATTGTTCATAGTCAATCATCTCTGGAGAATGAGTTAATACAGTTGTGCGAATACGTTCGCCTTGGCTTGGCAAATACTACAGAAAAGATATTGTGAACCAGGTTTCTTTCTCACTGAAGAAACATCTACTTTTTCTGAATGAAAGAAAGGCTTAAATTCATGATGGCTTGAATCGCGTGATCCCTGTCATTTGCATTTTATGGCCAACATGAGAGTGTATTTTGGGTGGTTAATGGTAACATTTCTGAACCCATCAATCAGAAACAGATTGCATACTCAGCACACTCAGTTTTGGACCATCGATTTCCTCTACTTAAAGTCATACGGTGGTTTGGCTTTGACAAAAGCGCTTAATGCCAAACTTCCATTCCACCAGACAAAATGAAAATGAGTGTCTGATAACTCAGGCACATTGGGTCTGGCCTCACATTCAGCTTTTCAGAATTAATCTGGATGGCACCACAATTAAAGCAAAACTAAAAGGAGCATGCATTGAATTGCCAGTGGAAGGGGATGGGTGATACTTGGGTTTTTTAGGGTTTTTTTTTTCTTTTTCTTTATTGCATAGGATGGGTCTGTTTCAGAATTTTAAAAGGTAAATATGATAACTGACCAGCCAAGATCCTCTTCTTTAAGAAAAACAGTAAGAAAGATGCTATTTGTTGAAGAAAACAAAAGGGTGAGATACGTGAGACATTCACATATCTTATTGATAAAAACGATTCTGGCTTCGCTTAGTTCCAAGTACAAGGAGTGATTCAAAAAATCATTTGTTCAACAAGTGTTTATTGAGAACCTACTGTCTTCCAGGCACTGTTCTGGACACTGGAGATAGAGCTCTGAATAAAACAATGTCTCTGATCTTCCTAACCCAGCATAATTCTTGGCAGGGAATAAAAAGAGATAGTATTTGTTGGATACTTTTTAATTTACCATATGCCTCCAGGGTACACCATTTCCTTTGGTTGACAGCAGTATTTCTGTGGGTTAAGTGGGCCAGAAATTGAGGCTCAGGAAGGAAAAGTGATGTGTTCAAGGTCACAAAGCTAGTAAATTAGACAGTGGGCAAAATGAACCTAAGTGGCCTTGGAAAGCCCAGGTTTTTCTCAGTATCTTCACTCTTCTAAAGTAACTTTTAAATATAAGCATTTTATTTCTATGTGCATCTGATAGATTCAGCAGTAACATCCTTGGAAGGGAGTTTGGGACCAATTACCTTTTTCTTCTCTTTAAAAGAATATTAAAAAGGAAAAGTTTTAATTTTTTTCCCATTTCTGGTACCACCTAACTGTCAGGTATATTCTATTTTATCTTAAAGCAAGTTTAACTTTCATCCACATTATTTGCTGAGAAACAGCTATCCCAGTCTGTTTACCAGATGCAGCTGTGCTCTTGTGATTTCCTGCCAGGACACTGAAAGGTTTTTTTTTCCTCTTTTCAGGTTGCCTAAGAACAAATGTTTTCTTCATTCACAGCACCATTGTTGTCTAAACAGTTTTCTATCCAAATTTCGGAGATGACCGTGTGGTTGTTTCTTCAGCTGACCTATTCTGTTCTCTGCTTTAGAAACTTCACAACTCCCAATACCTCTGAAATAGGGGACACATTTGGTGGAATGATAACAGATCTTAAAATCTAGAAGAAGGTCTTAGAACATTGGTGAGACAGTTCTGTACACACAGTTTGCCCCCAAAGTCAAGATACAGCTTGCCAGCCAGAAGTGCTGAAATGTTGACAGTTTCTTAAGGCTTGAGGGCTATATGTCAGAAGTGTTGAAAACATTACCTATATAGCATAAAGAGAAGAGATTTTTAGGGAGATTGTTTAAGAGTGACAGTTTCAGCTTCTGTGGTCATGAACAAGCGTTGTCGTACCCTTCCCGCCTCCCCCGAAACACACAGGCAAAACTAAATCTGGGACTTTGTAATGTAACCTATGCACTATGGGAGTTTTAAAGTATAAGAGATATTTCCCAGTGTAGGATAATGCTTAAGAAAACATCAGTCCAAAAGAGTTGCCTTTTAATAGATGATATGTATGTCACATTATTTTTAGGTAAGATTGAAAAAAACAGACTGCTTCTGAAATTCTCCTTTCAGAATAGCCTCCTAGAAGATGCTGCTTTACACATAGTCCTTAATTACATATGTGATGAATTCATGAGTAGTAAAAATTAGGTGAATCAGTGTGGATATTTGGCTTTTTAGAAAATAAAAACTCGTCTGTTAAGTGTGATTTGCACATTATTTACAATCATTGGGAAGTTATGAGAGTACAGATAAATAATCTGTCCCTATTTGGTTTTAGCAGAACCACTGCCTCTATGTTTTGGACCCATGTCCTGATAGGAATATACACACCTGCTAATTGAGGAAGGCGTTATAACAATGTCGTTGTCATGCATCTAAATTTTAGGATCCTTTGGGTTTTTTGTGTGTAAGAGGAAAAATACTTAATTTATCTTAGTGATCAAAGACAAAGAAAGAAAACCAGACTAAAACCATTTGGGTTAATAGAGGATAAGAGTGTATAGAATAATTTTTTTTCTGATATATTATTCAGTAAGTTATGGCTCCTCTAGAATTTTAAACTGCGTGTCTTCAAACAAATGATAATTTCCAAGGTTAAGGGAAGCTATGCTATTACAATATCATATCATTGACTTTGTCAGTAAGGGTAGTCTAAAAAAATTTCCAACTCTCCTCCCCTATAAACTAACCCCTTCATATGTGAAGATCTGTTTCCTCCCCACCCTTCCTACCTCACTTCTGAAATCTTCCATGTGAACTTCCCCCCCAAAAAATCACTACATCCAAGTAGCCAAAATATGCTTCACTCTTGAGTGCCAAGTGCTACTGTTATACCAAACCACCTAACTGTGTCTTGAGTCCTTTCCTGTGAAATTTGGTGGTGTCCAAACAACTCTGTAATGTAACTCAAAACTTCCGGTGCACATTGTTTAAATCAATTAGTCAGCTGGCTCTAACTAAGCAACAGGCCTGATAGACTAAACTGAAATAAAGACTGTTCTCAGAGATAAGCTGCATCTGTTGTATGATTATGGTCTAAATCACTGAAGCCAGGAAAAAATTAACTCTGTCACCATGCAAGCTTTCCCAGAATTACAGGACGAGGAGGAAATGCAGTGAGAATCAGGAGACAATCTGACTTTCAACTTGACCACCAAGTCAGACATATAAAACGAGCATTCATTTCATCTAGTAGAGTTTTATCTTCATCAATCAGTAAAATTAGGGGAGGGGAGGATGATCATTAGATAATCTGGAGTTTTCACAGTGTCTCCAATTTCATAAACTTTGCAGTTTTGTTAGTTTTTACACGTAACTAGTTCAGTATCTTTGTGAGATGTTTTGTGAAAGTTAAAATTATTTCTATTGATTGATCAATACATACAGTTTAATCTCACCTGTGAGTGGGCAAGTCTGAGGGAAGATTGCCAATGAGAATGCAGTTCTAGGGACTTCCCTGGCGGTCCAGTGGTTAAGACTCCACGCTTCAGGGAACTAAGATCCTGCGTGCCGTGTGGCACGGCAAAAAAAAAAAAAAAAAAAGAGAGAGAATGCCGTTTTATAAGCAAGACTGCTTTCCTATGAAATACTTAAAAACTGGCAATCTAGAAAGTATAGCTGAAGCTTACTGCCAGTGTAAAATTTAGACATATTTGCAAAGTGTTTTCATCTCACCAGGATACTGGTTACAGTGTGCTTGTTGCAAAAGAGAAAAAAATATATGCATATACACATACACATATGCATATGTGTATGTGGCGTGATGGAATGAGGGGTACTAAATTAAAGTCATTCTTGATAAACTTCAAATCCCGATGCTTTGGCACTGGGAGTTACCTATATTCCCTCTCATTTTGGGAAAAAGTCTCACAGTCCTTAGCTATAGCCCAGAAGCTGCCGACTGATGAAGAATTTTTTTCTCTTAGTAAATCTTACAAGAGCCTGTGGCCATCCAGCTCTCTCTTCGGGAAGTGGGAAAGGGCTATTTCCAGAGCCTTTGAAGTCCTTAAGCAAATAGAGCATTCATAATCCTTTTAACCAGAATTCTTATCTTATCACTTGAATGATGCTCTTTAGAAAAGTTGTGTTGGTAAGGAATTAGCCCCAATTGCTTCACAAGTGAGTCAGTAGACACTGCAGTCTAAGGAGGTTTTGAATGGCCCCTTTTCCAGTTTTTCTCCTGCTGAAACTGACTTTCATCAAGGAAAGAGCAGTTCGATAGTGCTTTTCCAGTCCTAAGATGTATTGCCACCCACTTGGCAGGAATCGTTAGGGCTCTGTTTATCATAATTTTTTTGTCATCATGACCAAAATTTGTGAATCCCTTGCTTCGAGGACATTGCGTTGATATTGGCTTGGGTCTTGTATGAACTTTTGGATGGGTGAACCAAGTCTGAATGACATAGATGAGTTTAATAAGCCCCTGCCTTGTTTCTTCCCAGACACGGAGACATGTGACTATGGCTGGCACAAATTTCAAGGGCAGTGCTACAAGTACTTTGCCCATCGACGTACGTGGGATGCAGCTGAACGGGAATGCCGTCTGCAGGGCGCCCATCTCACAAGCATTCTGTCTCATGAAGAACAAATGTTTGTGAATCGTATGTACCAAATATACATGGGTTTTCTGAAGCTTCATTCATTCTTACCACATTCTTAGTTTTTCCTGTATCTAACTGAAAACAAATAGCTTTCTCAGTTGTGACTCAACTTATTCAATCCGTCATCTGTGAACTAAAATCATCTCTACTACATGAGCCCCCTACTTTGAAAAACATTCAACTGTAACATAGGAAGGCATTCCATGGTTTGCCAGCAGTAATAGTTGAAACAGCATGCTATAGGTCAAATCATATGAAATTACTATTTGATCATATTTTGACTTACAGAAATGACCACCTCTTATGTTTCCAATCTAATTCTTCCCAGGCTTTTGGTCTCTATTTTGAATATGTACATATGCTGTCTAAAGTAAAAGAGAAAATTGCTTTCAGTTATTTTTATCCCACTAATTAAAATTGAATTATAAATAGCACCCTAATCTTATCCTCTGTGCATAATTGGTTCTCATCCAAGTTTCTAATTATTTTAGACCATAGAAAGTGGACGTCATATTAAGAACATGAATTGACGGAGACTGAAAGCTAATGAAACTTATTACCAGAGCTGTTTAATAACTCCTTAGACTACAGCAAAGAGGAAGACAGCTAGCTTTTATGTAGAAAATATGTAGAAATTTTTTGCTCATGAAGCATTTTTTGATGCTCTATTAAATATGTTCTCGTGATTCCTGCTATCTCTTAGAAGTTTGTTAATTTGCAATCTGAGTAGAGGTTCATTTAACTTTTTTTCATGGTGTCTTTGCCTGTGACTCATTTCATGGTGAAAGTAATTATTTTTGAGGAAGTTTTGCAGATCTGTCCAGTCTAGGTGTTCACTATTAAAAATGCTTTGAGAAGAAACATGTGGCTTCCAAAATGAGGCTAGCATGGGTGAGATCTGTCACATTTTATTGGTTCACTGAATTTTTGCCAATTGCACAGTTTAATAAAAAAGTAAGTGGAAAGTTTGTATCATGAGTAAAGATGGAAAAAAATACTTAATTGTAGTGCACTGCTAGGGAAATAATTGTCCATGTCTGATATTTTAATGTTTCACGATATTCGCAAACTAGCTTTTTGGTTTAAAACACATTGGGCAGAAGAACAAAAGATAGTTAGACCACGGAAGGTTTTTATGAGCAACTAAACAGAAATCCAGCCAGAAAAGAGGATGCATGATTCATGCCAAAAATAGTTTGCTTTGATACATTTTGTCCATATGTGGGAAAGATAATAAAATGTCTGTGTTGTTCCCCTTCCCAGGTGTGGGCCATGATTATCAGTGGATAGGCCTCAATGACAAGATGTTTGAACATGACTTCCGTTGGACCGATGGCAGCACACTGGTAAGTTACTGATGAAAATGATACTGATTCTAGAACTTGGTACTGTGGGTTGATTGCAGAGGCACATTAGACTGGAGACCAGTTAAACATCTTGCTCAGGGTCACTTGGTGAACTAGACGGGGGTTAAAAATAGAGGTAGTTCCCTGAGAAATGATCCATCTACCAGTACTCCAATCAAGGTGGTTCTTTTAAAAGAAGAGTGTATCCGATTTCCATTGAACCCGTAAACCGCAGGCTCAGCAGAATTGCCTCAGGTCTGTATTTCAGATGGTTATCTTTGTTTTTTATAGCTTCAAAGCAAAAAGGAAAATAATACACATAAGAGAAAAGGTCCTTTAAAAAATATCTTTTCTTCTTACATAATTGCACTGGAAATCTGCTATAAGGCATGGCTCATTTTTATCCAAGCAAACATGCTCATTTTTTACATCTTAAAAAAGATTGTTGAATTATGATCTTGTAAATTTCTTTCCATTCACTCTGCTGACTAATTATATGGTTTTTTAGCTTTTTCTACTTCTTGAAGAAAGGAGTGATTTGATACCCACATCCTTGAGTAAGCTGCAATAAGGTTCTTAAGTCAGGATGGGTGAAGCTGTTTTGAGTCACTACTAGTAAATACACAAGTCTAATTCTTTATAACTAGTTCAAGTGTGGTTACCTATAGTGGTGGTTCTGTGCTCTGGCTGTTCATTAGAATCACCTGGGGAGCATAATTAAAAAACTGGTGTCTAGGCCTCAGCTCAAATTCATTAAAGCAAAACCTCTGGCAGCTATATTTTCTAAGTGTTCCCTGGGTGACTCTAAAATGCAGACAGAGTTGGGATCCACTGGGCTAGACAGTTCAGTGTAAATTCAATTCTAACTTAGATAAACAAGAGGAAGACTTGAAAATTAAGCACACACAAAAAGAGTTTAAAAATTAAGTTTCATTCATTACTGCCATTCATCTGGATTTAATGAGTTTGGCAAAACGTAAAGTTCATTCTAGAACAGAGGCCAAACGAATAATTGTTTTCAGAAGTTCTGCTCTGCCTGTTCAGGAAAGCTTCTCTGTGCTCTCCTGGACGTGCCCCTCAGTTTATGTCTGTGTCACTCATTGTACTCAGTGCTTTGCACTCATTTATTCTCCACAGTAACCTATAAGAGAGGCATTAAGTGTTTTATAGGTAAGGCAAGGGACGGTCAGTTAGGCTAAGCTATTTGCCCACAGTCACAATGCTATTAAGTGGTGAAGCCATAGGCTTTCTCCTAGCTGGCACCTCCTTGACTTTAAAAAGGGTATCCCTTATCACATGTTGCCTTTAGGAACCCTAAAATAAAGCCTGGCTTGCCATCTCTCTGTCATCACTCCTTATGTTTAATCAGCACTGTTTGTCATTTGTGTGCATAAGTAGATTCTTTGGCAAGATGCAGAAAAAGTAGGGAAAGTAGATTGTTCATAAAATATGTTCCCCGTAAGGTATAGGATTACATCTTCTACATCAATAGTCTCATTTTCTTCTAATTGTCCTAGGTGGATGGTATATCTGCAATTGTTGTATCTGTATGTTTTCATTTTGCTGAAATGAATAATAATTTCAGGGAGATAATTTTGGTCAGATTAATAGTGGTTGGTATAGCATGACTTCTTATGTATTCATTTTAATTGAAGATAGACTATTTTGTTTTTACTAATTTAATTTATAAGTGAACGTAAAAGTTAGAAGGATTTTTTCCTTTATATTACAGATAGTTAAGACTTTTTATAATTTTGTTAATGTATATTATAAAGTATAGGCATTTAGTAAGTTTTCCCTTGTTGAACGTAGGCTTCATTCCTGTGGGAGAAATTAGGTCTAGGATACCCACTATTAAGTCTTCCTCCCAAAGACTTTCCCTTATAAGTGGTCCAGTAAAAGTACAGGTTCTTGTGAGCTGTAGTGCAGAAGCTAGAATGCCAAGGACTCAGGTGGCCAACTGCGGTTGCTACTTCCTTGTGCCTTGCAGACCTGGACCACGACTTATCTCAAAGTGTAACTGTTGGCTGGGTGCCTGTATGGTCCTGCCCTGAGCCTAAAATAGTTGCATTTGCCGCAGTGAAGTGAATGTAAAGTCTGTCATTTGCAACATACTGACCTGATAGGCCAAGCCCCTGACTGTTTCCAGTCTGTCGTTGGTTATATAGAATTGATTTGTATATTTTCATTCTCAGCATTTTTCTGTTTTACTAGATGTTTATTCTGGTCTCTCCATTAGCAATTCAGCTCTTTAAAGAAGTGGTTCTCTTGCCTGCTTTTTATTTCTGAAGGTGTGTAGGATAAGGCCCTATGCTCCCTGTGAGCTTGGTTAATGGGACTGAATATTGGCTTATAGCTGGCAGATGAGTGAGGTCTGTAAATTATCTTAGGGAATTTATCTTGCCTGGCAGGTGCCATCCAGGTGTGCTTGATTTAATCAGATGTCATTATTCCACTATGCTGAAGCAAGCCAACTCGACTCATTTTTTTGTCTGTGTCCATTAATTTTTAATGGACCGTGCTGTGAAACATACTGTGAAAAAAATAACTTAATTACAATTTCCATAGTCTAGACTGGTCCTAAATTTGGTAAATAAGTGGGCATTGCACTTTGTCGAAGGAGAAATATTGATCTTCCTATGAAATTTTCAGAGGAAGATAACATAACCTAAGATAGATAACTATACAACATAAACAAGAAACTTACCCTTAATTAATTCACATTTTCTAATTGGAACCTAAGGGTTATGGAGAGAGCACCAAGGAAGGGCCTCAATTTGAAGAGGGTAGCAAATGAATTACATACACAAGGCAAAGTTTATCAAAGAAAGGACACAAGTAAATCCAGGAAAAACTCTGACAGACCCTTGGTTTCTTCTTAATTCACTCTTTGTGTAAAATAAAAGTGTGCTAAGGAGTGTCCTTAACTTTGAATATTTTGGAACAGAAGAGACCATCTGCCCAACAGCCTGTCTCCCTCCCATTTGACTGATCTCTGGCCCACTTTCTGCTTTTCTAACCACCCTTGCCTCCATCCCTTCCTTTCAGAGGCAGTCTAGGTGTCTCTTAAACTTGTTTGTAGTTCTCTCTACAGCCACCATCCCCTTAACAGGTTCCATATGTGCTCAGGCCTTTGAATAAAATAGTTCTCCTTTGTTTCGCTGTTTACTCCAAGTGTCTTGCTTTTGAAAATATCCCTAATAGTAAACTCTTCATCGGGAAAAGCAGTATCTGCTTACAGTTGGGAATGGTGTTAACTTGACTGTGTGCAATTTCAAGAACTTTGTTTATGTTTTCGAGTGATTTCTCCCCTCTCCCCTCCACCCCCAGTTTTTGTTTGAAAGGTTTATTAGAGCTTATCCTTCTTGGGAGGTAGAGCAGTATTAATACAAAAAGAACCTTTGATATTTACCATATATTATCTTTTGTTATTCAGTCTTAGAGTAAAAACAAATAAGTTTATATTAGGTCTCAATTTCAATCATTTCTTTTCTTGAAATAATTAAACTTTGCTTCCAATAAACTTGTAGTGTATCGTATTTAATATGATTATCCTTTATAGCTAGACTAATTCAATTTATATGCTTTTACTAAATTAATAATTTTATTTGGCCAAGTTATCTACTTTGCCCTTATTCTTCAGATTCTGATGGATTCATCCCACATTATTGGTTTCTATAATAGGATGTTGATATCACTAATAAAATGCCGAATTCTTGATTTTATTGGATCTTTAAAATCTTTTTTATTATTTATTTGGGGTGTTTACCCAGTAAATTTCACAAAAGTGTACTCATGAACAAAATTGGTTCTAGCCTTACCCTTGTGATTTCTATTAAGGTTATTTTCTCTTAACACATTTCAGTTTTCACTTTGTCACTTGGTTTCCTACTAAGCAGTCACATTTCAGTTTGTCCTTTGGTTTTCTACTCACTTTAACTTGACTATAGATTTCTAACAGCAAAATGCCCCAAGTGCTTATTAGAAACCCTGACAAATAACTTCAATAATGAATTACTTTACTTGTCACCCAAGTAATGTCTTCAAAGACACTAAGTTAAACCATCCAAGTTAAATACACATTAAAGCTGGCGAACTTAAACAAACATTTCTTATCTAGCTTCTGTACTATTAGCTGACTTTTAAGTTCTTTCTTTAACCTATTGTTAAATGAATGACTAGTCTGAAGTGTTTTCCCCTAGATCTGTTTTCCAGTGCCTGTGACCTTCCTCTGCCCTTGCTCTGAACTCTTGTTACTCCCTTTTTAATTCTGCAAATGTCTTCCTCTTGACTTCAGTATAAAATTCCGTAATTATTATCAAGGCATACCAAGCCCACTTACTCCATCTGCTACTTCCTAAGCTGTCTCATCTCAAAATACCCACAGTTCCAGGAATAAGCCATGACATCTCACTTCTGCTGGTCCTTGCGTCCACTTGCCCTCGTGCTTAGAATGTCCTCACCTCTTGCCCTAATTTCATTTGATAAATGTTTTAATACATTGCTTAGCCAAGAGTCACCTTCTTCCAGGAAGCCTTTCTAGCTGGGTGTGACTAAGAGCTCCTCCTCTGTGTTCTAGAAGCCCTTTGTACCCTCTTCCCATCCTACCACTGGCCTCTGTGGTGTTAATTTCCTGACACTGAGCTTTCTGAGGCAGGGATTAACTGTCATCTCTATTTTTTCTGCACCTAGCAGAGTGGTTGACAAAAATAGATATTTGAATGTTAATCAATATCCATAATTGCTCAACCAATTCACTTTGTTATCTTTTCAGTCCTGAAAGGACCAATTAAGTCTTTTGGCTGAATCTCTATATGACAATTCTTGTTTATCTAAATTAAATATTTTATTTAAAGTTGTATCAGTATGAAAAACATTAAAACATAATAGGTGGTACTTCAGATATGACGAAAAGAAAACAAATGTTTCTCAGAAACAGAAGTATGTAGCTGGGCATAATGCATCTTACAAAAGTTATTAACCCAAAGGAAAACAGATGTTCCTACTGGAAATGATGATGATTTTGTCCATGGTTGTCCCAAGAATACATAAGCTTTGGGAAGAGGAGATGGAAAGCAAACTTTTCGAAGGTTTAAGTTATATCAGGGCAGGTTTTCCATGAAGTTTTAGGAAACTGACAATTACTCAAAACTTTGACTTTAAAAAACCTTATTATCCAAATCCAAAATGTAGTGAAACAAGCAAAAGGAAATCTCACTCCTAAGTGTTATCAGCTCATTTCATTTTTTATAGGTTGCTTGACCAAGGATGACTTGGTTGCCTAAGGTTGGACAGGGCTTTCTTTATTTATCCACTATCTGAGTCTGTTCTTTCAAGCACAGAGGGAGCCAGACATCAGGGAACACTATGGAATCATTTATGTTTCTCCACCTATATACATCCTGGCAAAATCATTTTTACAACTTGCTTTTCAACTACAGACTGTAGTGTGTCCATGGACAGCACAGTTAGGGAGATACTGGAAACCGGTAGATGCCTTAATCACACTACTTTTTATAACATGACTCCCTAGCCAATGGTTTAAAATCAAGCTGTGGACCTCAGAGATTTAAAGCTGTTACCGTCTTGCCCCCTCCTCTCTCCCTGAGCCCCAGGAATAAGATTCTCGCAGGGGCAATTCTCCCGAGGTCTGTATTGCTCCCTTCTGTCTTCTCTTTAGTGAGCTCCTGCAGCACCTCAAAGCTCAGCCCTCACCACTGGGGATCGGATGCTTCAGTGGATCAGATGCAGTTACTGCAAAGGAAAATGTCACCTTAGGTTGCGTTGTCCAGAGGTTGAGGATTGAGTAGAACTGACAATCCAGTTCTCTTTTAAAAATGTTGAGGAGCTTTAGGAAAGTTTGATTTGTAAGGAAAAAAAAAACCAAAAAAACCTCTGACTTTATCCTTATACATTAAGAAGAACATTTTCTACATCTCTTTTACATTTTCCATCTGTCAGCTCTATTTTGTCAGCACTCAGTGTCAACCCATGCAAGGCTGCTGGCTTGTCAGCTTCCTGGGAAGTAGTCACGGCCTCCTTCTCACTCTCCAGTATCCTGTTTGGAGAAAACAGAGACCTCCTTTCCTCTGCACTTTCTGGATCTAGTCAGAAAGTTCTCAAACAAGTTACTAGTTCACAGATCCATAAATGTCTTATTTTCTAGCTCTAACCAACTTATCTTGCCCCTTGTTAGTTATGATATAGATTCCAAAAGGCTAATTGATAGCCTTTTGTGCTTAAAAAATGTTACTTGAAAAAAATATTTCTGGAAGATAACTGAATTTGGCTTTTTTTTTTTTTTCATTTTGATAAACATGGTCCAGCATTGGCAAACTGGCACACCTAGAATTTGGGACACCCACTTGCCCTCCTGGTTATGCTGCAGAGTTAGTGAAGGAAAATAGCCAAATTGGATGTGAAATTGACTTTAAATCCAGAGACCCCTTTTCTTCTTTCATAAATAAACATGTCAGTCTGTCAAGCAAAGTATGGTGAGAAAAAAAACAGCTTTTAAAAAGGTAGAAACAATAAAGAAATAGCCCTTAACCCAGGAAGAGACACCTAAAAAGGAGTAACTCGCAGGCCATAAACCATTATTCTTTTTTCTGCAGGAATGTATTATTATTACCCTTTTATAGACACAAAGGTTCATATCCTCCTCCCTCGCCCAGATGTCTTGGACATTGAAAAGAGAACCAAGAGTATTAACTAATTCCTTGTGTTTTCTAAGCTGGTTTGTAGGTTTGAAGGATTGCGAATGATTTGGCAGAAAACAATGATGCAAAACAAAACCCCCAAACCAAAACCTTAAGTTTTACTTTTTCTACCTGAAAATCTTAGAAGACTTCCTGTAAAATGTTTGCAGATGGGTGTGTGTTGGCTGTGCTGTGGTTTTAGCTCCAAGTCAAATGCCACTTCTCTGTGAGCAAGTCACACCGCATATCAACATTAATTTAATTATGTTAAATCTCACAGGCTTCATTAATCTAAAAGGCAAGGAAAACATATGCTGTTTCTTCATCCTTTAACACATTACTCACCAGTAGAAGAATTTTCAGTTTCTTTTCTGAAAGGCCATTGAGGTCTTAGTGAAAATTTTTACTTGTGTTGCAGTTCAGTTTGATTTGAAACCAAGAACTGGTTCTTCTGATTCTTCACATAAAATATATCGAGCCACAGAGCAGTTCTAGAACACAAAACCCTCATCTCCGCCTTTCCCTTCCTTGAGTGCAGATGGCTCTTGACGGGCAAACAGCTGGAAGAACAGTATTTACCCACCACTGGAAAATCATTTCATATTTGACAAGATTCTCCTTGAAAAAAAGAAGAATTTATCAACATGGTAGTTCCTTTTCGCAGATGCTTTTCCAACAGTGTTCTGTGAAACCTTAAAAATCACACACGGTTATTTAAATTTAATTGCTAATTAGTTTAAGGCAACGCATAACCATGGAAAAGGCCAAGAAAATGTTGAATGGGTTTGGCAGTTTCAAGTTGCATTTGGATCGTGAGCACTTCCTGACTGAAGACCTGTACAAACAAACTTGGGGCGAAGGAACCCGCTGGCACCATTCACGGTGGAGATTAAATGCAAGTGGCTTAGTGGGGCTGTGCCTGGGACCCCGTCTCGAGGGGTCTCACAGTGGGAGGAACTCACATCCTTTGGAAACTGCTGTGGATAATTACTACTTTGTAGGGCAGTGAGCTCACGCTATTACACAAGATTAGTGCTGTGCTCCAGAGCTGGCAGATTGTCTCTCCCGCACAGAGATTTGCCAGCTAGGAAAATAGTGGGCATATTGCCACTTTAACGACTATCAGGAGACCCCGAGTTAGTTTTTTTCCCTTCGACATATTCATGTTTGTAGGATCCCACTCCAGGATGCCAGCCTTGGGCAGTGACACCAAAACAAACGTCTCTTTCTCCTTTAAAACAAAGCTGCTCTTTTCCTTTTGGTTGTTCAACTAAAAGACAACAGCCAAACCATAACCTCCTTTAAAACATAAATAAACAAGGACCCAGACCAGAGTAACCCACAGCAAGTACGCGGAGCAGAGGAGGGTATATTTCTACCTTGCAGTGAGGTCATTTGCCCCAACAATTTAAAGAAAAAAAATTAAATATAATCCCCCACAGACTGCAAACAAATGCCTCTTGTGACCACAGCCATCTAGGGAAAAAAGACATTTTAAAGTTAACACATGTTTTGATTTCTCTAATAAGCAGTCCTTCTAAGCTCCCGGCAGATAACTGTTTGACCTGTGTTCTGAAAGGTGAGGGCCAGGGGATAAACCCAGAGTGGTTATTCTGAGTTCTTTATTTAGTGCAAAGGTGGTTTCTTATCAGCATATGTTTCAAAAGGGTAAGCCGTCCTCTAGGGGCTGTGTTTTCTATTTGGAGTTTGCTTTTATCCTTTGGTGGTTATCTGCTTACCCCTGGCATCGACTGCATTTGGATGTTATTTGTGGCCATGTGAGTACAGCAGTGGCGCTACCAGTTCCAGGTGATAAAAGGAGTTTGAACACAGAGAAGTCAGCTTTTAGCACAGGTGTCATGTTTTTATAGCTAATCTACATAAGGTTTTACCTAAAAACAGACTAAATCACATGCAGACATTAATTGTGTGCATTGGTGTTTATTTGTGATCTGCCCTGTCCTAAGGATTTTAGGTGTCTATTACAGATTTGGCTTTGCTTCTGATGCAGCTTCACTGTTGATGTAAATCATCTGATAATTTTAAAAGGACAAATAGAAAAAAATAAATATTGTAGTTGAACGTTTTAGTCAACTAGAAAATTCAGATTATAGCTACATTGGCCTGTAGCTAAATGGAATGGGATTGGTAAATACTGTTTAGCTGAGGTCTATCTTTTAGCAAAGTGTTCTCTTCTTACTTTTCCTCACAAAACTGAGGGGACGTATCACAGATAATCCTTTAATCTTTTTTTCCATATGGAGGAAATAATCATGGTTTGGGGCGGGGCGGGGGTGGGGGGACATCTACATTGCTTTGTTAACAGTGACTTAGTTGGTAATTCAAAATCTAATGATGGATGGATATCGCCGCCTAGTGGCCATATAGTATTTTGCGTTTCAAAACTTCACATTCCCAGAACTCCACTTAGGTCTCTGCGGGAATAATGTTCTCTGTGAATGAAGTCCCTATAGCTTTGGGTTTTAAAATTCTAGTATGAATTGCCTTATATCATGAACCAGAAAGTTACATGTGAAATGAGATGATTTTTCAAATGCAGCGTAAAGCTAATACATGGAGTCACATGCTTAGTAAAATCCTAGCAACTGAGGCAAGTATTAGGACCAATCTTTCCCGTATCTTCACTTTATACACAGTAATAGCAGTGGAAAGTTTTCCTTGGCTGGTTCCCTTGGCATGTGAACCTAGAGGACATTTTTGGTTTTCTTATGAAAATTTTTTTACAGTGAATTAAATCAGCAGTGTTTGGGGGAATAGAGAGTAGGTAGAAAGCAGAGACTGGACTGTTCATGGGAAAAAACTCCAAATTATAGCTTGAAGCCTTAAATTCTCCCAACAATTACCATAATATATTATGTCAGAGCATGGCTTTACTGGACAAATGTCAAGAGCGGTTTTTATCAATGGAATGTGTGTGGCTAATTGTTTAAACATACTTGGCAAAACTCATAATAGTTCTAAAACATAAAGCCTTTAATTGGCCGTTTAAGATAATCTAAATTACAGTGAATTTTAAAGAATAAAAGGTGATTCAATCTAAGCTGAAAAACTATAGGTAAATATGTGGGTAGGTAACAAGGTCGATGATAGAGTAGGCCCTTGGCAGATGCAGATTCAAGATTTGTAGTTTCAAATATACATGAGAGACCCTGAAGATCCACAATATGAAATAATTCATACTTTTTGCTCAGGCACAAATTTGAACTGTACCCAATGGCTGGCTAGTATGTAAAAATCGTTCAATTAGCTAGCAAGTTTGTCCAATGGACAGCTCAGTTTTCCCATCTCTAAGGGTCTGTTGATGTTTATTCTACTAACTATTTAACCATTTTGGACCTTCTCTATTGTGTTTATGGTGGGGACCTCTCTGCTACACAGGTCTGTGTGAACAGGGGCATTCCCAAAGGTCTATCCTAGATATATCCTTCCCTGCTGCCAAGAAATACTGTATTTGTAGGGGTGTGTGTATGTGTGTGTGATGGTAGTAAATCTCAGATTTGTGTCCCACAAAAAGATGAACTTTAATTTTATCTAGTGTGTGAAAATTCCATTTTCTTGTTATTAGAGAGGAAAAGAAACCAAGAGATTCTAAACAGAGTGTCTAACTGTTTAGGAGAACTAGTTAGTGGCCATCAATTATCCTTTATAGCTATTTGACCAAATTAAATCGTAAAATCTCAATGAAAAGAATTTGAAATGGGTCAAATATTATGGAGAAGGGCTAGTTATCAACTAAGTTTTGATAAGCCCAGTTGCTTTGAAAACTTCTTAATTTTAAATTCTGACAAAAGGGATTTAAAAACAAAACTCTTTCATGTTCCGGGAATTCTTTCTCTACTAGAGGTTGAAGCATGACCTTATTGTCTTCAGGGTTTTGAATTTTGAATTGACATTATCTTTTAAAGGCAAAAAAAATCTTGATGTGGAAAAACAAATACTATTTTGGAATGTTGCATGAAGGGTAAGTCATTCTACGGTTCAAGAGCCTTCCCTGATCCAGCCCTTTCTTTTCACCATCCAGCTGCTTGCATATTTCCTCATAAATCGATTTGCTTATATATGTATCATATAAAGGACCAGCTGGGACGTGACTGTCACAGCGGTTAACTGACTAATACTGGATGGTCTTGTTTCCTTTCTTGAACTGAAAGCAGTGCTCAAAGCTGAACCAAGCAAACTCCTTTTGTAAAGCAAAGCAAAGTACCTGATTTATTTTTCAATCTTGTTTATTTCTGAAATAATGCTTTTTTAAAAACTGAAGTATAGTTGATTTACAATGTTGTGTTACTTTCAAGCGTACAGCAAAGTAACTCAGTTATATGTGTGTGTGTGTGTGTGTGTGTGTGTGTGTGTGTGTGTATGTGTGTGTATTCTTTTTCAGATTCTTTTCCATTATAGGTTATTACAAGATAGTGAACATAGTACCCTGTGCTATACAGTAGGTCCTTGCTGTTTATTTTATATACAGTAGTGTATATCTCTTAATCCCAAACTCCTAATTTATCCCTCCCCGCCCTTTCCCCTTTGGTAACCACAAGTTTCTTTTGTATGTCTGTGAGTCTATGAAATAACACTTTTTTAACCTTAGAAAAAGAGACAGTGGTCCATCTCTAGTTCAATTACATTACAGTTTTATCTTCCATTTATTTTGTACATGCTTGTGATACTAGTTATCTGCTGAGATTTCAGGGCCATTGATCATGGTGGTGTGTATTTTAAAGATAAAAGATCATCTGGTATCTCTGAATGACAGTTGGGACTCCTAGATACTATATAATCAGAGAGTCACCTTGAAAGGATATAAACCCTGTCTGACTTTAGTAGACTGCTGGTAACTCAAAAGCAGAGACCCTACCCCCATCCCCAAACACAACACACACCTTTTCCCTCCCCACATGTTGATTGAATTAAGTTGGAGACTTTGCAAAGAGCTGGGAAGGAGAGAATAACTCTTCAGCCATTCTGCTTGAGAAACCTAAGTCAAGTTTGTCTTAGATCTGTGGAATTGAGGTCACTCTCCGAGAGTGGAGAATATTGGCAGGCAGGGGAGTCCCGTATGCTCCAGAAGACCTACAGGATAATTCTCCACTTTTACGTTAATATAAGACAGAAGTAAATTTTTGACAATAAAATACAGATTATTTGGAATAAAATAATCTAAGCATTTGTAAAGTTTGATAGATTGTAATGAATAACTTCAGTCTGCTCTGACTTTGTCCTCTCAATATTAGGATTGGTTCAAAATGAATTCTCTGGTTTGTGGAGACAATTGTCATTCAAGAGAATGGTACTTAGCTGTTAGATTTTGGCCAGGATTTTTAGAATCATTTTATGCCTTTGGCAGCTAACTTGCTTGAATCTGATTGGGGGGAAAGGAAAGAGAAAACAATAATTGAAAAGTTAATAAATCCAGTTTAGTTGAAATGGTTGTCTTTTGGGGCACTTTTTATTTTTTTTTTTTTACACATACAGAGAGGTAATCATTTAATTGGAACACTACAAGTAACTTTTTCATATACTGTACAGCATTAAGCAGTTCATACTAGGTATAAAAAATTAGCTCTTAATAAAATGCATGTTTGTTATAGAACATGTAGAAAAGTTTACATCTGAGCTGGCTTTCCTTTACATCAACTATGTGACTTTTATGTCATAATTTTCTCTGCCATCAGAAGAGAACAAAAATGCACAGTAATTTAGGGGTTTCTTTTCAGACATGGGATTGATCTAATTCTGGTCTCTGGGGAAAACAACGAGAGTTCAAGGTTTGGAATGGAGAACATGAGTCTCTGAGACAAAAACAGGCTGAGGTCTGATCAGCATTTATTTTTGTCAACAGTGTTAAAATGAATTCTCCCCAAGCCATGCTGGCTTTTTGGAATAATTTTAGTTTGCCCATCCAGCCCTAGAAGAGGGTCGACCTGGGCTAGATCACCCAGGATGTTTGCTTATAATCCCAGCGAGGAGAAAAAAATCCAGATGGGAGCAGAGAATTTTTCTCTGCTCATTCCAAGAGTCTACATTTCTGTATGTATGAGACACCGTCTATGTGAGAGAGGCTCGATTACATTCTTATAGCTCAGAATTGATTTCCTGAGGAGAGATCTCTTCCTAACATTTGGCTTTAGTGAAAAAAATACATTATTGAACCTAAAATCAATGATTTATTTTTTCTACTCTTTTTCTCTGCAAGTAATATTAAATAAGGCTATAAGAATTCAGGAGGAAACAAAGAAAGTTGTTCAGAAAACTGGAGTTTCCTTTGCTAAGTCAGTTTGGCAGTAACATGGGGCAAAATCAAAGCATCCTAGCCAAAATAAATCTGCACAATGGAGCAATCAGATATGAGGTAATAGTGTGACATGCCTGTGGGTATCAAACATTCTTGTAAAAACCACAGACTTAAAATTTGGTCCTGCACCATTAAGCCACAGTTCTGCCAAGCAACAACACAGAACACGGGTTTTAAATCACTGCGGCGAGCCAAATGCAATTCCCACCCAAAACAATTAAATCTTTTACCAGAGGTCTGAGCCTGGGAAGCTTAAGGCCTGAGAATTACTTTGGTGGCATGGAATCAGAATCTCATTTCAGTGTGAAAATGAGATGGTTATTGTTCAGATCAGGAGGAAATGTCAGCTGCAAAATACATGGCAGTCGAGGGACTTGGATGGCTTGAAGTGATGTTTGTTGAGGTTAGATTAAAAAAGGTTAGCTGAGAAATCGGTAAGTTCTTTCTGATCACTGCATAGCTCATGTTATAATGTTCATTTTTACTGATTAGAAAAATAATTCATGCTCATTCAAGGGAAGTTGGAAAATCTGTAAGAATATATAGAATAAAATATTACCTTAGTCTCATATCACTAGATATAAACTTTATAACATTTTACTGCATTTTCTTTTGGTCTTTTGCATACACACACACACACACACACACACACACACACAGCTGCATCTTGAGAGTATGCGTAAAATTTGGATTATTGTACATTTTTAGGACTTTACTTTTTATTTAACTTAACACTTCCTTTAGTATCTTCCATCTCCTTGTATAGTGCTCAAAGACAAGATATTTGATGGTTATATACTGTCCCATTTGTCTGGCTATACCATGATTTATTGAACATATATTTGCTCTATAGATTTTTCCCACTTACTGCTAGTATAATATTTTAGATAAAATGTTGTTCACACCTCTGATTATT
Source organism: Eschrichtius robustus (assembly GCF_028021215.1). Classification (NCBI taxonomy): domain Eukaryota; kingdom Metazoa; phylum Chordata; class Mammalia; order Artiodactyla; family Eschrichtiidae; genus Eschrichtius; species Eschrichtius robustus. The sequence continues at coordinate 66,173,766 of NC_090825.1, forward strand.
TTTTAGGATAGCATTTTAGAAGTAGAATTATGAGGTCCAAGGGTAGGAACTTTTTAAGGCTCTTGGTATGTATTGCCAACTGTTTTCCAGACCGGTTATTTACTTCTGCTGACTTTGCGATAGTCTTGCTTGCTGTTTGCCAGCAGCAAACAACATCTTCGATCAGGGGCAGGTATGAATAGGGAGGAACGCAGCACACTCTGTGGTTCATTATTTCTAAATATGAAATTATTTATTAAACAACACCAGTATGTGCCAGGCATAGCTCCTGGCACTGAGGATACAGGAGTAAACAAAAGAAGCCAAAATCCCTGTCCTCAATGAGCTTACACTCTACTAAGGAGAAAAAATATAATAAGTAAGTAAAATGCATAGGATATTAGAAGGTAATAAGTGTTATGAAGAAAAATAAAGCAAAGAAGGGAGATGAATAGTGCGGTAAGGACAAGGAAAGGGGAGCACTGCACAGTTTACACGTGGTATTGGGATGCTGGAAAATTTTCCACCTTTGAGGACATTCACTGGTTTCCTGAAAGAGGTTAGTTAGAAAGTAAACTAGAAACTATTGAGCTCCAAAATCCAAATTAAGTATATGAGGAACTCTGGGATCTTTCACCATAAAAAGTATTAAATGTAGATCTTTGTTAGTTTTAAGGAATTCTTATTCTTTTATTAATTTAATTTTTAATTTTATCCTGCTTTAATTCATCTGTTAAAGACAGCTTAGTTATACAGCAGCAGCAGGCTGAATGTGACGTTTATATCTGCATTGTTACTCCATTTCCTTTTCTGTTATCTATTAAAGGAGGGTAGCCGGAAAGAAAAAAAAAAAGGCAAAAAATAAGGCGTGGTGGGTGGAGGGTAAGAGATGATAAGAAAAGGGAAATAGGCAAAGAAAAGGAAAATAAAGAAATAATTAGAAACCCAGGTCAGATCAAATGTCAGTTCCTGGTCGCAGGAAGACCTGCCAGACAGAGTGCTTTGGTGAGTATGGTCCTCTCAGCATCTTTCCCAGGGCCACCTAGGGGGTAACTCAGTGGTACCATTCAGGCTACTAGAGTTGAATTTAAATCCATATAATTTCTGGATTTCCACCAGAGAAATAAAAACACCCTTAATTCTGTGTTTTGAAAAAAAAGTCTTTATTAATCTTCCCTTGGTTCTTTGAAGTCTTATCACTTTTCAGAGACTCTTCTTTACATAGCAGAGGTCTCTTGTCTCCTATCTTAATTTTGGCATGATTGAGGTGTATTTCAAAGCAAAGCTAAGCAAAGAGATTGAAGGAAAAGTAGAAGGTCTCTTAATCCTGAGGTTTTCAAACTTTAGGTCTTCTTCTCACAAATTATTTTATCAAAGATCTAGGTTTTTACCATATTTTAAAGCTTTAAAAACCACATTATTTTCTGAGAAGAAAGAAAAATTAGAGCCATTCTGTAGTATATTTATTATACCTTTTTAAAAGACATAAAGATAGCCATGGTGCTTTTGGGAGTAACTAGGAGGACCGTTTTTTGGCATGCTCTGAATTGGAAACAATTACCTTATCTCATATACAGTTCTTTCTTCTCTGACTTTGTCTGTTTCAAATAAAATCTCTTAACTCACTGTTTCAGCCACAGACTTATTTTTTTTCCCCCCTTTGTTTTTTTTTTTTTTTTTTTTAATTTTTATTGGAGTATAGTTGATTTACAATGTTGTGTTAGTTTCAGGTGTACAGCAAAGTGAATCAGTTATACATACACATATATCCACTCTTTTAGATTCTTTTCCCATATAGGTCATTACAGAGTATTGAGTAGGGTTCCCTGTGCTATACAGTAGGTCCTTATTAGTTATCTATTTTATATATAGTGTGTATATGTCCATCCCAACCTCCCAATTTATCCCTCCTCCCCCTTTCCCCCTTGGTAACCGTAAGTTTGTTTTCTACACACAGACTTATTTTAAATTTAATTCAAGGAAAGACTAATAGATCTGTAGGCCCAGAAGAAACAGTCACATTTGCCATTGTCACATAAATCTGAATACGTATTTCTTTCATATGAAGGAAATTTGTCTCCACCAGTCTGGTCAGCATTAGATGTGATTTAAATGTGACAGTAGGCAAAGCATATTGGGAAAGCGATACCCAAGTTGAGCCAGAGAGACAATGAACAAACATGTCCCATATCACATTCTAGTTAAGAGACCGGAGGCTAGAAAGCTTCTCTCTCATTTATGGTCCAATATTATTTTCATCTCACTAAAGTTTGTTAGTTTTGAATAGGCATAAGGACTGTGTTTTTCATATAATTATTGGTTGATATGGAGGTCACATTTTAAGGTAACAAAAAATTGAATGTAAACCTAAAAGTCCTGGGTGTTTAACATTGCTAAGTTTCAAGTTATTCCCAGTCTTGCTGGATTACTGTAAGAGATAATGCATACCAAGTACCAGAAGAAGGCTTCATTCATTACTGGTGCTGAATAAAAGACATGTATTACTGTGATGGAAGGCAAAAGATATTTCTGGTTATATGTCATTGCTCAAACTAGGGAATCAAAAGGTATCATCTAAAGATGTAGATATAAAGGTAACCAGTAGAAAAATGTCAGGTCGATAAAATTCCTTTTAATTATCTGAACACACATTAAAGAAAAGCAAACATATATTTATGGTAAGACATATTTTTTAAAACATTATCTTGTATATTAATATGCATAAATGTGATAAATGTTCCTATTAAAACAACTTCCAGATTAGATCATAAAGCAAAACACAACTGGATGGTGCACATAAGAATCATATCTAAAACAGAATTACTCAGAAAGGTTGAATATAAAATGACGGGCATAGGTATATCGGGTAAACAAAAAAATAAATATAGCAAATATATCAATTTATATGTATATCGACATAGCAAAGAATTTGGATGAAAACAATTACATTCAATAAGACAAAGGTACTTTATAGTGGTAAAAATATAAAAGAAGGAATGACCATTTTATTGCACTATAATCACCTCTACATAAAATTATATGTGCACATAGGGTTTGGAAGAAAACATGACAGATTAGAGTGACGAGATTATGAATTTTTTTCTCTAGTTGTTCCACTTCCATTAATGCTGTTACAATTAATAATAATGACGTGGTTAAAATTCTTAAATTGAGCATTGATTCCTTAGATGTATCTCATCGCCAAAGGAAAAAATATATGTATTTGTTGAAGAGAGACTTTGAGATATATACATTTTCCACTCAGAGTGTAAAAATCTTTTTCTTTACCACCAGAATTATTTCAGCTAGATGGTTCAACAGAAATTGTTGAGTCCATTCTAATTTAATCGTGCAGTAATGGCACTGTCGCTTTTATAATATGCTTCTCTTTGACTGTCAATAGTTATCTTCTCCCTCCATTTTTACAGCAATATGAGAACTGGAGGCCCAATCAGCCAGATAGTTTCTTTTCTGCTGGAGAAGATTGTGTTGTAATTATATGGCATGAGAATGGCCAGTGGAATGATGTTCCCTGCAATTACCATCTCACCTATACCTGCAAGAAAGGAACAGGTAATGATTACCCCATTAATAATGTATACTTAATCTGCATTTCAATTATCAAGTAAATTCAGGAAGAATAAATGTCATTCTTTAAGACATAAGCTGGATGTCACATATGGCATCTCTTATTGCTCTGGAATGTTTTACTTTTTCAATATAATTGAAAAGTTTGTTTTCAGTAATGTGTTCACCTTAGATTTCAAGTGCTTAAGATAACAATGTAGCATTTATGTAGAAAAACTACCTGGCAGTATTTTTAAGAAAAACAATTGCCAGCCCGAGGGCCTATAAACCTATTTATTTTGATGAGGAGAGCATTAAAAAAAAAAAAAAAAAAAATTAGTTGTAGAATAAATAAATAAATAAAAATGTTAAAGAAACAAAAAAATTTTTAATTAGTTGGCAACAATAAAAAACTGGTATGTATCATAAAATAATGTGAAGTTTTTACTTAAAAAAAAAAAAGAACACCTGGTGCCATCTGGCCCATGTTCAAATTTATCAGTGGTTTAAATACTGCAGCTGAAAACTACCGCCCTCCCTTGGTGGGACTGTGGTCTCCAATTCATTGCAGTCCTCATTCAGACCTTTCCTCTTTTTTGGTTAAGTTCCTGGTCTTTATAGACATTTGAGTTTTTCACTCATTCCCTTAGAAGCTCCATCTGTACACATAAACCATAGAACAAAAATGCCATCCCTATATCTATTGTTGAATACCTTCAAAATACGATACAATAAAAACATTTATAATATGTTTATAAGTTAATAATGTAATGAGAATTGCTTAGTTGATATTAAACAGATAAAATTAAGAAAGCTGATTTTTGGAAGTGTTTATCATTGACCAATATGTTTGAATTCTAAGGCACACTGTATAGACTTCTTCCTTAAAAAATAGGAATGCCATAAAAATTTATAAACCTATTTGCAATTGATAATAGTGTTAGAACATGAGTATTTAATCTCTATACCCAGATTTTACCCACCTCAATTAAACATACGAAGTACAAACGCAAAATACAGAATCCATCTGACTTATTTTTGAATATAAAAATAATAAAACTAATAATACACTCTATAGATATTTTAGGAAAGACAAACACCACTAGAGAAATTCTATCAAAAGAAAGAGAACAGTAAGATACACAAAGCTGAGATGAAACTCAGCTGTTATCCATGACTACTATACTCTGCCATTCTCTTGTCTAAAGCAGAATTCATTCTGAATATCTTTTATGTGTGAGCAGCTTTCCTGACTATGTACGTTACTTCCGCACTTATGCGACGGAACTTGTGAAAACAGCAAATCAAGTTATTTGCTCTTTTCCCTGTTTCTAGTGTAAGAAGTCTCTAAAGAACTGTTTGTCTTTATCCAAATGTCATGTTTGCCCTCTTAGATCTCCAAATGTTCCCTGGAGTCATGCTTTTCATTTTGTGATCCAAACATTCTTTCATTTCCGGTGTTATTTTTTCCTATGCCAGGGTTTATTAGCAGCAGCACTATTAACATTTTGGGCCAGACAGTTCTTACTTGTGGGAGCTGCCCTGTGCGTTGCAGAATGTTTAGCGTCATCTCTGCCCTCTATGAACTGAATGCCAGTAACATTCTCCTCCGCTCCACATCCTCCTTTGCTTTGTGACAACCATCCATGTCTCTAGCCATCGCCAACTATCCCTGGGAAAGGAGGGAGAGGAGGAAAACTGCCCCAGGTTGAGAACCACTGCCTTATCTAAAAAGGATTCACAAAAGTAACATCATGGTAGACATTTCCCAATGGGGAAAGATTTACAAAACATTAGGTCTACCTCATTAAAGGAGAAAAATAAAACAAAACAAAATGATTCATATATTTTATCTCCCTACTGTCTGATTTTTATTTGTGTAGACTTAATTCTTTGTTAATCAGTACTCTGGGGAATGTTACGAATTTTATAAATGTCTGTAAACTTTTATAAATGACACTTATTTTTCCTTTCAGATATTTTAGACATCTTTAAACATACAGACCTAGGTCGTTTTAATTAAATACTTGCAAAGAAGGATTATATTATATATAAAAGACTTTTTAAAAAAAAAAAAAACACCACCTCGTTGCATACTATCTACACATCTTTGGGGCATCCTGCAGGTTCCTTCCAATCCCATCCATTTACTTCCCAAATCCAGCCATAGATAATGACTTAATACCCTTTCTTTTCTCGTTAGAATTATCACATATGCTTGTATCTGTAAACAAATTGTTTAGTTTTGCACATTTTTGAACTTTAAGTAGAATCATACTGTTTGTATTTTGTGCATTGCTTTTTTTGTTCAGCATTATGTTTGTGAGATTTATCCATGTTGATGCATGTAGCTGTATTTCTTCATTTTGGCTGCTGTGTAGTATTACAGTATATGACTATATAACATCTTATTTATCAGTTCTCCTGCCAGTGGACATTTGGGTTACATTCAGTGTTTTCACTATTATAAACAATGTTTCTACAAATATTCTTGAACTTGTTTGTGGTAGATCTCTGCAAGTTTCCATAGGGTGTTTTTCCAGGAGTGAAGTGCAGAGTCATAGGATAAATGCACCATCAAATTCACTAGAAAATGCCAAATTATTTTCCAAAGTGGTTGTACCAATTGTCACTCCCACCAGCAATGTGTGAAAGGTCCCGTTACTCCACATCTTCTCCAACATTTGATATTAATGGACTTTGAAATTTTTGCCAATCTGGTGGGTATAAAATGTTATCTCTTGTGATTTAATTTGCGTTGTCTTGGATACTTCTCCCTGGATATCTTTTCATGTACTTTTATTTATAGCTCTTCTTTTTGTAAGGTTTCTGTTCGTGTCTATTGTGTATTTTTAAAAATTGATTGCTTCTCTTTTATATATTGATTTGTGAGAGTTTTTTAAAATGTCCTGTTTATTAATCCCTTGAAAATTATATGTTGCAAATATCTACTCCCAGTTTGTAGCTCGTCTTTCCCCATGGCATTTTTTAATGAACAGAGTTCTTCATTTTGTTGAATTTTCCTTTATGGTTTAAACCTTTTTGTGTCTTAAGAAATCTTTACCTATCCTAAAGTCAGAAAGCTATCCTATGTTGTTTTTAAATGTTTTATAGTTTGTCTTTTACATTTATATATTTAAACCATCTAGAATTGATCTGCCATGGATTCTCTGAGGTAGGGAACCAAATACATATTTTTTTCCATATGAATACCCAATTGTCCAAGTGAAAAAACTACCTTTTCCCCACTGCTCTGCCATGTTGCTTCTGTCAAATATCAAGCATATATATGTGGATCTATTTCTGGTCTGTTTGCCTGCCCTTGCCAGTACCACACTCCCTGAATTATTTTAACTTTATAATAAGTCTTCATTTATAGTTTTGGAAGAAATCTGTATATTGCTTTCCTCTCAAATTTGAAGACAACTTTTAATTTGTCAGAATCAAGTATAATGAGTTATCTGATAATTTTTAACCTTCCGTATCACTTCCGTCTCATTCTGTCTGATACTTCCTAGTATCTGGACCCTAGTATAGACTTTCCATATTACAATAAAAGAAGTGTAGATACCCAGATGGGGGTTTTCATTGAACTATATACATAGTGTAGATTATTAAGTGAAAATGACATATTATTATAGAAATCTCAGTTTATCTTCTAGGAATTTGTAAAAATCAAATACATACACAAATGTTTCTAATTTCTTAGTTATAGATAGTAGGACTTTATAATCTATTTTTAGGTTATGTCTATCTGAGTGACAATTTCTTATGTGAACGAAAATATATGCTTGGATTGTGTTTCATTAAAGACAGTTTTGTTTGCTATGGGTCAGTACATTCTAAGCTGTTTTGTCAGGCAGAAGTAAATTAAAGGAACTAAATATTTAAGTTAAACCTACATTTGTCATTGCAAAAGAATATGGTTATAAACAGCCTTTTGAATATATAAATAAATTTAATATTCGTGAACTTTTGACATCCAAACATCTTGGTACCAAGGTTTCTGGTAATCATCCTCCCATTGAAGATTTGCATTATTTCATGAGAGAATATGACATGCTTATCAGGTGGGCCTCATGATGGCATTCTTAAAGTAAACTATTGATAGGAAATGTCATTTAGGGAAATTATATTGAAGTTAAGTTATATTTTTATTAGAGATATATAGCAAAACACAATCACTTAATAAAAGTTAATTTTTAAAATATATCATTTAAAACAAGTACACTAATATTGAATAAAATTACAAATTAATACAAATTCAGTTGAACCAATTTTCCCAGCTTCTTGAATTTCAAAATTGTGAAGTTTCTTTTACTACTATTTCCTTTTTACTATTTCTACCATCACTAAGTTTGTTGATATACAGAATTTTTTATTGTGGGTTAAAAATGATGGCTATATATTCCAAGATTTACCTTTACTTACCCTGCTTAAGAGTTGAAATTTATATTTATAAGGTAATTACAAAATTGAAGCATGAATACTATGTCCTGACTTGCTCCCTGTCTCTGTACAGAAGACAGAAAAGAGCAAATAAACATAATTGAACCTGGAGATATTTTATTTATACTGAAGAGTCCGTATTTTATCCATATTTTGGACATATTTTGTCCGCATTTTGAAGCTATGATGTTATTATAGATTGTAAGTTTTTTTCAGGGAAGTGACAATAATAGTTAATTATTACAAATCTATTATTATTTGAAGTGAAGGTGGGTAATAAATAAAAACATTGGGATGGTGATGAAGATAACATCAACAGGCCACATGGTGGCATGAGACAGGAAATTCCAAATTCCTTTTAATTTGGAATTTTTTTCAGAAAAGTAGCACCTCCAAACGGACAGATGAATGTATGACCATATGCCCTATGGTTCTTTAAAAAAAAAAAAAAAAAAAAAAAAGCACAATTCAAGATGACAGAATCTGAGATTCAAACTAGGCCCAGAGCCTTACTATTTAGTTTTGTCTTGAAAATTTTCAATTTCTTAATCTAAATGACTGCTGAAGGTGCTTGATTGGGTATAATAAAGAAGGAAAGAGAGAAAAAAAAAAGAGAAACTCATGCCAATAGAAATATTTAGATTATTTGGAAATAACCCAATTTACTTTTCTTTAGTTGCTTGCGGCCAGCCCCCTGTTGTAGAAAATGCCAAGACCTTTGGAAAGATGAAACCTCGTTATGAAATCAACTCCCTGATTAGATATCACTGCAAAGATGGTTTCATTCAACGCCACCTTCCAACCATCCGTTGCCTAGGAAATGGAAGATGGGCTATGCCTAAAATTACCTGCCTGAACCGTAAGTGGTCCTTTAGAAAGAATGGACAACCATGCTATAACAACTACTAGACACCCTCATTTTACGGCTACGGTATTGGTAGTTTAGGGTATGGAGCAAGTAATATTGTTGTGTTTTCTTTTCTTTCTTTCTTTCCTTCCATGTAGCATCTGCATACCAAAGGACTTATTCTAAGAAATACTTTAAAAATTCCTCATCAGCAAAGGACAATTCAATAAATACATCAAAACATGATCACCGTTGGAGCAGGAGATGGCAAGAAACAAGACGCTGATCCCTAAAATGGCGAACATGTGTTTTCATCATTTCAGCCAAAGTCCTAACTTCTTGTGCCTTTCCTATCACCTCGAGAAGTATTATCAGTTGGTTTGGATTTTTGGACCACCATCCAGTCATTTTGGGTTGCTGTGCTCGAAAACATTTTAAATGAAAGTATTGGCATTCAAAAAGAAAGCAAACAAAAGGAAAGAAAATAAGGGCAGAATGTAACCATTTCCAGACTATCTAATTTCTTTAGTTTTCTATTTGCCTCCAGTGCAGACCATTTTATAATGTATACCAGCCTACTGTACTATTTAAAAAGCTCCATTTCAGCACCAATGGCAATGTAAATAAGATGATTTAATGTTGATTTTAATCCTGTATATAAAATAAAAAGTCACACTGAGTTCGGGCATATTTAATGATGATTATGGAGCCTTACAGGTCTTTAATCATTTGTTGGGCTGCTTTTGGTAGTTTGTTTAGGCTGGAAATGGTTTCCCTTGCCCTTTGTCAGCAAGATGGAGGATGGCTCTTCCTGGACAATTAACAAACACAAAGTTTTGTAGGTCACTGCACCATTTCCACCCTAGGTACAGCCGGCTTCCATGTGTTGCTGAAGCCTGGCTGGCTAATGGGATCCCAACGGAACTAGAGACTGCAACGTGGAACTCTTTTTTTGCTGCATTCCTTTTTCTTCACTTACAAGAAAGGCCTGAATGGAGGACTTTTCTATGACTAGGAGCATTTTTTAGGGGTCAAAGTGCTAATTATTAACTCAACTGGGTCTCCTTTTTAATGGCTTTTATAACACTAACTTGCAAGATTACAGATCAACAACATTTCAAATGGATATAGACCTAGGGTTCTGGAGGGAGGGGGGTTTGTTAAAACAACACACATTCAAAGAAAGAAATTTTGTATATATAACCATTTTAATCTTTTATAAAGTTTTAAATGTTCATGTATGAATGCTGCAGCTGCGAAGCATACATAAATAAATGAAGTAAGCCATACTGATTTAATTTATTGGATGTTATTTTACCCCAAACCTGAACATTGACATAGTATGCTAGTTATTTTTCAGTGTTAGCCTTTATACTTCCCTCACACAGTTTGGAACAATATAATCTAGGTACTCTGTCCCTGATTAAATAATGTGACGGATAGAATGCATCAAGTGTTTATTATAAAAAGAGTGGAAAAGTGTATAGCTTTCAGCAAATGATGTTTGCCCATTCTAAGCAAGGAGCATATATATAGAAATAGTGTGGGCGTTGCTTCCTATTAGGTGGAGTGTATGTGTTAAAATTTCTCCCTATCTCTTCCCACTCTGTTTTCTCCCCTTAATTTGAATAAAATGACTGCTGAAGATGACTCTGAATCATTATCCACTTAATTTAATGTTTAAAGAAAACCCTGTAATGGAAAGAAAGCATTTAGGAGTCTTTCCCTAATTTTAGTTAGAATGATCTTGAGAAGACATCAAATAAAATGCAAATAGAAGAAGAGCAAACCCAACATGGATTCTTTTCCACAGAACCTCTTTTGACTTAGAAGGAACCACAGTAGGCACAATCATACACACTGTCTTTAGGCAAGTTCTCTTGGTTGCTGCATTAAATGTGATCCACCTTTGGGTGTTCTAGAGCACAGAACAGTTCTGTGTCTACCTATTAGGTTTTAATTTTTCCTCTTTCATTACAATGCACATAATACGTTCCTGTATTTATATTATAACGTGTATAGTGTAAAATGTGAATGACTGTTTTTTTTTTTTTTTTTTGTGAATGAAAATCTAAAATCTTTGTAACTTTTTATACCTGCTCTTGTTTCACCAAAGAAACCTAAAATCCTTCTTTTACTATACTGTGACTGGTCTGGTTATTTACAACTTTAAACCCTAATGTGCACCAACATTTTTACATTCTAGATCTATCATGAAGCACAAGCTGCTGGCTTGGATGAAATGATTTTATGGCTAGCAGAGAGGTGATTATAAATGTCCCTGCAAAAACTGAGATAGTAATTCTGATAATGTTTACATATACATTCTTAGGCATTAATCTCAAATATGAAGGAAACATGCAATAGGAAAAGTGATAGGTCACACTTACAGAATTCTTCCTATTAACCAGGCCATGTGTTTTATGTGCATCATCTTTCAACAAGCCTAAGAAAGAGGCTGTTAATGTCTGATTGATGAGGGATCAAGCATAGAGAATTCAAGTCATTTGTCCCAAGTTACATAGTTTGTTTGTAGTGGATGCAGGTAATCTCCAGAACCTGCATAATACTCTCAATAAAAACATAAAATATTATGTTCTCAATTGTTATACGTTTAGGAGGTTAATTTACTGGCTAGAAGATCACATCTAGAAAAAAGATCAGAAGATGTCAAAAACACCAAGTTCCTATCCATCCAGATACTCGTCCATCCCTTTATTGTCATTCATTCACTATTACTAAGTACTTACTATGTATTAGGCACTGTACTAGGCCCTGGATAGTCAGCAGTAAATGAGCTAGACAGGTCTGTGCCAATGTAAGATTTTTATACTGGATGCATCCCGTGGGAGTTATTTTACAGCCCATTCTATTCAATATCTTTATTGATAATTTGGAAGAACAAATCCATTATATATTCTGCAGTGGTATAGAAGATATCATAAAGGACAAAGGTGAGTGGAAAATTATTCTGAGGTTTCTTTCTTGGAATGTCAAAAATATATGGGAAGTTAGGCATGAATAGATACAGAAGAGATTCTTTTCCTTGCTTAGCTTGTCCTTTTAATGTGCAATCTGTCATATCTTTATACAGAACTTTAAATAGAAATTACCCAAGGGAGTATATAAGAATTTGTATTACTTGTGCATATACACCCTTATTAGATGTTTATAAATCCATCAGATAAATTTTTATTGATCTAGGTGCAAATAATAGAGTCTATGGGATGTTCCATTACCCACAATGCTGGAACAGAGTGAGAAGTTTAAGGAGACTCAACACTAAAAGTCAGCCAGAGGTGGTTTTCTATTCATCTCTAAAAGCTAGGTTGCATATCAGGGGAAGAAGAGGTGGTCTTCTGGGGTAGCTGAAATGGAAAAGAGGTATGAGAGATTATATCGGGAGGAATACATCATTTTAATGTGATAGCAAGTAGAACTTTGCTGATCTTAAGTGAATTTTCAATTACAGTACAGGAATTAGGAACTGGATTAGCCTTGAGCTAATTGTGCAGGAGTCATATATCATGCAAAATAAAGTTGTGGAGTTTGAAAATGGACAGAAAAAATATAATAGGTTTCCAAAAAGTTCAGAGTTGATTTTGTGCATGCCTGTGCAAGACTGTCTCCCAAGAAAAGAATCTCCAAGAGAAAATATATCTTAGATAAAAGCAAAAGATGTTATTATCAAGAAGCTAAAGACTCAGTGATGACTTCAACATTTTTTAATGTGTTTCTTTTTATGTTTCCCAGTATTACAAATTCAGTGAAGTGGTTTTTGAAGGAAAAGGCCTGCAGTGATGGTTTTGTACCATTTTTGTGCATCCTTTCTTTTTTTCTTTTGACTGTGCTGCAATTGCCATTTGCTAAACAAACCAGAATTCACCCAAATGATTCTTTTCTAAAACAAGTCTATATACAAAGTTTATAAAGGTCTTTGAATGAGTCATTCAAGAGTGTATAATCTTTTCCCATTATTACTCATTTCTGAGTGTTTGGATCCCATCTGGACAAGAAAGAGAAAATGCCAAACAAGAACAAGAATGGTTTTTGTTGAGATGTTTACAGGATAGGCGAAGCCTGGGTTTTCATTGTAATTTAAATTCACGGCTCTGTCTGAGTCCATCAAATGATCCCTGCTGAAGATTAAAAGTTGATTGCCTTAAGGCAGTAAGTCGTGATTTTTTGATAGTGTGTACTCTAAAATAAAATTTTAAACTATGTATCCATCACATTTTAAGTTGTCAACCAAAATGTTTTTCATCATAAAGCAAAACAATTGTAAAGGATTTTAGTTTTGGCATATTCTAAATATTGCCGTTCTAAAATAAACATGTAACATCACTCTCTTAAATATATTCAGTGGATTCTAAATACCATAATAGTTTGATTCCCACTATCATCCATCTAAAAAATACTTGAAGAAAAATACTCTTTTAATAGTCAGACATTTTATGTTTTTATTTTTGGACTTGCTTTTTTATTTCAGTTCCCGCATGGAATTGTATCTAAATATTATACATTTATGTGCTGGAAAGTCTTCTATTGATTAAGCTATCAACATATATACATCAAAATTTGTACTTTCAAGTGGAAAATTAATTTTGTCTTATGAACATAAACATAAAGGTATAAAAGTTAAAAATCCTCTCCTGGATTAAGTTATCATTGTAATTTACAGATATACAATCGATCCAAACAATATTACACTCTTACAAAATTTGAAAGCTAATTACACAAATTGTAACATTTTATTAGAAATGTATCTCAATGAGATGATTAGGGCTGTTTTTCCCAATTCACATTTCCAGGAGTAAATATTACCTAAAACTGGAATGTGTCATGGCTTAGCATCAATTCTATTCCTATTTTATTCTTACAGATTTACACATTGAGAAAACTTTCTCACTTAAATAAGTAAATGGAAATGATAGTTTTATTATGCAGGGCTACTCAATATTTTTAAACTTCTTTCTGAATTATATGCCAAAAATCATATAGTGGTCTGTCAAAAATTACTTTCAATTACCTTTCAGTTGACATCTCAATGAAGTCCTTCTTAAATTTTTTTGGTAAACACCTGACTTAAAAAAGTTTTGATTTGTACACTGTCACCAGAGTCATTCATTTTGATTCGTCCTTTTCTCTGTTCATAATTTTTACATCCCATGTCAATGCATCCTAAGACTCAGGATGGATGAAAGGTGTGTTCGATGTGGTGGTTGTTTTTCATGAAGTCGGAGTCTAAAACCTTTGGTTTTCAAAGCTTGTTTCCTGAAACAACAACATTAACATCACCTAGGAACTTGTAAGAAATGCAAATCCTCAGGCCCTGCCATACTGAAATAGAAATTTTGGGGAATGAGGAGAGCAACCTGGGTTTTCACAAGCACTCGGGATGAGTCTGATGAATTCTAAAGTTTATGAGAACTGGTATAAAGAAGATGGTATCAAAAAAGTTGAAGTTCTGGAAATTTCTTCCTTTTGTGTGCCCATGTACCCCCCCCCCCAGAGTCTTTATTTTGCATGATACATGACTTCTGGGCAATTAGCTCAAGGCTAATCCGGTTCCTACTTCCTGTCCGTATTAAAAATTCACTTAAGATCAGCAAAGTTCTGATCAAGCAACCCTGATTTGGAGACCACTGCTTTAAGGTACACAGTCCTTAAAGTGTTTTTAGATTTTTAGTACATTTTCTATCTGTACTTGTGAGCATGTTTGGTGATTGCTTTCCAAATATTGAATGGGCCTCTGGTTATGCAAGAAAAAAGTGAGAAAAGCTTTCTCTACAGGGAAAGCTGAATAAAGAGGCATGGTTAAAAATAATCATTTCTTAAAAGACAGACCTGAAACAAAGCTTGAAATGAAAGAATTAAGACAAATTTAAAAACTGAGAAATAGAAGCAAAAAAGGTAAGACTTCCTAACAATAGCTAGCAAAGAAAAGGAACTTCAAATTCAGTGGGGAGCCCTAAAAGAGGTCTAGATGGGAGAATCCTTCAGAGTGAATTGATCTATAAATAACTCCAGTTCCTAAATCAGATGACCCTCTCCAATGCCCATTAGCCAGATTGAACTCATCATTCATTCAATAATGTATATTGAGACTTACCATGTGCCAAACACTCTGCTAGATATCGGGGATACTGTTATAAACAAGATAGGCCAAGTCCCTGTCCTCACTGGAATTTACTGTCTGATGGGAAAGATTATCAATGGCACTAAAGCAGGAAGAGATCTGAATTCTCAAAATGTTGTTGCTAAAGTCTCCATTCTTGGCCTTCTCTTTGCTCTGCTCTCCATCTTCACCTGATTCCAACCATAACCATAGGCCTTAACTCACTCCTACATTATAACTTCCATATCTCTTTCTTCTGTGGGAAAGGTATGTATCCAGCTGGTTGGGTTTCAGAGGTACATTAAGTTCTATATGTCCCAAATTGAAATATTATCCACCCATCCTACTAATTGTCTACACATTTTTTTTTAAACTAGGAGTCTAAGAGTCATCCTGGACTCCTAAGTTATGCCCATATTCAGTCAAGAACCAAATTCTATTAATTCCACCTCCAAAAGTTTCTCATATTATCATCTTCTCTCTATCCCAACTGTCCACAATATCTCATATAGTATCACTGTCTCTAGATGCATCACTTTCAAAATGATCTTTTAAACTACAGAGTATTTTTTCAAATGTGCAATCAGAGCTTGGTGTTCTACAGCTCAAAATTCTCCAGAAGCTATTGTTTACAAAATAAAATTAATTTTACATGCATAGCAAAATGCTTTGGGGGGAAAAAACTGTTCTAGGTATTATGTGCTTGAGAATGGAGGAACTGATTTAGAAATCTTAAGTAAATCAACAATTAAATTTAAATGATTTAAGTTTTAATCAATTAAATTTAAATTTTAGTTTTTTTCTTCTCTTTAGATCAGTTTGGCTTCCTGTTCAGTCTCTGATGAAAAGTCAGGTTCCCCTTGTAGCGACTGTGTACAAGGTAAAAATGGAAGACCAGAAATGTTCTCTAACTTAATGGGACAGAGGGTTTACCCCTCCAGATACACTCTCCACCCTTCTCCTCCAGCTTTGTGCCCTGGGAGATTGACACCCATCTCCACATAGCCCTCTCTACCTCTTATTCCCTACTGCTCTCTCACGTTGACCCTTCCGGACTGAGGGAGTAAGAGCTCTCCACTATTACTGGTCCATGGGTACTGCACTATAAATTGTGATTTCTTTAAGCTGCCCATCTGTATATAAAATAGTCCTTTTGTTAAACTCTCTTCATTTTACCCAGTTTGATTGTGTCGTTTCCTACTGGATTCCTGACTGACAAAGTGTTTTTAGATGCAGCGCTTCAGGGAAATTATGGAAGTAACCCAGTCCCTATCAATCACAGGATGGGCATGCTACATTACAGTCTGGAAGCGACCACGTTGGTTCTCTTGGTTTCTTTCATAGCATCTTACTGTGGGCTTTTATGAGGTTATATCTTTAGTCCTTCCTTACAGCCACTAAAAGCTAAACATGTGATTGTTGCAACTGCCAGCCATTTTTCTGCCTCAGCTATGCATAAACATAGCCACGCTGCAGACTGCTTGGTCCTAAGGCTGTGTTCTCTGGCTTGATTTCCAAAATTAAATGTGATACTTCTCAGCTTGAAATCACAGTCAAGTTCAGTAATCAATGCTTGTCTTATAATAAGGAGCAAAGAAAAGAGTAGGTGTCGAGGTTTACATGTGCATAGCTTTCTCTGAGATTAAACCCCCAATATTTTTGAAGTTTTATGGCCACACATGGGGAAAGTGGGAAGAGAAAGGAAGGGAAACTGGTATTTTAAAGCTGCCAGACCATAGTGGGAAGAGAAAGGAAGGGAAACTGGTATTTTAAAGCTGCCAGACCATTTTGCTTCTCTGGATAGAGGTCTGCTTCTGTCTTTCAGAGAAGTTTTTTCTCCATTTGTTTTTGGAGGAGCCATTCCAGGGGGGTCTGTAAGTTATACAAGTTTAAGACCAAGCTCCTACTTTGGAATGAATTGGTAAAAGGAGAAGCTGAGTTGCTCTGCATTAAAAAGTGGATGTTATCTTCTCATGCAAAGTGTTGTATTTTTAGAGTAAATTTTTACTTTGAGAAATATTCTGTTTACCTTCTCTAGGGTCTTGATTCCAAGGAGTGGAAAATTATTGGCAGAAGGGCCTTCCTGTGTCGAGGAGGGAAGCTAGTTTCAGCAACCTGGTAGTAGATGTGCTGAAATTAAGAAAAACAGGTCTCCACCTGTGGAGGGGCCTGTAAACTCTGGAAGTAGTCGATAAACTGCACAGTTCTGAGTTATTTAGCTGTGTTAGAATTCTTTACATTTCCTCACGTCCTCAGCATAGTTTTCTTAAGTTAGGGCTTAACTGAGCTTTTCAGAATTAAGGGATAGGCCATCCCCTCCTATGGGAAGAGTGGAGAGGTAAAGGGATCAACAGCAGCCTTAGAAAGCCAAGTACAGATGGCGTGATGGGATCTAGAGTCATGTGCCTGGTACCAGAAGGCTGGCTGGGGTCAGAATGACATGCCAGGTGGATTTATGGGATTGGGCAGTGTGCCGGGAACATTTGGTGGAAGGAATCTGCTAAAATGTTTAAATTTTTTGTCAAATAGCAAGTGGTCTTGGAAATATTGTTTGAGCACTAAAGGGAAGTACAATTTCTTAAAACTGAATGTGGGAACATCTGTTTACATAGGCTTTTTTATAAGTAATATCATTGTGTAATACGTGGCAATACTTATACTTTTACCATGGAGTCTCTTCTACCTTAAGGTGTGAGGTGAATTAACAGATTCTTTGATTTTGCATAACGATATGTAGGGCAAAATGAGTAATTTGGGAATTTAAAAATGAACACATAAGCAAGAAAAAAAAGTAACCCAGTAAAATGAATAGAAGAAAATTAGCTAAGTAATTCCAGAAGAATGAGAGTAATAAAACAATACTATGCTTTTGGATAAGGATTTAGGAAAGGAAGAAGACTTGCTGGGAGTTTGGAGGTTGTACTAATCTAGGCAGAGACAAAACATGTCATTAAGAAGCAGGCATTGGGATTTGGTGATGCTCTGATTATGAAAGAGGATAAAAGAAAAATATTAATTATAGCATTTTGAGTACAGCATTAGGGAAAATAGAAATGCTACAAAGCATTCACGCTAAAGAGAGAAGACAGTTTACCTGGAAAACCAAGCAATATTTGAAGCTCACTAACAATGGGCAAATATCAGTTGCTTGGGGGTTTCTGATTGTGTAAGAATGAAAAATGAAATCATTTAGAATGATTTTTAATTAACTGAGGCCTTGAACACAAAGATACCAGTCCTGTCCATCCAAAGGAGGAGGCTCAGGGTGGAGACTAGACCAAAGGATGAGAGATGCTGAAGTTACCCAGCATAAATGGACCACTGTGCAAAAGCTGGAAAATATGCATCCAGGCCGAAAACCGTGTGGGCAAGTAATGTTTGTTGAATCATCTCCTGAATCGTAATTCTCATTTTTAGATGCCATGAAAACACTTTTAGGTATTTGTTGAATTATGTCATTGCTCTTTTATTGTTCTTAATTTATTACCTAAGTAATCCCTGCTCATTGTAAATGCATTGGAAAATTCAGAAAAGCACAAATAGGAAAATAAATGTTCAAGAGAATATTTGCTTGAGGTCACTATTTGTTACCCATACCGCCCCAAAGAGTGCTCAATAACTATGTGTTGAAGGTACTATTTACTGGGTGCCAGTCACTCGCATAAGCGAATTGCCATCTGTCTTCTTTCATGAGAATGTAAGCTCCGTAAGTACAGGGACTCCTCTGTCTTGATCATCACCATGTTCCTAACACCTGCAATAGTGCCTGGCATGCAGCAGGCACTCAATAAATATTTGCTAAATGAATGACTAAATCACCTCTCTTAATATTCATGTCGATTTTACTGTCATTCCTATTTCCTGGTGGAGATACAGAGGCCCAGGGAGATTATACTGACAGCCCCAAGTCTCCTAGTGCATACTCTCGGATGTGCACCCAGAAAGCCTGCCTCAGGAACTCATTAATACATTTGGCCGATACGCCTCAGATAGAGGGGGAGCCTGTTGAAACTAAGGTCAGTGGGATGAGTTAACAACGCCATACTGAAACCAAGACAGAAATCCCTTGTCTCCTTGCCTCAGGTACCACCAAGAGCCTGTTATATTCATTGAGCAGTTCTATTAACCAGCAGCATCAGAAGCTAAGGACAGAAAAAGAAAAATGTGAAGCCGTTTCTCTCTGTCTCTCACCACTCTTTGCTCCAGAAATATGCCATCCACTGTTGTCTGTCACCTAAGTCAGTGGCTGGCTGAATGGTTTAGCAGATGAGAAACTGTTGGGATTTCTAGAAAATCACGTGAATGTTTGGAAAAATGCAGCTGCAATTTGAGTCTGTCTAAGTCTGCAGAGTCATGCAGAGTCAGAGGGAATGTCAGTGTCATTTCATGCTAGATGTCAGTCCGTTGTGACCTTCACTGTTGCCTCTTTAACCAAAGTAAATATTTGCCGTTAGAACAGAACCAGAAGTTGCTTTCCAGCAATATGTGAACAAATCTCCATGCAGCCATTTAACTTGATCCTGGAGATCAAGAAATTATTGCATGAAATTTGCAGATACAGCCATGTTACAGCATTCACAGTAGTCACTGATATGTTTTATCATGTGTCCTGAGAATGTTTATGTATGTGAATATGTGAATTTTTGAAGTGAATGTCGAGATTAAATAAAATACCCAACTTACTGCTTCAAAGAGGATGCAGCAGAAAAAATATGAAAATAATGTGCTCCAAATTTTCATAACCCTTAAAAATTTACTAAGATTTAGGGTACAGATTTAAAAGTACACATTTATTCATTTGTGCACTCACTTTTACATTCATTCAACAGATATTTTTTTGAGCAGGAACTATACTCCAGGAACTATTCTATTTAATTTCTTAGATTCATTTCAGACTTTATTATGTTGTTCTGACAATAGCACAAGGCTCTTCTGGTTTTTAGAAGTTACTCCCGACAAATGAAAATTTTCAGCTTTCCAGAAATAAATTGAGAACATCCTACACCTGTACTGACACACTGAAAATATATATGATCGGCCTCAGGATTAAAGACGTTTCAGAGCAAAGCAAGCTGTGTTGGCAGCTAGAAATAGCCTGTGAGTTCAGAGTGGAAATAAATGTTTGGGGCTAGGGAGGAAGATTTGTATCTAAGCAACAAGTGGTTTGTAATAATTCTGTGATAAATAAGGACCTGCGTCTTGAATACGTTGCTTCAAATATTTCTTTTAAACTCATGTCTTCTGCCATATTGTAAGGAGATTTACAGCGTACTGACATGGTGCCAAACAATGTTTTGGCTGAACTTTCTGTTCTTATGTCTCCCAGTTCATTGTTTGGGAGTTGGGAACTGAATACTTATGCTCCAAGTGGATGGCAGAGCCCCCTGCATATCCTGAAAGCCACTGAAAGGTCCTGAGTTGACCCTGCAGACGGTGCCTTCAGGGGGAGGAGTCATTATCAGACCACAGGCACTAGAGGCAGATTAGGTGTGGTAGAAAGTAGATCTGCCTGAAATCAGAAGGCGTAGGATCAGGCCCCAGCACCTCCATCTACCATCTACGAGGCTTCTTGAGACTTGGTCCCTATGGGACTCAGTTTGCTCACACAGTGTTGCTGGCTCCTAACTGGTGTTTAGGGTGTGGTGATGTCCGATACACCATGAAGAGATTATTCTTAGGAATCAAGTTTTATGAATACATTTCTACGGGGAATTTTGGTTTAGCTGAAAACTGAGGCAAAGGTTTTTTCTATGTTTTTTCCAGGTGAGGAGGTGAGAGGACAGGGACCTACCCCATCCATGTCTACCCCATGAGGCATAAGCTGAAGGCTCTATTTTTATTAGAGACTCTGACATCAAGGCTTATGCAGTGCTGTGCTTTAGGGACAAAACAAGCCCATAGTTAGGGGGAGAAAAGCAGAGAAAGTTGAGCGGCTGCAGGCCAGGCAGCAGTGGGAATGTTGAGACACGTCAAAAGAACCAGAGGCAACTTTGCGAGCTAGGGATGTTGTGAGGCCCTCTGAGCACAGACAGAGGCAGGAGTCAGACAATTTTAGTTATTTCAGCCAATGTGATTCCCTCTGAAGCTGTTCTAGTGAAAAGGGCAGGAGAGGAGGCCACTGGTAGCAGAAGAGCCCTTCTTACTGTGAAAGCTTATTCCAAACCATGACAGAAGAGCTCTCTGTGTTAAAAGGGGGAGAACTAGGAGCTGCCTGCTCAGCACACCAGGTATCTATGTATATTACTTTACAGCTCCTCCAAGTGGTTCCGATTTGCAGCCAAGGCTGGAACCAGTGTCTTAGAGTAGCGCTTCTCAAACTTGAATGTGCCTGCAAATCACCTGGGGACTTTGTTAAAATGCAGATTCTGCTTCGGAAGGTCCAAGATGGGTCTGGGGTTCTAACAAGCTCCTAAGTGACGTTGATCTTGCTGGAAGATAAAACACACTTTTAATAGTAAGAGCTTGGAGCACTGGTTCTCATACTTTAGCGGGCATCAAAGTCTGCCAGAGTCCTTATTAAAACACAGATAGTCGTGCCCAGCTCCCAGTTTCCAATTCAGTTGATCCAGGGTAGGGCCTGATAATTTGCATTCCTAATAAGTTCACAGGCAACGTAGCTCTGGACATGATCACGTCCGGCAGTGGTTCTCAAACCTGCCATAGCTGGGAAACTTACAAAGCATACTCAGGCGAGGCCCTCCACCCTTCCCAAGCCTCCCCACCTCCCCAAACCCTGCTCTCACAGAATCTGTTCTAAAGCCCCCTGGGTGATCCTAACGTGCCCTCAGGTTGGAGAACCATTGATAGAAGGCTTCATGGGTCACATAAAGGCTTCAGATTTTATTCTAAATATAATACCATGTACTAGTTGGCTCTGCTTTTAGAAATAATTTGTGACTGGATATAAAGGTGTTTGAAGGCAGATCACTGATGAAATCCTGACAACTGAACTACATGCCTTTATCTCGAAAGGTGAATGAGTAATCTCTATGAGGCAGACACTATCTTCACTATCTCTTTTATTACAAATAAGGGAGACTCAGAAAGGTTAATCAGGTGACTCTTTAATTCCTGTGGAGATATATATTAAAAGGTACACAAATTGGTTAATTTTGAAATCTACTCATGCCAAACTGGCTCAGTAGATTTGCTCCCACTTTCTATTTGGTCTATTCCATTACGTGTTATGTGGCAGAAGCTAATTACTGGGAGCCTGTAATTTGAAGTGACAGGTAATTGAAACTTGGGTTCTGTAGGAATATCTGTGTAATGCATAATACATTATTAAACACGAATTATTTAAAGCACAAGTGAAGCCAGTTGAAGTCATCTCCAGCAGCTGGTGGTTCATAATAAAATTGAACTACAAATAATTAGCATGGGTCCAAAAAAACTCATTTCAAGTTGGCCTGCAAAAATTATTTTTCATCATTTGATATTAATTATGACATGCTAATATGTCTAATTTTATTTGGCCCATCTACATTCACCTCATGTACTCAGAATGAAAAGCAGAACAAAGCTCTAAATCCAAGAAAGAAAGAAAATGATCTATCCCACACTTCTATTAATATTTAATCTTCTTGAGAGGGGGGGAGAAAAACACCCTCATGTAGAAATTCTATGTCTTGTCTATACGAAGGAGAGACCATTTTGTTTAACATTGGGACACCACAGAAGATTTTTAACCCTGCAGCCTTGATGGAATTGTCAAGGGCCTAAACCTTTTTTTTTTTTTAATACAGGTTGTAGTGACTCTTGACTTCTGTTTGTTAAAATGGGTTTTCCCACATCCAGCCTTATTTCACTTCTTATAGGAAAGATGATCAACATTTGACAGTGATCATTTCATATCTATTGGTGGCCAGTTCTTTCTCACTTCTTTTTTTTCTTCCTCACTGCCACTTTATCCCTTCTCTTGAATAAAATTAAATATTTAACAGTTAAAAAAAAAAAAAAAAAATTTAATCTTCTTTACTGGATTAATACTCTGAGGTTGCCAACACAAACCTCAGTGGAAATGGTGATTCTTTTGAAAGAATATGAAATCAGATTTTAGCTTCAAATGGAATATTATTATCTTATAAAATTTGATCACTTGATTTTTTCTAAATGGAGAAAAGCCTGATTAGAACAATGGGATGTGTATCACCAGTAGTTCATATATTACACAGTAAATATAATAAATATGTAACATATAAATAATATATAACATAATATGTAATAAATAGGTACATATAATATAAAATACCTAGCTCTGCATGTATCTATATAATTTCCTTCCTGGTCTTTGCTTCTGAAATTGTCCATCTGAAGCTCTGGATCCTGAAGTAGCATCACTTAAAATGATGCTTGTAAAAGAGGACAAAATGTGCAGATTTCAAAAAGTATAGTCAAAGTAATAGCTATTGATGAACGTACCACTGTGCACTGCAGAAAAGCCTCCAGAATCATGCAGTGTGCATTTCTCCAGTACAAATAATGCCATACTGCTATGAAAATAACAGCTCTGACTTCCTCTGCCACCTGTCTGCAACTTGGGGCATTGGCAGTAAAATCCACTTCTAGCCCGTTTTACCATCTTTGTGGGGGCTTTAAAACCCTAACCATCAGTATTTAGTTTTCTACAAGAGCAGCAATCTCTAAGGCTAGTTATCTTTGTAATGAAAACAAACTTACCATCGGTGTAAATATTTATAGTTATAAATATAGCTAGAAACTACAGACCTTTCTGACCCCAGGTCTTTCTTGTTGGCGAGCCATAAATAAATAAATAAATAAGTAAGTAAATAAGTAAATAAATAAATAAATAACAAAATCTCTTCCTAGTCCAATCCTTACAAAAAAAAGGCAAGATTTTCCTAAGGTCCTCTGGCCACGGAAGACACAACGGCTGTGTTTTATGCCAGGTACATTTGATCCAGTTGATCAGTCATTTAAACTCCTGTAAACACTTCATTCACTTGACTTCCAGGAATCACATTAACTTGGTTTTCTTCTACTCCTTGGGCATCTCTCTTGCTGGTCCCTCCACATCTTTTCTATTTATACTGTTTCTCTTGTTGATCTCATCCAGTCTTGTGACCGTAAAGGCCATATACGTTTATGACTCAGCCTGGATATTTCCCTTGAATTCCAGACTTATATGGCCAATTGCCTACCCTACATCTCCACTTAAATGTCAACAGATATCTCAAATTTAACATGTCCAAATACAAATCCCTGTTCTTCCCTCCTTCTTCATCCAAGGAAGAAACAGAGCACTGTAAGGAAGAGTAACAGAGGGGGGAGGGTATTTACTTTTGATGGAATGGGAAGACCACCCTAAGGAGGTGACATTTAAGCTGAGGGGAGGTCTGAAGGATGAGAAAAAAACCAGGAAAGCAAAATATAAATCTGGGGTGGGGAGGGCATTTCAGGGAAAGAAAATCTTATGTGAAGACCCTGAAGGAGTGAAGAATATGGTATATTTGAGAAACCAAAAGAAAGCCCATGTGACTGAAGTGAGAGATTGGCAGTTATTTTCTGTAGGTTCTACAGTATCTGTAATGGTTAAGATAGGAGTCCTAGAGCTGGATTCCAGAGGTCAAATCCAGGTTTTGCCTCTTAACAGCTTGTAATATTTGACAAGTTACTTTACTCTGTGCCTTAGTTTCCTCATCTCCTAAAATGGGGATATTTATAGTGCCTACCCTATATGGTAGTTGTGTTATCAATGAGCCATTGCATGAAAGTACTTAGAACAGCATCTGCAATGTAGCCTATATTTTAGTATAAATGGGACCATCTATTTTGAATTCAATTACTTCTCCCCACATCTAGAACTGCCACGCTGGTCCACCATCATTTCTGGCCCTCCTCCTAAAACTGCCTTCCATTTGGTCTCTAGGTATTTACTCTTAACCCAATACAATCCATTCTCCAACAGAAGTCGGGGTGATTTTTTTTTTAAGGGGAGTCTGTGTCTTTATTGGCCCGCAGGCTGCGTGAGGGGGATGAAGCGGGAGGAGTGGGGGGCCCTGATGCCAGGCAGCCGTGTTTCACGGGCTTGTAGGTGATGGAGAACTCGCCTAGGTAGAAGCGGATCATCTCAGGGTTGATTTCCACCTGGCTGAAGGTCTGGCCGTTGTGAACCCACCACGCTGCCCCGCATCTCGGGCGAGATAATCCCCTCGAGCAGGGGCGTCTTCTCCACCTGGGGCTTCTCCGTGGGCGGTGCCTCCTCCCCGG
Organism: Eschrichtius robustus; assembly: GCF_028021215.1. NCBI lineage: Eukaryota > Metazoa > Chordata > Mammalia > Artiodactyla > Eschrichtiidae > Eschrichtius > Eschrichtius robustus. The sequence continues at coordinate 66,198,956 of NC_090825.1, forward strand.
CCTGCGCAGGCGCTGCAGCAGCAAGTGCGGCTTCCTCTGCAGGCCAGGTCTCAGCGGCGCGCGCTGTGCAGCTGCATCCGCTGCTCCTAGGACGGATGTCCGGCAACTGGTCGAGGTCCACGCCGAGGCAGGTGAACTTGCGGAAGGTCCGCTTCTTCTTCGGTTCCACTTCGGCCATTTTGTTGGTGTTGCGATAAGCCAGGGTGAGTTATTTTTTATAGAAATGTAATCATGTCGCTTACCTGCTCAAAACTTTCCTAGATTTAAAGCAGATTCATTGAGAATAAAATACGAAGCTTTTCCATGGCCCTCAAGGCTTTCCATGCTCTGACTCTTCCCTGCCATCCTAGACTCATTTTCTTCCAGGTTCCCTTCACTCTCTCTGTTTTCTGTCTCGTTCTCATTCTCATCTCCTGGCCTTTATATGTCATGTTTTCTGTATCTAGAATGTTCTTTCTCTAGCTCTCCACGCCTTATTTTTCAGGTCTCTGCTCAAATGTCCTCTTAAAAATGACTTTCCTGATTATCACATCTACACAGGCACATGCTTTGTCCTCGGTCCCTATGAAGCATTTACTATTTTATCTTTTACTTTATACTCTTCTTCAGCTGAAATTTTATTACTTATTTCGTTGTTACTTGTTTCTTGCTTGTCTCCCTTACTTAGCCCTCAGTGTTTGTAACTGTAACATACTGGAGACTCAGTACCTATTTGTTGAATGAGGGGATGCTTTTCCATATTCTGGAAAACTAAAGAAGAATGAGGGTATTTGCTTGGAGTTTGTGAATTAGTTCCACTTGTCAGAGATTCAGATGGAAAGGCTTTTTTTTTTTTTTTTTTTTTTAGTTGCCTCACCTGTTTCTCTATCAAGGATTGTGGTCTGGTGCTGCCTGTTGTTCAGTATCTGAAAACCATTGTTTTTCTATAGCTTATCTGTTTGTTTGTTGTTGTTTAAAACAAAAAAAGTAAATCTGGTCTCCACTTCTCTATCTTGGCGGGAACTAAACAATTGCACGTATATGATTTTTATGACTCCAAATGGTTGTTTGTACTTTGTATGGACTTTTACAAATGGAGAGCATTTTACATAAAGGCAATTCATGCAGATCATTGTGTCCTTTCTCCATTTGTCTCCAGGTTCTTAATACCTAAGTCACCGTGCTGCCATCTTGGGACACCATGCATGATAATGGAAGTTCTATGAATACAAATTTAGAAGGGTCTGATAGCATTTCCTTAGTTTTTTTCCCCTAGAGCTTATCTCTGTATGTCATATCTAGTTGGTTGAAGAGCCAGGGCAGATCCCAGAGGAGATGTTTCCGGGAGACCCATAATCCGAGATGTGACTGAACCCTACATGGTGCTTTGAACAATTCTTGCTTATTTTTCACTAAACCAGATAGGTTGTTTCAAATCTGAATGCTAGAAAAGGGAACACGCTAAGCTAATATCTGCAAGAATTTAGTTGTTCTAAGAGTCAACCCAAGACTTTTATTGTAAGAAGAGGTCCCACCTCCCCATCTTGGAGATATGTTTAAATAATAAAATTGAATGTATGTGGAAATTTATTCAATAGGTCTATACTTGGAAATCTGGATTACGATTCAAAACAATAAGAAATATTTTCTATAAAAAAATCAGGCTTCTATTACATGGATTGCTAGGCAGAATATTTCAACGTAAATATCCTGGGATTGCCTTTCTACAAACTGAGAAGTGGATAATTAGATATGAATTAATCAACTCACACTTATAATTTCTATTTTCATTTCAAACAAAACAAATTTTCTCCATCAGTTAAAAGGCTGAAAATGGGTGATTTTATTACAGCATAGAAAATTCTGTGTTATTTAATCCTTTGTGTAGTGAAAGGGAAACACGAAAAAGAACTTTGAAAATGACTTTGCTGTTGGTAATTGTTCTGATGTGTGGTGCCAATTTCTGCATTCAGACCTGGTGTGAAGCCCAGAAGTTGTGTATGGTTACTCTTCATGTATTTTTATTATAATAGAAATAAGGCATGAAGAACATAATGATACCCTGGAAGGAGGGAAAAAAACTAATCTAGAATGAACAACCAGTTCTGCCACAAATGAGGGATATCAAGTAGTGAATTTTTTATAATGTAACTTGAGTTTAGATGTAAATATAGCATTGAAAGTTAGTGTTCCACACTACTAGGTTAACCCTAAGGGCTTGACATCAATGTCTAGCTTTTAGGGGCTAACTTTTAACTTGGATTAAAAGCTTTGTTGAAGTATTGATATTTTGGTTAATGAGTTGTTTGGAAGACTTTACTTATGAAAATCTCATTCACCAGAAGTCTCTGGGAGACACTTGCTATTTGTTGGGTAGGAAAGAGAGGGACGATTGTGACAAGGAAGGAAAGGAAAAATGATTTTCTCAGTCAAACTTACATGGACCAGTCCCCAAATGATAGGTCCAAATTGCCCTGAAAATATTTCCATGACACTGGAACAAAATGTGAATTACGTGCATTTATTCAAGAAATGTATAAATATATGATATGCAGGAACTATGCTTCAGTCTTTCTTCTAGATATTTTGGAAACATCAGTGAACAACAAAAAATCCCCATAATTCCTGCCCTCTTAGAGCTTAGGCCCTATTAGGGAACAGACACACAATAAAAATAAACATAACTGAATATATTGCAAAGTAGAGAAAGTGAAAACAACTTTGGGAAAAGTCATAGTAAGTGGAGTGGGGGCAGGCAAACTGAATGCGTTGTCAATGATGTCTGAGTAGGTCTCACGCAAAACGTAATATTTGATCAAAAACTTGGAGGAGATGAGGTCCTTGGCTAAAATGATATCAGAAGAAACAGTGGTTCCAAGGGAGGGGTCAGTACAAAGGCTCTAAGATGGGAGATTCCTTGAAGTCAGTAGGAAACAGCAAGAATGGTGTGCACAGAGTAGAATGAGCAGAGGGGAGGAAAAGATATTATCTCAGAGAGATAACAGGGAGCTAGACCTTTGGGTTTTACTCTGAGGAACGAGATCCACTGTGTGAGTCTACTCACCTACCCGTTCTTAAAAGATTCTAGGGCTTCCCTGGCGGTGCAGTGGTTGAGAATCTGCCTGCTAATGCAGGGGACACGGGTTCGAGCCCTGGTCTGGGAGGATCCCACGTGCCGCGGAGCAGCTGGGCGCGTGAGCCACAGCTACTGAGCCTGCGCGTCTGGAGCCTGTGCTCCACAACAAGAGAGGCCGCGATAGTGAAGAGGCCCGCGCACCGCGATGAAGAGTGGCCCCCGCTTGCCGCAACTGGAGAAAGCCCTCGCACAGAAACGAAGACCCAACACAGCCAAAAATAAATATAAAAATAAATAAATAAATAAGACCCGGTGCAACCAAATAAATAAATAAATATTAAAAAAAAAAAAAAAAAAGATTCTATCCCAGGAGACCCATTTTGTTCTGCAGGTCTAAAATTAATTATGTACATCGGTCACTATGACTGAAGCTGGACTGCTTCCGATTCCAAGCACCAACCACTGTCTTCCCTCCCAGAGCATCAGCATCGTCACTTGCTTTACATTAAGGAGCGATAAGTCAACAGTACTTAACCAGGTGATGAAGAAGTCAGTAGCAAAGAGAGCTTCATAAATTGCCACAGTCAAATTTCTTTTTGCAATGAGCTAGGATGTGGGTCAGCAAACTTTTTCCTGTAAAGGGGCAAATTGTAAATACTTTTGGCTTTGCTGGCCATATGGTGTCTGCTGCACATACTCAGCTCTGCCCCGCTGGTGCAAAAGCAGCAATAGATAACGTGTAAACAAATATGCACAGCTGGGTTCCATAAAACACTTATTTACAAAACCAAGTGGTGGGCTAGATTTGGGCTGCAGGCTCTAGTTTGTTTTCCCTTATGATAGAGCGCAGGGAATGTATTAGCTTTGGAGGGCAGGGCATTAGCTGAGGGGGGATGCAGCATGGTGCAGGAGAAAGAGCAGTCATTAAAGTCTGGACTCATATAGACCTGTCCTTCAAGCTCAACTCTTCTACTTACCCAGTGCATGTAGCAGGTGTTATGGGGTGAATGTTTGTGTCCCACCCCATGCAGGGCTCCTTTTCTGAATTTCTGTCTCAGAAATCTGTTTCTGGAGTGTCCTGCCCTTGCAAGACAGCCACTGTCTACTTAGGCCCTATTTCCCCATGCTTGAATATGGAAAACTACCTCAGAGGAAAATCCAGGGGGGACGTGGAGCTCACCTTCTACGCTTCCTTCTCTCAAGGATTCCAGCACCTATATTGCTGGTTCTTCAGTGTCAAGCAGTTGTTTGCTATATTTTATCCAGTTCTCATAATGGCCTCAGCCGTAGCATTAATCCAGTACAAGATATTCTGCCATGGCCAGAACTGGCTCCCCTTTATGCTTCAACTTACTGTAATATAATTTCCATCCCACTACCCCATTGGAACTGCTCTTGCTAGAGTCACCAATGACTTCCATGGTCCTACTCCAGTGGATTCTTTTTAGGCCTCATCCTGTTCCATCTCTTAGTAGCATTTGACACTGTTGACCACTTTCTGTCTTTGGCTTTCATACCATACACTCTTGGTATTCCTTCTACCTCTGTGGCCATTTTTTCTCAGTCTCCTTCATTGACTTAATTCTCCTTTACTTAGCCTTAATGTTGGAGTTCCCCAGGCCCTCTGATAGGACGAGTCTTAAGGGCTTTTTTCTCCTCACTGTACGCCCCCTGTGTAGGTGATCTCGTTCAAATCTGATGATTGCCATAATATGCTGGAAACCTTAAAATTCATATTTCCAGCCCAGGCCCCACTTCTAAGCTTCACAACTTAGATCTAATGGCAAACTTGAGAGCTCCACTTGGATGCCTTACAAGGTTTCCAAATTTAGTATGTCTAAAATGGAACTATTTTTGTGCTGTATGCTGACCTCCCTCTCCCGAGTTCACCATCTTAGCACAGGGCATCCTTCACCCCTCTCTACCCTGTAACTCTTGCCAGGCACTTGGGAATAACCCTTGATTCTTCCCTTTCACTTTAATCCACCAGGTTTCAGTAGCTCATCTTTTGATGAAACTTTCAACGTTATGAGAATCCATCTCTTTGCTGGCTGATGACCTTAGTTTGCTTTGTCCTGGGCCAAGTGCATTGTTCTGGAGCCGTCGGAGTCTTTTTTTATTAGGGTATGTGAGGGTATAGGGGCTGCAAACCCTGAAATCTCACTGTATGGCAGCATAGGATACATACAGATATTCATAGGCAAGACCAAAGTCATCAAATAAAGACTAATGTATGTTCTCTATGCTTTAAGACATTTAGCACATTTATGGTTAGTTTTTAAATAATCTGTAGGAAATTTTAGAAATTTGGAGGCTAATTTTCTGTAGATTCTGTAAAGCTCGCCTTATGGAAAGTAGTCTTCATCGAACAGAACTGTATTTACAATTTGTGGAACTGCTGCTAGCTAGATTGGCTTTCAATTTATATTACACAGGCTGAAGTTTTAGGGTTTTTTTTAGTTGTGGATAACTGGGGGTTTTAGATGTATGCAGGCCATGTAGTCTATTAAATGTCTTGAAAATTAAAATGCGTATTAGAAAGAACAATATGTTTTCACTAATGAGAAATGGTCTAAGTAAAATGGTACTCACATTTTATATATTTTCTTCAGAACCCCTGGTCACAGCACAGTACCCACTGACCGCGCGTGACCTTGGGTATGTCACTTACCTCACGTATAAAATGGTGATGGTAATAGTGTCTGTCTCATCGGTTGCTATGAAGCTTAAGGGACTTAGTGTTTATAAAGTGCCTAGAACAGTGCCTGGCCTAGGACAAACATGATAACCATTTGTTCAAGTAAATTAAATAAAGTATTCCTAGCTTCTCCTTTTTAGTTTCTCTGTTGTTTTGTGAAAGAACTAAGGAGTCAGGAACCCTGGATTCTTACCTCAGAGGTGTTATTGCTTAGACTTGTGGCCTATGTGCCGCTTAGTGTCCCTTAGCTTTGATTCTGCATCTGTAACATGACCAGTAACACTGGGTACTATTTTTGTGCCAAGTACTCCATGAAGCACTTGACCTACATCATCTCATTTAATTCTCACAACTACCTCAAGATAGGTGGTAAAATAATAACTTTCATTTCATCTGAGACTTGGAAAAGATAACAACTTGCCTGAAGTCGCACAGCTGGTAAATGTGGCATCGGGCAGCTTGTCCATTTCCAGAGCACAAAGCTCTGACCTCCGCTCTGAGATCTTGAGCCTCGCTCCTCATTCTCCCCCCGTGGCTGCTTGTTTCTTACAGAGCTTTTAGGCATTGAAAAGCAGCCGAGGTTTCATCCAGGCCTCTGCCTCTGCAAACTGTCTGCAGTTTTGTCCATGGGAGGAGTCCTGGAGATTGTCTCCGTGTCGGAGCCAGACTTACCCCTTGTCTCCTGGAGCAGGCTGGGGTCCAGCCCACTTCAGCAGCTCACTAATTCTCTCCGGAGATGAATAGTGGGAGCCTGGCTGGGCCTTTGTTCCCTGGCTTTTGGTTCTTCTCTGTCATTGCTTTCTTTCCAGGATGCATTTGCAGTTATAACAAAGAAATCATGCAGGCCCGAAGCCCTGTGCTGCTTCTTTGGCGTTTTTCTTCTCTGAACCAGGTCCTGGTTTCCATTGGCAACCGTGTAACTTGATCCCCCACAAAGCAGTTCTCCCTGTAGTGTTAGCATTTCAAAACTGAATCCCTTGTCAGTATAATTGTTTGTGGTCCAGAATCCAGATCGTCCTTACAGTGGCCATCAGGAGACAATATGTATGTCTGTTTGTTGTTTAATACTTTTGTGACCCTAATGGTCAGAGGAGCAGGCCAGGAAGGAAGGAGGCATCACAAGGGTAGAGTGTCCTCAGACCAGCAGAATCTTGCGATTCCTCTTAAGCCACACTGTGTGTAGGGGGATGGGGGAAGGCTTCATCTGTTCCTCCACTCAGGACCAGTAGAATCATTAAATGTCACCGCTAGAAAGGATCATAGACCGTATCCCAGCCACCGTGCAGATGAAGAAATCAAGACCATTATTAGTGGCTACTTGCCTTGCTCAAGGTCTCACGTCACCTTAACATCGGACTGGGACCAGCCTTCCTGACACCAGTGCTCTTAACCCTGTGTGGTGTCACCTCCTCCACACCAAACTCCTGTGTAGCAGGGACGGATCCCAGACCACAGATTCAGGTGTGCAGTGGGTTGAATTGTATCTCCTCAAAGAGAAGGGACCCTGGTATCTGTGAATATAAATGTATTTGGAAATAGGGTCTTTTCAGATGTAATCAAGTTAAGGTAAGGTCCTATTGATTAGTGTGGATCCTGAATCCAGTGGCTGATATCCTTAGAAGAAGAAGAGAGGACACCCAGGGAAACGCACCAAGAGTAGGCCACGGTGAAGACGGAGGCGGAGACTGGAGTGACGCAGGACTGCCAAGGCCTGCCAGCAAGCACTAGAAGCTGGGAAGAGGCAAGGGCCGGCGTCTCCCCTAGAGTCTTGGTGGGGAGGACGGGCCTGCTGCCACCTTCATTTCGTGCTTCTAGCCTCCAGAACGGAGAGATTAAATTTCTGTTTCTGCAAGCCACCCATTTTGTGGTAACTCGTTGTGGCAGTCCTAGGAAACTACTACAAGGTGACTATTAAATATAATTTTATTTTTCTGTAATTCAGCATGACGTTTATTTTGTCCTTCAGTTCTGCCAGGGGGTAAACACTTAAACCCAGGCAACTGAGGTTCCTCCCACCTCCCAGGGTTGTGCCTAAACTACAAGTTGGGCCCATCTGCCCAACCCAGTTGTCTGGGAACATGCTTTGTTTCCGTGCCCATGGCCTCTACAGCTCTGATGGCTCCAGCAGCTTCCAGAACACCGCAAGGCACAACAGTCTCAGACAGGCAGTTTGCACTCATGTAAGCCTGGTTGAGGTGGTCTGGACATTTCTGCAGGAGTGCTTCTTTGTCATTGACTCAGCCAGGGTAAAAAGCTTTAGGGCCCCTCTTTCCAAGACCCACCTGTTTCTGTTCTCTCATCTGTACCCCAGCTCTGCAGTCATGGAAAAATAATTATACCCACTTCGCTCTACCTCATTTCCTGGCACTCTTGCTATGCTCATTATCGATGCCTCGATCCTCTAACTTCCTTACCTAGACTTTTGGGGTACAAAAGCCCAGATATTTGCTGGGTCTTTCAGCTTTCTGTCTGGCCACATGCCTCCCCTGAGGCAGTGAACCCAGAATATCTACTATAGGGGAGGGGGGAGCAAGGAAAGTGGAAAATAGCAGTGGAAGAACAAAGAACGTTAGCTGGTTTATCAAAACTATTATCTGGATGAATGTGATATGGAAGAAAAATGTACTCCTGAAGCCAAAGAGACATGAAATCAGATGCCAACAATGCTACTTTCTAGCTGTAAATAGAGCAAGTTATATTTAGTCTCACTGAGCCCTTGCACTCTCACTTACCAAAATAGGGAATTAAAGACCTACCTTCTGGAGTTGTGAGGATTAAATTTAGTGAGATAATATATGCAAAGTCGTAGTACTTCCATTTAGCAAAAGCACAAAGAAGCTATCAACTAGCCAAGCCAACATTGTCACAGAAATGACTTAAGAGTGGGTCAATGTCCCAGTTCTTTCCTAAGCAACCAGCATCCATGAAGACGCCAGCTATTCAGCCTGAAGATTCATTCTGTTGTGGCCTCCCACTACTAAACAAGGTGCCGCTATGGAGGCTGGCCAGCTGCTTAATTGTCTTTCTTGTGCTAAGGAAGAGCCTGAGGATAGGAGCTAGATTTTCAGTTCTTCCCTATCATCATCACTTTCAGGCTTTGGTGCACTTTGTTTTTTGTGCTTTCCTGAATCCAGATAAATACTCTGCAGACAGACAAATGCCTTATATTTTAATCCACTTGGCTCTTAAACTGGAACACTGCTGAACTCTTGTGGGGAATGAGGAGTGCTCTGGTGTTTTTTCAGGAGTTGGAGAAATCCAGCAGAGCCCTGCTGACGTTGTCAGTTTTTCTTTTCTGGCTACGAAGTTGTCATGCAGGTGCAGAGCCACTAGATGTCACAAGTGGGGAACTGTTGTGCCCTGCCCCCTGTGGTTTCTCCTGCAAGGAGAGATGGTGATGTACTATAATCCTTCTTTTTGAAAAATTGTTCTAAAAGGCTTAATTTTTTTAGGGCAGTTTTAGGTTGATAACGAAATTGAGAGGAAGGTCAGGAGTTTCCCATATACCCACTGTCCCCAAACATACCTGGCTTCCCCTATTATCAACATCACTCACCAGAATGGTACTTTTTTTTTTTTTTTTAATCAAGGATGAACCCACACTGACACGTCATTATCGCCAAAAGTCCATAGTTTACCTTAGAGTTTACTCTTGTTGTTGTATATTGTATAGGTTTAGACAAATGTATAATAACACATATCCATCATTATACTATCGTTGCTATGGTCTGAATGTTTGTGTTATCCTCCCAAATTCATATGTTGAAATCCTAACCTTCAAAGGTGATGCTTTTAGTAGGTGGGGCCCTTGAGAGGTGGTTAGGTCATGAAGGTGGAGCCCTCATGAATGGGATGAGGGCTCTTATAAAGAGCTCCCTAGCCCCTTTTGCTATGTAAGGATATAAGGAGAAGTCAGCCACTCGGAAGGGTGCCCTCGCCCTACCATAGTGGCACCCTGATCTCAGTCTTCTAGCCCTCAGAACTGTGAGAAATAAATTTCTTTTGTTTATAAGCTACCCAGTCTGTAATATTTTGTTTTGGCAGCCTGAATGGACTAAGGCAATCATACAGACTATTTTCACTGCCCTAGAAATCCTTTGTGCTCTACCTACTTATCTCTTCTCCATTTCCCTCGCCCCTGGCAACCACTTATCTTTTTACTGTGCTATAGTTCTGCCTTTTCCAGAGTGTCAGTATAGTTGGATTTATACAGTATTGTAGCCTTTTCAGATTGGCTTCTTTTGCTTATTAATAAGGTTACTGCACGTCTTTTCATGGCTCAATAGCTCATTTCATTTTATCACTGAATAATAGTTCATTGTCTGGATGTGTCATAGTTTATCCATTGACCTACTAAAGGACATCTTGATTATTTCCAAGTTTTGGCAATTATGAATGAAGCTGCTATAAGCATCCACGTGAAGGTTTTTGTGTGGACAGGAGTATTCAACTCCTTTGGGTAAATACTAAAGTGCGTGACTGCTAGACCATTGGTAAGAGTATGTTTAGTTTTGTAAGAAGCTGCCAAACTGTCTTCCCAAGTGGCTGTACCATTTTCCAGTCCCACCAGCAATGAACGAGAGTTTCTGTTGCTCTGCATCCTTGACAGCATTTGGTGTTCGTGAGCGTCCTGGGTTTTGGCCATCCTAATAGATGTATAGTGGTAACTCGCGATTGGTTTAATTTGCATTTCCCTGATGGCATATGATGTTGAGCATTTTTTCATATGCTTATTGCTATCTGTATGTCTTCTTTGGTGAGGTGTCTGTTAAGGTCTCTGGCGCATTTTAAAAATCAGGTTGTTTTTTTTTTTTTATTATTGAGTTTTACGAGTTCTTTGTATATTTTGAATTAAAGCCTTTTATCAGATGTGTCTTTTGTAAATATTTTCTTTAGTCTGTGGCTTGTCTTCTCATTCTTTTAATATTGTCTTTCACGGAGCAGAACGTTTAAATTATAATAAGGTCCAGCTTAGCAATTGTTTCTTTCATGGATCATGTCCTTTGTGTTGCAGCTAAAAAAGCATCACCATACCCAGTGTCATCTGGGTTTTCTCCTATATGATCTATTAGGAGTTTCGTAGTTTTGCGCTTTACATTTAGGTCTGTGATCCATTTTCGAGCTAATTTTTGTGAAGTTGTGAGGTCTGTGTGTAGATTGAGTTTTTGCGCGTGGATGTCCAGTTGTTCCAGCAGCATTTGTTGAAGAGACCACCTTGCTCCATTTTATCACCTGTGCTCCTTTGTCAACGATCAGTGACCTGTATTTATGGGTGTCTACTTCTGGACTCTGTTCTGTTCCATTGGCCTATCTTCTTAGTCTTTCACCAATACCACACTGTCTTGATTACTGTAGCTTTATAGAATATCTTGAAGTTGGATAGAATCAGCCCTCCTTACATATTGTATTGGCTATTCGGGTCTTTCGCCCCTCCATGTAAATGGTAGAAGTTTGCTGATATACATAAAATAACGTGTTGGAGTTTTGTTTTGTTTTGTTTTTGTTTAATAAATTTATTTATTTAGTTTTGGCTGCATTGGGTCTTTGTCGCTGCATGCGGGCTTTCTCTAGTTGCGGCAAGTGGGGGCTACTCTTTGTTGCCGTGCACGGGCTTCTCATTGCAGTGGCTTCTCTTGTTGTGGAGCACGGGCTCTAGACGCGGGGCCTTCAGTAGTTGTGGCGCACGGGCTTAGTTGCTCCGCGGCGCGTGGGATCTTCCCGGACCAGGGCTCGAACCCGTGTCCCCTGCGTTGGCAGGCGGATTCTTAACCACTGCGCCACCAGGGAAGCCCCCGTGTTGGAGTTTTGATTGGGATTGCATTGAACCTATACATCAAGTTGGGAAGAATTGACATCCTGTGTATTATGCCAGTCTCAACCTTTAGATAACCTGTGTGGTAGCTGGACCTGCCCTTGTGGTTCTTACTGTGATTGCAGAACACCATCAGTAATAACCATCAAAGAACTTTAAAACAATGTTTATTATTTACAAGTCCTAGGAATCACATGGCACATCTGGGGGCACACAGTGAAGTCACAGGTAGAGAGAGAGAGAGAAAGCACAGACCTGGGGCTCCGCTTTTATTGGGATCAAGGGTGCAGGTCTAGGGAGGGGGCCTAGGGTTTTCAAGGCTCCCTCTGTATTGGTGAATTTAAAACACAGAAGTGGTAATTTAAGGCACAGGAAGAGAAGAAATACAAGCAGTGCAAATGGTTAGTTATTGAAATCAACCAAGACGTGTAAAACAAAGGAGTCTGGGGGAAAGATAAGGGAGGTGGCAGCCTGCCCCTTTACCTAGCCGTGTCGTTCTTACTAAGGACAAATGCTGAAGAAGTCAAGAATATGGTTAAATGGCTCTTTTCTCTAGAGTGGTGATGGGGCAGAAGGTGGGAATGGACCGAGCATTTCAGGACTGGGGCTGGCTGCGGCTCAGTGTTCCGCCTTGCCCAGGGACACACCTTCCTGGGGTGCCCGCGGCTAATGACTGACTGGAGTATATAGGCTCCGTCATTTCAGTGCAATGTGGGACAACTGTGCAGGGCCATCTTAACTCCAGACCTCCCCACAGCATCAGCTGAAGCTGTTTATGAGGCCTGCATCATAGCTTGGCTTCTCCCTCAGCTAAGCCCCCTTCCTTCTCCTCCCCCCCACGGGCACTCCCTAATAAACATTCTACTCCGAGCCAGCTTCTTGCAGAACCTCTCCCACATCTGTGTGCTTGGAGAGGCAGCTCATGCTCCACGGTCAGGGTTCCCTTCCCCGCTGGGAGCAAAACTGGGTATTCCCCAGTGTGAAAAGGCAGAGAGAGCAAAATAATTGACTAATTTTGAAGACTAGCTGTGGTACCTCTTAGCTGGTTATGGATGGAGATAATGTCGAACACAAGCATAAATGAAGAGTGGTGCCCCACACAGAACAATGGGCATTAATTCCCTAATTCCAGTAGGAATTCATATTTTATAACTTCCTAACTCAAGATAATTAGGCGAACTCCTAGCACTTTTCAAAACTCAGTTTAAATGTCACTGGTCCTGTTATTCTTTCTGTAGCTTCCTCAGAAAAGGTCTCTCTCTCCTTTCACTTTGCTTATACAGCCCTTGACATCCGTGTCATATCAAGGGGATGGGAGATAGTGGATGGGGGAGAGCAGTGTGCCCTGGAGGCAGGCACAAAGGGGGTACATTGTCTGTGGAGAATTTAAGAACAATAAGAAAACAGACTAAGGGTCAGCCTGCTTTCTATTATCACCGGGCATTGGCAATTCTAAACAGTGTCAGTAACAAAATACTCCTTCCTCCAATGAGGAGTGCTTGCCCTCCCACCCCCGTAATTCATACGCTCCTTCCTACCTCTTGGTCAACTACCACTCAGTATATACCTTAATTATGGCACTTTGTAATATACTGTTTACCCCAGACTGTGAGTTCTTTATGTCTAATTTAAGTATGGCTGATCTTTGCCCCCTCTTTGTCATCTCTGTATTATCCCTATTATAATTCCTGGCCCAAAGTAGTCACCAATAATATTTAATTGAATGAGTAAAGGGTAGTAATTCAGTTCTTCATCTACATGTGGGAGTAGCAAGTTATTACAGAGATCATAAAGTCTTCTAGCTGTAAAGCTCAATCAGTGTCCTAAATCAATGTCATTATGATCCCCTCAAACTTGATTTTCTTTTCATGTTCCACAGTTATTAAATCAAAATTCCACCTTTCCTGGTACCACCAGCGTATTGGAATCGATGAAGTTATGTAACAATAATAACTTAAATGTCACTAGCCCTTGTCCCCGTCTGCCTGCTCAGGACCAGACCCTATTTATTCATGCATTCAATTGTGCAATGGATAAGAATCCATATAGTAAATGAATATTGACTCCCATGTGCCAGGCACTGGGCTAGCACCTGTGACATCTCATCCAGTTACGTCTGAGAGTTCCAAGTAGATGTCTTAGCCATGATCACAGACAGAGTGAAACTTAAACACTCTTACATTTCTCTTGCTAATAGTGAGCTCCTCCCATAATGAAACGTCAATGCATTATTTAATAACAATGTCTCTGACTATGAATGAGTCTTTGCAAAGACTCCTTCCAAGGGTGAGGAGAAGAGGGCAAAAAAAGAAAGAAAATTCTCTCTAGCCACTCATCACCCTTCATTTCTCCAATCAATCCTTTACTTTATGGCCAGACTCTCTTCCAATGTCTATATATAAGTTTAAGTCATCTTTCCTCATCAAATTTCATCGGTGGTTTCCTATTACTACAAAATACACCCCAAACCCCATGACATTTAAGGCTAGTTGAAGGATATGTCACAGAACCAAAATGACAAACATATGGGAACTCTCAGGCTTTTTTTCTCCCTGCCAACTGAAGAGTGGTCTGGCTTTCCCCTGCTCAGTTTTTTCTCTCCTTTTTTCTTTTGGGGAGAGTTCTCCCAGTGTCCTATGCACAGCTGCTTGTTGTGAGGTATAGTTCGGGGGCAAGAGGGAGAATGGGCCTGAGCTTAGGCGTGTGCTCAGCCTACCAAGTGGTGCCAGGAGATGCCGATCCATCCGTAGGTGGCAGGTTTATCTTCTTTGAACAGAACTCCTGCAGAGCTGGCTTTTGTGAATCAAAACTGGGAGAAACGATGAGAAGGCTGAACAAGAAAAGAGGAGGAAAGGTGCCAGAGAGAGGATGGCTAGGGCCGAACGTGGAGTTTTTAGGGTGGTTACTGTGGGAAAGGACCAGAGCAGCTGTGGGTTGGGAGGGAACTGGATGGGGGAGAAATGGGATTTTAAGAAGGATTGCTCAAATAAAGAATCTGAGTTACTTTGAAATTTCTTTTGGTTGCCGGATGGTGTTTTCTTTGTCTGCCATAGTGTTAGAAAAATCATTTTACATTCCAGACTTCACGTCTCAGTCTAATTAAGGTCTGCAGCTGCCTTCCATGTGAATGAGTGTTGGGAGAAGAAATACTCTCATCTTCGCATTTATCAGCTGTTTGACCTTTTGGAAGTTAACGCTTTTCTTAATTTCCATGTTTTCATCTGCAAACTAAGGTAGTAATAGCACCTGCCTCATGGAATCGTTGTGAGGATTGAGTGAAATCGTGCACATCTACAGTGCTCTCCTCAGTGTTTCGCGGAGTGTGAGTGCTCAGTGAATGATAACATCCTGTTATTGTTTATGTTGTTAGCTGGAGAAGCTCAAGCAGAATCCTTGGAAGTCTCCACAAGGAAATTATGTGTCCTGGCAAGCTAGATGGGACCAAGAATAACCCTGGGGCTTGCTGAATTACAGTGACTGGCGTCAAAGCATTCTATGCCTTGCAGTGGTTCCTGTAGTCTGTAGACACAGCATATTTTCCTATCTAACTTCTAACACGTCAGATTTCCTCTAAGTAGTAGTTTCTTATGCTAAGCCTTTCATATAATTTTAGCATTTTTCTGCATCTCATTTGCTTAAGTTTGTTTTCCTTTTTCCTTCCATATTCCATCTTGTTTGCTTTCTCCTACTCAATCCCACTTCTAATAGAAGGATTTAAGGATTGCAAAGCTCCTCCAAATTTGAATTTGAGGTAAAAATATGCCTATCATCTCAGCTCTCTTCTCTATGTGCCATTGCCTTCTTCCCTTCCTGCTCCCTACCCCACCCCTTAGATATTTCTCCTAAGAACAACTTGCTCCTCAAGATCTCAGCGCTTTCACCTTCAGAGGTGAAAAGGATGGAGGCCTTTAATCAGCTGTATCAGCTGTTTTTGTTTCATAAGGAAGCAACAACAATAAAAAACAAAAACCACACTGCCTCAACACCTACTTGTAATTATAAGCCAGATACAAATTAAAATAAAAGTCAAACAAACACTGGGGCAAAAGCTCCTTGAGCCAGAGTGTTCCAGAGGGACGGTCTTTCCTTTGGTTTTATTTCACTTTCTCCTAAAGCTTGTTCTTTGATTATTGAATTACAGGGTTCTGTCCTCTCATACCATTTTCAAAGGCTCAGTGTTCTTAATCTATGGACTGAGAATACCAGCATGAGAGCTCTCTACTGGAATCATCCATGGAAGTGTTTCAAGGGGAAAAGACCCTTTATAACTATCTTAAAGACGTGTGTGTGTGTGTGTGTGTGTGTGTGTGTGTTTGTGTGTGTTCATATGTATAAACAGACCATTTTCTGGGAAAAGGGTCATATCTATTAGTAAAATCCCAAAGATCCCTCCAAAATTAATCACAATTGGTAGGACTTTAATCCTTCATCCAAATACTTCATTCCATTTATTTCAGTTTTGTTCCTGCTTCTCTCATTGCAGTTATATTTTCTTTTTACCCTAGTAGTTCTATACAGGCATTTTAGATCTCGAAGCAGAAATATTTCTTCCTTATTCACTATCATTTGAGAGGATTAACTCCCAGTTTAGGGCCTATGTAATAGACATTTCAATTAAAATAAACTTTTCAAAGAGCGTGGATGTGTGGTGATACAAAAGGTCATTAAGCTTGGCTCCTGCTGTCTAGGAGTCTATAAGTAAAACAGGAAGGCATATATATTTTTTAAAAAATGACCATCAACAGCAACCATCACAGCAACGCGGAGTCATATGGGGGATAATGGGAAGGATAGATGAGGAATTTCTAAACCTACCCGGGAGAGTTAGGATGGACCTGTTGAAATAGGTGATATTCAGATGTATCTTGCAAGGCCTTGAGGAATTTTTATAGGGAGAACAGGTGGGAATGAGCATTCTGGGCAGGAAGGGGGACAACAGTTAGTTTGGGTGTATCCGGGGCCTGAGGTAAATGGGTCAGTGTGGAGGGATCTGTGACTGGTAGGGGACATTGGAGTCAGGTGAATGATCCCAGGTGGATGACTTGGGATTTCAGGTGAAATCATCTATGCATATATATGGGGTGTGTGTGTGTGTCCTTACATATATGCCTATCTAGAGAAAATGTACTTTGGGAGAAGTCTGCTCAGTTGTTGAGAACTTACAGGGCGTGGGATACGGGAAAACAGAAAGTGAGCAGACAGAGACCATGTGGGAATTGAGGAGTCCAGGATCTAGAACGGCATGTCCAGGTCTGAGGTAGAGACACGGGGGCAGTTCCCTGAGACGTGAAAGAGGACCCGAAGCTGCCAGAGGGGAAAGAAGCCAACACTGCTATATACACTGATTCTATGAGCACTTTAAAACGCAACAATGAATATAGACCCTTAAACACTTCAGTTTGATTGTTTAAATTGGGAGCGTTCAGCTTATTTTATCAAGAAGTATCTTGGGTTTTGTGAAGAGTATTGTGCAGAGTGCAGTGGTTTAGGTCATGCAGTTATGTTCCAAATGAAACCCTATTATTCACTGGTAAAGGTCAAATACAAAATGACTATTTTTGAAAAGGTGACTCACACATAATTCCTTTGCATTTTAATAAATAGCATGCTCATAGATACTTTATCCTGAGCACGTCTTTGGTGCCTTGGCAAATAGGGCCACATAATATTTTCACTGATAAACACATTACCGATGGCAGAGCCTATAGACCACAAAAAGCAAGACTAAACATTGTAAAGTTGTTTGTACTTTATGGCTCTCTGCGAAAGAACCAGACGTTTGTATCCTTTGCCTAGGGCTGCTTAGAGACAGTTTAGCTGTCACATAGTTACTAAATGGCCTTTTAATTTACTGTATGTATCTGAACCTGAGGATAATGTTGTGAGTATTTGAGAATTGGCTTATGGACGAAGCTAAATTTGGCTGTTATCACTGCTAAAGGGGCCAGTTTGCAGAAGAATATTTTTAAGGTGTGCCGAGATAATATATTTGAATTAAATTTAGTGGGCAGAGTATGGAAAGAGTTTGCTCTGAAAATAGCTTTTATCTAAGCCCTTTTCCATGATAAAGATAGAAAATTTTATAAGCTGATGTTTGTTTTTCCTCCATCAAGTAATATTTACTAGTTATCTTTTTTGATGACACAGGTCTTGTTTCTTCCATTGTTACCCTTGATGATTTTGTCTAAGCATGTTGCCAGTGTATACCTTTAAATCAAGAAACCCCAGGGTCTTGCAGGCAGGAGGAAGTGTGATAATGTTTTACAGGATATAGTCACAGATTATAGGATTTGTTAGAAGTTGGGGGAGGGAAGAAACAGCCACCTGGAAGTTGCTTTCCTCCTCTCAGAGCTACAGCAGTCTGTGGAAATGGTGACCAGTACAGTCAGAGAGAAGACCCCCTTCCTGAGTCCTCCTAGGCACCCCCAGGAGGACACATTTGCAGATGGGAGGTAGCAGACAGTGAACCTCTTAGAGTCTGGCCCTGCAGGGCTCTGGACATTTCTGTATGCAGACTTTTTCCAGAAAAACTGAACTGTGTTAATAATGACTAAAAGGTGTTTCTCCATAGTTGGTTGTTAGTAATGACTGAAAGGTATTTAAAAAGCAGTTTAGTAGTCTGATTTGACATCTTGTCATTACCACTTAACTTAGATGCTGATCTGCTACATTGATTTTTAAAGCTTTACATATCCTTTGCATTTACATTGTTAGCTAAAAGCATTTTGTCGAAAAATTTCACCGTCTGGCAATTTAATTCTTTCCAAAAGTGTCTCTTGTTTAAATACGAAACCACAGCTTACACTTTTATCTAGGAACCACTTAACTTGAACACAGTTATTTAAAATTTTTAAACTGTGGATAAACCTAGTCACATAAAATTGTAAATACTGTATACTTCAAAATATTACCACCTTCTCCTAACAAAATTTAGTATCAGCAATGCTATTGCCCTGTGTGTTAAAAAAACAAACAAAAAAACCCCCAAAACCAACCCAGTATCTTGTTTAGAAAGGTTTTTCTCCTAAAGACAAAGATGCCATCAATGCTAGCTCAGAAGGATCCGTTTAACAGCTGGTGTGTGGCATGCAATGCCTAAACACTTTTTACATAAAGATGGCATGAATCTAGTAAATAAAAATTATTCAAATGGTCATAATTTTAAATGCAGTTAAATCAATGCATCTGGGTACATATCATTTAAAAAAATTCTCTCTTCATCCATAGCCTCATCTGGAGTTACTTAGCATGTTTGTTTTGAATCTCTGACTGCTAACCTTAATCCCATTTCTCCAGCATTCTGCTCAGCAGTTGTCCTTATATTATCATGAGGTTGTCCCCAATACCGAAAGTTTAGAATTTGCTTTGAAATTTCAGGATGTTTCCCTGCTCTCAGCACTATAAGAAAATGTATATATGTGAAAAAAAAGATTTTTAAGTTTCTCTTCAGTGCTTATAGGGAAACTGTTTACCTGAGCACTGGGGGGAGAGAGGAAGCCCTCAGGGTGTGTGTGAACAAATTCAGTATTTGGGAAGAAAGATGCCAGCTGATACTTCAGAATATTGCACTACATCACGAACGTCTGTATTGTTTGTTATATGTGAGGTGGCATAGCTTGAGAACTGCTGAAATACATAACATTGTATGACTCGACCAATTAAGAAACATTTCAGTCAAACCTGGAAGTTGGTCTGCTTTTAAAACTGGTAGGCTTTCACAAGTTCCACTGGGAGAAGTTACATGCATTTCCACTCCTCTATTTAGCAAGCAGAGGAGCTACCTGCAGACTTGGAAATTTGTCTCATGACCCTAATTTCTTCCCATATTTACCAAGACCAACTCATATTAAATTGCCCAACAAAACCTGAACAAGCATCAATAATATTTTCCTGTTACACAATTTGCTTTTCATTAAAGGCTACATGAAGAGGAGAAACTCAATTATTTTAAGATAAGTAGTTAGATTAGGTGGAACTCTGCAGATTTGCCAGCCATCTGGTTCTGTCACAGACTCCCTAGGGATCCTGAACATGCTTGCAACTGAAAAGAATTTGAACCTGAATGACTTTTAAATTGGGACATAAAATGTGGCAACCCAGACTATGCACAGATACTTAGCAAGGACTAATGACTACCAATTTTGAGGTTTGTGCTCCATGATGTTTTCTTCAGAGAGAACTAAAAGGGATTCAGACACTTTTTAATAACTGAATAAAAACTCTTTCCCTAAAATTAAACCATACCTGTAAGATATACATATAGATAGATAGACAGATAAAGATATATTTTAATTTTTATTGGAGTATAGTTGATTTACAATGTTGTATTAGTTTCAGGTGTACAACAAAGTGAATCAGTTATACATGTACATTTATCCACTCTTTTTTTAGATACTTTTCCCGTATCGACCATTACAGAGTATGAGTAGAGTTCCCTGTGCTATACAGTAGGTCCTTATTAGTTATCTATTTAATATATAGTAGTGTGTGTATGTCAATCCCAATCTCCCAGTTTATCCCTCCCCCTGCCCCTTATCCCCTGGTAACTGTAAGTTTGTTTTCTACATCTGTGACTCTCCTTCTGTTTTGTGAATAAGTTTATTTGTACCCTTTTTTTAGATTCCACATATAGGCAATATCATATGATATTTGTCTTTCTGTGTCTGACTTACTTCACTCAGTATGACAATCTCTAGATCCGTACATGTTGTTGCAAATGACATTATTTTGTTCTTTTTATGGCTGAGTAATATTCCATTGTATATATGTACTACATCTATATGATATATTTTAAATTATTCCAAAAAGTCTTTTGCTCTGAGTGACCTTTCTCATTTGCCAGTTTGCAGGGAAACACATTATCAGTAGTTAAATTCTTATATAAGGAAACTTCTGTAAAGAAAATCCAAAGTGTTATATAGATTAGTCTAAAGACTATAAAGTAACAAATCTCATTTTCATTGTAGAATTTTCTTTTTATTCTTTTAATTGAAATGTATTTGACATATAGCATTGTATAAATTTAAGGTGTACAACATGTTGATTTGATATATTTATATATTGTAATATGACTGTCATTGTAGTGATAATACCACTATCACATTACATAATTATCATTTCTTTTTTTGTGGTGAGAATAAAATAAGATCTAGGAAAGGATTATTTTCATTTTCACATCAGACACCTCTTCATCTTTCTCTCCCTCAGTCAAGCTGCACCGTTTTTGAGATCTGCAGTGAGCAGTATATGAGAGCACAGGCTGCTGGACCGTGTAGGAAGTGGAGAAGTGTGCAGGGTGTTTGATCTCAACAAACTTGCAGTTTTTCTTTATCAAAAATGTCACATGTCAGAACACAGGTGACCAAGTCCTATGTCAGAACACAGCTGACTTTGTATTTTGTCTGGCAAACCCCAATTTTAGATCTTTTAAAAATCATTAATAAGGACATTGCCTCCACGGCCTGCCACAATCCCCCATTA